>NC_136059.1:1163505564-1164143545 GCF_964261635.1 Lissotriton helveticus
TTAACTATAAGTATTGCAATAATATCGATCCATTTCTCTTGTACGAGAAAAGAGACTGATCAATAAATAACATCTTTTATTGAACACGCCCGTCTCTTCCTTTTCTCTACAATCTGATGAGACTAAGAATGCACGTACTGACTGAGTAAAATAAATTGCCTTTTGTTCACACGACTCTCGAGATACACTCTTGATTAGGGGAGAGCAAAGTTGTCATGTTCTATGGTTGTCAGAAACTAAATCCCTTCTTGTCTAATCAGGGAAGTTAATTCCTTCCTGAACATTCGAGAAAGTTTCTAGTGAACTCTGAGCTAGCTGGCAAACCCAAAACTTTAAGTCTAATATCGACAGTAGTAGACCTAGTTAACGTCTGGTCTAGGCCTATACTATTGAAGGTATTATTCCAATGCGCAGAGCCTATTGGGATAATAGGAACTACACTACAGGGTGATCCGCTGTCTATACACCTGCTCCTGTCTCAGCCATTCCCTCTCTCCATCCTGCTGTAGCCGTAGCCGTCTTGCTATGACATAAAAAGCTGCCATGGTGCAAGCAGAAATGCTTTTTGGGTCCTTTTTTTATAGGTTGCACCTGGTTACCACCTGATTCCAATCTATGGTAAATACCGAATCTTAAAAACCGAAATTGACGCTAAATCGGTATTGCAGAGCTTTCCTACATCTCAATCTTCGTTTTTCACACAGAATCGGTTTTATACCGAATCGGTAATTTTCCCGAATCGATAAATTTACCGATTCGGGTTTTTTTTCGGATTCTGTGTTTTTCCGAATCGGTATTCTACCGAATCAGTGATTTTTCCGATTCCCAATTTTTTACCGATTCGGTTTGTTACCGAATCGGAATATTTGCCGAATCGGGGTAATTTCCGAATCGGTATTCTGCCGAATCGGTAATTTTTCCGATTCGGTATATTCAACGATTCGCCCGGTTTTGGGACTGCTACATCCCAATGGCTCGATACCGATCGGTAACGGCCGAAAATACCGATTTTCGGCCGTTACCGACCGACCTAGATCGGGCCCTTGGTTATTGTCAGAAATGTTGAAAACATGATTAGATTCAAGGACTTGAAACTGAAGATCTGAACACAAGGTGTCATGCCGAGAAGCATTGAATCGCATGTGCAATCAGCTTTAAAAGAGACTATTCCACAACATGGAGTGTTGTTGCCTCCGGGATAGCTGACCCTGCAGCTGACACACTGTACTCACCGCATAAGACACCAACCTCCTACATTATGATTCCTGCATCAAAAATAAAATGTGAATGCCAAGTCTTGTGCTGAATTTGAATTATTTGTAATGCAGCCACTTAGGGTGCTGCCAAATAATAATGCCATTTAACAAATCATGAGGCATGTAAGATGTGAGGGAAATAAGCAGTGAATGGCAGGGGTGAAGGTTATTATTAGCTCAGTAAACATTAACTGGTGACCTTCAGAGATATTTTTGTTGTTTTAAATGTTAGTTTTGAGCATATTTCAAGACCAAACTATAAGACATCATTTAAACATTTGTTCAGTGATTAGATATATCAATGAATCAATGAAAAAAAAGTTAAACGTTTATTGTACTTAAGAAACGTATTTTATTCTTACTATACAAACCAAACGTAAAATACACAAATATTTAAAATTCTTCAGTTTTAGTTATACCTTAAATATTTAATTGACGGACAACCTTTCGATTTATCTAACTTTATTTATTCTTTAGCTACAAACAAAAGTTAAAGTACACAATAAACTAAAATGTATTCTTTTACCTTTACTTCAAAATTTACAAAACACTTTCAAATTATTATAACATGCGCACCTCCATACTTAATATATTCAACACGGTATCCACACTACATTAACTTTAACGCACCACTTTACTATGCACTGTGTTATCACAAAAGATATGATTTGCCATGTCGTAACTATTATTATAAACAATGTTATTTATTTTAGATAGTATAATTGAAATGATATAAAAGAGGATAAGCAGTGCTAGGAGAAAAAGCAAGTTACAGTGAATGTAGTGTGGCTATAAATAATATGGGGGGCCTATTACGATGTTGGTAACACTTTCGTCTGACTGACCCCATGGCTGAAACGAGACCGTTGACCTCCTGTCGGCAGTCTGACTGCCTAATTATGATGCGACTGCCATGGGAGCATGTGTTATGGCTGTAAACCGCTCATAGTACATGCTCCCATAGGGAAATGTGAGGTTGTAATAATCTCTGCACCCCACGGCATGCTTTTCAAGGTGCCTGCCACAAGGTGCAGGGATTAACGGGATCCCCCTCAGCCCCCAACCGGAGGCCGCAAGGGAAAGGGGGGCCCTGCCAGAGGCCCACAAACATGCTTTCCGACAGAGTTTCCATCTCGGAAAGGCTGTCATGGAAACCCTGCCAGCAACCATGCATTGTTATCTGGACAGCGTAAACCACTGTCCATATGGATAACGAGCTGGTTGGCCCTAAGAAAAGCTGTTCAGTTTTTTAGGCTATACAAGACACAAACGTTTTTTGGAAAATGCATTAGTGGAAAAACGAGTTTTGGAACCCCCCATTTTATAAATGCACCCCCTTTACCAATCACCAGGAATCTTTGCATCATCTGCCAATGTAGAAGGAAGAATATGTCTTCAAAGTTTCATGGGGATTAATCAAACAGGCACAAAGTTATCAGTGACCAAAATATATGCAAATTTCAGTCTAAGGGGGGGCTCCCTGCAGCCGTTAATGGTTCCAGGAGGGGGGCACATGGTCCCCTCCTCTTATTGAATTCAGCCCTAAGGGTGGACTCCCAGGGACTTATACTTATTGAATGCTGCCAGGCAGCCATTTTGTGTTTTGTTCCCACAGGAGTCCCTCAGGATTGTGGCAATTTTTGTTGATTAATTTTCTTGGTCTCAGGGGGTCCCTCCAGGCCCCCTCCCCCATGGGGCCTAGGAGTTCAGGGTATCCCTTCCCTGACACCTTATATTACTTTTTACTTTTTACCTCAGGAAAGGGATCTAAGTTCCCAAGTCCTGTAATGGGTGTCAGCAACATTTTTCTCATGTTGCTGGCAGCCAATCAGAGCACTTGCTCCAGCAGGAGTCTGACTCCAGCGCGAGCGAGATGGCCCAAGGGAAATAAAACTCCAAGGGCCAATCAGAACGCTCTATTTTTAAATTAGTGCTCCGCAAGATTTTCTCAAACCCCTCGCGGACCAAACCATCTAGATATATAATTATATGTTAACCCTAATTTCTCAAACACTACTGAACAGATTTACACCAAATCACAAAAAGCACAATCTGTGGACCAAGATCTAGATTCCTGACAAATTTGGTGTAATGCAGTTCAGCAGCTTTTTGCTGTAGCCCGGCCTAAAGAAGTCTATGGAAAATGCATGTGGATTTTGCATTTTGCAACCCCCCTTTTTTTCTCAACTCCCACTTGACAGCTCACCATGCACAAACTAGTCAAAAAGGAGTGGAAAGTTTTTGGAGATTCGTCAAACTGGGTCAAACATATTAGGAACCCAAAAATGCTTTTCCTACTGAACAGTTGACCTAACTATATTTACAGAGTGGCCACTGCTACTGGGTACCACATATATGTATATCACTGACATGCTCATCTAACTATAAAATGTTTGGTTTTTCAGTGAATACATTACAAATTGCATCACACCCAGGAAAGTGTCACAGCCACTTTTCATAATGTCCTAATCAACTTTTTTCCTGTTCACATCAACATCTTTTAAAACTCATGGTCCCTTAGCCATTATATTGTATATCTGTATGCACATTATATTATAGACATTAGCTTTGCCATGACCAAAACTGAACCTTGTCCGTGGTAGCCCTTGTGTGCATCTTGCCGATCTCTGGTGAGTGAGAGACAATGTGCACATAAGGTATTTTTGCAGTCTTAAACTTCTGCTGTAAGGTAATTATAACATGCTATCCCCATGCACAACTTTCTCATCAATAATTTCACTGCAAATGCTGCAGTGATATTATCAATGATATCATGGAAAATGTCATGAGTGATGTAATATGTGGGGCAATTAGCAGTGCATGGCGAGCGTGCGAGTTATAGTTACATTAGGGAACAAGTTACAGTTGCTTGAGATGACTCTAACTGTAACTGTGAATTTCTATAGCTTTGTGTGTTTACTATCTGAACCTCACTTTAATGTCCCTATAACCTTTGTTATTTTCAGTGAATTTCAAAGGTTTTTTTAATTGTATTTCCTAACTTTAACATCCCTGTAACCTTTACTTTTTTCACTGACTTTCTATGCTTTTTTATTTCTATTTCCAAACTATAATGTTCCTGTAACCTTTGATCTTAAAAAAAGTGAAAGGCAGCCATGTTTTAGGTAAAGTTTTCCTGTGTTGTACGACATGTCCTCAGATCTGATTGAGTATTAGGCTTGGTATTTTTACCCTACTTATTTTCACTTTAGTAAAGTGGTAGTAGTTAGGGAGAAATGTTTATAAGTTTCTACATACTTAAACAAAAACACATAGTACCTTGGTACTGCCTCAGGAGTATGTTAAAAAAACTGAAATACACTGTAATACACTATATTTTACAAATATAGTGCACTAAATTCTTTTTTCTACTTGTAACATATTTAAATATGCCAAAGAAAAGTCTACAGAGTAGCTCGCTAGTACAAATTACCACCCTACTTTAAACAAATTGTACAGTTCTCCCTAATCAGCTATAAAAATATACAGAAAATCATAAGTAAAAATCTCTACCTATCACTACTTCAAGAAAGTTTTAATAGGTAGCGAACAACAATAAACCTAATACTTACCTATAGCGAAGACCCTAATCCAGAACACATTGAAACCCAAACAGCAGCAACACTGTGGTAAAACCTACATGGCTGCCTTTTAACCTTTGGTAAGCAAAGACATTAGCCAATCATATACTGACTTTTCATCCCAATGTACCTTGGTTACTGCAAACTTACTATGGTATACGCGGCACAATATCTAACTCTTAAGTTTAACACTCCTTACATTATTTAAAAATACTATCAACATTTACACATCATAATGTATATTCCTGCCACTTAACAATGGCACCCGTTCACACACTTTCACACTTTCACACTACATCTGCTTCAATTATAACACTGCTCTATAGGCAACTTCACTTTATGCTATTCTACTCTACGCCACTCCACTTTACATCACTCCACTATACACCACTACACTTTAAACTAATCCATGGTATGCCACTCTACTCTATTCCACTCTACACCACTCTACTCTACACTATTATACTGTACACCCCTCTACTCTATTTCACTCCAGTCTATGCCACTTCACTGTATTCTACTTCACTCTACACTATTCCACTGTATGCAAATCCACTCAATGGCACTACACTCTCCCTATTCTGCTCTAAGCAATTCCACTTTGCGCCACTTCCGTCTATACCCTTGCACTCTATGCTATTTCACTGTACACCACTCCATGTTACGTCACTCCATTGTACTAAACTGCAGTATACACCACTCCACTATACCACAATCCACTGTATGCCATTACACTGTACACAACTACATTCTACATTACTCCACTAAATGCCACTCTAATGTAAGTCTCTAAATTCTACACTTCTACTGTTCTAATGCATGCAACTCCACTGTACCACACTCCACTCTATGCTATTCCACTCGATATAACTATCTATGCCACTCCAATCAATGCCACGCACTGTACTGCATGTTTTTCCTTTGTATGCCAATCCACTGTATGTCATTCCTAATATGCCATTCTACTCTATCCCACTTCACTCTACCTCACTTCGCTTTATGCCACTACACTCTACGCCACCTTGTTCCATGCCACTCAGGTGTATGCCACTCCATTGTACCTCATTCCACTCTACTTCACTTCACTCTACTCCAGTCTATGACCCTATACTGTGAGAACTTAACACTTTACAAAACTATCCTCCACTGCATTGTACGACGCTCGACTTAATGACACTCCACTCAACAACAGTAAACTTTATGATTAGAAATAAATGTTATTACATTTTTTACAACCTTTGGAATTCCATGAAAAAAATGCAAAGGTTAAGGATAAGTTATAATTGGGAAAAATAAATTTCTTTTTTGTGTACAAACACATCATAAACTACACAAACATTGGAAATTCTAAAAAATATAGTTATAATTTAAATGTATTATTCACGCACCATTTTCAAATTACTATATGTCATATTCATAACTCAAATTTATACGTAACACACCACCTTTGAATTACTATAAGTCACACGCCTCCATACACAGTTTTGTCACCGTATTTGCCTACCTTTCACGTACGATAACATTGAAGTTAACTTATTATTTTAATGTGTGTGCTTTCCAAATGGGAACAGTTACATTGTTCATGTTTGGTGTCTCTTGAGATGTAATGAGAAATCCAAACTTATAGTGAAGTCAGAATTTAAATAACAATTTTAAAAATGTCACTTTTAGGAATTTGACATTTTCCTGCCTTAGCCATTGAGTGCCTTCTGCATTGTCTCTGGCTCACATGACTGGGCCCAGTTGACAGTTGGGCTATGTGTATACCTCCTAGACAGCCACATGCAATGAGAAGCATAAGTGTGACTGGATGGGTCATCACTGCTAGGATGGGAGGGAGCAGCTAGCCCCAATTATGTTTCAATAGGCTTTTTTGGGACTCCATGAGTTAGTCTGGAGCAAGGGCCAGGAAGGTACGGCAAAGGCCTTCAAAAGCATGCCTCTAGAAGCTTCTCTCCCATTTCAGAGGCACATCTGGGTTTAAATACCAGACCTCTGAAACCAACTCCTCAGTACACTTCTGGAGCCGTGGATACTTTACCAGGAAGAAGGACTTCTGAGCTGCTGAAAGGATTGCCATTCTGATGGACTGCTTCTCTGAAAGACTGCTGCCCTGTCGTGCTGGCCTGTTGCACTCATCCCTGGGTGAGAAGGACTGGACCTGCTCCTCTTGAACCAAGAGTGGCTCCAAGGGCTATTTGATTGGCCTCTGGATCTGAAGCCTCTGGGACACAACAGGCTTCCAACAACCTTGCAACTGCACCTGGATGCTGCCGTCTGTGAGTCTAACCTGCCAAGTGGTGTCCTGGACCCTTGTAAGAGGGCATAAGGTGTCCTGCCTGCTTGTGTGGATCCAGCGCAACCAACACATCTTCTCTGCTGAGAGGCACAAACCTGAGCATCCCTTGTTGACAGCAGCTCGACAACGACCCTGGACTCTGCATTGTAGCCTCGCAGCTCCTCCGAACTGGTACATCACCTCGACTGTGTGACGTATCCTTGACACAAGCCTTCGCATCGCAACCCCTTGTTGACCGGATCCTCGACGATGATGTGGAAGCTTGCACCGCAACTCACAACCAGCACATCGTTCAGCTGCTCAACTAATCTTTGAGGTGGGTCCCCGTTATGCTCTGCAAACCAGATTTAAGGTACTGTGTTCAGTGACCTAAGGGGGTCCCTATAGCACGGCTGTGATCCATTGCAGCCAGCCTGAACTTTCATGTAAGTCTGGGTGGTGAACACCGCTCCACTCATGAGTTTGCAGAGTTTTCCACACTCCACGTTACGTGGAGCTTGCGGAGTTCTGAAAATCTCTGCATAGCGGAGATTTTCCCTCGCTCCCGTTTGTCAATGTCAAGTTGGCAAGCGAGGAAAATCCACGTCCCGGTGGGATTTTCCCTTGTTTACAATCGTCAACATCAAGTTGGTGAGTGCAAGCATGGAAAATCAACCTCTGGGCAAGATTTCTGTGGATTCTGTGGAAATTTGGTCAGGCTGGTTTTTTGTCCCAGTCCAGCCCAACCTGATATCCACAGTTGACACTTTGTGCTTTTTGGTGCTATTTTCTCTAAAATCATTAAAATTACATATATCTCTGGATCTACTGATCAGATTTGAGTGGTTCTCACCTTTTTTTATAAAGAAAAAAATTCTATTTTTCTAACTTGGTGTGAGATTCTTTTTGTGTGGTGATATTCATTTTTCCCCACTTTGAAGTGAAGTGTTGCACAAATACTTTACACATTGCCTTTGAATTAAGCCTGACTGTTCTTTGCCAAACTACCAGAGGATTGAGTACAGGTTAATTTAGAGTTGGCTTGTGTCTCATCCTGGAAAGGATTGTGGTTGTTGCTTGAACAGAGCTCACTCCCGCCTATCATCTCCTTGTGTTCAATCCCAACAGCCCAGGGGCATATTATCAAGCGGCAGCAATAAATATCACTGGCTGCGCTTAGCGCAAATTTTCTTATCACCGGCTATCGCTGGAATTTATCGCCATGCTAGCACTGTATTAACAAACCATAGCGCAATGGCGATAAATATTCCAGCGATAGCAGGGGAAATGGGCCAACATCACTGAAAAACCAGCGATGTTGCATGAAAAACTGCGATAACCTTGCTGATGAGACCCTGTGGTCGTCTCACCATAATCCACACCTCATGTAATGTATACATAAGTTATGATCGTTGCAGACGTTAGAAAGCAGCGTTAATGGCGAGTTAGCGTGAATAGGATTATAACTTCACCAGACGGGGCCTCGTTGTAAATATCGCATTGCCCCATTAGCGATTTTATTCCATGATGTTTTGTGAGGCACCCCTACCTTTCATCACATTAACGATGCGATGAAAGGCATGCCGTAAACGGGCGCTAAGTCATTGAAACACGCGCTAGCATGTCCTTGTAAATAATGCGATAAAATTATCGCCGCTTTTCGCCTGAAAACGGACGCTAAAGCGGGAAAAATTCTATCGCCGGCCCTTGATAATATGCCCCCCAATTTCTCACACAGCAGTAGATGAAAAGGTACATTTTGAGTGACAGTTGAAGAGACCAAAGGGTGCAGAGTGCTGACCTAAAGCCATTCTCTATGTGAATTTATGTATGTATTTTTGTATTCATGATTTTATTATGGCATGAGGCTGGAGAGACAGCAAAAGAGGTCTGTAGGTCAGGTATAAAAAACACATGAAATGCCAGCTGACCGCACTTTGATAAGACCTTACCACTTAAAAGCATTTAGTTCTGCAGCTAGGAAGATCATTATACTAGCTTGTGCTGTTCTTTGAAGTATAATATAATTAAATAGTGTTTCCCGTGGAATAAATGTTTTCTGAAATAATACTGTAAGTACGCACGTCATCAATATATTTCAACATACTCCTCAAAATGTTGCCAGCACCTCTTTTTTAAAATGTTTTAATCCAGCGACCTTCATATTTTGACAGTGATTTCCACTGTGAGCTTCAAATTCAAATATGTGGTGGGCACTTTTCACGCATCAACAAAATGTCTCCTCTTCAGTTTCGTAGGTGAGGCCTCCCGGTAGCTCAACAGTACACGTTCTCCATGACAACATATTTGCATACATTTTTTTCGGTCACCTTCAGAAGTACTACATAAATTAACAGTACAATGATTGAATTCAAAGGTCAGAACTGTTCAAGGGCTCATTAATACAGAAAATATCTTTAAACACAGCTTAGACTTCTCGGTGAATGTATCTATCGTGTTCTCTACCAGCGGCCTCTTTTCACGTTTCTGCAGTTGAAAATCAAAGGTCTATATTGTCCATGTCCAATAGTCTCTATGTAGTCCTCAAACAACAAATTGCTCTATAGTCCCCTAACAGTCCTTGACAATGCTTTCTACTAGTTGCATATTATTTTTCCATTTTTCATTGCCAACATCATTTAATGTTGCCGGCATCCGTTCACCTGCAAAAATTTTGAGCTTTGAGGCCTGTTATAAATAAGATTAACGATAAGACAAATTGAGGTAATTTGGGTCCCTGCAAAAGTTCAGAATGAATTCCCTGAGCCATCCAATATGCAGCTGTAATTTAATTCTCCTTAACTGAACTTTTTTCCTTTAAAATATGTGCGTGGCAGGTGCTACATTTTCCTTCCAGGACATTTTGTTAGGGTGGATTTCTCATTACTTTCAAATTGAATCCTAAAATTGCTTTGCCTTAAATATGGAAATAGCTGTCATCTTCAGAGCGGAAATATATTTTTTTTATTTCAAGTTAGATCAAGTATGTGGTTCTTAGAGAATGGAATATTTCAACTTTTGACTGACTGCCTAAGTCCAAGAGTGTATGGTGCAATGCTTCAATGTACCGTGGTCTGTGCGTTTTCGATATCCATTATCAAACTGTACATTATTTCGAGCGATTTTAAGGCAAAGCATTTTATAATATTTGACAGAGCAAAAATAAATTGACTCACTTACTAAGTGGCATTACATTTTCATACCAAAAAGGCATCTTCAGTGTGATAATTAGGAAATATTCAAGACCGAACCTAGAAGTCGTGCTAAAGCTTAAACACCTGGAAAGAATGCATGTTCTAAAAATCCGCCCTTTCCCTTAATTTCAATTAGTGGCCCTTAGGGTTGCGGACCCCAGGGCCTAACAAGGGTCAGGGAGGGGTCCACACGGCTGCCCTCCCCTTAATAAAAAAAGTCCCTTGGGGATGGGGTTCCCATGGTCTACAAAAGATCAGGGAGAGGGGCCACATGGTCCGCCCCCCCTTAAAAAAATATGGCCCTGGGGGATGGGGTCCCCCAGGGTCATAATAGGTTCAGGGAGGGAGACCACTGTCTTTAAAATAAAATGGCCCTGGGGTCCTAAGGGCGAGGCCTTGTCGCTATATGTTTTATAGGGGAGGGGGCTAAGCCCCCACTGCACACAACCAGTGTGTTGTGGTTTTGAATGCCTTTGGGGGGTTGGCCACAGGACCTGGTCCCAGACCTTGTGCTATCCCCGCACTGAGCACAACCAAATGCTGTGCACAGCGTGGAGTTTGCTTCAAGCAGGGTGTTGGCCGCAAGGACTGGCAACAGGCCATGCCCTGCAGACAGACCCCCACCACACACAGGCAGAGGCCATGTGCTGCGGGGGGTTGTATTAACATATTAACTTGAAGTCCGGCTCGCCCCTGGATCCTTGCCCTGCTAAGATTCTGGCGAAACTGGCTGAGGTTATTAATCCTTTGGTTAATCCGCTGCTGAATCTTTCGTTGAGCCAGGGAGTGGTTCCGCAGGCTTGGAAGCAGGCGATGGTCATCCCGCTGCTTAAGAAGCCTGGCCTGGACCCTAAGGCCCCTGTCAACTATAGGCCTATCTCTCTGCTGCCGGCTCTGACGAAGGTTGTTGAGAAGCACGTGCAGACGGTGCTCTCCAACTTTTTAGAGTCGAACGAGATTCTGCACGCTACCCAGTCAGGTTTTCGCCCGGGTCTTAGTACGGAGACCGCGCTCCTCGAGGTCTCCGAAACAATCAAGGAGTCGTTGGATTCAGGGGGTAAAGCCATGCTGGTGATGTTGGACTTGTCGGCGGCTTTTGACACCGTTCCCCATGATGGTCTTCTCACAAGACTCCATGAGATAGGACTTCGGGGAACGGTGCTCAGCTGGTTTTCTTCCTTTCTAGCCGGCCGCCGGCAAACGGTCTGGGCCGCTCCAGATTCCGCCGTGATGCCGCCTCTGGGAGTCGGGGTCCCTCAGGGCTCTATTTTGAGCCCGACCCTCTTTAATATCTTCATGACCCCTTTGGCGGCTTTGGCGGAGTCTTTCGGGGCCCGGATCGTATCGTACGCCGACGATACCCAGCTCCTCTTCTCGTGTAAGAGAGGAGTGGACTTTGAGGGGGAGAGTATCCGGGATTGCCTTGAGGCTGTGTTTCAATGGTTCCATCTACACAGCCTCAAGTGCAACCCCGATAAGTCTGAGGTACTCTTCTTCGGGTGTGATGTGGAACCAGAGTGGCAGGCCTGGTGGCCCATTAACATGGCCCCCCCTTCGTGCTCATCCCAATGGGCTAAGAACTTGGGTGTGAAGATGGACACGGGGCTAACAATGAAGGCCCAGATCCTCGGAGTGTCGGGTATGTGTTTCGGCCTCCTGAAGATGCTACGGAGGTTTCTTCCCCTACTATCGGAGGAGCACAGGAGGCTGACTGTGCAGGCCCTGATAGGGTCCAGGTTGGATTATTCCAACGTTCTATACCTGGGCCTGCCAGAATACCTGCTACAGCGGCTGCAAGTTGTGCAGAATGCTGCGGCGCGTGCAATCTATGGATTGAACAGACGGGCCAGTGCTACGGTTCTGTTACAGACCTTGCACTGGCTGCCAATCCGTAAGCGGATCGCCTTTAAGACCTTGACTCTGACGTACAAAGCGCTTCATGCGACGGGGGCTAAGTACCTCCAGAGGAGACTCACCTTTTACCAACCGGCGCGCTCCCTGAGGTCAGAATCCTTACTTCTGGCGACCGTCCCTCGAGTAAAGCGTGCACGCCTGGGAGGCCGCTCATTTGGTTTACTGGCGCCCCAACTGTGGAACTCTTTGCCCCTGTCTCTTCGGGGAGCATCTAGTTTATTAGCCTTCAGAAAGGACCTTAAAACGTGGTTATTCTCCCAGTAGGTCCTCGGTGTTTTATTTTTTTTTGTTGTTGACTGTGTATCTGTTACTCTCTTTTTAATGTGTTATGTTAGTTTCACTGCAGCCTGTTAATTAAAAGCGCCGGGACACTCTTTTTGAGTAGCCGTGCGCTCTATAAAAGCCACTATAACATAACATAACATAACATAACATATATTAATTAAACTTTGCATTAGAAAAAATCTAGAATTTGACTAACAAAAGCAAAGGTTAAATAAACTTTGTAGTTAGGTGTAATGTTGAGTTACAACATAACATTTTTAACTCTAAAAACCACTGAAAGTCACTATAGTTGTCTCAAATACTTATAATTTGTGCCCTAAGATAACTATAACTCGCCATGCACTGCTAATTACCCTACATATTACATCACTCATGAGATCTTCCTTGACATAATTGATACTGTCACTGTGCATACTTGAGATAAATAGAATTGGTGAATTTCAGTGTTTTTTTTTTTTAGAGTTTACGACATTGAAATTTCATGCAACTATAACATTACTTTAACATTTATTTTTTTCAGTAAAAAAGCACAAAACTCCTTTATGTTTTCAGCAGGAAGAAACTCGTGCAATCTTACCTCTGGTGAGGAAAAGTTCAATATATATTTGCCACAATCACACTCAATGCATTTCGACAGCAAACCATCTAAAAAATGTATGTACATTTCAAGCTGCAGAGGATTCGCTGACCTGACAAATCTAAAGATAAGATGTGACTGGCTGCCACAACATCAATATAGGTGTTGGAGCAGCCCTTATGGGATTGCGGTACTCAACCCAAATCCTGTAAGAAGATTAAAAAATTGTAAAAAAAACCCTAAGCCTGGTTGGGGGGCCCTAAAGTGACACCGACTGGGTACAAAAATGTATTTTTTAAAACGGTACCACGGATCCCATCATCAGATCTGCTGTATTTATATTTTGTGATGTGTAGTGTTGCGCTTTTTAAATAAATAGGCCAGGGCCTAGGGGGCTAGCAAAGTGTTTATTTTTGGGTACAGGGCGTGCACCCCCCCCTTTCCAAGCCACTGGAAGGCCACAGAGACCCAAACCCTATGGTCAAAGTCATTTTTATTTTATGCCTCTGGAAGGCCTCTGGTATCCCATCCCCCAGGGCCCGAAGAAAAACAGTGTCCTGGATACCCCAACCCCTGGTACACTGTCTTGTTCCTTACCCGGGAGTATGCGGGCAGGACATTTAAATCTAATTTCCTACTCACATTCTCAGAGGTCAGGGAACATAACTTTCCTCTTGCCCGTTGGGTGAAAAATTAAAATCTGCTTTTGCCCTGGCAGGAGCAAAGCAACAGAGCTGGCTCACACTAACTCCCAGAATGAGTGCTGACTGGGGAGTCAGCAGCCACCACAGCGGTCTTGGGGCTCCCCTCACATCTCCCAATATTTACCAACGTTTTTTGTGCCCCAAGTGGGACCAGTAAAATAATAGTCAGTATTGCCCGCACTCAGCATGGGTGCTGCCCGGGGGGACAACAGGGTCTGTGGGGGCCATTGGGATCTCATGCAGCCCTAAAGCGAACATAAAGAGTGACTGTCACAGGTGGGACAAGACTACTCCACAAAAAAACACAAAATAGAAATAATAAATGAGTGACAGGAGCTGCTCATATGTGTTTCAATTTTCCATGCAGGGACTGCCCTACAATGGCCTCCAAGGGCATTTTTGTTTCTATTTTAGAGCCTGGTGGTGCCATACAAGCAGCAGGGCACCACCAAGCATTTTCTTACGTTGTGGAGGGTTTGAGGGAGCCCATTCGCCCACCAGCAACATGAATAAAAATCACAGTCTCCGTTAGATGTTCCCCTTCCTGATGGCCAATGAGGCTGGCTTTAGTAGACCCATGTCCCCAAAGGGAGTGTTGATATATTGACTGTAACACCTGCTCCCTTTTCTAGACGATCTTTAATCTCATAAGTCTCATGGTGAACTTTTAGAGTTGCTGTAGAGACCCTGCTCTCTGTCACTAGGGGACCTTGATTCCCCTTCCTCCTTTTCTGTGGCTCTTGCTTCCCTTTCTTCTCCTTCCCCTTTATGTTTTTTCCCAAGTTTTGTGTTTCGTATAAAAGTTTGAATCTATGCACTGATCTATGTGATATGGCGGAGTGAAGCCATACGACGCATGATTATGTAAACCGTTGCATGTTGTATAAGTTGCAGTTACAGAGCACCACAATGCAGTCATTCAGATTCTTTGATTATGGGAGGAAAATGCTATAGTTAACGGAACATACTAAATGTTATTACCTATAATGTATATGCTTAATGATGTAACCAAGTAGCTATATTGTTGTTTCATTATCTGGATTTTATGACCACCTATTGGTTCTGTGTGGTGCTTTACCTGACACTGTACTATTTTGTATTCATGTATACAAAACAAAACTGAGAAAACCTTCACCCCTTCCCTGTGCAGTGAATTCAGTCGCAGCGTGGGCGGGGGGGGGGGGGGGGGGTAGGGGGTGGGCGTGGCGCTTCAGTGTTCATGACGGCCCCACGCCGTCATGAGCACACGCCTACTGGGACTCATGATGGCGTGGAGCCGTCATGAGCACCCAAGGGGTTAATAAACAGATTAACCAAAAAAGAAATTAATAAAAATCACAGTAAGTCTCCGAGTCATTGAATCCATGACCCTGGGAGACTTTACCACAATTTTGAAAGCTGGAGCTGTATGGTCTTCAGGTAAAGTGCAGAGACCCTCATGTGGTTGGGTGTATAGCTGCATTTTTTGGCCTGAAACATGTTTTAAAAAGACTAAGGGGTAGATGTATCAAGATTCCATTTTGCAATTTCTAAATAGCGATTTTTAAGGAATCACTATTTAGAAATCGCAAAATGGAATGTATGTAGAAAATTGCTATTTTTTAGCGATTTCTTAGTTTTCCTTATTTGCGAATTCGCAACTTGCGAATTCGCAAATAAGGAATAATTTCCCATGCACTCCTAGGAATGATTGTGAAATATTTCTTAATTTGCAAGTTGCAATTTGTGAATTCGCAAATTGAGAATAATTTCAAGGGTGCAGGGGTGTCTCAAAGACACCCTGCTGCACCCCTGAAATTTACATGTGTGTGCATATGGCGCACATACATGCCCTATGGGCATGTATGTGCGTCACATGCCACCTTCACAAATGCAAAATAGGGCATTTTTAAATGAAATCGCAAATTACCACCAACTACAAGTTGGTGGTAATTTGCGATTTCTTAACACAAATTCGCAATTTCTAAAACCCACATACATCACATTAAAGGAATCGCAAAATTTGCGATTCCTTAAACGCTTAAGCAAAATAAGGAATCGCACATTTTTGTGATTCCTTATATTGCGATTTTGTGATACATTTAAAAAAATGCAAAAAGCCTTTTGCGATTCGCAAATGCCGAAATTCGCCGAATTTCGGCCTTTGCGAATCGCAAAAGGCTTGATACATCTACCCCCTAAAAGACATGTTTACGGTTGTTTAAAAAAAGTCTATTTGAAATATTTTGGGACAATAAGTATTATAAAATATTATTAAACATTACAATATGTGTATTTATAAAATATACACTTGATTATAAGTATTGATGACTTTGTAACAAAGTCAGTAGGTTTGCTTTATATATGTTGATGTGCTCCTGATAAAGTAAATTGACCTGCTTTTTATATTGATACATTTTTAATAAAGGGGGTATGGCACCGACAGGGGGTTGGGTGCAGGGATTGGGGCTCAGAACCAGGCTGCAAGCCAACCTCTGCTTCCAACCTCATGCCATGCATAGTCAAAGGCTGTGCAGTACGGTGGGTTGGGTGACCAACCACATTCCACTCATGGCAAAAGGCCAGATAGTGTTTTTAACATCCTACAGAGGCGATATGCATTCAGGAAGTGATTGAGAGTTCTCACTACCAGAACCCCATCCATGAGGGGGGTAAAGTAGCATAGATCATTGAGCCTGAATATGGACCCAAGTCAAACAGCTCAAGTCTGAGTCAGAAAGAGCAATAGTGGAGACCTGTCCATGACATTCTGAGTTCACCCAAGTG
Organism: Lissotriton helveticus; assembly: GCF_964261635.1. Taxonomy (NCBI): domain Eukaryota; kingdom Metazoa; phylum Chordata; class Amphibia; order Caudata; family Salamandridae; genus Lissotriton; species Lissotriton helveticus. Next base: position 1,163,522,120 of record NC_136059.1, read on the forward strand.
CAGACTCATTCTCAGTGTCTCTCTTTGTGTATTCCTACACAGATTCCTTCTGCTGAAACCAGCAGGCATCTATGTGTTGACACACATCCATGGTTGGGAGTAAACATTCAAGGAGATGCCTGGTAATTCCAGACCTTTGTGGTATTCTCTATTCATGCTTTCCTAACTCGAAATTGCATGGCATTGTGGTAGGAATAACATCTAGAAATGGTTCGAACAGTCCCAATGTTACTGTGTCACCTATACCGTGCAGCTCAGAATTTTGACCCGTATAATAGGTCACTGGAAGGGGCAGCTTTAGGGGTGCAACTATTGAGTAACACCTTCCTCTGGGTTTATCTGACATTGATGGCTGAGATGATAATAACATCCTCATCGGTTTTAAGACTCCAGAAGGTGGCTAGAGATTTGATGCGAGGGGACATCGAGCTCAATTAGTTACAACTGAAAGTGTATGAGATTCAAAGAGAGCTAGAAAGGATACACAGGTGGGAGACCATAGGGGAGAATACTGTTTGGCCCCAAGACTTTCCAGAATAGAGATTCTTGCAGTTAGAAAAGTCACTGTACCAGTGTACAAACACGTCTGCTCCTGCTTCCGGCTGTGGTCCCAGGGTGGCCCTTAGCATATATGGGGCAGTCTTCTTTACTAACAAATGGATGACGGACATGGATTTCCTGTGTAGGGCCATCCACCTCGATGATATAAAGTCAAATAAGACTTGTAGGGGAGGGTTAAACACAAGCATAGATAACCCCTGTCAGGAAATATGGGATACTGAGATAGATATATGCATGTGGTTGAAAGGGAAGGGGCAACCCCTAATTGTACTGAAAAATACACTCTGTTTCTTGTGTTGCAGAGGCAAAGGAATGATTCCACTTGGCCAAAATGACAACTGTGGCACAATACTGTACGTACTGGACATGCAATGGGGACTTCCACCCTGGTGGATACCTACAGGCAGTGCCGCCAGTTTGTCTACACCCAGCTCATCTCAGGATGGCAAGGCCTAGGCTTCTTGATCACCATACACCCTCCTATTATGGTCCTTCTTGGGGTAGATCTGTCAGAGTTGTACCAACTAGTAGAGAAATCAAAAGGGGGGAGGGAAGAGGTGGTGCTGGGTGGCACCAAGGTGGGTACGTCCTCCTCTTTCAAGCGTACTATTAATCAACAAGGTCCACCTCAGGTAAGGTCTGTGTATATCCTGTTGTTGTTGGAATACACAAAATGTGTTAAAATACCCCTCACACACCAAAAGGGCCCTTGGTGTCATGCTTCATCATCGGGGTCTTCCCGCGCGGCTGCCGGACGGGGCAGTGCTGCAACAAGCGACTACGCTGGAGCACCTTTTAAATGTAAGTGCTATGTGAGTGAATTGGAGTGAGTGTCAGTAGGGTCAGGGGTGATATAGATAAGTGATGTTAAAAAATACCTGGCCTGGTGATAGAAAAAACTATTTAACCGCTTCGATGCGGCGGCTTTTCCCGCTGTGTGCGGCAATTTTTAAAAATCCGCGTTATAATTTTTTATAACATTTTTCTCTTACTATTGTTTTCTTACGATTCGTTCTATTTACAATTTAGTATCATCATTTATACAATAGATTAAGAAAGCCCAGAGCGCTCATTATGTTTCATTTCAACACGTTCAAATATATAGTAACTCTTCTAGCTCTATGCATCACATGATCGGGTTGTTGAAAACTACCGGCACCTTTTTCAAGTTAAAATGGATAAGGACAACGTATCCGACGCTTGTATATAGCGGAATGCCTCAGTAGGAGAGAGAATTTGCTCCGGTTGAACTAAGAACAGGTTGGTGTCCATTGAATTGAGTCTATGTCTTTTGGAACATCTTGTCAATAATAGCCGATACCGAGAATGGCATTAATCGGAATGGGTCCTTCTTATGTTCCCCAGCAGCTTTTTTACTGAGCAGAGTATCTTACTTAACAAAACGCGACATGTAAGTGTTTTGGCTTGAGTTGTTCGGGTTGTTTTACACACAGGTTTTAAAGGCAAATTAGGTGATACAATAAACTCGCACTAGATCATATCAGGCACATTGGTTTAGTTTTTATGTCGCAAAGCATGGGGGTCGAGGGGTCACAACCTCACTGGAGTTTGTTATCAACATTAGCACACATACACAGGACATTTGCTCAATATGTTTTTTTGTACTTGTTTTATTTTTTAGTGTTGTTCCCTGATGAAGGGCGATTAAATTACGCCCGAAATGCATTGGATTCGAAAACAATTCTTGTCGCTTGTATAAACATATGAACAAGCATGAAATGGTAATATGTGAGAAATAAAAAGTAACGAGAAGCACATGAAATAAATAACTCGGAAATAAATGGTGTTTGGAATCCTCATTTTGACACTGAGGAAACACAGTGTGCCCACAGGGATGCTTCTAATGTTCCATTAGCAACACGTGTTATTGACAGACTTTGGCATCCAGGGACGTCGGACGCCTCTTGTGGAGCACCTATAATGGATTAAAATTGTTCTAAAAAAAACACAGCTGTGCACCTGCCTCAAATCTTTAGAAAGAAATATCGCCCCATTCTCAAGTTGGCGCGCACTGCCAGATTGCCCACAGGCTGATGGTGCCAACACTGCGGACAATCAACATCCTTACGCAGACAAAGCAGCTGGCTGTGCTGCACTTGTTGTCCTCTGGTACCTTCCAACTAACAACTGCGAGAGTTGGAGGAGTCTCGCAGTCAGCCCTATTACACTTCCTCACACGTCTTGGATGCATGTCTACAAAAGCAACATTGGGCACCGGTATCCGCACAACCCGCTCGTCCCAATTTGTAGTATTCCTGCACAACCAACCCCAACCCCAGCCGTTGCTTGCTGCCTCTGTGCTCCGATACATGATTGTAGTCACTGAAATGGGGGTGCTCCTGGTAATGAAGTCTAGTTGTCAACCGTAGTGGAAAAACAGTACTTTATTAGAAAAATACAAATTAATAACACAAAAACACCAAACAACAAGTGCAATTGCCAACGGTGAACATCAACTTGTGGATTGAAATAACTGTAGATCGTTCTAGAAATCCCAAAACTCCGTATTCAGAAACCTGTTGGATAAATGAAGACAATGGTCAAGCATTAGTATGGTCAAAAACGTAATATGGTACAATGTATTGCACTTGGACGAACCGGAATACTTGCAGGTATGACCAATCCTGCACAAAATTACTGTAACAGAAGTTCGGGTGGTTGAAACCTTTGTAGGAAAGAAAAGGAATGTTACAACCACACAAACTTCTGTTATAGTCTCATTATGCATGATTTATCATACCTGTAAGCATCACGGTTCATTTCAACTTGATACACCTGCCCGTTCACTTCACCCACACTGCATAGGAACAGCTGGAGACCAAGCAAGGGAACCACACCATAGCAGGCTTCCTGCATGTGTTGGAGGCAAGTGACTGCACACATGTACTACTTGTGCCCCCTGCTGACACTGCACACAATCACTGCAACAGAAACCACACGGATTCCAACAATGTGCTGGCAAAAAAGGACCACCGGGGCCTGTACACTAATGTTGTTGCAAACTTCTCAGGCAGTTTTCACGATTCCTACATCTTTCTCAAACATCCCAGCCCTGGTCCTCAGACCAGTCCTCCGCCCAGTGATGACTGCCCCACCCTGCGCACCCAGACATTGGCGTGTCTCCAAGAGGGCCCACCAGGTGCCGGAGGAACATCCTCAGTCATCTCTAGATTCCGCAGCACAGGCCCTTAGCGCATCCTGCTGCACCGCACCGAGGAGTCATGTCTGTACAGCCAGCTGCCTTTGGCATACACGCGGTCCAACCGAGCTTACAAATCAAATCGGGTCTTGATTGGCAGGGTGATGTAAAGAGGTATACGCATCATTGCAGGTTGCACACCCGCTCAGCTCTGGTGGCACTAACTCAGTGCACCTCAAGTCATCGCCACATGGTGAAAGGCCTGTGTCGGCCAAAATGCATTGGCTGCCATCTACTCTGTGCACCTCAAGTCATCGCCACGGGGCGGGAGCCAGTGTCTGGCAAAGTGCTTCGGCTACCACCAACTCTGTCCACCTCAAGTCATCGACACATTGCGGGTGGCCAGTGTCGGCCAAAGTGCCTCAGCTGCCACCAACATAATAAGCACACAGATACACCCAGATAGAAAGTGGGAATGGCGTTGAGCACTTGCGCCCAGCCCTTTTTATTGGCAGATTCAGATGTCCTGTGAAGCCTGTGCTGCATGGGTATGGTGTGGGAGTAAACCAGCCTTGAGGGAGTGGCTGTGGCAGGCTTACAACTAGACCGGTGATCAGCAGATCACTACAGGGAAGACCTGGGACATGTAGCATTGTAGTTCACTCCCTGTAAGTGTAAGCTGAGTGGGCTGGCTGAAACGCATATCCTTCACAACTTTACCAATATGGCGGTTTGAATCCGCACACCCATCGAGATAGGTACACGATGGGTGTGCGACTCCACTTTTTTCTCACCCCAAAAAATATATATATGCATATTAATACTTAAAAACACAGAAGACATTATATTTGTTTTAATAACAAACAAAAAAAAAATTACAAAGACTAGTTTTAGGATATTAAAGTCACAAAATATCAGAAAAAAAATCTAAATTAATGAAAAAAAACATAGGTTTAATGAACATTATAATTAGAAATTAGTATTTAAAAAACCTTTGGAATTCACTGAAAAAAACGCTGGATAGTGATGGGAGGCAAGATGGCGTCCGGCTGAAAGTGCCGTAGTGCAGCTCCGCTGAGCTTCCCCGCATGAAAGCCCGATCTCAACACTATGGCTTACCTTGCAATATTGTAGCGGACCACTGATAGTAGACGAGCCAATGGGATGTTGCTGATGGTCTTTCCCAGCACCCGGGTTGCTAGTTAGCTGAAGGAGCGTCGGAATCCTTGCCGCAAGGAGCTTCACATCTCTCTGGCTCCGTTGATCGCTGCTGCCCTGCGCAACCCCTGCCCGATCCCAGAGTCGGCCCCGCGATTCAGGCGAGGCACAAAAAAAACACACAGATCTGCATTCCATCACAGGCTGCCACGGAGGAGTGTCTACATCGGGATATCGCTCCTGCTTCTTAGCGCTAGGAAGGACGACATGACGGGTAAGGGGGGGCACGGTGGGAAGATCAAGACGATCCCGAGCTCTCTGCAGGGAGTCCCCACTACCAATCTGCCACGGGGGAAAAAGATCAAGTCCCTGGAAGCAAGGCCAAAGGTTGGAGAAAAGGGGAAAAAAGACGATACTATGGGCACTGAAGACACTGAACTAGAGGCCAATAAATCTGTATCTTCTAAAAAGGGCAATGCACGCCTTGCCAAAAACCCCAACACCGCACAGCCATTAATAACTTCGAGTTTCACTACACCTGGTCAAATAGTGAATGCAGGAACTGGAAATGATTCCCGGGCAGAGGAGACCCGCAAGAAAGGGTTGGCTGCAAAGACATTAAATGAGGAAAATGGGAAAACTAACGAAACCTCTGTAACTCTCCCATCCCCCCCCACTACTGAAGGACTCTAACATCGGCCCCCTCCCATGAGCGATTCAACAACTACGGCTAAAACCCTCACAAATCAACAGGAAGGGGTTTGACTAAGGGGGTGATTGCAGGGTCAGAGCATGGTGATATTGTGAACAATATTCAGAGTGAAAGTCTAATCCCTGTAACTGCTCCTCCTGATCCCCGTAACTCTGACCACTTGAACTCTATCTCTGAGCCAAAGACACCAGAAACTCAGGATAAATTTTATTCTTTGACCGAGGACTCGGAGCTTTCTGATATTAGTATCCCGGCTTCTAGTGGGGGTGAGGCAGGAGGTAGATGGGATAGTAGCTCAAATACCGATCCCTCCAAGAACAGGCGGTCTAATAAGAAAGCTACTAAAAGGAGCCATAGGAGACGGTTCAAATCTAAGGGAGACAATTCCTCTAACACCAATGATAATACTGACTTAAAATGGGACTATGAGGAAACAACACTCACGGTTCTATCTAATTCTGAGTCACCTCATCCCAATCTGGGGATTTCTGCTGGTAGCGAAAACCCACGACAGGATCCCACCCAAGAACCTGCTTTAGCGGTCATCTTACACTCCATCAAGAGCTTTCAAGCTGAGGTCAAAATCAACAGCTGAAGATCTTGCCTAGCAGCTAAAAAACTACAGGGGGCAGTACGGAAGGTGGGAAAGACTTGTGCCGAAATAGCGGATCGCATGGCTTCAGTTGTAGTAAGGACGGACCACCTCGAGGAAGATGTCAGCAAGCTCCAGAAATCCAGCGAGGAACACGAAGGCGCTGTTAAGGATTTGCTGTGGAAGATGGAAGAACAGGAGAACAGGCAGAGACGGAACAATCTTAGATCTCTGGGGGTCCCCGAGGGAATCGAGAAAGATGACCCCAGGAAGTTCATGATTTCTCTTCTCAAGGAAACCTTTCCGGAGCTGAAGGACTGGGACTGGGACAGAGAAGTTCAAAGAGCCCACCGATTCCCTCTGTTTCTTAACAAACGAGCACAGGCCTCAGAACAACACCCTCGGGCTACGCTGGTGTTCTTTGGCAACTTTTTGCTCCGAGAAGCCCTATTTGATCTGGCAAGACCTAACAGTAAAAAGTCGTTTGAAGGCTTCGCCTTCTTCACAAGGTCAGATTTTGCGCACGCCACGGTCGAGAGAAGGTGGAAATTAAGACAGCTCTTTGACCCCCTAGAGAAGCTGGGGGCTACTGTGTACCTGCAGAATCCAGCTAGACTGAAGGTTATCTTTAATGGGACTACCCGTAGCTTTATCTCCGAGATACAGGCCAGGGCTTATCTTGATGAAATTTCAGCTCCGAAAAACGGATAATACAAATGAAGTAGAGCTCTCCTTTTTCTTTTTTCTTTCTTCTCTCTTCTCCTTTTTCATTATCTTATTTAGGTGCATGGGTTTTTGTTTAGGTTTAAGGTATTCTGAAAGTGATAGGCAAATTTTCACGTTTTCAATTTCTTTTCCATGCCTTGTTCTTAACTTACTCTATTTTCACTCTACTAGATACAATACTAGGCTGCTAAAGCCACCAAAAACTAGAACTGGTAAATATGATTCATAGGGCTACAGACTACTAGATCGGGTATAGCCAGGAATTTTTTTTAATATTTATTTATTTATTATTTATTATTCATGCGGGGACAGCTCAGGGGGGGCACAGTGGGGCTTCCGGACGGACGCTGCAGCCAGGTAACCTCCAATGTTGGTGGGGGTGGGGGAAGGGTCGCGGGGTGGGGGGGTAACGGGACTGACGGACAGGTTATTAAAACTTATGCCAAAAAAGAATAGGGAAATTCCCACAGGGTTCACAGGAAATTTGAAGGAATTGGTCGATAGCTTTGGCACTCTTTCACTAGCAGTATGGCCGGGATAAAAATACTATCTCTAAATATATGTGGCCTGAACGATCTTAAAAAGAGACAAACAGTCATACAATTGGCTTACAAAATTGGGGAGCAAATATTGTATGCATTCAAGAGACGCATATTGAAGGTTCACAGAGCCAGATATTGAATACATTAGGGTACAAATTGGTGTGTGCTACCTCACAAGGGGTTAAGATACGGGGAGTCGCTATCTTGGCTAAAGGGAGTGGGTATGTTTTTAGTAATTCCAAAAGAAACAAGCTTGGTCACTGGGCTATCAACGAATGTAACTATGAAACAGGCCAAAAAATGACAATTTGTGCTATTTATGGGAGTAACACAGATGACCCTGGGGTTTTTGATGAGGTTTCTAATGAACTTTCACACTGGCCTCTTCCGCTGCTGGTATGTGGGGATTTCAACATAAATCTCCCGGCCGATTGGTCTTTAAAGGATGACTGGGTTTATAAAGGACGAAAACCAAAGGTATTTAGTTCTCTCAGGAATCTGTGTCTTGCACATGGGCTTGTGGACAGCTGCAGCTGGCAGACTTCCAACACTAATAGCAGTGCCTTAGGCTACACTTATTACTCGAAACTACACCGTACACCCACCAGAATAGACTATATTATTCTGTCAAACTCACTTATTAAGGACTGTCAAACTGTGAAAAAGCCCAGTGTATTATCTGATCATAATCCCCTTTTCTGTACGCTAACTATTAGATGAGCTAAAAAAGTACCAACACTTTGGCCATTTGAAAAAGCTCTACTGAATGACTCTCAGTATTGTCTCCATATGAAAGATTGGATCCCCAAATTTCTAGCGGAAAACATTAATAGCACCTCAATAGAAATTGTATGGGACACTTTAAAAGCCGGGATTCGGGGCGAGACTATGCTATTCTCACTTAGATTAAACAAGCAGGAGAAGGAGGAGATACGGAGATTACAGGAGGAGCTCACGATAGCAGAAGTAGGTCTTGTTAGCGCCACCAGCAATGGGGGCCCAACTGGGGATATCTAGCACATCTTAGCCCAAGTAGCAGTTGCTAAAGCAGCGATTACTAATATTTTCACAGATAAAGCAATTCGGAAAGCAACTGCACGAAAGGAACTAATATACGAAGTTAACGAGCAAGTGGGTCACCAACTGGCGGTGCAAATGCGGCAACAGATTAATGTTAACTTAATCAGGGAGATTATAGATCCAATGGCAGGACAGCTAAAAGACCCAGAACTAATCAGGGAAGCCTTTTGGAGGTTTTATACAGAACTATACACTGAAGATGGCAGTGGGGATATAGCCGAAATGGAAAGGTACCTAGAGAACTGTGAAGGCGGTAGCCTTGAGGAAAACGAGCAGCAGGCTCCAGAGGAAACCCCTAGTATGGAAGAGATGCTAACGGCTGTCAAGACCCTCCCGAAAGGGAAGGCAACAGGACTGGATAGTATTCCCCCAGAGTTCTATAGCACATTTGTAGACCAAATCAAGCATATTCTAAATAACTTGATTACTCATATTTTCTCTTGGGGTCAACCACCCAGCTCCTGGTCTAGGGCTAAAATGAATACATAAAGTAGTTGCCAGTAGCCAACATGGCTTAGTTCCCGGGAGGTCAACAATAAAACCATATCCAGAGGGTTATCACGCTTTTTGATGGAACAGGAACTGCAAGAGACCCTATGGCCCTAATCCTTCTGGATGCAGAGAAGGCTTTTGATAGTGCCTCCTGGCAGCTTCTCTGGAAAGCAATGGCAATGATGGGATTTCGCACAGGGTTCATTCAGGCTACACAAAAAAAGTATGTTAATCCTAAGGCCGTAGTGTCCATTAATGGAAGCTTAACTAAGGAAATTCTCAATTCCAGAGGAACTCGCCAGGGCTGCCCATGCTCGCCATTGCTCTTTGCAATATACATAGATTCTTTTATCCACTATCTGGAAAAAAATGACATCATAGCACCTATCATATCACAGAGGCACGCTACAAAAACGCTAGCATATGCTGACGATATTGCTATAGTCACCCCAGATCCTGTAGTTGCAATTTGGACTTGTCTCTGGTTACGCACTTAATCAAGGGAAGACACAAATTGTTCTAAATCAAAAAATTGTGATGGATGACCCTAGAGTGGTGAAGGGAGCAACATACCTGGGGGTTACCATCTCCTCAAACCTGGAGGAAGTTGTGGATATTAATGTTAAGCCAATGCTAAACTCAATGCATAAGGACCTTAGACGTCTAGATAATCTTCACCTGTCCATCATCGGGAGAGCAAACGCAATCAAAACGGTGTTTTTCCCCAAAATATTATACCTATTTAGGGCAATTTGTTTGGAATTTTCTAATCAGTGGCTTACCGCAATGGAACGTACATTTTCAAGATTCATATGGGCGTATGCACAACCTCGGCGGGCATATAAACATCTCACCCTTCCTAAAGATAGAGATGGGCTAGCTCTTCCTAACCTAAGAAGATATTATTGGTCATGTGTATTACTTTATAGTAAGGAATTACTACAAGAGGGGGAAAACACAGAGGAACTTACAGTGTCGATCTTCCAGCTGCTTGTTGGAAATTCTAGCTATGGCTATCTATGGACATACATGACAGCTATCATAAAAAGGTCAAATTCAAGACTCTCCATAGTTGTTTTAAAGTATGGAAGGGCGTAAGGAAAACATTTGGAATAGGACAAATCTCACATTACAGTCTGATAATGAACAATCCAATTCTTCCACCAATGGTCTTCAAAGATAATTGTGTAAATAAATGGCACAGGTTAGGAATAACACAATTAGGGGACCTGTATACAACACAGAGTATTAAATCTTTTGAAGCTTTGAAGGAAGAATACAGTTTATAATGGCGGGATTTCTTTAAATACCTCCAAATCAGGGATTTTTTAACTCATAAACCGGATGCTAGGACATTGGGGGAAGAATCTACCCTAGTAGAGATGATAATACACTCTAAAAACCACACTATAGGCAGAGTTTATGCGCTCTTGCTGGCCATATTTCCGGATGACCTAGATAAAACATCAACAAAATGGCAAAGCAAACTTGAGATTTCAAACGAAGGATTTTTATACACTTGCCAGTTAGCTCAAACTATCCTTATTTCCACTAAACTTCAGGCACAATTCTACAAAACATGTTTTTTTCTTTACTACACACCTGACAAGATCGCAAAATGGGGAACTGGCAAGGGGACCTGCTGCCCGAGATGTAACTTACTTAAAGCCGATTCCATACATATCTTTGCCTCTTGCCCTGTGTTAACACCTTTAAAACAAGACATAGAGAGGTTCTTTTCATACGTTCTCCATAGAGAGGTTACTCTGTCAAATGAGGCAATGATACTTGGGGCAGACTATCCAGATAATCTTGGGAGTGGTCATGAGTTCATATTTGTCGCGATGGCTGTCTTGCGGCTATGCCTAGCTTCCGCTTGGCTCGACCCGTTAGCACCCTCTTTCCAACAGTGGCTAGCCAGGCTATTAGCGGTGCATAATATCGAGATAGCCATTTACAAACAGAAAAGTAGACAGCGTCGCAAAAGGGGTATAAAAATCTGGACTCTTCTTACCCAATGGCGGGACTCACAAAGTTAATCTAATATACTAACAATGCTGTAATGTACATATGATTTTGTTCTTAGTCTGTTTTATGTAATGTTGGGTAAAAAAAACAAAAAAAAACAATGTAATATTCATGACGTTAATGTGCGTATGTTTACCTGTCCGTCACACAGGGGGTTGGGGAGGGGGAAATGTAAAATTGTAAATAAAAACATTTCACTGAAATAAACATAGGTTTCAGGCACGGTATATTTAGAAATTAGCATTTAAAAAAACGTAGTAATTCATTATCGTTAGTTGGACTTTTCTCACGTACAAAACCATAGAAATTCATCCGTTATAGTTAGTTCACCTAACTATATTTCTCTCCCCCGCAATGCACTGCTGATGACGTCACATGTTACATCATTCATGACATGATCAGTGACATCACTGATGACATCATCCACGTGAAAATCTGATCCACCTCCTCACACTCCAATATAACCTTTGATACACCCACTGTAAAATACAGACTACCATTTTCGAAACCATCAACACACCAATACCAGTTACTAGATATGCACTCACTGATTCCTAGGTCTTCACACACATCCACTCATTCACCCAAACAATCACTCATACATGCAGTAACTCATCAATACAACGCTATCATAAGCACTAATATACCTATTCAGACACTCACACACCACCACTCTTCCAGAGTTACTCACACATCTAGTCAGTCATGCAAAGAATCAATCACACTTCCATTTATTGGCCTATCCAGCTATACACACACCACATCACTTACTCAAACAGAAACACATGCATACTTACTCTCTTCTACAATCACTGATACAAGTACACACTCATCCATGTAGACACTCTCATAATCACTGACTCTCATGTATAATCATTTATATACTTCAACTTTCACATACACTGCCTTTTACATATGTAGTTACTTGAACATGTAACATTGAGACCTCTATTCTCTCACCAACACACCCATACACACACTCACCCACCCATCCAGCTGTTTACACTTGCACTCTTGAACCTATACACACAGTGATTCAACCACTCAAACATCTATACACAGACTCATACACCTCACACCCACATACACCCAGGCACCCATCCAAATACTCAGACCACCAATCGATAGCCCAGATAGACACTCATGTAGCTACTGACCAACCTATGCTCCAGCTTATACAACAACAGACAGACTGATATAGACATTCACACAGTTTAGTCACTAACCCATGCATTAAGTAAGACACGATTAATCACTCACTTATACAGTCAGTCGCGCACCTACTAAAGCCTCCATCCAAACACTTATACACCTATTCATTCTTCAATACACCTTGGCATTTATAAAACCTATTTAAACATTAAAGAAACACACAGTCACTGGATGATGTCATCAGTGATGTCATCATTTGTGTCATTTGAGATGTCATCGGTGATGTCACTGATCATGTCATGAAAGATTTAATGTGTGATGTCATCAGCAGTGCATTGAGGGGGCGCGAATTATAGTTGGGTGAACTAACTATAACGGAGGAATTTCTATGGTTTTGTATGAGAGAAATGTCCAACTAACTATAACGTCCCTGAAACCTGTTTTTTTTCCAGTGATCTAAGGTTTTTTAAATGCTAATTTCTAACTAAAACGTTCCTGAAACCTATAGTTTTTTCAGCGAATATACAGTGAAGATTGTGATTAAAATGCATGACTGAATGGCAACGCTACCCCTGTGTCGGTGTCCGATTCTTATGTGGGATTCGGAAATCGTGTTCATATATATATATATAGATTTCTTTTTGCAAGAACATGTTCAAAAATTGGAATCGTATGTAAGGGACACTGGGGACTTTCTACTTAAAATTGGCAAGGTGGATTGGCGGGATGGTTATCATCTAAATACTCTTGATGTCTCCTCACTATATACATGTATAAAAAATCCCGATGGTCTAAAAGCCGTGCAACATTTCCTATCTAAGAGAGCGATAGAGTATACCCAACATAACAAAATGCTCATGGATATGTTGATTTTTTTGTTTAGAGCATAATTTTTTCCTTTTCAACAAACAGATGTATCGTCAAGTACAGGGAGTTGCCATGGGGGCCAGCTTCTCCCCCAGCTATGCTAGTTTATTCATGGGCTGGTGGGAGGAGCTGGTTCTCAGGAGGCAATATAGGGACACATACAGTGATAAAATTGGATCGTGGTTAAGATACATTGATGACCTTATGATTGTTTGGAATGGAACCCAAGAAGAGGCTGAAGATTTCATTAAAAGTATTCATGAAAATGAGATGAATTTAAGTTTTACATCTCATATAAGTAACCATCAGATAATTTTCCTGGATGTACAGGTCACCATAGAAAATTTGAAAATAAACACTACGCTATACAGAAAAGAGACAGCTGCCAACACGTTGCTACATCCGACAAGTGCGCACCCAGCACATCTTATACATAGCATCCCCTATGGGGAGATGCTAAGATTGCGCCGAATTTGTAGCAATGAGGCAGAATTGACCAAACACCAACAGGAGAGCAAATTAAGATTCATGGATCGAGGATATAGTGCTAAGACTATTGAAACAGCAATAAGGAAATCTAGGATGAGGGCTAGGGAAGACCTATTGGAGGCAGCCAGCGCTTCTACAAATGGTCAACAAACAAACACACTAAGAGAGGATGATGCCCCAAGATTAATCCTTACATACAGTCGTCAACACAAGTCGTTACATAAGATAATCCAACGTAACTGGCACATTGTCAAGGACGATCCTGTAATCGGCAACACACTCCCTGAATATCCGGCCATAACATATAGGAAATCTACTTCCATGGCTGATATCCTGGTAAAAAGTAGCCCCGAATGTAAGAACAACAAGCAATGGTTTACTACCCGGAAGGGTTTTTTTAAATGTTCCAGCTGCAAAGCATGTTCATTTGGCATAAATAAAACACCATTTATGACCGCTTTCAGCTCGAAACCCCAACAGATCAAACAATATTTAACATGTAAAAGTGAATATGTAGTGTACATCCTGGAATGCAGTTGCAATATGAAATATATAGGAAGTACTAAGCTACCTGGGCACAAAAGGGTGTTACAACATATTAGAGGGATTAATAATAAGGACCCTAGTTACCCCGTAGCCCGTCACTTTCAGGAATGTCATGAGGGCAGAACCAAAGACCTGAAATACTATTTAATAGACACTGTCCCTATCCAGAGTAGAGGTGGTGACAGGGAGGGAATGCTACGTCGCTTAGAGACCCACTACATATTGTTATTAGACAGTTAGGCACTAAGGCACATTGAGCGAAGTACACTAAAAAATAGTCAACACTTAGGGTGGGATATAGTTGTTATTTTTATGCACTTTATGTTATGCACTTTATAAAAATTACTATTATGGTGATATAAGATGGGGTTTTCTTTGTGAAAACACAACATGAGAAATATTGAAGATGAATGAGAAGTACTTTGGAAGCTTTCAGTGACACAAGCTATACGTCATAAAGACTTTAACATGTTTTTTTGATGAGCATAGACGCAAGTAACTCAGATAAACATTCCTATGAATTCAGGGTAAGCAATTTTAGTAATCAATTGAATAATGTTTGATTACACGTATATGCATTTAAGCAGGAATTGTTTTAAAAAATATTTATTTTACATGTATTAGGAAGAATTCTTATTTTCAGGAAATGAAAAAAAACTCAAGTACTCACAGACTTGTCTTCTATGTCTATTAATGCACTTGCACTTTAAATAGGTGTGTGTTTCACGACAATGTTGTCATGTGATCAAGGCAGGGATCTGCCGAAACGCGTCGTGAGGGATGGTGGCGTTCTGAAATAAACTGAAGCACTGAATTTAGTCCGCAACATTCTATTGGGAATACCTTTGGCGCCGGTAGACGAATCTTCGCAAATTTCCCAAAGAAGATGGCCCGCTCCTCTCTGCTCCTTCCCTGAAAGTTTGGGGGGATTCGTTAAGCGGGGCCGAGATAAAAGGGGGGTCCCAAAACGTGTTTTCCCCATGTTAATTTCCATAGGGCGGTTGGACTCACTTTTAGCCCGAACGGCTGAATGGATTTCCACCAAACTTGGCAAAATTGTAGGGACTGGTAGCCCGATGTGCCTTTGCTATGTCTCAAGATATGTGCTCCAGTGGATTTTGAGTAATTTAGGTTAAAAAAAAAATATATATATCTATAAGCGCGCCCCGGTACGCCCACCGGGGCGCGTACCAGCGGGGCAAGCTCCCAGGATGATAAAATACTCTCGGGAGGACCTCCTCTCATTTAGAGATACTAACGGTTCCTGTTCTAAGGTCTTTCTCAAACCTTCTCGGTCGATTAATAGGTGTTCGGCCTGTGGCTGGCAACCTGGCCAGGGTCGCATCGCCTCTCTCAATACACCCTCCAACAGTACGAGCTGCCTTCTGCTCAATACTAGATCCTTAAGCAAGCATGCACTTGACGTCTACAATTTATTGATAGACTCTAGAGCCGACTGTCTGTTTCTTACAGAAACGTGGCTGGGCGAGGGTGCAGGACCTGATATCGCTACTGCCACCACCCCTAGCCATGTTATCTATAGGAAAGACAGAGCCAGTGGGAAGGGAGGCGGTGTTGCCCTGGTCATTGACAGGCACATCACTTGCTCTATTCTTCCCTCTGATAACATCACGGGTTGTGAAGTTCTTGCCTTTTCCCTCTCCCTATCCCCTCAGCAAGCATGCATGGGGTTGTTGGTATATAGGTCCCCTGGCCCCACGGGCACCTTTTTTGAAGAACTCCACTCCCTGATTTCTACACTATGCCTCAGGTCCAACCACTGTCTGCTCCTGGGCGATTTTAACATTCACATGGACAAGGTGGCTGACTCAGACAGTATTAAGCTCAATGATATTGTCTCATCCTTAGGGTTTCTTCCTCACCTTCGGTCCTCTACTCACTGTAAAGGACATACATTAGATCAAATATTTTCTACCGTTCCTGTTATCCTGACCTCCCTTGCTCCGGTCCTGTGGTCAGACCATTTCTTAGCGGAATTCGAGATTCCTCTTAGGAAAATGAGCATTGATGGCGGACAGTGGCGCAAAGCGCTCCCCTCCAGAGCTTTCCATCGAGCCTCCCCAGCCATGTTGTCGAAGGCCTTACAGACCCACCCAGGCCTGTTATCAGGCTCCCTGGAAAAGGATCTTGATCTCTTGCAGGGCTGGCTGACCCAACGACTCGCCGACCTTGCTCCCCCCCTACCTCCGAGGTCACTTTCTGTGAAATCCTCTGCCCCTTGGTTTTCCTCGGCACTTGCCATCAAACAACGGCAATGTAAAAAAGCCGAAAGGATTTGGCGCAAACACTATGACGCCAGCTCCAAGGAAGCCTACAGGACAATCACCAGAGACTATCATCACGACATCACCGCCAGCAAAAAGGCCTATTTGGCTGGCAGAATAGATGACGCCTCCAATTCCTGCAAAGAAATCTTCAGGATAGTCAAGGATTTTATCTCCCCTCCCTGGTCCTTTCCCAAAATTTCACATTCAGAGTCCTGGATCTCCGAACTAGCTGACTTTTTTTACAGCAAAATTAGGACTATCCAGACCTCCTTTGGGACCGCTAACATTAACAACCCCTCCATCTCTTGGTCTCTTGATTCCACCCAGACCTCGACAGCTCCCTCCTTGTGCAATTTTCCTTCACTGTCCCTCCAGTCCTCTTCAGACCTGCGCTCCAAATTAAAATCCGGCTCACCTCTTGACCCGTGTCCTGCTAAATTTCTCGCTCAAATGGCCCCTACCCTTAACCACCTCATTAACCCCATTCTTAACCTTTCGCTCAACACAGGTGTAGTCCCTCAGTCATGGAAACAGGCCCTCATTCTGCCTCTGCTTAAGAAAGCCAACCTGAACCCTGTATCCCATGCCAATTACAGACCCATCTCCCTTCTACCGGCTCTCGCGAAAGTGGTCGAGAAACACGTTCATACCACCCTGTCCCACTTTCTAGAGGCAAACGACATCCTACACAAATCCCAGTCTGGTTTCCGCTCTAATCTGAGCACCGAAACAGCTCTGCTTGAGGTCACCGAAGTGATCAAAGAAACCTTGGACAGGGGTGGAAAAACTTTGCTTGTGATGCTCTACCTCTCTGCCGATTTCGACACCGTCCCCCATGACCGCCTCCTATCTAGACTGGGAGGTGGGTCTAAGGGGGACGGTGTTTAGCTGGATAGGTCGTTCCTCTCCAACCGCCAGCAAACTATCTGGCCCCACCTTTTTCTGCCGCGATGCCACCTTTGGAGGTCGGAGTGCCGCAGGGCTCAATTCTGAGCCCCTCGCTCTTCAACATTTATATGACCCCTCTGGCGGCACTCGCGAAAGATTTTGGGGCCCAGATAGTGTCGTACGCCGACGACACGCAACTCCTGTTCACCTGTGACAGAGGCCAGGACTTTGATGGAGCAGCTATTCGGGGCTGCCTGGGGGCTGTGTTCGACTGGCTCAGTTGCCACAGCCTCAAATGTAACTCCGATAAGTCCGTAGTGCTTTTCTTCGGCTGCCCCGCAGATCCCAGATGGAAAGATTGGTGGCCTTCCGCCATGTCCCCTCCTGACAGCGACTCTGGGTCTGCAAAAACCTGGGCATTCAGATCGACAACTGCCTCTCCTTTAGGGCCCACGTTTCGGGCCTGGCCGGCAGATGTTTTGCGATCTTGAAGATGCTAAGGAAGTTCTTGCCGCTCCTATCCTTGGAGCATAGCAAGATCACAGTACAGGCCCTGATCGGCTCACGCCTGGACTACTCCAATGTTCTGTACCTAGGACTGCCGGAATATCTTTTATCGCGTCTCCAGGTGGTGCAGAACTCTGCGGCCCGTGCCATCTTTGGCCTTACTAGGAGAGCCAGGGCCAGTGAGCTCCTTAGAACCCTTCACTGGTTGCCCATTTAGGAGCGGATCACTTTCAAGGCCCTAACCATCGCCTTCAAGGCCCTTCACGGCATAGGTGCCCGCTATCTTCAGAAATGGACCAGCTTCTATCTCCCATCTAGATCCGTGCGCTCTTCAACCCAGGCCAGGGCAGTCACGCCTTTGGTCTGTCGGGCACGCTGTAGGGGCCGCTCTTTCAAACATCTTGCCCCCCCGGCTGTGGAACGACCTTCCTCTCTCTCTCAGATCTAGCCCTAATCTGCTGGCCTTCAGGAGAGATCTGAAAACTCTGCTTTTTACACAATAAGACCGCCCCTTCTTAGCCACGCTTTGCCCTCTTCTTTTCCTTTCTTCACTCTGGACCTGTGAGGCTCCGACAGCTCCGGGACACTCTTCGGAGTAGCCGTGCGCTATAGAAGCACCCCCCTATAACATAACATAACATACGCGAGTTCGCGAGCGGAAAGCTGATTGGCTCTCGGGTGTCTGTCAACATTCCAAACAGTACGCGCACCGGGGAGCATACCGGGGAGCATAACATGGGCAAAACCCAGTGTAATAGTAAAATAATAATTGAAAGTGCTTAGAGGTAGGGTAGCTCTGAATAGAGTTGTTGTGTTGTGTGGGTGATTTAAGTACCAACATGTAGGTACCAATGCAGAGTTTTAAATTCAATGTAGACCGTCTCCTTTGTAGATAATTTGCATGTTGTTACAGAAGTTATTGTGGTATATGGAATCCATAGCATAGTCTTTCAGGAAAGTAGAAAGAGATCCTTTAAGCACACCCTGAGAAGGTCTAGGGGATCATAGGTAGTCCATCCTGCTCCCTTATGATGTTTTCCAGTATTACATTTAATCTCTTCTAAATCTACACAAAATTGATGGTGATATCGTGCATTAGAGACAGACAGTGAGAGAAAAGAGGCAGGAGATGAAAAACAGATGTCAAATGCACTTTGGAGATAATATAGTGGGAGAAAGGAAGTAACTATGAGCAAACTTACTATGTAACTCCAAAAAATTGCACAGTATAGTATAAGTCTCACTTTATAATATAATCTTTTTGGTACGACTTCAAGAATTACATAAGAATTACATATAAAAATTAATAATGTCTGAAACAATTTTTAATTATTAAATAAAAATTTATTGTTGAGATTTTTCATACTCTATTAAAACTTCTAACATCAGATTATCTGGAATCTCCTCCACAATTTCATTGCATGATTCCATTGCTTCAAGACAGTTTATTAGTTCATGATCCCCAGACTCATCCATGAAATCAAAGTCTTCGTTAAGAATGTTGTTATCCATAATTTCAAAAGAAATTGTATTGGTCTCCTCTTTACCTTCCATTTTTTGGCTGTAAATTGCATAAAAAATAACTATATGAGTAGAGTTAGGGCACTGTTGGGCTGAAGTTCAGACAGGTACTTCTGAGTTTTTACCAGTGAAGTTATCTTTGGGCAGTGTATGTTATCAGGCAGGAAGTAGAAATATAAAAAAGTGCATGTGAAGAAGCCTAAGTAAATTCATAATTATACTAGAGAAGCCTAAATCAATCCATAACTACAACAGAGAAGCCTATCTGAATCTATAACTATAACAGAGGGACAGTAAAAAACTATCAGAAAACGTTTTTTCAAATTTAACTTTAAGTGCAGAACATAGTTCCCCTTACAAATCAACAAATTACCTTTCAGAAAGGAGTTGATGTTTTCAGAGGAAATCCTTTATAAATGTACCTCAGGTAGTAGTACTCAAAATGGTCATGTTTTCCTCTCATTTTTCATATATATTCATGTCCATAACCAATGAAATGTCAGCACATAAAAATACAAAATGAAAGTAACATTTTCATTGGTTGCAAGTTCTAACACTTTCATATGTGTTTTAGTCATGTAATTTACCTCAGGATATTTAGACAGGGCTACAGCCCAAATGGCTCAATGGAATTCCACCAAATTTGGGAAAATGGTAGGGACTGCTATGTAGTAGGGCCTAATATATATATGGTGAAAGTCTCTCCAGTGTTTTTTAAGTAAATTGAATTCCAAATTTTTTTAAGGGCGCTTACCGGTGCGCGCCCCGGTATGCGCACCGGCAGCGCAACGGGAGTCCTCCATCTTGTGTTTTGGTAGAATTGAGACACAAGATGGAGGATAAACAACATTGGGAATGGGTAAAAGGGGGCACGGTAGACACCCCCTGACCCCCTAGGTTTTCTGAGGGGGTCTTAGGAGGCCCATATAGGCAAGAAAAAAACATTTTTTTTTAAATTTTCGCGGGGGAGCGCCCGGTGCGCGTACCGGGGAGCGTACCGGGGAGCGTACTTTGGTGAAAAACAGTGAAAAAAGTTAGAGTAAAGTAATCGTTTTGAGTGATCAGAGGTAGGGTAGCCCTGAAAAGAGCTTTTGGGTTCTGTGGCTGATTTAGGTACCTACAAGTAGGTTCCGATGCACAGTCTTAAATTAAGGAGGAATATTCTATTCCCCTCATCTGAGAAGTGCACACCACCTCCTCTGTAGATATCTTGCATGTTGTAACGCAAGTTATTGTTGTATATTGAACCCATTCCATAGTCTCTCATGTAAGCAGAAACAGATTTATTCACATGTTTCCGTGCTTTCTCAAATTGTGAACAAAATTGGTTGGACCACTTCCATTTCTGTCTTTGGCATATATTGGAATATACCAAGGCAGTTTGTGGAAAAAGTGTCATCAATTGCCCAAAGGTGTCCTTTAAAACCATTTCCAGACCTACCCCAGTCAAAGTGCCTAGGTCATTTCCACCACAGTGCAAAATTATAAGGTCAGGGTGTGGCAGATGGTGAAAGGTTTTCACCAATGGTATCAATTGATGACGTCTCAATCCTCTTTGGCCAATCCATTTGATGTGCACATTTGGTAAATCAAGGTTGTGAACATTTCTGAGAGCTGCATACCTTTGAGCCCAGTGGATGTAGCTATGTCCAATAATCCAGACAGAATACATGGTGAGAGGAGGTTCTGGTGCAGTCAGATGAAGTGTTGGAATAAAATGGCAGTTGGAACAGTAGGAGTTTGCAAAAAAAACCTGTGGAGTTTCAGTGCTCTTGAATTACAAGCAAAGATTGGTGGATTCAGATAGTTGAAAACTGAAAGTTAGGGTGCATGGTTCTGTTCTGTGAAAGAAGTAATTTGAATGGTTAAGAAAAAGTCATTTAATGAAACATTGCACCTGATAAGCTGGTGTATTGAGAGGTCAAACATCCTTGCTGAGTTCATTTGCAACATTGTAGAATAAACTTTTAACCCTGAGAGCTCAGTGAGGAAGGAGTTGCTATGGTAACAGGTAGAAAGGGCTGAGGGGGGGAAGGGTGTTGGTTTGAAAATAGAGAGGGAAGAGTTTTGATTGGTTAACATGAGGGATATGTGTGTAGAATTAGAGATTTTCTGTGCCATTCATGGTTGCAGTGCCTGGAGTACATACCTTTTGCTCTGCTAAAGAAATATTGGTGTGTGTATCTGACACTGTTCTCAAACTCCCAAAGCATTTGTAAAGGTGAATTATGATTCATTCAATATAGATAGAGAGTTCAGATTAGGAAGCACATTGAGCTTCTTTGCTGTTGGTTTGTGTCATGCTTTTTGAAAATGCATGGTATCAATATTTGCAAGATAGAGTATTTGTATTTTGTGAAATAGTCAGGTTTCAGTATTGAAATTGAATGCTTGTACATAGGACCTGCGCTCTGTTTCTAAAATGTTATTTAAAAAACGATTTAAGGGCAAATCAATGGGTTTCAGTAGTGAAATTGAACGCTTGTACATAGGACCTGTGCTCTGTTTCTAAAATGTTATTTAAAAAACGATTTTAGAGCAAATCAATGGACTTCAGTAGTGAAATTGAATGCTTGTACATAGGACCTACGCTCTGTTTCTAAAATGTTATTTAAAAAACGATTTTAGGGCAAATCAATGGGTTTCAGTAGTGAAATTGAATGCTGTTGGTTTGTGTCATTGTTTTGGTAATGCTTGGTAGGAATGTTTGCAAGAGAGAGGAAATGTATTTTGTAAAATAATGAGTTTTCAGTAGTGAAATTGAATGCTTGTACATAGGACCTGCGCTCTGTTTCTAAAATGTTATTCAAAAAACGATTTGGGGGCAAATCAATGGCTTTTACATTTTTGAGAAGGAATAAATAGTGTGTGCATGATTACATAAAAATATTTGAACCTTTCACAATCATGTCACCTGTGTTACCTCAGATTAGGAAGCACACTGAGCTTCTTTGCTGTTGGTTTGTGTCATTTTTTTGGTAATGCTTGGTAGGAATGTTTGCAAGAGAGAGGAAATGTATTTTGTAAAATAGTGAAGTTTCAGTAGTGAAATTGAATGCTTGTACATAGGACCTGCGCTCTGTTTCTAAAATGTTATTCAAAAAACGATTTTGGGGCAAATCAATGGCATTTACATTTTTGAGAAGGAATAAATAGTGTGTGCATGATTACATAAAAATATTTAAACCTTTCACAATCATGTCAGCTGTGTTACCTCAGATTAGGAAGCAGACTGAGTTTCTTTGCTGTTGGTTTGTGTCATGTTTTTACATAATGCTTGGTATCAATACTTGCAAGATAGAGGAGTTGTATTTTGTGAAATAGTGAGGTTTCAGTAGTGAAATTGAATGCATGTACATAGGACCTGCGCTCTGTTTCTAAAATGTTATTTAAAAAACGAGTTTAGGGCAAATCAATGGGTTTCAGTAGAGAAATTGAATGCTTGTACATAGGACCTGCGCTCTGTTTCTAAAATGTTATTTAAAAAACGATTTTAGGGCAAATCAATGGGTTTCAGTAGTGAAATTGAATGCTTGGACATAGGACCTGCGCTGTGTTTCTAAAATGTTATTTAAAAAACGATTTCGGGGTAAATCAATGGTTTTTATATTTTTGAGAAGAAAAAAACAGTGTTTGCATGATTAAATAAATATTTTTGAACATTTCATAATGATGTCACCTGTGTTACCTCAGATTAGGAAGCAGATTGAAATTCTTTCTTGATGGTTTGTGTCATGTTTTTTGATAATGCTTGGTATCTACATTTGCAAGATAGAGGATTTTTATTTTGTGAAATAGTGAGGTTTCAGTAGTGAAGTTGAATGCTTGTACATAGGACCTGCGCTCTGTTTCTAAAATGTTATTGAAAAAACGATTTTGGGGCAAATCAATGGCTTTTACATTTTTGAGAAGGAATAAATAGTGTGTGCATGATTACATAAAAATATTTGAACCTTTCACAATCATGTCACCTGTGTTTCCTCAAATGAGGAAGTGGAGTGTGCAGATGAGGTGAGGCATGTCCAGGGGTGCAAAGGAGTTGAGGCCTGTGTCCATGAGTGCAATGGAGAGGACGTACCTCCTCTGACCCTTAGACAAGCATTATCTAATCTGTGCCCCTTGGACAGACCTCAATACATTGAGTATAATTGATGGTAACAGGGTGCAGATGAGATGAGGCGTGTCCAGGGGTTTAGATGAACTGAGGCCTGTCTAATGGTGCAGATGAGTTGAGGTCTATTCAGGGTTGCAGATGAGGTGAGGATTGTCCAGGGGTGCATAGGAAGTGATGCCTGTGTTGAAGAGTGTAGTGGAAGAGAGGTCTGTCCAGGGGTGGAAAGAAGGTGAGGGCTGTGTCTAAGAGTGCAGTGGGGGATAGGCTCCATGAAGTCCAGTCCAGTGCACTCTTAGACACCGGTCTCACCACCTATGCTCCCCAGGACAGGCCTTACCTCATGTGTACAATCTGCTTACTAATCTGAGGAAACACAGGTGATATGATTGTGAAATGTGCAAATATAATTTTTGTAATCATGCAGATACTATCTAATCCTTGTCAATAATGTAAAACCAATTCATGTGCCCGAAATATTTTTTTAGAATAACATTTAAAAAACAGAGATAAGGTCATATGTATAAGCATTATAGTGTTTATATCGTTTGCTTATTGTCTTTTTTTTTTTTTTTAAACATTTTTATTTAAAGGTGACACAGGCATTTTAAGCACATACAAATTATTTCGTTTTAACAAAATTTTCCAAAATCAGCGTAAATCTTTCAAGAAGCAGTGAAAGAAGAAAGAGAAAAAAAAGAAAAAAAAAAGGGAATGGAATGAATAAATTAAAATTACAAAATAGTAAAAAAAAAAAAAAAAAAAACAGAGCTCAATTTCACATTAGTTCAAATCACAAGTAGGAAACAAGCAACCCCAAATTCTATCTATTTTAACCAGAGCTTTAGCACCTCTTTTCCTAGCTAACAGTAATTCCATATGATGTATCTCGGTCACTAAGCACCACCATTCATTTGCATGAGGTGATTGTTCCGATATCCATGCTCGAGCTATAACCAGCCTTGCACATGCTAATAGGATAAAAATTAGGTCTTGGAGTGGGAGAGAGTTAAGTTGCAAGCCTAAAAGAATCATGTCTGATGATAATGGTACCTCGATTAAGTGTTTTGATCTCAAAATATTTTCTATACCGTCCCAGAATGGAATAAGAACAGGACATAGAACCAGCATATGTTCTAAATCAGTAGCCTGAGTATGACACTTTGGGCATTTAGTGCGATCGTTGAGAACGTTGTTGGGGGACCATTTACTTATTTGTAAAGGGGTATAGTAAAGTTGGCATATCGTTTTGTATGCTTGAAGTTTAAGACTTGAAGAGTGGGTTAATGTATCAATTTTGTTTAAAAAAAAGGAAATATCATTTGGACTAATACCAGTCGTGAACCGTGAAGCCCATTTCAGTGCTAATTTGGGACAATCATCTATCTTGCCTTCAATAAAGCATTTATATCCTTGACTAATGATATTTTTCTTGTTCCCCTCTCCTTTATACATACACAGCCATAAGTCTGAATCAACAATCTCTGTAAGATTTAATTTCCCTATAAGGAAATCGCGTATTTGTATGTACTTAAAATAAGTATTTGCAGGTAATTTATATAATAGCCTAAGTGTATCAAAATCCAAAAAACCTGATGACCCATAAAGGTCCCCCAATCTTACTATGCCATGGTTCGCCCATATTTTACATCCTGAATCACCAAAAATACCTGGTAATCCCGGATTATTCCAAAGGGTTAAAAGAGAATGATAGAATGATGCTTTATTCTGGGTCATTACTATCTTCCATATGCTGATTATATCTTTCGCAGTCTTGAACTTAACTCTCTTAAAATAGTTCGGGTCATTATTTCTAGCCACAAATTGTAAGGAATCTGATCCTAGCATAAATTGGTGAAAGAAATATGGGTTACTAGAATTGAACAAGCTCTGTAACCGTCCCAAAAATGATGCAAAATAGTACATTCTGAAATCCGGGAAGTTAAGTCCTCCTTTAATAAAAGGTAGTTTCAGGGAAGACAGTGCTCTACGATTCTTTTTAAAGCCCCATATAAAACTGCCCAATAAGCCGTCAAGTTTCGTAAAAAATATTTTATTTATCTTCAAAGGAATGCATCTAAATAAGTATAAAAATTTAGGCAAAATATTCATTTTAATAAGATTAATTCGCCCAATTAGGTTTAAAGGCACCTTATGCCATTTTTTAAGGAGAGCCCGAGTGTCTTTTAGTAAAGCATCATAGTTCAATGCCATTATATCCTTGACATTAGATGTTATCTTGATGCCTAAATAAGTAGCAGCAAGGCATATTCCCGCTACTGGTGTCTGTGGTTTATAATTGGCTATAATTTGGGTCTTGCCTAGATTTAACTTATATCCGGAAACTTCACCAAATGCATCCGCTTCTTTAATAATTCCTGCCATAGCTTCCATCACATCAGTAGTATATACTGCCAAATCATCCGCGTAAGCAGTAATTTTAAGCAATCTTATCCCAGATGTAAATGGTTTTATCAACATCTGCTCCTGTATTGCATTAATAAAAGGTTCCATGGCAAGAGCAAATAGTAAAGGTGAAAGCGGGCATCCCTGCCGGGTCCCTCTCAAAATTAGAAATTTAGAAGAAAGTAAACAATCGTACCCAATAACAGCATTAGGGCGGTCATAAAGTGCTTGGATTTTAGTTAAAAATTTAGTTTTAAACCCAATTTCTTTAAGAATTACCCAGAGATAATCCCACCCCACTCGGTCGAAAGCTTTTTCAGCGTCGAGTAATATCATTCCAAGTGGGGAGGGATTAGTGGCTGCTATATCAAATAGAGTAATAGCCGTGTTTACGTGTTGGGTTGTATCTCTGCCTACTACAAAGCCGTGCTGATGTTCACTAACCAACATAGGCATAAGGGGGGAGAGTCTTGTGGCAATTAGTTTAGCGAATACCTTGGCGTCTGCATTAATCAAGGAAATAGGGCGGTAGGACCCACATTCTGTGGGTGGTTTATTCTTTTTTAAAAAAAATATAATTTTAGCAGTATTCCAAGAGGTCGGGGCCCTATCTGTTGTACTTATCTGATTGATAACTGAGCAAAATATTGGAAGTAATTCCTCGCAACATATTTTATAAATTTCAATCGGCAAAGTATCATCCCCCGCCGCCTTCCCAGAGGGGAGAGAAAAGATAGCTGTTTTTAATTCTTCCTTAGTGAAATCTTTTTCCAGTTCTTCCATATCTACTATATCCTTCTCTAGCCGCCAATTGTTTCTAATGTAATTTTCCACTATCGCCGTAGGGGGGGTGCTCTCTGGGGTGTATAATTTAGTATAGTATTCTACAAATTGTTGCAATATCTGCTCTGAACTAGTATAATTAATGCCATTAGCGCCGTCTATGCTCTTAATTAAAGAAGTAGATCTATCATCAGCGATTTTATAAGCCAGGATTTTACCTATTCTATCGCCGCTCTCGTATTGCGAGAATTTATATTTATGTAGTTTAGCCGTAACTTTGTCTCTTAAGAATTTCTTAGTCTCGCATCGTAAGGTTATCAGCTTAAGTTCTAATTTAGCTTTATTTAGGTTATGAGGACCCCCCGCGGCTTCTATTCTAGTAATTTCTGCCATATGTTCTTCTAGCCCCCTTATCCTTGATATAATACAACGGATCTCTTCCTTACGATTAGCATTCTGTTGGATAATAAACTGCTGGGCGAAACCTCTGATGCTAGCTTTACAACAGTCCCAAACTGAGGTGATTTTAGCCGTATCAGTATTGAACTCTAGAAATTCTTTTAAATGTTCTTTCAAAAGAGAAATAAACCTAGGATTAGATAACAAATATCTGGGAAAGGAGAATAACCTAGGTTCTGTTTTTTTAGATACGATCTTGATGGTTACCACTATGGGGTTGTGGTCAGATGTTACCTTTGGGCAAATCTCCATTTTACAGCCTTCCAAAATATGATTCGTTGCCCAGGCCATATCTATACGCGAGTACATTTTATGTGGCATTGAATGGTAAGTATATCCTGGAAGCATAGGATAAAGGTGCCTCCAAACATCTTTCAGTTTATGTATACGGGCTAGTTCTAGAATAGATGCCCTAGTCTTACGCATTCTATGTGAAAGAATGCCCTTGGTCGTATCTTTTGCGTAATTAATAACACAATTGAAATCCCCCATAAGTAATAACTCCCCTTCCCAACCTAGTAGTTCAATATTTAGTCGGTCAAAAATTGCTGCATCATCATGGTTAGACCCATAAACTGCGCAAAGGGTATATTTGAGATTAGACAACGTAATTTGAACAATTACCCATCTTCCGGCTTTGTCTGATGCAACCCTATTAACTTCAACCTTAAAAAGCTTTCTCTTGAGTATAGCCACCCCGCGGATAGAGGCATTCAATGGTGTACATATAATAAGCTCATAACCCCCCTGCCCCAACATTTTCCTATCCTGGTATCGTATATGTGTTTCATTTAATAATGCAAAATGAGGATTGTACATTTTTAATTCTTCAAAGACAAATTGTCTTTTGTTTTTATTATTAAGCCCTGAGACATTCCAAGCAAGGCAGCTAACTTGACTCATGTCTTAATTCAGATATATCTTGAACCACTGCTTCAAAGAAGAGAAACCCCTCTAAAATGATAAATTTGTACCTCATATTGTATCTGCTTGTGTCACCTTTTTCAGTTTCCCCTAAGTCCCCCCCACCCCTCCCCCAGACTCCCCCTAGTCTCAACCTACGTCCCTCCCCACACCCTGTACCTACCCGGAAGCCTACCCCTATCTTCTGCTGCCGTTGAATGGGCAGCCAGACAGTGGGAGCTCCCCAAGGACCCCTCTCCCTCCGTATTAAATCATACGTGATTATCCTGTTACCCTATTAAAAGAATAGGGAAGAAAGTAGAGAAAAATAGTAAAGTATGAGAAGCACCCAACTGAAGAAAGAAAAGAAAAATAAGAATACAGAGAGCCAACCCTCTATGATCTGTCTGAGATCAGTGTTTTTTTTTTTGTTTTTTTTTTTGGAGGCTAATGATCATTAACCAATGAAGCAAGAAATTGCTCAGCCTCTTTAAAGTCATCAAATATGTGGGTGTGGCCTGCTTTTATCACTTTAAGTCTGGCAGGCTCCTGAAGATAGACCACTGCCCCCTTAGATTTTAAAGGGTCTATCAACTTTCGCAGCTCCCATCGTTTATCCATTGTAGTCTTGCTGAGATCCGACTTCGTGAAGAATGTAACATCATCCACCGTCACCGGTGTATTGGGCCTGGCTTTGATGGATATTGCCTGTCTTAATAAAAAGTTTCCCAGATAGATCAATATGGGTCTAGGAAATCGCCCATCTTTTTTCTTCGTAAACATAGGTAGTCTGTGAGCTCTTTGTACTTGGGAATCCCAATCCCAATCGGATAAATCTGGGAAGGCCTTATGTAAAAACTTAACCATATATGCCCGGGTGTCTGCCCCTTCAGACCCCTCGGGAATACCAAAAAATCGCAGATTCTGGCGCCTTTGGCGATTTTCCAAGTCCTCAACCTTGTTCTTGAGTGTCAAAATATCTCTGTCCTGACAATCTGAAGTTGTAACTGTAACAGCAAGCGATTCTTCAACAGTAACAATCCTTTGCTGGATTTCGACAATCTCCTCAGTAACATTATGCAGTTTACTTCTAACCTCCTGCAAGCAGCTCTGCATTTTACAGTTGTCTTCTCTTAATTGAGAAAAACTATGCTGAACTTCTTGACGATGTTCTAGTAGCGTCTTCAGAATTAAGTCCAGTGAAGTTCCAATGGGAGAGGCTACAGGTGTTGGAGGCGGTTGTTGTTGTGGTGAAGTTGGTTGTTGTGGTGAAGTTAGTATCGATACTGTATCTGATACAGTCAAAGGAGCCTGAGTGATTTCACTGCTAGCTTAGAGAGAAGACGGGGAGTCAGCATTAACACCCAATATAGTAGTGGAGCCATTACCTATTACCTTCTGAGAAGTTATTTGCAGAGGATCTGACGGTATATTTTTACTGGCGGGTATAGTCTTAAAGTAGTTTATGCTATTATTGCCAGAAAGGCGTTTGGCTATGGATTTTACTCCTCCCTTTGCCTGCATCCACTTACGCAGTGGGCTCTGATCTTTCAAAAGTTTCTCCCGGGCGCTAGTAGATGACAATGTCGATGGCAAAATGTTTAAATTCAGGCTTCTGCCCTTCTTGGCCTTAATCTTAGCTTTCCCTTTCCTTTTTAAAAGACCAGTGTGTTTACCGTTAATCGTTATCACGGCATCATCTTCGGCCTCTTCAGTCTCTTCACCCTCGAGACCCTCTCCAGCCCCTAGATCCTCATACTCATCCTCGTTGGACTCTGCTGCTAAAAAGTCGGTTGTAGTTTCATTAGAGGTACTTGCTGTATTTGTATTTATAATCTCAATATCAATGACAGAGTCAGCCGGTGAGTCAAGTAGATTAGATACCTCATTAAGTACATCGTTGGTGATCATCCTCACACTCTCCATATCAGATCTTGGGGTCTGTGCCCCTTTGTTTGTCCCCTCAAGACTTTGACAGTCTTCAACAGGGCGCTGCACCATGTCTGCCTCAGACTGACATGCATTAAAAGAAGCTGTATTAGTGTCATCTGGAATTGTAGGCATGTCATTAGTGGTAACGATAGTAGTGCCAGCGTCTGATTGATTATTGGCAATGGGTCTATTAGGAGAAGCTGAAGGGCTAGCTAGTCTCTTATTATTAGCAGTAGCAGTAACAGTAACAGTTACATATTCTCCAGCAGTTAATGCTGTAGCTTTGCCCCCTGGGGCCAGTAATGCCGATGGATGGATTGCTATTCGTTTGCTGCCTTGGTTAACTTGCATGCTGGGAGAGAGAGTGTTCAGAGTAGTAGCAGGTTTAGTAACAGTTTTTGGTGTTGATAATGTGGCTGTTGCTGGCACTTTTATTACCTGCTTAGCCACTGCCGCCGGCACCACAGTCTCTTTACCCTCATTAATCTCCTTCTGTGCCTTATTCAGGCGAGGGGGGTTTTTGGGTGCGTTTTTAGGGGCCATCACTGCACCGTTCTCCTGTCTCTTTTTACTCCTAGTCCTCGCCACAGCGGGACTTTTGGTTATCCCCTCTCTGCCGCCTGAACTCTTAGCTGTGAAACTGCTGGGTTTCCTACCTGGCGTTTTTCCCTCTGCTCCACGTTGCTCTGCACTGCCGGGGCACCGATCACTAGCCGGGTTGCTCTCCTCAATCTGCTTGCTCCGCCTCCCCGCCTCTCGGCCTCTCTCTGCAGCTGCTGCTTTGCTCCACCGAGGCACCGACTCGTGATGTCACTTGCCGGTTTGCTCCCACTTGATCCGCCGCCGCCTCAAGGAATCCACAGCCACAGGCTCCGTGTATCTATTGCACGGCGCTCCTCTCTCCCCCTCCCGAGCAAGCACAGCAGGTAAGCAGTCTAGGTATTTTTCTCTTCTTTGACAAGCATGCCGTGTCTCTGCAGTTTTTAGAGCAGATTAATGTTCGGCTCAATCCGATCCGATCTCTCCTTCATTTCTCCAAACAACGTGCAGTTCAGCGCAGCCAAGCACGGAGGTCAGGAGGTCCCGTAGAAGCGTCCTCACTGCGGCGGATTCAGTCCGCCATCTTGCTCCCGGCACCCATTGCTTATTGTCATTGCTTTGTTGTTTGGTAATAGTGGTCTATAATGAGTTTTTTTTGTTTTTTTTTGTTTACCACAGATTGAAACCAAGATTTCAATAGTAAGGAAATATACCCTCAAGGCAGAGGAGAAGGAAAGATGCTAAGCGGAAAAAAATCAAAAACAGGAACGGAATTAAAGCAGTCTCCTACAACAAATACTTCAAAAAACGCGAAAAAAGTTCCTGGTAAGACAACTAAGTCTTTTTTTCGGAACATATGTAGATCCAAAAAAAATGATAATATACATGTGAATGTACAGAAGGAGAGAGCAAATATGAAGAGGAAGGAGAGATCCCCCAAAAATGTTACTACTGCAGCAGGAGACAATAATATGTATAGGAATAGAAGGCAAAATCAATTTAGGGACATTCGCAAACGAATGTTTCGCAATAGGGTAGTTTTAAATTTGTTGAAAAATGTTAAGAAAGGTAAACAGAGAGCTGCTTTTTACAAGAAAAAGAAAAATGTAGAGAAGATTGTTGATCAAGATTTTGAAGTTCAGAAAAAAATATTTATTTTAGTAATTAATAGAATTAGGACACTTAACAAGACAGTTGATGTTTTCAAATCCAACAGTAGATGCAAAAGAGTAATTAATCAAACTAATTTTTGTAAAGTTTTTTCTGGAGAATGGATGCATAGTTCAAGTTGTGAGCCATCTTTTAATGAGGAGAGTTACTTCCAGGAGAATGATTTGGTGCATGCAGTTGACACCAGTGGTCGAGCATATGAGGTGAAAGATGGTTGTCCGATTGAAAAAGAGAAACTTGTGTCTAGAGATGCAGAAGAGGTGTTAGCTGATGAAGTTTTAGGGAGACGTACTAAGGGTCCAGTGTACACTTGGAAGTGTAGTAGTATTTGTAGTGTGCGACAGGATTCAATCGATGTGCTTCGTACTTTCTTACGTACATATAGTAAGAAAAGTCTAAAACAGAAAATGAATATGTTGCAAGACTTAGATCCTTGTAGAGTGAGAGAAAACACAGGTTTGCATGGACATTCACTGGCTTGTCTTTCAAGAAAAGTATGTCAGAGTGTTTTTCATCATTTTAGGATGTTAGCAGTGCATCATAACAAAATGAGAAAATTAGTGAGAAGGTTGTATTATGCAAAAAGTCCAGCACTTAAGCTTAAACAGTTAAATAGTGCTCTTTTGCATGGAACTGAATTAGATGTGAAGAAGATTTGTGAAGAAATTGAGATTTGTTATTTTTGTGAAAAAGAGGACAGTGTAGAAATTGACACAGTAATACAAGGTAATGTGGAAGATAATGTACAGATTTCAAGTACAGAAAAGTTTGACCAGGAAATTACCAAGTTTAAGGTAAAATCAAGTGAAAGGCCTAATTTTACTTGTGTGTGTTGTCGACGGACTCATTACAAGATTCAGACTAGGTTAGTTGATTTATATGCAAAAAGTGAAATGGAAAATAATAGTGAATGGAAGAACTTTGCAACTTATTTGTTGGCGGAGAATTCTTTTGATTTGAGTTCTGATCAGCGTATTTGTAAATATTGTTATAATAAATTAAATGAAAACAGAGTGCCTGCTAGAGCTGTTCATAATAATCTTGAGTTGGTAGACATTCCTGCTGAATTGATGGATTTAAATACATATGAATCTATTTTGATTCAATGTGTCCATCCTTTACAGGCTATTGTTCGCATGGAGCCTAAGATAGGGAAATTGCCTCCTTCAGATTTACAGAGAGGATTAAAGGGAAGAGTTGTTTATTTGCCTGTAGATTTCAAGAAAAATATTGATACAATGGGTGTAGAAAAAGTGGAAGAGGAAGCTTTAGTTATTCTAGTTAATGGGGTTCCGACAAAGAGTAAGAAAATCTGGCAAGATTTAGTGGATGTTAGGGAAGTCAAAAAGGCAACGTTGTATTTAGTCAAAAACAATGAGTACTACACACATGTATGTGTTGGAGCAGAGGAAATAGCTGCAGAAGAAGACAGTGATTGTTCAGCCGGCCAAATTGAAAAAGTTGATGTGTGTAGAAGTGAAGAAATATATGAACATTATACTGTTCATCCTTTGCATTCCAAAGAAGTAATGGGGAATGCAATTGAATTGTTTCAAATGAAAGCAGCAAAAGGAAGTCCCATTAGTGTATGGGAAGAAAGTTTGGAAGCTCGTTCTTTTCCACAGCTATTTCCAACAGGTCGAGGTGGACGATATGATGATCGACCACTTCAAATTCCTGCATCTGAATACCGGACTTTAAGATTATATGCTGAAGATCCAAGGTTTCGTCAATGTATTCCATATTTGTTTCATCTACTGTATGAAAGTGACTTGTCTGGGCTTTCTTATGCAGTAAATCATATACTGAAAAGTGGAGCACATCTGCAAAATGTTTCGGCGAGGGACTTTATGGAGAAAGTCAATCTGCAAGATCATATTTTGGAATGTCATCTAATCAATCTCATGGCATGTCAGCGTGGTACAAACGAGTATTGGTACCATCATCATGGGGAATTGAAATGTATGCTAAGAAACTTAGGAACTCCTACATGGTTCCTCACTCTTAGCTGTGCCGAGTATGCATGGGACGACTTACTTCAATTTATATGCGAGGCAAATGCAAATATACAAAATATAGAATTCAAAACACCTGGAGAACTGTGTTCTTTGGATCCAGTGAATGTATGCAGATATTTTAATCATAGATTTGAAGCTATGATGTCTTTTATTACCAACAAAAAAATCCTCCCCTTGGAGAGGTTTTGGATTTCTTTTGGAGAAAGGAGTATCAAGCGAGAGGTGCTCCTCACATACATATGTTGTTGTGGATTAAAGATGCACCCAAATTTGGAACAGATTCGGATGAAACAGTGATGAGTTTCATTGAAGAGTATTCAACATGTGCTGTTCCGAAAACTACTGAGGAAAACAGTTTAAGGCAACAAGTTTTACGCTTTCAATCCCATCGTTGTGGGAAGTATTGTCGTCGAAAATTCAAAAACAAGGAAAAGTTCTACATAAAATGTCATTCACGACCAGTGATTTCTAAAGGAAGAGTAAATAATTTGATGTCTTCTCTACGACATACTGTGACGAGGAAATCACCCAAATATACATACAATTTAAAAAGAAACGAAGAATCCAAGTACATCAACGACTACAACCCAGTGATTTTGTCCATGTGGAATGCTAACATGGATATTCAATTCGTTGCTGACAACTCTATTGCTGTGGCTCGATATGTGACGTCTTACATCACAAAAAAAGAAAAGACAGAACTGAAGGAAATGTGGGAGGATATTTCACATGAAAAGAGTCTAAGCAAGAAATTATACAGTTACAGTCTGAAGATGTTGTCACATCGAGAAATTGGAGCATATGAATGTTCTGATCGATTGTCATCAGCAAGTCTATATGCCAAATCTAGAACCATCATTTGGGTGAGTCTAGGTCTTGCTGCAACACGAAACCGAGTTTTGAAATATGTACAAGAAATAGAGTATTTGGCGGAGAAAGAACCAGAAAGTACAGATATTTTGAAGACAAACATGTTGGATACATACTATCCAAATAGAAGTCCTTACCTTGATAACGCTTGTCTCTATGAAGTTCTGCAAAGCTATATTTATAAGAGGAACATCAGAGAAGATATCAATAATGGAATATATGCTGTCATTGGATGTGAAGGATGTCTAGTGAAACAGAGAAAAGGTCATTTGATTAATCATCGAAAATTGAGTTGCGAAAATCCAGACAAAAGGGAATTTTACTATTTGGCTCTTTTGCAACTCTTTAAACCATGGCGTACAGAAGAGGAACTACTTGGAGATTTTCTCTGTTACGAAGACTCTTTTAATGCAACCAAGGATACCATAGAATGTCCTGTTTTTCCAAATTATCTGCAAATGTTGAACGAAGAAATAGAGCAAGAAGCAACAATTGCTGCAGAGATTGCGAGAGACAGTTCTCAAGACAGTCAGAGTTCTACTTCATTGAGTCAGGATCCACTAGGAGGACCAATTATTCAAAATGAGGCTGCCACTGCCATGGATGAGGTGGAAAGAGCTATGGAACAAG
Source organism: Lissotriton helveticus (assembly GCF_964261635.1). Taxonomy (NCBI): domain Eukaryota; kingdom Metazoa; phylum Chordata; class Amphibia; order Caudata; family Salamandridae; genus Lissotriton; species Lissotriton helveticus. The sequence goes on from NC_136059.1 coordinate 1,163,557,251, forward strand.
CTGAAGAGGATGTAATTAACTTAGAAGATTTGGTGAAACAACTAAACATTGAGCAGAAACAGATATATGACGAAGTCACAGAACAGATTGAACATGGATTCAGTCATAAAAAAAAAGAGTGCTCATGTACATCATTTAAGCCTGTCCGACTGTACGTGAGTGGAGAAGCGGGAACTGGAAAAACCTTTCTGAATAAAGCATTTGCAACTTATTTGCAGAAAAGGACTGAATCACCGCTGTCTTGTGTTGTAACCGCTCCAACTGGGCTGGCAGCACATAACATTAAAGGGATTACTTCACATCATTTACTGATGCTACCAGTTGAGCATGATAATAAATTGCAATACCACAAGTTATCTGGAGATGCGTGTTCTGAAGTTTCGAGAATCCTGAAGAAAATGAAACTTCTTATCATTGATGAAGTAAGCATGGTCTCAAATCAAATGCTTGCTTTTGTGCATTTGAGAATGCAAGAAATTCTTAGAACAGAATATGATGTCTTATTCGGAGGAAAACACATTATTGTTTTTGGAGATCCACTGCAGTTGAGTCCAGTGAAAGGACAACCTGTGTTTAAAATGCTCACGCATGAAGATACCAGGAAGTGCCTAGGAAGCATCGGAAATGTTAATATATGGTTAAACTTCAAATATGCAGAATTGCTTCAAAATATGCGACAGGCAAAGGATGAAGATTATAAAAATATTCTACAAGATGTAAGAATCGAAAAACTAAGTGAGCATGGGAAGGAAGCTTTACATGCACGATTAATTTCAAACTTGTATCCAGATGAAAACATTCTTCCAGAGAATATTTTTAAGAAAATTACTGAGAACAAATCTGGGATATGTTTGATGCCAACTGTGAAAGAATGTTCCATCTTCAACAACAAAATGTTAAAGTTAGAAAATGAAGAGATTGTGAAACTGGAAGCTATAGATAAAATAGAGCATATGGGAGCAACAATTATTTTGTCTGAAAATTTGAAATCAAAATTGGATTCATTAGAGAAGACTATATCTAAAACTGCTGGTTTTGAAAAGACTCTGAATGTGTGTTTAAATTGTCGTATCATTTTGAGAAGGAATTTACATGTTGAAAGAGGTCTGGTAAATGGAGCAATGGATCATGTTGTTGATTTTGTGAATTACAGAAATAGAGATGGAATTGAATTTATAAAAATTAAATTTGATGGCATTGATGAAATACAACAAATCAGTCGTTGTTCAGCCAGATTTTTGCTTGTGAAAGACTTATATGTTCGCTGAAAACAGTTCCCTATTTGTCTGGCATATGCAGTCACAATTCATAAATCTCAAGGTTTAAGTGTAGATAGTGCTCTGGTGAACATTGGAACTTCTGTGTTTAAAGAAGGTATGGCATATGTGGCATTATCACGAGTCAGAACTTTATCAGGAATGTACTTGGTTGAGTGTGATGAGACAAAGATTTGTGCAGATCTGGATTGTGTTAAAGAATACAGGGGCATATTATCAAGGAGGTTTATCTCCGCTTTTTTGGCTTTAAAAGCCAAGAAAGCGGAGATAAAATTATCTCCCTATTACCAAGCTGTCGCTAACACCAGTTAGCGACAGCTAATAGGAGATAGCGACCATCTTGGGCCCCGCTTTGCATGTCAGTGATATTTATCACTAATGACATGCAAAGTGGGCGTGCCAGTCGCTAACATCGCTATCTCCTATTACCAACTTTTGGAGATATTCGCGCTAAGCGCGAATATCTCCAAAAGCTAACACCTGCCCTGAGCAGTTCTTAGCCATGTTAACCAATGGGAGGTGGATAACATGGCTAAGAGCATTTGCTCGATAATGCATGAATATCGCTGACTTTTCAGCGATATTCATGCATTGCGGCCGTTTTTTATCGCATTTGCGATAAACCTTGCTAATAGCAAGGTTTATCTGCGATAAAAATCGTCGATGTGCGGCGATAATTTTTGTCTCTAAACAAGTTAGAGACAAAAATTATCTCTATTGGTTGCTAATATGCCCCACAATAGGTTAAGAAGAGAGTATGCTCCACATTTGCCTCAATATCCTCTGTTTGAAAAACGTGTGGTAGGCCGAAAAAGAAGAAATGAGAATAATTGCAGTGAGGTACTAGCAAAAAGACAAAAAGTAGATGAAACTGTAATTGTAAGCAGAAAGAAAAATGATTCTGTTGAAGATGTTGTTGGATTTCAATTTGAAAACAGTTCTGGTGTCAATTGCTATGCTAATGTAGTGGTTAATGTTGTTTTTTTTCTTCAAAATCTACAAGAACAGATTGTTGAAAATCAAGATCAAACATTCTGCTGTTTATTGAATTCTGTGTTTGAGAAATGTAACAGTGATAGAGCAAAAATAGAAAGTGTTTCAGAAATTCAAAATCTTTTAGACATATGTTCTGGTCAAAAACAATTTTCACAGAATATTCAGCAGGATTGTCAGGAATTTTTAATGTATATGTTTGATGTATTGGAAGAGGAAGCAGTAGATATAAAAAATCGTTTTAGTCTTTCTTATCAATGGCAGCATGACTGCGACAATTGTAGTTTATCAAGTAGTACTAGAATAGACACTGAAAGATTTATATATTTGACTTTACCAGACTGCAAATCAGTGTCTTTTAATAATCTAGTTAAAGCAGCTGATCACAATATGATATGTGCCCAATGTAAGTCTGCAATGCTGTCCACATTATTTATACAAACTTATGGTCAGTATGTCATTTTAATGTTCCAACGATGTAGACCTGATGGAAGTAAATTGACAACTTCTATTAAAAATTTCGTGGCTTCTCAGTTATCAATTTCAGGAAGAACTTTTACAACTGTAGCTATTATTTATCATGACGGTCCTTCAACAACATCAGGGCATTATACAATTTATTTAAAATGTCAAAAAGGTTGAACTAACTGTAATGATACTCATTTGACTTTCAAACAACGTTTGCCTTTTGACTTAAAAAATTCTTACCTAGTGTTTTTAGAACCAAAATTTAAGTAAAGGTAATTGGCCTATGAAGACGGGAGCAGTTAATAAAAGTTAGTTTACTGTTTAAAATTATATTCTGAGTAAAAGTGATCAAGATAATATAAAAAATTGAGTTGTCATATAGGTACTGTTAGTGGATCTCATAGTAAGTGATATCAGTATCATACAAAATGATGAACATGAGTAAGTCAGAGATGGAATTATGAATATTTAAATATTGTGAAAATGTTGTATGAGCCTTTCTTTCAGAACGTCGGGAAAACGGTAATTTCAGAGTTTCTTTTAAGTAATTTGAAAATATACTGATAAATCTGATACTATTTGGCCTTAAGAAAAAGTGAAGGAATGAGCAAAGAGTCATGACTGAAAAAGAGAAGTATATGAAAATATTGAAACATATTTCAGATGTTCTTGGAGCTTTTCTTCTAGAAAGTCGATGAAATAGATTTTTTAGTGAACAGCAGAGTACTTTCCAACAAAAAGGACCTTCATGATGTACTATTTGGCCTAAAGGAAAAGTAAGTGAATCAAAGATTAGTGTACATTTGTGATTTTTAAGTTTATATGTTTTTTTTAAAACACAATCTTTTAGATTGTGGTTTTTTTTCCCGCTGTCATATGATGAGTAATTTGAACTCACTGTTTTAAGTGAAATTCAATATATTCTGAGAACAGCAAAAATAAACTATGTAACATGTTGTACAAGTAATTCTATAGTTTGTATTGTGTAATTTAAATTGTATTCCCATTGTCTCACACTCACTTTCCTTTTCCACCCTCTTTCAGCTCTTTTTACTCACTTATAATGTCTTTCTCTCACTCTGTTTCACCCCCGTTCCTTTACTCCACTTCTTTCACAATCCCTTATTCCCATTTCAACTGTTTGCATCCCCTCTCTCCCTTGCATCAGTTTTCAACTTTCAGTCTCTCTGTTTTATTTCCCTTTTCCGTGTTTTCCTTCTTTCCTGTTTTAGTAATTCCTCTTTACTCATTCAGCTCTTTTGTCGCAGTCTTTCACTATAACTCACCCACTCTCCCTGACTTATATTTCTATGCTCTTTTCTTTTGTCCTCTTCTCTTTGTTTTTCCTTCACTACCTCTATATTCTCAGTCCCTGACTCTCCTTGTCTTATGCTCACTTATGTTTATCTACCTTCTATCATTTCTCTTAAAACAAATTCACTGCTCCTCTCTCATAGTTCTTCATCTCTTTTTCTTTTTTTACTCCGGTTCCATTAATACTTCTCATTTCCTATTATTCAGTGTCCTTCTCTTTACTTTCATCAACAAATCACATTCTCTCTGTTCCACTGCTTTACTCCTCTTCCCCTCTCTTTCCTTCTTTTCCTCCCTTACTCATTTTCCTTTCCTCACTCATTGTATTCCACTTCACTCAGTCCTTCCCTTAGTCCCTCTGTCTACTAACTTCCTCACTCCTTTTCCCTCAATCCTTCTATATTATCCTCTCTCCCTTCATCCCTTCACTCTGTGACTCCCCTTCACTCACTCTGACTCATCTTCCATTCCTCATTCTTGTAAATGCATCCTCAATCAGACTCCTTTCCCTCTCAGTCATTCCCTTTTTACTTACTCCTGTTTTCTGATTTCGTTTTGCTAACTGACATTCTTTTAGTATCTTTCTTACCTTCAGTTCATTTCTCCCTTCTTCTCTTCCTCTCTGTCACTGAACGTATCTGCCTTACTCTTAGTATTTTGCTCTCCTTCTATTTCTTTTCCCTCTTTTTGTCCTTCTACATTACTTTATTTCCCTTTCTGTGTCCTTCACTCTTACTTTATTTCTTAGTACACTTTTATGATTTTTTTTTCACAACAAATTTTATTGGTAGGAATAAGCAAGCAATTTGCGTGGCTCCCCACAATCAGGAGAACACCACCAAGCATCAATTCTCCATTTTAGTACAGAACCAAGTGGCCAGCTAAGCAATCCAGAAAAGACAGATATATAGGAACATTATCATGCCTTCCCCCACCTTTTCAAACCCAAACTACCCATTCCTCCCAACTCCCTCCCAACATCCCACCCCACCCCTTAGCACGTGTGTATTAATCGCCGCTGTGTCACATCATGGAATAAGATTTGTAGCACAATGCAAGAACTAGCCAACAACACAAGTCTAGAGGTCTTCTTCCAGTGCCGCTGGAGGGTCAAGAGTCAACCCCCTATACTCGGCCCACTTCTTCCATATCTTGAAATGTTTGCGGGGGCAACCGCGTGCTTCAAAGATCGGCCGTTCCAGGCCCATGCAAAAGTCCAGTTCGGCCCTCCATGCACCCAGGGGGGGGGGGCCTCACATCCTTCCAGGCTCGGGCCAAGTCCCTTTTGGCCACTACCAGACCCAGAAGCAGCAAGTGCCGTTTATATACATTACCACCAACTCCCTCTAAAACGTGGAGCAGGCCTAGGCGATGGGTGCGAGGAAGAGTCCAACCCAATACCTCCGACAGGCAGTCCCACACACCGCTCCAGAAGCCCACCAACCTCGGGCATGACCATAATGTATGAAGCAAACTGCCCACGGCATCTCCACAGCGCAAACACTCCGGGGACTCAATCAGGCCAGCCTTCCACAATCGTTCACGGGTGAAGTAGGCCCTATGGAGAATTTTGAACTGAATGAGCCTAAGCCGCATAGCAATGGCTGCTCCCCTAGGGGACTCCAGAGCCTCCCTCCAGTCATCTTCATCGAGGGGGCCAACATCAGCTTCCCAAGTCGCCTTTAACGGAAGAAGGGTGGAGGAGCAATGAGTGACCAAAGTCTGATAGATGCAAGAGACCTTTTTCTCACCCAGATCCCCCATAAAGACCTTCGCCTCGATGGGACTAAAGTCGGGGAGGGAATCCAAGTTGGCGATGCTGGGCCACAATGCATGGCGCAGTTGTAAATACCGAAAGAATTGGGATTGGGGCATATCGAACTCAGCTCTAAGTGCCTGAAAGGACTTGAGCGTCGTACCGGACATCACATTCCCCAGTCGCGAAATCCCTATCGCATCCCAGCCATCGAATCCCGTCAACGCCGACAACTCAGGCAATAGCCCGTTACGCCATAGCGGCGTCTCCGCGGTCAGGCGACCCCACCAGCCCACACGGCGCAAGGCCTGTCTCCATATGGCAAAAACAAGGCATGTCACTCTCGGCAGATCCCGCCGCAAGCGGGCCGAGTAAAGCACTGTGTGGAGTGGGTTGTCGCCCATCAAGGAGCGTTCCAGGGCATAAGCCGGATCCCCCCTGTCGCTGTACCACCAGTCGTTCAGGATAAGCAGATGTGCGGCCTGGTAATAGGACAACAGGTCCGAGGTGGCCAGGCCACCACAATAGGTGGACAAGAAGCACGTACGAAGTGCCACTCTGGCCGTCCCCCCAGCCCACAGAAAACGGCCTAAGATCGAATTAACCTGTCGGAACCACTGGGGTGTAATCGGATACGGATGGTTCTGCAACTGGTACAGGAGACGTGGAAGCGCCACCATCTTAAAAATGGCGGACCTGCCAAATATCGAGAGGGGCATCCGAGACCAAGTTTTGACATCCGACTGTACTCGATCCCAAACTGGGACGACATTACGCTCCCAAGCAACGTCGGCCGATCTCGACAGGAATACTCCCAAATATTGCAGGCCGTGTGTAACCACTTGTAGTTCCAGCGCCCAAGGATCCGCCACATCACTTCCATCCAGCACCCAGAGGATAGATTTACGCAGGTTCAGAAAGAGACCTGAGACCTCTCCAAATATTCGCATAATTTCTAGTACGCGTGGTCCCGAACGCTGCAGATCAGTAAGAAAGAAAAGGACATCGTCCGCGTACAGCGCAATTCTATCAGTCAAGCTGTCATTCCATACAAACCCCCGCATTTGCGCATCTATGCGCACCCAGGCAGCTAGTGGCTCCATAAGCAAAGCAAAGAGATAGGGGGAGAGTGGGCATCCCTGTCGAGTCCCTCGACCAATCGGAAAAGTCTCCGACACTGCCCCTGCAACCCGCACCGAGGCCGTAATATCAGTGTATAGTAGCCGGATATAGGACAGGAAAACAGGGCCTAGATTGAGTCGGGGCAACAGCGCAAAGAGGTAGGTCCAGCTGACAGAGTCAAAGGCCTTATTAATGTCCGCGAGCAACAAAGCCGCTCGCTCTCCCGTAGCTCCCACCGCGTCAATCGCCGCCTGTGCGCGTCTGATGTTATGTCGCGTCGCTCTATGGGGCATAAACCCGTCCTGATCCGGATGAACAAGATCTGTGATATGTGGGGACAAGCGATTCGCCAGAGCTTTGGCCAGAACTTTAGCCTCAAGATTGAGTAAAGAGATGGGACGATACGAGTCATGCCTCTCCGGGGGTCGACCCGGCTTCTGGAAGACCACAATTTCGGCGTGCCTCCAGTCCTGGGGCAGAGAGCCCCGTTCACGCGCAGCCTCAAGCGCGCGGTGATAATGGGGCCCCAGCTGTACATGAAACATTTTAAAGAACTCACTCGGGTAGCCACTCGGACCAGGGGCCTTCCCAGTATTTAGCTGTCCCAGGGCATCGCCTAGTTCCTCAGCCGTAAGGGGTACATCTAACGCCAGCCTAGCTTCCTCAGACACTGCCTTGGGGGGCAGGTCCTCAATAAATTTAATCACCTCGTCAGCGGACAGGCGGTCGCAAGGGGCGTATTGGGTAGCAAAGTAAGCGGCAAAACTCGCCGCCAGTTCGATTGGATCAGTAATGACCTCACCGTCGGCAGACGTGAGTCCCGGCAGCGCAAGCGGCTGGAGATGGCGTTGGCAGAGTCTATGAAGCATTGTACATGATTTGTCCCCCCACTGGTATATTCTACTACGCGTAGCCAGCCACGCCTGTCTAGCCTCATCTAGAAGGACGGATGCATAGGCCTGTTGAGCCTGAAGAAGGAGTCGCAACTCGGCCTCCCCCCCACCCACTCGGTGCTGCTCTTCTAAAGTTGCCACCTGCGCGTCCGCGTCCGTAATCAGTTCCCTCCGCTTCCGACGCGCCGCGGCACACCACGCAATGTCCACTCCCCGGATAGCGGGCTTCATGGCTTCCCACACCACCCCGGCATCCACGTCCCCTACAAGATTCTCTCGCCAATAGAGATCCAGCGCTTCCCGTAAGTGTGTCACGTAGGCCGGCTGCTGTAGATGCCACGAGGACATCCTCCACCGAAACGGTTGGCGCTGTCAGCGGAGTTCCACCCTAACCGACACTGGGGAGTGGTCGGACAGACCCCTAGGCAAAATGACAGCACTCTTCACTCTACACAGACAGCCACTAGGCACAAACATACAGTCCAATCTCGAGTAGGAGCCATGCACAGCGGAGACATACGTATATTCACGCGCGGTAGGATGCATGTGCCTCCAGGCATCCGACCAACCCAGTCCCTCAGTCAAAGCATGCAGTCTGGTGCGGACAGGGGGGGGGGCAGCAACATTCACATCTCGGCGCCGCTGGCGGTCCATATTCGCATTCAGTACGTCGTTCCAGTCACCACCAATCATCGCCAAGGAATCAGGAATGTCCTCCCACACCGCGAAAAGTTTCTCAGCCAGGGCCCATTGCAGGGGAGGGGGGGCATAGACACTCCCAAAAACCACAGATTCAGCGCCCACCATGCCCTTGACAAAGATAAATCGACCCAGCGGGTCAACCCACTGTTTCTCATGGACGTATGCCACCCGGCGATGAATCAGAATGGCCACCCCCCTAGATCCCCGGGAAAAACCAGCATGGAACACCTGGTGGTAGCCAAACCTCTGCAGGCCCAGCACTTTGGAGCCCATCATGTGGGTTTCTTGGAGCAATAAGATGTCAGCACTTTCATTCTTCCCCCATCGCAACACTGCCCCCCGCTTAATTTTGTCAAGCATCCCCCTGACATTCCAAGTGATCACCCGCAGAGATGCCCCAGGAAGGCCATGCGTCTCTTCAGCCATAGTCTAGTGGGACCCATCCAATAGAGTGTCCTTGCCATTGCCTCCCATCATGCACAGGAAATAACACCACAGCAAAACACACGTGTAGACCCACCCCCCCACCCCAAAACACCCAAAAAACACGACGAGCTACTCCCGTCCCACCCTGAACCCCAGAACTAACCATCAAATGAATGTCATCATAGTCACTATCAAAGTACAGTCCCAACTCAGTGGCCCCGTCTCCAGCCACCCGCACCCTTCCACCCCCCACCCTATACCTCAAAAAACCATGAAGTACCTGTCGCGGCATGGGCGACTCCGGGTCCAGAACAGGGAGCCCTGAGCCGGCCATGCCAATGGATCCCAACACCCCCAGAACTAGTAATCACAACCCTCCCCCCCCTCAAACTCCCACATTCGCAGGAGAACAGTAGCCCCTTATATGTAACCCCCGAACCCCCCACTCACAATCCCCTTTCACGTTCAGTGATCAGCCGCAAAGCAATCTCAAGGCAGTACTGACGCCACCAGTCTATCGAACCTCAAGTGCTCGTACTCCTGTGGCCAAAACCTGCAGTCACCACCGTTCAGAGGAGCGCAACACCATCAGGTCGTGCCATTATCCACCTCAGAATGGTCGGAATCTGCTGTCCCACCACTGGCCCGGACACTGCTGAGGGAGGCCGAGCGCCTACGTGACCTGGATCGTCGATGTCTCTTGGGTCTGGTCCTCTCCTGTGAGACCTCCCTCGAGGGCCCCGGATTCAGCCCCGGCTGGGGGTTCGGCCGGACCCTAACTGTCTCGTCGGTCCACTTGAAGAGGTCCTCTGGAGTATCGAAGAACAGAGTACGAGATTGAAAAATCACCTTCAGGCGCGCTGGGTACAACAGAGAGTACTGAAGTTTAAGGCCACGCAATTTCGCCTTGGCGTGCACGAAGGATTGGCGCTGCTGCTGTACCAGTTTCGTGTAATCAGGGAAGATCATTATTTTACGATTCTCATATAGGAGAGAGTCCCTGGATCTCGCCTCCCGTAGAATGACATCTCGATCATGGTAGTTCAGCAGCCGAGCAATCACTGCCCTAGGACGTTCACCCTCTGGCGGCATCTGCGATAGGGCGCGGTGCGCGCGTTCAATAACAAAGCAGTTAGATAAAGCTTCTGGGGGCAGCCAGGACTCCAGCCACTGCTTGAGAAATTGTTCCATGTTGCCCTTCTCACATCGTTCTGGAAAGCCAACGAAGCGAAGGTTATTGCGGCGCGCGCGCCCTTCAGCGTCTTCCACCCGAAGCGCCAGGCCCCGCTGCGCCGCCTCCACCGCCGCCATTTTCTTCTTAAGCGTGTCGACATCATCCTCCACAACCGACACCCTGGATTCAGTTTCTGTGATCCTCGCCACAGCATTCCGCAAGTCCTGTCGCAAGAGGGTGACATCGGCGCCCACCGCTCCGATCTTGGCATCGAGCGCATCCCTCGACTGGGTAATGGCCGCCATTAGTGCCGCGTTGTCGGGTCCACCGCCCTGCTGCTGTCCACCTCCCGAAGGACCAGGGCCCCCACTCGGCCCGGTGAACTTGTCGATTGTCACCTGCTTGGCGGGACCGCCACCCCCTCTGGTCATGGCTGCAAGTCTCTCGTGTAGTATCAACCACGTATGTGGGAATGGCCGTCAGGGACCCCCAGCCCCTTCACCAAGTATAGCAGGGGAGGGAGGCCACACGATGGCAGTAGGGCACTCAGCGGGGCCCAGTGGACTGTCTCTGTGATGAAGCCCCTTGGCCAAGCAAAGTCTAGATAGGCCCCGAGGCCCGCACTCCACCCGCCGACAATCAGGGACCCCCAAGCCCCCTAGGCCGCCAGGCGACCTCTCCAAACTGCCCCAGGGCCCCTACAGCGTCCGCCCGAACTCCAACAGGGCCCGGGGACCAGGGGGATGGGGTACTCACGGATCAACTTTGGGCTCCTGGCAAGCCAAGACGTCTCGATCTGTCCGCCGCCATTCAGCCACTGCCAGAGCCCCAGGGCAGGGGAGCTCCGAGCACCACCAGGCTCCAAGTAGTGAAGGTGTAGGTCCAATCGATGGGGGAGCGCAGCCCTCCAAGCCCCGGCCGCAGTCCGATCACTCGGCTCCCCAGCGGAGCAGGCAGCGCAGCGGCGCCAGGACACACTCCCCTCTCGCAGGGTCCCAGGAGGAGAAAATCGCCTGTCTCACAGCCAATGTCCAATGTCAGGTGGCGGGCCAGCCGACCCACCCACAGGCCGCCCAGCCGGTGTCCGCCAAAATCGAGGTCCCGGCGCCCCACCGGAATGCCAGGCCTCACTGCGCCATGCACAGGCGCGGGCACTCACAAATCGCCGCAGGGCCCCCAGGCCGTCTACCCACGGCGTTCCAGGCCGTCCGCCGTGTAGGGGCAGCAGGGAGGATCTCCGCCAGGCCAAGCGACGAGGCCCCGTCCGACCCCGGAGGCCGCAGCAGCCCACAGCGAGCCCCGGGCGGGAGTCGCGAAATCCGAGGCCCCGGTCCGGCCGGCTCCACAAGGCCACAGCACACAGCAGGGCGAGCCCACGCCCTCAGGATCTCCAAGTGCCCCGCCGGGCTCTCGGGGGGGCCGCGCCCGATGTGCGGGGTCCCGGTGGGCCAAGTCCGCGTCAGGCAAGCGGCTGGGCGGCCACGCCACACCGGTAGCACTAGCCTCGGGTGCGCCAAAATGGAGTCCCCCGGTTTCCAGCGGAGCGCCGGGCCACACACTCCTCGTCTCCTCCCGGCCGCGATCCGGCACCCGAGGCTCCGCTGACCCCGCCGGGAGAAACCAGGCAACAGCAGCAGCAATCGCCTCACTTTGGGCGAGAGTAAGAGGTCCGGGGGTCAGGATAAACTGTCGGATAAGTAGCGGGCAAGCGGGAGCTCTAGATAGCTGCGACCGCCATTGCCGCGCGCCAAGCCACGCCCCCCCCACTTTTATGATTTTTAACCTCTTGACTTGTATCTTCTATTTTAAAATATATATTTTACTAATTATAACTTATTTTTTCTCTCTTTCTCAGATACAAAGTGTAGTTAAAACAGGTAAATAAATGTACATTAATTATATGGTAAGTATGACTAACAAAATGTAATTTGTCATCACCCTTTGCTTTAACCTCATTACTATTCTCTCACCCTACCTCACTCCTGTTTCCTTACTCTGCTTCCCTCGCTTATTCTTATCCTCCATGTTTACTCCTCTTTCCCTACTGTCCTACCACATTCAACTTCTTTCAGTCTCCCTGCTTTACTTCCCTTACCCTCTCTTCCCTTCCTTTGCTCCCTCACTCATTCTCTTACTCATTTACTTCACTCCTCTCACTCGTTCTCTCAGTCCGTCTGTCCTCACAGTTCCTCACTTTCATTCCCTCACTCTGTCTCTGTTACCGTCGCTGTCCCTGTCCCCTCACTCTGTCACTACTCTTTTGTCATACTCACTCCCTATAAGTCACCCACACTGCCTTACTTACCTTTCTTTGCTGTTTCACTCAGACCCTTTAAGTCACTCTTTCCTTTACTCTCTCTGTCCTTTCTCTCTGTCACTCCCCATGTCTTACCCTAATTCAGTTTTATCCACCCTCTTTCACCCCTCTTTACTTACACTAACTGCTCTTTTCTCACCCTCCCTCACCGTTGTTCATTTATTCTGGTTCCGTCACTACCCCTCATTCCCCATCCTTTACTGTCCTTCCTTTTACTTTCAACACCCACTCACATTCTCCCAGTACCTCTACTTTAGTCTTCTTCCTCTCTCTTCCCTTCTTTGGCTCCCTTATTCATTTTCCTTTTCTCACTTACACCCTATTACACCTTCTCTCTTTTTTACTATGTAATAAACAGTCCCTCTGTGTTGCTTCCTCTAGCTCTCTTTCTCTTAACATTACTCTCTCTGTGTTCTTCCCTCATGCTCACTCCTTCATTAATTTTTTTTTTCTTTTTTTTTTGGTGCGCGCCTCGGTGCGCGCCCCGGTGCACGTACCGGTACGCGTACCCTGCAGAAAAAAGAATGACAGATTTTTTAAAAATGTAGTTTTTTTTTTATAAATTGGAGGTAGTTCTAAAAAGAACTGTGTTTTTTATTCTTTTTGTTGTTTTATATTTTTTTTATTGTTTTTTGAACATTTTTTACTTTTTTTGGCTTTTCTGAACAGTTTTAATTTTTTTTTAATTTTTTATGGGGAGAAACAAAAAACAGGGAATTGTAAACGGCTCAACTGGAGCAAAAAAAAATCAGAAAAAAATTAAGGATCTTCGGGCATTTGTGGTTATCACCAGCAACGTTGATGAGCGTAATGCTTTGCTCACCATAACAAATTGTTTTGCCACAATATATACAAACAATTTTGTATCCCCCAAACTTTGCTTGTATATTTGGAATCATCTGACTTGCCTCTGGACCCGATGGAGTGGGTTCTTTGGTTGTTGAGGTTCTGGCAGATGATTGGGGTAGGTTTCGTACAACTAGAAGAAAGTTCCCTCATTGACCACAATTGTTAATTACAAGTATGCATCACATTCTTCATATTAAGGGTGACAGATACACAACAAGCTTTTTTTTAAAAAATTCTTCAAAAAATATATGAAGTTTTTAATCTTTTATTTCTAGCATTGCTTTCAAATTTATATTTTCATTTCAGTTAGAATTCATAAGAAACACATAGTCACAAAATTGACATGTCATAAATAATTGCATAATTCATACAAAAAAGAAAAAAAAGAATTACATTGCATTAACAATAACTAATCATGAAGACAATTAAATTACAATACATATGCCCCTGATAACACACAACCAATCACAACATCCTAACCCATTCATACTATTATTACATCCACACGCACTACGTATGAAAAAGGAATCTGGGTACTAGTAAGCAGGGAGCCCCCTGCTAACTATCAGGTCTCAAAACTAAGTATGAGACCCCGCACTCTGGTCGACGCGCGTTTCGGCGGCACACGGCCACCTTCCCCAGGACCTTTTCCCGGCAGTCAGAAACCCACAAGAACAGGGGACCTAAAAAGTACAATAGAGAAAATGTTTGTGTGTACACTGTCACCAGGGAATAAGAAAATACCCCAAGTCTATATATACTCTATTATTTACATAATTAAAACCTAATGTTAACACTTGAACTAGACATGTGACACAACATGATACAGATCTTCAGTACGTATACAAAGATACTAGTTAATCAGTCCTTTGAAAGCACACGGAAGGTACTATAGAAAGTACTAATGCGACCTACTTAAATGGTCTGCTGGTGTGAAGGACAACAAATCTTTAACAAAGTCTAAATAGCATGAAACATGTTAAGAAACATAGAAAGTGTACAGTTACTCACACTAAAAACCACGGATTCCGCTTAATTTTCAAACGGCAGTGTCGTGAACATGAACCACGAAAGAGATAACTCTAAGTTTAACCAATGTCTGAAAAAAGGAAAAACGTGCTCAAAAATTAAATGTATAAAAAGAAAATCAATGGACAGAATATGTTCCTTAAGGTGATCATACCTTACCTATATTTAAAATGTGGAAGTCTCTACATTTATCCAAAGGTAATGGGTAGACGATATCACAAATCCCAAAGTGCAAAGTTTCATTCTTATATCCAACTGGAATAAATCACAAGCAAAGGGAGAAAGATGTAAATACGCTACATAGGTGTCCCCCACATACCATCAGACACTGATGGGATATAGATAATGCAAGAGGACCCACCTTAAAGTCACGTGCGTGGTTTAAAATCCCACGAACCCCTGATGCTCCTTTCACTTATGTGTCACTAATGGGTCGTGTAAGAAAATCTGCATCTAGAGTCCCCGGCAATTCTGTAAAATACAAGGAAAAAGAGGAAAGGGACAAGACTACATATCACCGGGATAGTATAGAACTGACGCACTACCCCAAACGAAGTGACTGTTAGAATACTTAAGCCGAGTAACTACCTATAAAGCGAGCATATCTAAACAGAAATCTAATTGTCGAGATACGTAAGGCCCTAACGGGAGGTGTCCTACTGCTTGCTCTATGTGGTTGTAGCACTGTATGTTTTTGCCAGCTCCAGACATTAAAATAAGACTATTTATACATCAGACGCAGCTAGGTAGATGTTATAAATATATGTCATTATTTATCGGATGGAAACAACCGCTTACGATATCTATCTCAGTGAAAATAATACCTCACTCCCTACACTACAGCGTAAGTATACTCGACTAGCTGGAGAAATTATTAATAAAAAAAGGACAAAGTCACATATCGATGTATAGTATGGAGCAGTCCAAATGACGACCTAGCCCTGCTCATATCCGTAAACTAAAAAGACAATAATCATTGTTCGCATGAGTCCGTACTTCTGTGCACGAAGTGCGGGTCAACGAGTACTCCCACATGGACTGGTGGTTCCAAGCGAGAATAAAGGCCACCGGACAAGTATTTAAACGAAACCAACAGTAAAGAATCTCGCGATATCTCGGGATTATCTCGTAGTGGAAGTCATGAGAATAGAAAACGGACTCCCGATTACAATGTATACCAGTACTGGTAGTAACATGATTTTAAACATGGAAACACGCGCCATATTAGAAGAGTATAATCCTTCCGGCAAGGCACGGATGTATTAAAAAAGGAATCAAACTGTGACCTAATATCGAGGAGCCCATTATTTACCCAATTATATCAACAGTGAAACGAATGTAAAAAATTTAAAATTAATCTATAAATCAAAATTCTAACTGAAATGAAAATATAAATTTGAAAGCAATGCTACAAATAAAAGATTAAAAACTTCATACATTTTTTGAAGAAAATTAAAAAAAAAAGCTTGTTGTGTATCTATCACCCTTAATATGAAGAATGTGATGCATACTTGTAATTAACAATTGTGGTCAATGAGGGAACTTTCTTCTAGTTGTACTTTATCTCTTCCCCTCTGTTCCCTGGCCTTATTCTATATTTTGAGGGGGTCCCATCATTACTGATTGGGGTAGGTTTCTGCAGAGTTCTCTCACCTCTGCTGCAGAATAGTTGTTGGGGTACAAACGCTGCATGTGCCGAATCATCATATGATTCCCAAAGGAATATTTTTTTGTAGGGTTCCCCCTGGATAGCACAGCACCACAGATCAGACAGGTTACCTTCGCAGCGTTCACTTTTTTGGAACCCCTTGGGATTTTGTAAAACTCCCATATGAAGTGCTCCCTAAGTTTGTATGGGGGATTGTCTTCAGGCAGGAACTGCCTTGTCTCTTCCTCCTCTTCCTCCTCCTCCTCCTCTTCTTCTTGACCACCAATGTAATATTCTGGTGGTCCTTGTGGTGGTGATGGTGGTGGTGGTGGGGCAGATGCTCCAGCTGCTGATAGTACTGTAGCCATATCTGTAAGAAAAAAGCAGGTCTTCCTCACTCAAAGAACAAAGTGAGAATGAGGAAAAAAGGTGGGGGCTTTCATCATTTGGAAAACAAAACTGTTCTGAACCAATGAAAAGTGTTATTTTCAAGTCACATGATCCGGGCTTTCATCATTTGGAAACCAAAACTGATCTGAACCAATGAAAAGTGTTATTTTGAGGTCACATGACCCGACGCGCCCGGGGGCTCGCCCCAGGGCGCGCCCGGTGTCGCGCCCGGCGTCCTGCCCCGGGGCGCGCCCGGCGGCGCTTACGTTGTGCGATCGTATGCGCTCGGGTGCTTCCGGGTGCGCTTACGCCGTGCGTCATATGACGCATCACGCAGCTACGCGATACGTCACAATGTTGTTTTTTCGTTCGCGGCAATAGCGCTAACGGGACGCTCAACGGTACGCGCCCCGGGGCGCTCCGTAACACTGCGCTCACCAGTGAGTGCATCGGTACGCGCCCCGGGAGTGCTCCGGGGCAAAAAAAATTAATAAATAAAAATAAAAAAATACTATTACATAATTATACAATATAAAATTCGTTATAAAAAATATTACTTTTCATACCTTTAGAGATTTGCTATTAAAAAACCTTTGAAATTCACTGAAAAAACCATAGGTTTCACACCAGTTATAGTTAGGAATTAGCATTTAAAAAACCTATTAAATTCACTGAAAAAAACCATAGGTTTCACACCAGTTATAGTTAGCTGGTAATTTTACTCGCATAAAACCATTGAAATTCCCACGTTATAGTTAGTTGGACTCACTATAACTTACGCGTGTAATGCACTGCTGATGACGTCACATATTACATCACTCATGACATGGTCAGTGACATCACTCATGACATCACTGATGACACCATCCTTGTGACAGAGTGACAGACCTCCTTTCACTGTAATGTAACCCTTGAACACATATTCAAAAATAAAAAACTAAAATTTTCAAAAAAATGAAGATACCCATATCAGTTACAACAACCAATTCAGTAATTCCACCATCTATATACACATCTACTCATTCACCAACAGTTCTATGTAGTCACTCATACATATACTCACTCATCATATGTAGTGATACACCTATACATCCTGTTACACACCGACAGTCATCCAAAAGTTACTCACACACAAACTCACACATGCAAATAAACTATTGAACATCCATTTATTTGCATATACAGCTATACACACACTACCACCTTACTTCTAAGAAAACATACACATATTTACTCTCTTAAACAATCACTTATAGAAACACATACTTATTTAAACAGGAACTCTTACAATCTCTTACTCTCACATATACTCAATTATATACATCAACATTCACATATACTAGATTAAAACATAAGTAGTTACTAATAAAGACACTAGTGAGACAGTCATTCACTCACTAACACACACATATACACACTCATTCACCCATTCACTCCTGCACATATGCTGTCTTCAAAACACATAGAAACAGAGAGTCAGTCATTCATGCATGTATGTGCTAATTAATACCCCCACTAAACCATACAAACACTCATACTGATACTAAGAAAAACATCTAATAACCCATATACATACACATGTAGCTACTCACCAAACCATACAGCCACTTATACACATAATATTTAAATATTTAAAAATTACTCTCTAATATATGTATTCACTAAGATACACTTAATAAACCAGTTAACCAATCAATTTTAAAACAACCATGTAAACACTTATTTAAACATTTATTCTTCCATCAACTTTTACATATACATATATAACACATATTTATTCTTAAGAAAGACACACATCCACTGGATGGTGTCATCAGTGATGTCATGAGTGATGTCACTGACCATGTCATGAGTGATGTAATATGTGACGTCATCAGCAGTGCATTACACGCCTAAGTTATAGTGAGTCCAACTAACTATAACATGGGAATTTCAATGGTTTTATACGAGTACAATTTCCAGCTAACTATAACTGGTGTGAAACCTATGGTTTTTTCAGTCAATATATATATATATATATATATATATATATATATATATATATATATATATATATATTACCTACTGGTGGTCGCCAGTAGGTAGATATAGTTAGGACCTAGTTTCCATAGGAAATCGGCAACATTCTATTGGGAATAACTTTGGCACCGGTGGACGAATCTCCGCAAATTTCTCAAAGAAGATGGCCAGCTCAGCTACTTCCATGAAAGTTTTGGGGGGATTCGTCAATTGGGGGCTGAGAAAAAAGGGGGATCCCAATACGTGTTTTCCCCATGTGAGTTTAGAAAAAAATGTGGATGAGATTCAGTGCACTTGAAAAAGAATAAATGATTGGTGGTTTCTGTAAATTCAACATTGAAAACTAGGGAGCATGCTACTGTTTTTTTTAAGGAGAAATGCTAATGGTTGAGAGAAAGTGATTGAAAAGAACATTGCACAGGATTCGCTGCTGTTTTGAAAAGTCAAACACCCTTGCTGGTTTGTTTTGGAGATTAACTTTTCACCTGTGTGTTCGGTTAGGTGTCTATGGAGTGTTACCATGGTAACAGGCAGAGAGAGTAGTGGGGGAAGGTTGAATTGGATGTGAGATTGAAAGTGTTTCAATATACAACCAATTAAAATGTTAGTTTTGTTTTGAATTTCTGTGGGAAGATATTTGATTGGTTATCTTCAAGATTAGGATGTAAAATGAGAGGGAAGCTATGCCATTTTGTGCTTGCTCTGAGCGGTGCACTGTTCAGAGATTCTGCTTAAGAAAATCTGCTGTGTGATTGACACTGTTCTAAAACTACAAAAGCATTTTTAAAGGTGAGTTGTTAATTTGTAAGGGGGTGTATGTTGTGCAGTTTAAGTTAAATTGAAACATGTATTCTAATGTGGAAGCAGGAGTTTATTTGAACAGAGTCTAATTTTGAATTTGGCTGCTTTGGGAAAAAATATTCTGAAAGGAGTATTTGGTATGTTGATGTGTTTGAGGAGATATTTTTTTGCAGCACAGTGCTGTTGTTAAAAATGATGTAAGAGCCTTTTCACTGTAGTAATCATTTTGCTGAATTGCAAGGCATACTGTCATGTGTCTAAGATCACAGTGTGAGTCAGACTTCATTGCAGAAACATGTGGCAGAACAATTTGCTTTGTTAATGTGTTTTAAACTATGTCAAAAGATGTAGTCATGGAGTTAGTCATTCCTTATGACAGTTGGTGCTATAAATGTGAAAGCAGCATGAGTGTCAGGCCTCTGAATTCCCAAATAGTCTCCATGCTGTGTGATAAAGATCCTGGGTGTGCTGTTGAAATTGCATACCAACTTTTTCAGTAGCATGTACAAATTATTTCAGTGAATTCTCTTTTTTACATTCTTAGTCCCACCTTGAGCCCTTGCATTGCCTGTACTCCACTGCACTGTCCACCAAAAATGTGAAACAGCACTCCTAGCTAGACTGTTTTTTCACTGTAGTAATCATTTTGCTGAATTGCAAGGCATACTGTCATGTGTCTAAGATCACAGTGTGAGTCAGACTTCATTGCAGAAACATGTGGCAGAATAATTTGTTGTGTTAATGTGTTTTAAAATGTGGCAAAAGATGTAGTCATGGAGTAAGTCATTCCTTATGACAGTGCTATAAATTTGAAAGCAGCATGAGTGTCAGGCCTCTGAATTCCCAAATAGTCTCCATGCTGTGTGATAAAGATCCTGGGTGTGCTGTAGAAATTGCATACTAACTTTTTCAATAGCATGTACAAATTATTTCAGTGGAATCTCATTTCTACATTCTTAGTCCCACCTTGAGCCCTTGCATTGCCTGTACTCCACTGCACTGTCCAAAAAAGATTTATATGTCCGCCGAATACAGTTTCCTGTTTGTTTGGCATATGCGGTGACTATTCATAAATCTCAAGGTTTAAATGTAGACAGTGCTTTGGTGAATATTGGAAGTACTCTGTTTAAAGAGGGTATGGCATATGTTGCTTTATCTCGAGTCAGAACTTTATCTGGATTATACCTGATTGATTTTGATGACACAAAGATTAGTGCAGATGTAAATTGTGTAAGAGAGTATAATAGGTTAAGAAGAGAACATGCTCCCAATTTACCTCAATATCCAGTATTTGAAAAACGTGTGGTAAGTCGAAAAAGAAGATATGAGAAAAATTGTAGCGAGATTGCAGAGAAAAGAAAAAAACAAGATGACCCAGTGATAGTAAGCAAAAAGAAAAAGGATTCTATTGAAGAGGTTGTTGGTTTTCAGTTTGAAAACAGTTCTGTTGTCAACTGCTATGCTATTGTAGTGGTTAATCTTATTTTTTTTCTTGAAACTTTACAACACCAAATTGTTGAAAATCGGGAACAAAAGATTATGTTGTTCGTTGAATTCTGTGTTTGAAAAATGAGTAGTGATAAAACTAAAATTGAAAGTGTTTCTGATATTCGAAATGTTTTAGACATATGTTTTGGTTTAAATCAATTTTCACAGAATATTCAGCAAGATTGTCAGGAATTTCTAATGTATATGCTTGTTGTATTGCAAGATGAAGGTATAGAAATTGAAAATCTTTTTGGCCTTTCTTATAAATGACAACATGACTGTGACAATTGTTCGTTTTCAAGTAGTACTGAAATAGACACTGAAAGATTTATATATTTGACTCTACCAGATTGCAAATCAGTGTCTTTTAATAATCTAGTTAGAGAAGCAAATCAAAACATGGTCTGTACCCAATGTAACTCTCAAATGTTATCAACATTATTTATACAAACATATGGACAGTATGTCATTTTAATGCTGCACCGATGCAGACCTGATGGAAGAAAACTGACAACTTTAATAAAAAAAATTGGCTTCTCAACTATCAATATCAGGAAAAACTTTTGTAACTGTAGCAATTATTTTCCATGATGGTCCTTCTACAACATCAGGACATTACACAGCTTATTTAAAATGTAAAAAAGGATGGACTCATTGTAATGATACTCCATTGAGTTTTAAACAACGTTTGCCTTATGACTTACCAAATTCTTACGTAGTGTTTTTAGAACCCAAATTTTAGGGAAAATAATTGGCCTTGGAAAATTACTGCTGTTAAGAAAGGGTAGTCGTGTTGAAAAGTACTTTGAGAGTGAGGGTGATGAGGTTCAAAAAATTCTTGTAGTTGACGTAGAGGTAGTGTAAGTGTATCAGATAGTGGGTGGTGTGGCTATCACGGGAGATGTTGATCATCAGTGAGGCAGAGGTGTTTTAGATTTGTTGTAGTTGTTGGAGATGTTGCTGAAATTTTTCATTCCCTTTTAGAGGTTTCTTTTAATGTATACAGCTCCTTGGTAAGATAAAGGATGAGCAGAGTGTGATCGGCATACCAGATGATGTTGAGGTTCTCATAGAATGCTAGTTGTTTAAGGTTCTATGTACATGATAAATAGCATCAGGTGGAGGTATAACCATTGTTAGATGGTCCAAAAGATGTTGGTGCTTTTGATTCAGAAGGTTGGGAAACGGACGGTTAAGAGTACTATTAAGTAACCTCCAAACTAAGGCTTTCACACATACTATTTGGCCATGAGGAATGGTATCTGAAACAAAAAATTACTATTTTGGGTAAATGTTGTTAGCATATGTTTGTACATAACTTTATTTAGAGTGTATAAGAAAGAAGTAATAATGTTTTGTTACTTTGTGATTGTTGGTAATTTTCCTTACTTACGTAAATATTTGCTGTTCGAAAAAGACATTTAAGATATGTTTTTTTCTAATTGTTACATTCTTAATGAAAATATTGAATGGGTTTTTTAAAGACAATCTTATTGTTTGTCTTTTTTTTGCCCGCTGTTATATGATGAGTACTATTGAACTCACTGTTTTCAGTGAAATTCAATATATTCTGAGAACAGCAAAATAAAGTACATAAAATACTGTACAAATTATTTTGTATTGTGAAATATATATTATAACTCAATTTTTTCTTCTCTTCCATGCGTCTCTAAGTCTCTTCCTCTGTCTCAGTCACTAGAACTGACTTACTCCATCACAGTCCCTCACTCTCCCTCTGTTTGTCTCTTTCACTGTCTCCCTCTCTCTCCACCAGTCTTCCCTTTGTTTCCTCTCTCTTTCTATAAATCCTTCTCTCTCACTTACTCCTTTTTACTTTCTCTTAATATGCTTCTTTTTCCAACAGTCCCCTTCCCTCATCCTTATATCTCTTCCCACACTGTCACTGCCCTTCACTCAATCTTAGTCCTCTTCCCCCATTTCATGTTTTCCTCTCTCTGCATCACTCCCATTCATTTCTCCTGCTCCCATTCCCTCACTCCCCCTCACTCTCTTTCGCTCACTTCATCCGTCAATACTCTTCCCTTATTCCCCTTTTCTCATTCCCTTTTGGTAACTCTCATACCTTTAGTCTCTCACTCCCCTTCACTCCATTTTACTCTCCCTCTCTCCCTCTGTCTCACTCAGTCTAACCACTTTACTCCCTGTTAGTTACTCGCTCTCCCTCTCTTTCTCTCTCACTCTCTCCCTCTCTCTCTCTCCCTCACCCTTCCTTTCTTTCCCTTTCTGTTTCCTTCACTACTACTTCCTTTTGTATTATGAAATATATATTATAACTCTATTTCTTCTTGTCTTCCACAGATACTATATTTATAAAAAAATGTACTATTAACTTGACATTTTTTATAAGGTAAGCATAACAAACAAAAAATACTTTTTCATCACTCTCTTACTTCTCTTTCTCTCTTTCCCATTCTTTAATCTCTCTCTTAGTACCCTTCCTTTACTCATCTTACTCACCTTTCCTCATTCTCATTACTCCACTTCATTCTCCTTTACAGTCCTTCTCTCACTATCAGTACTCTTTCTTCATCCTCACTCACGTTATCCAACTACCTCTTTCCCCTCTCTGTCCCTCACTTATCTTTTCTATGTTCCTCCATTACTACCTTTGTCTTGCTCTATCCCTCAGTCTATTCTCACTCCCCCCTCACTCTCTTTCCTTCACACCATCCCTCACTCACTTTCAGTCACTCCACTTCTCTCACTCCCTTACTCCCTTTCGCTCACTCCCCTTCCTTTATTCCCTCCCTCACTCTCATTTCCTCTATCCATCTCTAAGTCACTTCCTCTGTCCCAGTCAGTATAACTGACTTACTCACTCACAGTCCCTCACTCTCCCTCTGTTTGTCTCTCTCACTGTCTCCCTCTCTCTCCACCAGTCTTCCTTTTGTTTCCTTTCTCTTTCTATAAATCCTTCTCTCTCACTTACTCCTTTTTCCATTCTCTTAATATGCTTCTTTTTCCAACACACCCCTTCTCTCATCCTTATATCCCTTCCCTCACTGTCACTGCCCTTCACTCAATCTAAGTCCTCGTCCACCACTTCATGTTCTCCTCTCTCTGCGTCACTCCCATTTCCTTTCTCCTGCTCCCATTCCCTCACTCCCCCTCACTCTCTTTTGCTCACTCCATCCGTCAATACCCTTCCCTTATTCCCCTTTTCTCATTCCCTTTTGGTAACTCTCATTCCTTTATTCTCTCACTCCCCTTCACTCCATTTCTCTCTCTTTCTTTCCCTCTGTCTCATTCAGTCTAACCACTTCACTCCCTGTCAGTTACTCGCTCTCCCTCTCTTTCTCTCTCACTCTCTCCCTCACCCTTTCTTTCGTTCCCTTTCTGTTTCCTTCACTCCTACTTCCTTTTGTATTATGAAATATATATAATAACTTTATTTTTTCTTGTCTTCCACAGATACTATATTTATAAAACAAATTTACTATTAACTTGTCATTATCTATAAGGTAAGTATAACAAACAAAAAATAATTTTTCATCACTCTCTTACTTCTCTTTCTCTCTTTCCCATTCTTTAATCTCTCTCTTATTACCCTTCCTTTACTCATCTTACTCACCTTTCCTCATTTTCATTACTCCACTTCATTCACCTTCACAGTCCTTCTCTCACTATCAGTACTCTTTCTTCACCCTCACTCATGTTATCCAACTACCTCTTTCCCCTCTCTGTCCCTCACTTCTCTTTCCTATCTTCCTCCATTACTACCCTTGTCTTGCTCTATCCCTCAGTCTTTTCTCACTCCCCGCTTACTCTCTTTTCTTCACATCATCTCTCACTCACCTTCACTTACTCCTCTTCTCTCACTCCCTCACTCACTTTCGCTCACCCCCCTTCCTTTATTCTCTACCTCACTCCCCTTTCCTCCATCCGTCTCTAAGTCTCTTCCTCTGTCTCAGTCAGTATAACTGACTTACTCCTTCACACTTCCTCACTCTCCCTCTGTTTGTCTCTCTCACTGTCTCCCTCTCTCTCCATCAGTCTTCTTTTTCTTTCCTGTCTCTTTCCATAAATCCTTCTCTCTCACTCACTACTTTTTCCTCTCTCTTAATATGCTTCTTTTTCCCTCCCTGTCACTGCCCTTCACTCAATCTCACTCCTCTTCTCCTACTTCATATTCTCCTCTCTGTGCCTAACTCCTATTCTATTTCACCTGCTTCCATTCTCTCTCACCCCCTTACTCTCTTTCCCTCACTCCATCCGACAATCCTGTTCCCTTACTTCACTTTCCTCATTCACTTTTGCTAACTCCCATTCGTTTAGGCCCCCACTCCCCTTCACTCCATTTTTCTCTCCCTCTCTTCCTCTGTCTTACTCAGTTTAACCGCCTCAGTCCCTCTCACTCATTTGCTCTCCCTCTCTTTCTCTCTTACTCTCTCTCTCTCTCCCTCACCTTTACTATCTTTCTATTTTTGTTCCCTTCACTCCTACTTTATCCCACAGTCCCCTTTCCTCTCTCTTAATCTCCTTCCTTCTCTCTCATTCCCCTTTTGTCGCCCTCATACCCCTTCTATCACTGTTAGTGCCTTTCACTCACCCTCAGTACTTTTACCTCATTCACCTTCCCTCACTCCCCTTCCTTCACTTCTCTTTCCTCACTGCCTCACTTCATCTCACTTACTCCCCTTCGCTTATTCCTCCCCTCACTTTTTTTCATCCATTTTTCTCTCTCTGTCTACCTTTGTCTCATTCCCTCTCACTGGATCATTCCTTCTCAGTTCCTTGCTCTCCCTCTCTCTCACTCTGTCCCTCTCTCTCCCTTACCCTTAAACTCCTTTCCTGTTTCTTTCTATCACTCATCCTCTCTTCTTCACTCACTTTCCCTCTCTCTTAATTTTCTTCCTTCTCCCTCATTCATCTTCCCTCTTCCTCATACTTTTTCCCTAACTGTCACTGCCCTTCACTCACCGTCACACCCCTTCCCCCACTCCACTTCCTCCTGTCTATATTTCTCACCCTTTCGCTTTCCCGTTCCCTTTTCCTCCATCCCCCTCCATCTCCTTCTCTCCCTCCATTCCTTACTCACTTTCCCTTACTCCCCTTTTCTCATTCCGTCACCGTCACTCCACTTCTCTTACCTTCACTCCCTTTACTCTGCTCTACTTCTCCCTTTCCATCTGTTACTACCCTTCCCTGTCTCTGTTCCATGCTCCCCTTTTCTCTCTCGTCCTCCCTCACTTTCCTTTCCTTACTGTCCTTCCGATATTGTTTCTCTCCACTTACCTCACTCCCCTACCCTTAGTCCCCTTGTTTCAGTTACTCGTTGACTCCCCTTTCCTCACTCACCATACTACCCTTTCCTCACTCATTCCCTCAGTCCCTTCCTCCCTTGCACTCAGTCATTTCAGTCATTCATTTATACACTACACATTCATTCAAAAAAAGTATGACACAGTATATAAGACATATAGCTCTTCTTGGAGAAGTGGTTATTTCTGAAAATAACTTATTTTTTGTCTTTTTTGTCTTGTATTTTTTTTGTACTTTTTTAACAATTTTATATTTTTTGGGGATTTTTTTTAAAAGAAAAAAGTCACCAGGTAAAGAAAAAGTGTTCAACTGGAACAAAAATAATAAATGAAAAAAATTAAGTGCGGCGGCATGTGTTGTGTAATCTTTATATCTATTAAGTCCACACTCTGCTCACCATAGCACAATATCTCATTGCACAAATTGCATGAAATGTGCACTTTTGAAAAATTTGGCCGGATGTCAAGTACTCTTGTGGATGGCGATGCTGCTCCAGATGAGGTGCTGGGGACAGCAGCTGGAACTTCACTTGCCAGGGCTCTTGTGGAAGCGCGTGCATAGTTATTTGGATGCACGTTCCTGACATACTTCTTTGTAGGGTCTCCCCTCGACAGCACACTTCCACAGATAGTGCATTTCACCTTTGGAGCATTGACTTTCTTTTGCCCCTCAGGATATGAAACAAATTGCCAGATGAAGGACTCCTTCACCTTCTTGGCATGTGGCTGCTCTTCCACCAAGTCATCCGAATCAGAGGAATCCTGTGGCTGCTGTTCTGCCATTTTGATGTAAAAAAGCTGGAACGAAGCAGAGATCCTTCGCTCAGGAAACCAAAAGAGATAGTGAGGGAAGTGGGTGGGGTTTTTCAAGATTCTAGAAAAGAAACTTCTATAAACCAATCAAAAGTGTTGCTTTCATGTCACATGACTTTACGTTGCGCGACCGTCGCGTATAAATGACTTTTTACACGATTTTCGTAAAAGCTTTTAAAAATGTGAAAAGGAGGCATGGAAGAGACTCCTTGACCCCCTAGGCCTTCTCATGGGGACCCTGAAGGACCCCGAAGGGCAAAAAAACTATTTTTTTGAAAAAGATAAAAAATCGCGAGGTGCGCGCACGGTGCTTGCACCCTCGAGGCAGAACTGAGTCAAAAACAATAGTGGAGAACATGAAAAGGGGTCAGGGTAGAGACTCCCTTACCCCCCTAGGCCTTCTCAGGGGATCCCTGAAGGACCCCGAAGGGAAAAAAAACTATAAAAAAAAAAACCCACTTAAATCACGAGGTGCGCGCACGTTGCGCGCACTTTGAAAACATTTTTATCTTTTTTAATTAATGGACAAATTTGACTGTTTATATTTTGATTGAAGATGTAGAGTATACTGTTTAACTTTATCCAAATCATAAAAAACTAGCTGTGCTGTAGCATATTACAGGATACAGTCAATGTATTACAATATACAAAGGCAGTTTGTTGGAAAAAAATATATAAAAATATAAAAATTGATACAGAAATTAGCATTTGAAAATCTTGGAAATTCACAAAAAAAACCATACGTTTCACACACGTTATATTTAGGAATTAGCACTTAAAAAACTTTGTAAAATCACTGAAAAAAACATAGATTTCACACACGTTACAGTTAGGAATTAGCATTGAAAAAACCTTAGAAATTCACGGAAAAACCATAGGTTTCACACACATCATTATTAGGAATTAGCATTTAAAAAACCTTGCAAATTCACTGAAAAAACCATAGGTTTCAGAACTGACATAGTTAGGAATTAGCATTTAAAAAACCTTTGAAATTCACTGAAAAAAACATAGGTTTCAGGCCTGATATAGTTAGGAATTAGCATTTAAAAAACCTTAGAAATTCACAGAAAAAACTGTAGATTTTAGGGGTGTTATAGTTAGCTGGACATTTCAGTCATACAAAACCATTCAAATTCCTCCAATATAGTTAGTTGTACTAACTATATCTCGCGCGCCCGCAATCCACTGCTGATGATGTCACATTTTACATCATTCATGACATGGTCAGTGACATCACTGATGACATCTCCGGACATGACAACTCTTGTTTGCACTTTGTATTTACAGTATTTGATGCTATCTGAATATGTTCCATCAGGCCCATATAGTTTATTTCAAATGAGTTTTTACGGATATTGGAGAGACAATACCACTTGGTATTTAACATGTCAGTTGGTTTACATACTTTGCACTTTATCAATTATTGGCACTGACCATGATTTTTTGCATATTTGCGCTCCGACTTTATTTTTAATCTGTGTACAGTTAAGTTTTTATCATTTATAATACTTCGCACATAGAATGATTCTAGTTTTTTAACCTCCTTGTAATATCTATATATTTTTTTTACCTTGGGCTTATTTATTTGAATTCTGCATCGTTTCTATTCATATATTTATTTATTGAAGTGTATATATCAAGAGTTATGCTGTACCTCTAGTAGGGTTTTTTCCATTAACAGCTCCATCAAATAGTATGTTATCTATTTAACTTGCACTGACCTTCGACCAGTCCTTCGTTGTGATTGGTCGCACTGAGTATTTGTGTAGTGAGTCGTCACCAGTGCTTCAGGTGATTAAGATCGCAGTGAGAATTGAAACGTGTCTGGGGCAGACACTCGTCTGTTTCACTGTGGTGATAATGTGAATAAAGAAAATAACTTTGAGAATTGGCTTTGGACTTATTGGAGATCTTTGTTGGTCCGTACCTGCTTTGTTTCCTCCAGCTGTAGAAGGTGGGACATATATATATATATATATATATATATATATATATATATATATATATATATATATATATATATATATATATATATATATATATTCACGCTCCAAGGTTGTCCACCATGTGAGTAGCACGCGAGCAGCAGCTTTATTTATGTGTAGGTGAGGACGGGGATCCGCTTGTAGACGCCGCTCCGTAATGGATCTGCCCGACGCGTTTCGAAGCTCCATCTGCTTCTCTTCAGGGGCTTTAACGGAAGCGGTGTGCGCACCCGCTACACTTCTCCATTAATATAACTCGCCCGTCGATGGGAGGCTCCAGTGAGACTTCTGGGAAGTGTAGTAGGGAAAGCACACAATCAAGTCCTGTATGGACTCCACAAGTGGGCCCGTCCTCGATTCCATGTACTGCTGCTACTTCACTGCCGTGACCCCCACGTTAACGGGGTGGTGCATACTCTGCGGCTGGACTGCCGCATATAGATTCACGCTCCAAGGTTGTCCACCATGTGAGTAGCACGCGAGCAGCAGCTTTATTTATGTGTAGGTGAGGACGGGGATCCGCTTGTAGACGCCGCTCCGTAATGGATCTGCCCGACGCGTTTCGAAGCTCCATCTGCTTCTCTTCAGGGGCTTTAACGGAAGCGGTGTGCGCACCCGCTACACTTCTCCAATAATATAACTCGCCCGTCGATGGGAGGCTCCAGTGAGACTTCTGGGAAGTGTAGTACGGAAAGCACACAATCAAGTCCTGTATGGACTCCACAAGTGGGCCCGTCCTCGATTCCATGTACTGCTGCTACTTCACTGCCGTGACCCCCACGTTAACGGGGTGGTGCATACTCTGCGGCTGGACTGCCGCATATAGATTCACGCTCCAAGGTTGTCCACCATGTGAGTAGCACGCGAGCAGCAGCTTTATTTATGTGTAGGTGAGGACGGGGATCCGCTTGTAGACGCCGCTCCGTAATGGATCTGCCCGACGCGTTTCGAAGCTCCATCTGCTTCTCTTCAGGGGCTTTAACGGAAGCGGTGTGCACACCCGCTACACTTCTCCAATAATATAACTCGCCCGTCGATGGGAGGCTCCAGTGAGACTTCTGGGAAGTGTAGTACGGAAAGCACACAATCAAGTCCTGTATGGACTCCACAAGTGGGCCCGTCCTCGATTCCATGTACTGCTGCTACTTCACTGCCGTGACCCCCACGTTAACGGGGTGGTGCATACTCTGCGGCTGGACTGCCGCATATAGATTCACGCTCCAAGGTTGTCCACCATGTGAGTAGCACGCGAGCAGCAGCTTTATTTATGTGTAGGTGAGGACGGGGATCCGCTTGTAGACGCCGCTCCGTAATGGATCTGCCCGACGCGTTTCGAAGCTCCATCTGCTTCTCTTCAGGGGCTTTAACGGAAGCGGTGTGCGCACCCGCTACACTTCTCCAATAATATAACTCGCCCGTCGATGGGAGGCTCCAGTGAGACTTCTGGGAAGTGTAGTACGGAAAGCACACAATCAAGTCCTGTATGGACTCCACAAGTGGGCCCGTCCTCGATTCCATGTACTGCTGCTACTTCACTGCCGTGACCCCCACGTTAACGGGGTGGTGCATACTCTGCGGCTGGACTGCAGCATATAGATTCACGCTCCAAGGTTGTCCACCATGTGAGTAGCACGCGAGCAGCAGCTTTATTTATGTGTAGGTGAGGACGGGGATCCGCTTGTAGACGCCGCTCCGTAATGGATCTGCCCGACGCGTTTCGAAGCTCCATCTGCTTCTCTTCAGGGGCTTTAACGGAAGCGGTGTGCGCACCCGCTACACTTCTCCAATAATATAACTCGCCCGTCGATGGGAGGCTCCAGTGAGACTTCTGGGAAGTGTAGTACGGAAAGCACACAATCAAGTCCTGTATGGACTCCACAAGTGGGCCCGTCCTCGATTCCATGTACTGCTGCTACTTCACTGCCGTGACCCCCACGTTAACGGGGTGGTGCATACTCTGCGGCTGGACTGCCGCATATAGATTCACGCTCCAAGGTTGTCCACCATGTGAGTAGCACGCGAGCAGCAGCTTTATTTATGTGTAGGTGAGGACGGGGATCCGCTTGTAGACGCCGCTCCGTAATGGATCTGCCCGACGCGTTTCGAAGCTCCATCTGCTTCTCTTCAGGGGCTTTAACGGAAGCGGTGTGCGCACCCGCTACACTTCTCCAATAATATAACTCGCCCGTCGATGGGAGGATCCAGTGAGACTTCTGGGAAGTGTAGTACGGAAAGCACACAATCAAGTCCTGTATGGACTCCACAAGTGGGCCCGTCCTCGATTCCATGTACTGCTGCTACTTCACTGCCGTGACCCCCACGTTAACGGGGTGGTGCATACTCTGCGGCTGGACTGCCGCATATAGATTCACGCTCCAAGGTTGTCCACCATGTGAGTAGCACGCGAGCAGCAGCTTTATTTATGTGTAGGTGAAGACGGGGATCCGCTTGTAGACGCCGCTCCGTAATGGATCTGCCCGACGCGTTTCGAAGCTCCATCTGCTTCTCTTCAGGGGCTTTAACGGAAGCGGTGTGCGCACCCGCTACACTTCTCCAATAATATAACTCGCCCGTCGATGGGAGGCTCCAGTGAGACTTCTGGGAAGTGTAGTACGGAAAGCACACAATCAAGTCCTGTATGGACTCCACAAGTGGGCCCGTCCTCGATTCCATGTACTGCTGCTACTTCACTGCCGTGACCCCCACGTTAACGGGGTGGTGCATACTCTGCGGCTGGACTGCCGCATATAGATTCACGCTCCAAGGTTGTCCACCATGTGAGTAGCACGCGAGCAGCAGCTTTATTTATGTGTAGGTGAGGACGGGGATCCGCTTGTAGACGCCGCTCCGTAATGGATCTGCCCGACGCGTTTCGAAGCTCCATCTGCTTCTCTTCAGGGGCTTTAACGGAAGCGGTGTGCGCACCCGCTACACTTCTCCAATAATATAACTCGCCCGTCGATGGGAGGCTCCAGTGAGACTTCTGGGAAGTGTAGTACGGAAAGCACACAATCAAGTCCTGTATGGACTCCACAAGTGGGCCCGTCCTCGATTCCATGTACTGCTGCTACTTCACTGTCGTGACCCCCACGTTAACGGGGTGGTGCATACTCTGCGGCTGGACTGCCGCATATAGATTCACGCTCCAAGGTTGTCCACCATGTGAGTAGCATGCGAGCAGCAGCTTTATTTATGTGTAGGTGAGGACGGGGATCCGCTTGTAGACGCCGCTCCGTAATGGATCTGCCCGACGCGTTTCGAAGCTCCATCTGCTTCTCTTCAGGGGCTTTAACGGAAGCGGTGTGCGCACCCGCTACACTTCTCCAATAATATAACTCGCCCGTCGATGGGAGGCTCCAGTGAGACTTCTGGGAAGTGTAGTACGGAAAGCACACAATCAAGTCCTGTATGGACTCCACAAGTGGGCCCGTCCTCGATTCCATGTACTGCTGCTACTTCACTGCCGTGACCCCCACGTTAACGGGGTGGTGCATACTCTGCGGCTGGACTGCCGCATATAGATTCACGCTCCAAGGTTGTCCACCATGTGAGTAGCACGCGAGCAGCAGCTTTATTTATGTGTAGGTGAGGACGGGGATCCGCTTGTAGACGCCGCTCCGTAATGGATCTGCCCGAAGCGTTTCGAAGCTCCATCTGCTTCTCTTCAGGGGCTTTAACGGAAGCGGTGTGCGCACCCGCTACACTTCTCCAATAATATAACTCGCCCGTCGATGGGAGGCTCCAGTGAGACTTCTGGGAAGTGTAGTACGGAAAGCACACAATCAAGTCCTGTATGGACTCCACAAGTGGGCCCGTCCTCGATTCCATGTACTGCTGCTACTTCACTGCCGTGACCCCCACGTTAACGGGGTGGTGCATACTCTGCGGCTGGACTGCCGCATATAGATTCACGCTCCAAGGTTGTCCAGCATGTGAGTAGCACGCGAGCAGCAGCTTTATTTATGTGTAGGTGAGGACGGGGATCCGCTTGTAGACGCCGCTCCGTAATGGATCTGCCCGACGCGTTTCGAAGCTCCATCTGCTTCTCTTCAGGGGCTTTAACGGAAGCGGTGTGCGCACCCGCTACACTTCTCCAATAATATAACTCGCCCGTCGATGGGAGGCTCCAGTGAGACTTCTGGGAAGTGTAGTACGGAAAGCACACAATCAAGTCCTGTATGGACTCCACAAGTGGGCCCGTCCTCGATTCCATGTACTGCTGCTACTTCACTGCCGTGACCCCCACGTTAACGGGGTGGTGCATACTCTGCGGCTGGACTGCCGCATATAGATTCACGCTCCAAGGTTGTCCACCATGTGAGTAGCACGCGAGCAGCAGCTTTATTTATGTGTAGGTGAGGACGGGGATCCGCTTGTAGACGCCGCTCCGTAATGGATCTGCCCGAAGCGTTTCGAAGCTCCATCTGCTTCTCTTCAGGGGCTTTAACGGAAGCGGTGTGCGCACCCGCTACACTTCTCCAATAATATAACTCGCCCGTCGATGGGAGGCTCCAGTGAGACTTCTGGGAAGTGTAGTACGGAAAGCACACAATCAAGTCCTGTATGGACTCCACAAGTGGGCCCGTCCTCGATTCCATGTACTGCTGCTACTTCACTGCCGTGACCCCCACGTTAACGGGGTGGTGCATACTCTGCGGCTGGACTGCCGCATATAGATTCACGCTCCAAGGTTGTCCAGCATGTGAGTAGCACGCGAGCAGCAGCTTTATTTATGTGTAGGTGAGGACGGGGATCCGCTTGTAGACGCCGCTCCGTAATGGATCTGCCCGAAGCGTTTCGAAGCTCCATCTGCTTCTCTTCAGGGGCTTTAACGGAAGCGGTGTGCGCACCCGCTACACTTCTCCAATAATATAACTCGCCCGTCGATGGGAGGCTCCAGTGAGACTTCTGGGAAGTGTAGTACGGAAAGCACACAATCAAGTCCTGTATGGACTCCACAAGTGGGCCCGTCCTCGATTCCATGTACTGCTGCTACTTCACTGCCGTGACCCCCACGTTAACGGGGTGGTGCATACTCTGCGGCTGGACTGCCGCATATAGATTCACGCTCCAAGGTTGTCCACCATGTGAGTAGCACGCGAGCAGCAGCTTTATTTATGTGTAGGTGAGGACGGGGATCCGCTTGTAGACGCCGCTCCGTAATGGATCTGCCCGACGCGTTTCGAAGCTCCATCTGCTTCTCTTCAGGGGCTTTAACGGAAGCGGTGTGCGCACCCGCTACACTTCTCCAATAATATAACTCGCCCGTCGATGGGAGGCTCCAGTGAGACTTCTGGGAAGTGTAGTACGGAAAGCACACAATCAAGTCCTGTATGGACTCCACAAGTGGGCCCGTCCACGATTCCATGTACTGCTGCTACTTCACTGCCGTGACCCCCACGTTAACGGGGTGGTGCATACTCTGCGGCTGGACTGCCGCATATAGATTCACGCTCCAAGGTTGTCCACCATGTGAGTAGCACGCGAGCAGCAGCTTTATTTATGTGTAGGTGAGGACGGGGATCCGCTTGTAGACGCCGCTCCGTAATGGATCTGCCCGACGCGTTTCGAAGCTCCATCTGCTTCTCTTCAGGGGCTTTAACGGAAGCGGTGTGCGCACCCGCTACACTTCTCCAATAATATAACTCGCCCGTCGATGGGAGGCTCCAGTGAGACTTCTGGGAAGTGTAGTACGGAAAGCACACAATCAAGTCCTGTATGGACTCCACAAGTGGGCCCGTCCACGATTCCATGTACTGCTGCTACTTCACTGCCGTGACCCCCACGTTAACGGGGTGGTGCATACTCTGCGGCTGGACTGCCGCATATAGATTCACGCTCCAAGGTTGTCCACCATGTGAGTAGCACGCGAGCAGCAGCTTTATTTATGTGTAGGTGAGGACGGGGATCCGCTTGTAGACGCCGCTCCGTAATGGATCTGCCCGAAGCGTTTCGAAGCTCCATCTGCTTCTCTTCAGGGGCTTTAACGGAAGCGGTGTGCGCACCCGCTACACTTCTCCAATAATATAACTCGCCCGTCGATGGGAGGCTCCAGTGAGACTTCTGGGAAGTGTAGTACGGAAAGCACACAATCAAGTCCTGTATGGACTCCACAAGTGGGCCCGTCCTCGATTCCATGTACTGCTGCTACTTCACTGCCGTGACCCCCACGTTAACGGGGTGGTGCATACTCTGCGGCTGGACTGCCGCATATAGATTCACGCTCCAAGGTTGTCCAGCATGTGAGTAGCACGCGAGCAGCAGCTTTATTTATGTGTAGGTGAGGACGGGGATCCGCTTGTAGACGCCGCTCCGTAATGGATCTGCCCGAAGCGTTTCGAAGCTCCATCTGCTTCTCTTCAGGGGCTTTAACGGAAGCGGTGTGCGCACCCGCTACACTTCTCCAATAATATAACTCGCCCGTCGATGGGAGGCTCCAGTGAGACTTCTGGGAAGTGTAGTACGGAAAGCACACAATCAAGTCCTGTATGGACTCCACAAGTGGGCCCGTCCTCGATTCCATGTACTGCTGCTACTTCACTGCCGTGACCCCCACGTTAACGGGGTGGTGCATACTCTGCGGCTGGACTGCCGCATATAGATTCACGCTCCAAGGTTGTCCACCATGTGAGTAGCACGCGAGCAGCAGCTTTATTTATGTGTAGGTGAGGACGGGGATCCGCTTGTAGACGCCGCTCCGTAATGGATCTGCCCGACGCGTTTCGAAGCTCCATCTGCTTCTCTTCAGGGGCTTTAACGGAAGCGGTGTGCGCACCCGCTACACTTCTCCAATAATATAACTCGCCCGTCGATGGGAGGCTCCAGTGAGACTTCTGGGAAGTGTAGTACGGAAAGCACACAATCAAGTCCTGTATGGACTCCACAAGTGGGCCCGTCCACGATTCCATGTACTGCTGCTACTTCACTGCCGTGACCCCCACGTTAACGGGGTGGTGCATACTCTGCGGCTGGACTGCCGCATATAGATTCACGCTCCAAGGTTGTCCACCATGTGAGTAGCACGCGAGCAGCAGCTTTATTTATGTGTAGGTGAGGACGGGGATCCGCTTGTAGACGCCGCTCCGTAATGGATCTGCCCGACGCGTTTCGAAGCTCCATCTGCTTCTCTTCAGGGGCTTTAACGGAAGCGGTGTGCGCACCCGCTACACTTCTCCAATAATATAACTCGCCCGTCGATGGGAGGCTCCAGTGAGACTTCTGGGAAGTGTAGTACGGAAAGCACACAATCAAGTCCTGTATGGACTCCACAAGTGGGCCCGTCCTCGATTCCATGTACTGCTGCTACTTCACTGCCGTGACCCCCACGTTAACGGGGTGGTGCATACTCTGCGGCTGGACTGCCGCATATAGATTCACGCTCCAAGGTTGTCCACCATGTGAGTAGCACGCGAGCAGCAGCTTTATATATGTGTAGGTGAGGACGGGGATCCGCTTGTAGACGCCGCTCCGTAATGGATCTGCCCGACGCGTTTCGAAGCTCCATCTGCTTCTCTTCAGGGGCTTTAACGGAAGCGGTGTGCGCACCCGCTACACTTCTCCAATAATATAACTCGCCCGTCGATGGGAGGCTCCAGTGAGACTTCTGGGAAGTGTAGTACGGAAAGCACACAATCAAGTCCTGTATGGACTCCACAAGTGGGCCCGTCCTCGATTCCATGTGAGCCTCCCATCGGTGGGTGTGTTATATATAAAATGGGGAAGTGGGTCGGCGGTTGCGCACACCGCTTCCGTTAAAGCCCCTGAAGAGAAGCAAATGGAGCTTCGAAACGCGTCGGGCAGATCCCGTACGGAGCGGCGTCTACGAGTGGATCCCCGTCCTCACCTATACATAAACCAAGCTGCTGTTCGCGTGCTACTCAAAGGTGGACACCTTCGAGCATTGATATATATATATATATATATATATATATATATATAATCCCAAATTGCCTAAGCTTGCGAGAGGCACACTACAGGATTCTTCCCTCCGGGCTGGTAGGCTTTGCGTGACTCGTTGCTTCACTTTTCATTAGTGTGCCCGACGCGTTTCGGGGAACCACCCCCTTCCTCATGGGCTGCAACAAAAAGCAAACGAGATTTGCATCAATTTCATCTGGACTTGATTTTATTCATGACAAGCCCCTCTGTGGGCGTATGCTAAGTGCACTTTGCTTACAGCGTATTATGGGACTTGTAGTCCGTTGATGCAATACAATTTTCAAGTCTTTAAGTAAGTTCATGTGTCCATTTGTATAGTGCATGTCTTTATACTGCCTTGAGTAGGCTGCGTTGCAAACCTGTCACGCTGTGTCATAAGCAGATTCCTGTGCTTTTAGGTCCCAATAGTTCAGGATTCCAGGCCGCGCCTTGCCGCTATGGTCGTTTCTCAAGCAGCCAGCGCTGGTGCTCTCTCCACGGCTAGGCTGCCGTGAAAACATATAATCCCAAATTGCCTAAGCTTGCGAGAGGCACACTACAGGATTCTTCCCTCCGGGCTGGTAGGCTTTGCGTGACTCGTTGCTTCACTTTTCATTAGTGTGCCCGACGCGTTTTGGGGAAACCACCCAAATTGCCTCTCGCAAGCTTAGGCAATTTGGGATTATATATATATATATATATATATATATGTATATACACACACACACATATATATATATTTACTGAAAAAACCATAGGTTATAGACCATATATAGTTAGGAATTAGCATTTAAAAAACCTTATTTTACTCACACAAAACCATTGAAATTCCATATATAGTTAGTTGCACTAACTATATATCGCGCACCCGCAATCCACTGCTGATCATGTCACATATTACATCATTCATGACATGGTCAGTGACATCACTGATGACATCACTGATGACATCTCAAATGACATCACTGATGACATCATCCAGTGACTGTGTGTTTCTGTAAAGTTTAAATATGTTTTAGATATTGAAGAATGAGTAGATGTATAACTGTCTGGACGAAGGATTTAGTAGGTGCATGACTGAATGTATGAGTGAGTGATTAAATGTGTCTCACTGAGTGCATGGGTTAGTGACTAAACTGTCTTAATTTGTGCATCATTATGTCTGTTGTTCTGTAAACTACTGCATGTGTTGATCAGTAGCTATATAATTAACTATATGGGTTATTGATTGATTGTCCAAGTATTTGTATGGGAGACTGAGTGTGTGTGTGGCTGGCTGGGAGGTGTGTGACTCTGTGCAGATCAATGTGTACTTGTATCAATGATTGTATAAGAAAGTAAGTATGTGTTACTATATGTTTGAAAATGTAAGGTGCTCTATGTTTAACTGTATAGACAAGAAAATGGAAGTGTGATTGATTCTTTACAGGACTGACTAGGTGTGTGAGTAACTCCATGGATGAGTGGCAGAGTGTGAGTGTCTGTATAGGTGTATGAGTGCATATGATGAGTGATTGTATGTATGAATGATTGTATGGGTGAATGAGTGAATGTGTGTGTAGACGTAGGAATCAGTGAGTACGTATGTAGTAACTAGTATTGGTGTGTCAATGGTTTCAAAAATTATACTCTGTATTTAACACTGGGTGAAACAGAGGTTATATTAAAATGTGAGGAGATGCATTGTATTGTCACATGAATGATATCATCAGTGATGTGGTCATTGATGTCAAATGAGATGTCATCAGTGATGTCATTTGAGATGTCATCAGTGATGTCATCAGTGATGTCACTGACCATGTCATGAATGATGTAATATGTGACATGATCAGCAGTGGATTGCGGGTGCGCGATATATAGTTAGTGCAACTAACTATATATGGAATTTCAATGGTTTTGTGTGAGTAAAATAAGGTTTTTTAAATGCTAATTCCTAACTATATATGGTCTATAACCTATGGTTTTTTCAGTGAATTTTCAAGGTTTTGTAAATGCTAATTCCTAACTATATATGGTCTATAACCTATGTTTTTTTCAGTGAATTTCAATGTTTTTTTAATAGCAAATATCATAAGCTGTCGAATGTCAAGTACGTGGTAAGTGAAAACATTTTCGTGTTTATGCACACTGATCTGCTTTGAATGGTGCCCCCCCCCCTCATTTCTATTAGGAGTACTCTCTCTTTGCAGATAGTGAAAGGTAGTTAACGCAGGCCTTTGCCCCCGTTGTAATCCGTCGTGCCTGCTTCTCTCTCCATTTGATTGATTGTTATCCAAGTATTTACTGTTTTAGAATTAGTTCTCTTTGGTTCATTCTCTATTTACAAACAAACACAGAGTCGCAATACTCTGTTTAGTCTTTGCAGATAACGAAAAATCGTGTAAAAAAAAAGAAAAGGAATCGAGCAAAATCAGTAGGCCACTAATGGGATCTCTTTTTGACCTCGCTAAAATAGAAACATTAGGAACAACCCCTCATGACAAATACAAAACTAGTGAGATGAACTGAACTCCACACAATGATGGCTGCAAAACAGCTCGGCTCCGCCACCCACCCCGCCCAAAATAACGATAAAGAGCGGCTGCCATGATTGGTTGCGGAATGGCCACAACGGAGCTACGAAATGGTGCTGCTCTCATGCTAACCCCAGCTTCGGTCTGAAACATCCAGAAACACTGTAGACTACCAATTCGATCAGTTCCGGTAGCGCCCCAATGTAACCCGGTAGAGAAGAACTAGCCCTCCCCTCTTTGACTGATGGTTCTTGTTGCCTGTCCTTTCTGTTGTCATTTAACAGAACTATTTAGCCTGCTGAAAGG
This sequence comes from Lissotriton helveticus, assembly GCF_964261635.1. Lineage (NCBI taxonomy): Eukaryota > Metazoa > Chordata > Amphibia > Caudata > Salamandridae > Lissotriton > Lissotriton helveticus. The sequence continues at coordinate 1,163,596,736 of NC_136059.1, forward strand.
GGTTGTGTTCCGACCGCTGGTTGGTGGAGACATTTTGACTATATTCTGGACCTGCGTTGTCGCGTAATGCGTCATATGACGCGCCGCGTTAGCGCATCCGGAAGTCATCCGGGGCGCGCAGCGCGTAACGTAAGCATAACAAGTCATGTGACTTGTTAATAAAACTTTTCATTGGTTCATTTTACTTTTCTTATTCTAATGATGAAAGCCTTGGTCATATCACCTAAAAATTACGCTTTTAATTACTTCCGAACATTATTTTCTCTTAAATATATGTTATAATGTTCCAGGCTAATGTACTTTCCCGGAAATTTTACAACTGTCCTGCAAGTAAAATATATTCTTTTTTCGAGAAAAAGAGCGTTTCTTCGTCCCATGACGGAGCCGTTGAGCAAAAGAGGGTCGACCTGCTGTCTTAGTCGCCGATACGCCTGAATATGAGATTCTTATCGATCACTTTATGTTGCAGGAATAGAAAACACAACAGCCCTTGACCATTTATCTTTACTGCGTTCCTTAGTATTATACCTTTTACCCTTCATGTAATTGGTCTGCTTTATTTCACTTGCCTTTTAATGATTCTAAAACAGTGACTATTATTAAAAACTTTACCAATGTATACACTACTACCATGTTTTCTTTTAAAAACCTTTATTGTGAAAATTTCATTATACAAATACGAGCCTATAACCACGTGGGCCTGCCACGGAGCAAACTGTAATCGTATATGATGAATAGACATTTACACTGTAGAGGAACGTGACGGGCGGGCCATTAGGTTGCAAAAACTAAGGTGTCTAACAGTTACGGAATCGGTGGACGTACATTTTATAATTAAAATACGACAGGGCCAGTTACAATAAAATTATCTAGATATACATTTGCGGGCAAGTACCATGGGTGACGTTAATTCGAATTTTCAACAGTACAGTAATCAATAACACATCAGAACTTAATATCAATAGGGATGTCGAAATATTCAATCAATTCTCGTCCCCGCCCGCCATGTGCTTCAAAACTGCATACGTATCTCGTGATTTCAAGGTTCTGCAACCAGTACACAACAAGGAGTTACGAGTCCCATTTATTCCGGCGCCATTTTGGGCGAGGACGGGCAGGTCCAGGATATAGTCAAAATGTCTCTACCAACCATCGACTATGATGATGTTCATATGCTGTATTTATTAGAGTAACACTCATCTGCCCACATGAAATTAATTTACCACAATCTAAACATGTCATTTTAATCTTTCCAAAGTTCTTCTAAATATTTGGGACCGTTTCCCTTGCCTCTGAAGCTCTCAGTGCCACTTCTTTGATGAATGTACTAGCAGGTCAGGGGTTCTCCTCCAAATCTCTCTTTTATGCAGCACTATAATTAATTGGTGCCACCTCTCCATATGACGATGCATGGTATAGTTACCACAACTATATATTTTTTCGGTTCCTCTGGAGAGTTCATCGTGGCAGATGAAGCGTGTAACATACCGGGCATTTACCTTTTTTTGCATGTACAGGAAAGGAAAAAAAAATCGAGCGTTCGAGTTCTTAGGTGTCCCAGGGCCATTTTAGTGGACCAGGCCCAAATCCAAAGAACAGCTATCTCACAGGCTAATGGGGCGACCCACGCCGAGTTTCAGCATTGTAGGATGACCACACAAGTACAGCAACTTGCTAGACATCACCTCGGTGCCATCCGGATCTCGGCGCCCCACTGCAGATGAAGTGCCTCTCAACTATGAAACCACCACGGTGACATCCGGATCTTGGCGCGTTGTGCTGCCTTCGGCCTATTCGCACATCGGTCCGCTACTGACGCCATCTCACAGGCTAATGGGGTGACCCACGCCGAGTTTCAGCATTGTAGGATGACCACACCAACTTGCTAGACATCACCTCAGTGCCATCCGAATCTTGGCATCTCAACGCCTAGTGGTATCTTCCATACAGAAAATATTGTTACGCTGCCTTTGGCCCCATTCGCACATCAGTCCGCAACTTAGACATCACCTCGATGCCATCCGGATCTTGGCATCTCAGCGCCTTGTGGTGTCAGTCAGAAAATATTGTTGCGCTGCCTTTGGCCCCATTCGCACATCAGTCCGCTACTGACACCATCTCACAGGCCAATAGGGCGCCCCACGCCGACTTTTACCATTGTACGATGGCCACACCAGTAGCACAACTTCCTAGACATCACCTCGGTGCCATCCGAATCTTGGCATCTCAACGCCTAGTGGTATCTTCCATACAGAAAATCTTGTTACGCTACCTTTGGCCCCATTCGCACATCGGTCCGCAACTTAGACATCACCTCGGTGCCATCCGGATCTTGGCATCTCAGCGCCTTGTGGTGTATTCTCTTCAGAAAATATTGTTGAGCTGCCTTTGGCCCCATTCGCACATCCGTCCGCAACTTACACATCACCTCGGTGCCATCCGGATCTTGGCATCTCAGCGCCTTGTGGTGTCTTCTACTCCGAAAATATAGTAGAAAATATTGTTGCGCTGCCTTTGGCCCCATTCACACATCAGTCCGCTACTGACACCATCTCACAGGCCAACAGGGCGCCCCACGCCGACTTTTACCATTGTACGATGGCCACACCAGTGCCACAACTTGCTAGACACCACCTCGGTGCCATCCGGATCTTGGCATCTCAGCGCCTTGTGGTGTCTTCAAATCAGAAAATATTGTTGCGCTGCCTTTGGCCCCATTCGCACATCGGTCCGCTACTGACGCCATCTCACAGGCCAACGGGGCGCCCCACGCCGACTTTCAACATTGTAGGATGGCCACAGAAGTGCGACAACTTACTAGACACCACCTCGGTGCCATCCGGATCTTGGCGCGTTGTGCTGCCTTCGACCTATTCGCACATCGGTCCGCTACTGACGCAAACTCACAGGCCAACGGGGCGCCCCACGCCGACTTTCAGCATTGTAGGATGGCCACACCAGTGCGGCAACTTACTAGACACCACCTCGGTGCCATCCGGATCTTGGCGCGTTGTGCTGCCTTCGGCCTATTCGCACATCGGTCCGCTACTGACGCAAACTCACAGGCCAACGGGGCGCCCCACGCCGACTTTCAGCATTGTTGGATGGCCACACCAGTGCGACAACTTACTAGACACCACCTCGGTGCCATCCGGATCTTGGCGCGTTGTGCTGCCTTCGGCCTATTCGCACATCGGTCCGCTACTGACGCAAACTCACAGGCCAACGGGGCGCCCCACGCCGACTTTCAGCATTGTTGGATGGCCACACCAGTGCGGCAACTTACTAGACACCACCTCGGTGCCATCCGGATCTTGGCGCGTTGTGCTGCCTTCGGCCTATTCGCACATCGGTCCGCTACTGACGCAAACTCACAGGCCAACGGGGCGCCCCACGCCGACTTTCAGCATTGTTGGATGGCCACACCAGTGCGACAACTTACTAGACACCACCTCGGTGCCATCCGGATCTTGGCGCGTTGTGCTGCCTTCGGCCTATTCGCACATCGGTCCGCTACTGACGCAAACTCACGTGCCAACGTATTTTCTCCTAATTTTACACCCTATGCCGCATAACAGGTCATGTGACTTGTTTATAAAACTTTTCATTGGTTCATTTTACTTTTGGTTTCCTAATGATGGAAGGCTTGATCATGTGACCTAAAAACAACACTTTTCATAGGATGAAAACTTTTTTTTTTCCCCAAACGATGAAAGCCCCACCTTGTTTCTGGATGTTTCAGACTGAAGCTGGCGTCAGCATGAAAGCACCACCATCTCGTAGCTCAGTCGTGGTCATTCCGCGAGCAATCATGGCAGCCGCTCCCCACCAGAAGCCTGCAGGAGTCGGAGCCCCCAAAACTTTTGATGAATTCTCAAGGCGGAGGGGACGCTTTCGAGAATGAGGTCCAAGACCTAGCAGACAAGCGTCCGATTTCCAAGGTGTCCCAGGGCCATTTCAGTGGACCAGGCCCAAAAAGGAAACAGCCTGCCGCCATTTTGAGAGTCCTGTGACAGCCGCCTATCGCTGCACCGCAAGAGTGGGCGCAACTCAGCTGAATTGCGGCTTTTGACACAGTGGACCAAAAACGGACGGAATGGCAACTGAAACGGTAAAGGGGCGCCCCACTACAACAGATGACACTCCACCTGGAGAGGCCCGTTCACGCCGCCTCCCCCGGGGCGCTCCACGCCGTTATTCGGAGCAGCATTGTAGGATACCAAAACCAGTGCGGCAACTTACTGGACATCACCTTGGTGCCATCGTTCTGCTGCCTTGGAACTATTCGCGCAACAGTTTGCTACTGATGACCCACCCCCCGCGACGCCCCATGCCGTTATTTGCTGGGTGGCAACTTACTAGACATCACTTTCGTGTCATCTAGATTTCAACGCGTTCTGCTGCCTTGGAACTATTCGCACAACAGTTTGCTACTGATGACCCACCCCCCGCGACGCCCCACGCCGGAAATCTGGACGTTGTGCTGCGTTGGGACTATTCGCACAGCCGACCGCTACTTCGTTGTTTTTCCCTAAAAATGTTTATATGTTATTACTATTTTTGTTTTCTTGTATATATTTATAAATTATTAAAGTTTTATAATCTTACTACTTTGTCGGAGTGCTATATATTTTTAATGTGACACATAATTGTAAAAACTTTGATGTACAAACAGTCATCCCTGGAATCTTCCGCTTCAGGCTCGGTCCCCTCCCCAATCACAATACAGGATGGTTTTCAGATAATAGCAACGCTTCTGCTGTGACGAATCTCATCGAGTGTGGGCCTTGATCTACTATAACTCCTTTGAAGAGGGGTGATTCTTTACAGCTGTGGCCATAAACTACATCTGCAGGGCTAGCTGATACCCTAGGACCAGCCTGGACAATCGGACACAGAGGAAAAGGAGTGTCAGAGGGTGCGGTAGTGAATAGGGCGAAAGGGAGGTGTCGGGCGGGCACAGGGTGTGATTCTCAGGGAACAGCAGCGCAGATGGGGGAGGTTTATTACCCATGCATAAGACAGAGAGCGGGGGTGACCACTGCCTGGGGGAGATGTTTGCGAGGGTGGGGAGCCATGCTAAGGATCGACAGCGTGCACAGAGTGGGTCTGGTCAAGGCATCTAAAATGGCTGCCGTGCACGACAAAAGTGTGGCATTTGAAAAAAGACAAGATGGCGCAGACAATGTTTTTCAACACTTCCTGATTTCCTTCGAATCGAACGTTAACAGACGTTGGGACATATTACCAAAGTTAAGCGATATTTATCCCTAACGATGCTTAGCAACGATTTTTTTACCGTCAGAAATTATCGCAGATAAACCTTGCTATTATCAAGGTTTATCGGAAATACGATAAAAAACGACCGCAATGCATTAATATCGCTGAAAACTCAGCGATATTCATGCATTACCGAGCTAATGCTCTTAGCCATGTTATCCACCTCCCATTGGATAACATGGCTAAGAACTGCTCAGGGCAGGTGGTAGCTTTTAGAGATATTCGCCCTTATCTCGAATATTTCCAAAAGTTGATAATAGGAGATAGCGATGTTAGCGACTGTTTCCAGTCGCTAACATCTTGGCATGCCCACTTTGCATGTCATTAGTGATAAATATCACTCACATGCAAAGTGGGGCCCAAGATGGTCGCTATCTTCTACTAGCCGTCGCTAACTGGTGTTAGCAACAGCTAGGTAATACACATATAATTTTATCTCCGCGAAGCGGAGCGCTGTTACAGATATATATCTTGTTTCTGAACGTTAATTTCTCAAAATGCACTGAAGCACATATATTGAGACCTAGCAAAGGCACATCGGGCTACCAGTCCCTACAATTTTGCCAAGTTTCGTGCAAATCCATTCAGCTGTTCGATCCTACCGAGAGACAAGATGGCGGCCGCTACGGACTGTTTGGAATGTTTACAGACACCGGAGAGCCAATCAGCTTCGCTTCGCAAAGCTCCGTAACGCGAAAAGTACGCGAAGCGGTGCGCTGTTACAGATATATACCTTTTTTTGAACGTTAATTTCTCAAAATCCACTGGAGCACATATATTGAGATCTAGCAAAGGCACATCGGGCTACCAGTCCCTACAATTTTGCCAAGTTTCGTGCAAATCCATTCAGCTGTTCGATTATTATTATTTTTATTTTTTTTTGCCCCGCGGGGCCCTTTTAAAACCTCCACATCAAACCTAGGGGGTGAGCGACAATGTACTATGCCCCCTTATGGTCATTTGCCCCTTCGCTTCGGCCTCCTCTTGTCTCTCGATCCTACCGAGAGACAAGATGGCGGCCGCTACGGACTGTTTGGAATGTTGACAGACGCCGGAGAACCAATCAGCTTCGCTTCACAAAGCTCCGTTGCGCGAAAAGTCCGCGAACCAGAGCGCTGCCCGGTCCGCTGTTACAGATATATATCTTTTTTTAAACGTTAATTTCTCAAAATCCACTGGAGCACATATATTGAGACCTACAAAAGGCACATCGGGCTACCAGTCCCTACAATTTTGCCAAGTTTCGTGCAAATCCATTCAGCCGTTCGGGCTAAAAGTGAGGCCAACCGCCCTATGGAAAACTCAATGTTAAAAACACGTTTTGGGACCCCCCTTTTTTCTCGGCCCCCACTGGACGAACCCCCCCCAAATTTTCAAGGGCTGCTCAAAAACAAAATGTGCCATTTTCCTGAAAATTTCAGCCAATTCCGTCCACAAACGCCAAAGTTATTAGACATAGAATTTTCAAAAAACCCATAGAGAAAAAATCCTAACTATATATACCTACTGGCGACCGCCAGTAGGTAATATGCACACATATATATATAAACACATATATACATATATACACACACATATATATATATATATATATATATATATATATCCAGTGAATGTGTGTCTTTTTAAAAAATAAATATGTGTTATATATGTATAATTAAAAGTTGATGGAAGAATAAATGTTTAAATAAGTATTTACACGGAAGTTTTTTTTAAAAAATTGATTGGTTAACTGGTTTATTAAGTGTATCTTAGTGAATATATATATTAGAGAGTAATGTTTAAATATTTAAATATATGTATTAGTGTTTCACTTTGTGTGTAAGTGGCTGCATGGGTTGGTGAGTAGCTACATGTGTATGTATATGGGTTATTAGATGTTTTTCTTAGTATCAGTATGAGTGTTTGTATGGTTTGGTGGGGGTATTACTTAGATACACATAGATGCATGAATGACTGTCTCTCATTTTGTATGTGTTTTGAAGACAGCATATGTGCAGGACTGTATGGGTGGACGAGTGTGTATATGTGTGTGTTAGTGAGTGAATGACTGTCTCACTAGTGTCTTTATCAGTAACTACATATGTTTTAATCTGGTATATGTGAATATTGATGTATATAAGTGAGTATATGTGAGAGTAAGGGATTGTAAGAGTTCCTCTTTAAATTAGTATGTGTTTCTATAAGTAATTGTTTAAGAGAGTAAGTATGTTTAAGTTTTCTTAGAAGTAAAGTGGTAGTGTGTGTATAGCTGTATATGCAAATAAATGGATGTTCAATAGTTTATTTGCATCGGTGAGTATGTGTGAGAGTATCTTTTGGATGACTGTCGGTGTGTAACAGGATGTATAGGTGTATCAGTACATACGATGATTGAGTATATGTATGAGTGACTATATAGAACTGTTGGTGAATGAGTGGATGTGTATATAGATGGTGAAATTATTGAATTGGTTGTTGTATCTGGTATGGGTATCTCCATTTTTTCGAAAATTTTTGTTTCTATTTTTGAATATGTGTTTCAAGGGTTACATTACAGTAAAAGGAGGTCTGTCAGTCTCTCACAAGGATGGTGTCATCAGTGATGTCATGAGTGATGTCACTGACCATGTCATGAGTGATGTAATATGTGACGTCATCAGCAGTGCATTGCACGCGCAAGTTATAGTGAGTCCAACTAACTATAACGTGGGAATTCCAATGGTTTTATGCAAATAATATTTCCAGCTAACTATAACTGGTGTGAAACCTATGGTTTTTTCAGTGAATTTAATAGGTTTTTTAAATGCTAATTCCTAACTATAACTGGTGTGAAACCTATGGTTTTTTCAGTGAATTTCATAGGTTTTTTAAATGCTAATTCCTAACTATAACTGGTGTGAAACCTATGGTTTTTTCAGTGAATTTCATAGGTTTTGTAAATGCTAATTCCTATCTATATATAGGGCCTCAAACCTATGTTTTCTTAACCCCTTCAGCGCTAATGACAAGGGTAACTCGTCATGGACTTTCCATTGATTTCAATGGAAAGTCAATGGACCTCGCACACACCCCTTAGCAGCCAAGTGGTTAAGTGAATTTCAAAGGTTTTTTAATAGCAAATCTCTATAGGTATGAAATGTAATATTTTTTATAATGAATTTTATATTGTATATTTATGTAATACTATTTTTTTATGTATATTTTTCCCTTTTTAAAAAAAAAACATTTTTTGCCCTGGAGCGCTCCCGGGGCGTGTACCGGTGAGCGCACCGGTAAGCGCAGTCTTGCGGCACGTCCCAGGGTGCGTACCGGTGAGCGTCCCGTTAGCGTTATTGCCGCGAACGAAAACATCATCGTGACGTATCGCGTAGCTGCGACGCCGTGCGTCATAAGACCCGTATCGCATAGCCGCGTAATGCGTCTTATGATGCACGGCGTAAGCGCACCCGGAAGCGCCAGAGCGCATACGATCACGCAATGTAGCGTAAGCGCGTCGGGTAATGTGACCTGAAAATAACACTTTTCATTGGTTCAGAACAGTTTTGGTTTCCAAATGATGAAGGCCCGGGTCATGTGACCTGAAAATAACACTTTTCATTGGTTCAGAACAGTTTTGTTTTCCAGATGATGAAAGCCCCCACCTTTTTTCCTCATTCTCACTTTGTTCTTTGAGTGAGGAAGACCTGCTTCTATTGATAGAGAAATGGCTACAGTAGCAGCAGCAGCTGGAGCAGTCTGCACCACCACCACCACAAGGACCACCACAACATCACATTGGTGGTGAAGAAGAAGAGGAGGAGGAGGAGGCGGAGGAGGAGAGAAGGCAGTTCCTGCCTGAAGACAATCCCCCATATAAACCTAGGGAGCACTTTATATGGGAGTTTTTTTAAAATCCCAAGGGGTGCAAAGAAAGTAAATGCTGCAAAGGTGACCTGTCTCATCTGTGGTGCTATACTATCCAGGGGGAACCCTGCAAAAAAATATTCATTTGGGAATCACACAATGCTTCGCCACATGCAACGAAAGCACCCCAATAACTATTCTACAGCAGAGGTCAGAGAACTGACCAGAAACCCTCCCCAATCTTCTCCGAGCACCTCCAAACAACCCACTCCATCGGGTCCAGAAACTAGAGAGATGGTCCCAAACATCCAACGCCAGTTTGGAGATTACAAGATTACTTGTATATTTTGTGGGACTTTAATTTCTTATGGGGAGCAGAGCATCAAACTCATAAACCGTGCTGGAGACAACGACCACTGCCCAAAGAAGCCTTCATTTTTTCCTGTTTTTCTTTGCTCCAGTTGAGCCGTTTACAATTCCCTGTTTTTTGTTTGTCCCCATAAAAAATACAAAAAAATATAAAATTGTTCATAAAAGCCCAAAAAAGTAAAAAATGTTAAAAAAAAACAATTAAAAAAAATATAAAACAACAAAAAGAATAAAAAAAACAGTTCTTTTTAGAACTACCTCCAATTTATAAAAAAATGCTACATTTTTTAAAAACTCTGTCATTCTTTTTTCTCCATGGTATGCTCCCCGGTACGCTCCCCGGTGCGCGTACCGGGCGCTCCCCCCGCGAAAATCGAAAAAAAATATTATTTTTTTTGCCCCGCGAAGCCCTTTTATGGCCCCCACATCAAACCTATGGGGTCAGGGGGGGTCTACCCTGCCCCCTTTTGGTCATTTCCCCCTTTGTTTTTGCCACCTCTTGTGTCTCGATCCTACCAAGACACAAGATGGCGGCCGCTCCGGACTGTTTGGAATGTTGACAGACACCCGAGAGCCAATCAGATTTCCGCTCGCAAACTCGCGTAGCGCGCTGGTACGCGCCCCGGTGCGCGTACCGGGGCGCGCTTATAGATATATATATTTTTTTGAACCTAAATTACTCAAAATCCACTGGAGCACATATCTTGAGACATAGCAAAGGCACATCGGGCTACCAGTCCCTACAATTTCGCCAAGTTTCGTGGAAATCCATTCAGCCGTTCGGGCTAAAAGTGAGTCTAACCGCCCTATGGAAATTAACATGGGGAAAACACGTTTTGGGACCCCCCTTTTATCTCGGCCCCCGCTTGACGAATCCCCCCCAAACTTTCAGGGAAGGAGCAGAGCGGAGCGGGCCATCTTCTTTGAGAAATTCGCGAAGATTTGTCCACCGGTGCCAAAGTTATTCCCAATAGAATGTTGCGGATTTCCTATGGAAAGTAGATCCTAACTATAACTACCTACTGGCGACCGCCAGTAGGTAATATATATATATATATATATATATATATATATATATATATATTCTTCAAAAAAACGTGCAACTTCTGTCACGTAATTCAGGCCACACCAGCGGTACTATAAGAAATGTTCTTTATTAAAAGGTTTGTGGGCATAACGCGTTTCGAGTACAGGACTCTTTATCAAATGCCACTTGCTGCACAAAGGTGGGTTCGTTAGATTTAAATAACGGGACTCTTTAGACATTGAAAAGGGACCAAGTCCATTACTTCCAGATTTTAAAGGAGCAGTTCATTTTCAAGTTTTTCTTTGTTCATTGCAACTGTTTTTTCAAACCTAATAGCAAAGTCTTTAGTACCAATTCTTAATAAATTCATCGAACCCATAGTGGTTGACTTACTGGTTACTTTGCCACTTAGTTCAGGTTGATGTTCGATTTTCAATGCTGGGACTTCAGTACCCACAGTGCTCCACAACTGCTCCGTATTCATTACTGGTTTCCAATGTTGATCGCGGTGAAACCTCACTTAGTGCATCTTGATCCGGGTGCAATTCATGCTTTTAAAAGGAATTTTCCATATCCCAGTCATGGTGCACCGGTAATTATTTCACTACCACCTGAGCAGCTTAAAATCCTTCAAGGCTCCTGCCTTCAGTGCGCCGTGCTTCGGTCAATCCCTCTGCACATCCTAGCTGCTGGAAAAAGTTCAGTCACTTCGTTTTCGAGGCGGGCCACCTGTAGTAGCCTCTTCCATCATGCACTCCATTCCTGTGCCTTTCGCAGCCGGGGGGCTCCCTTTCAACAAGCTTCTTGCTTCCGTCCCATGTACCTGACAAAGGGGGTGCCTCTCTATATATATATGTATATATATCCAAACATAAAGTTTGCCTGCAAGAAAGAGGAGCCCACAAGCGTTTCATTTTTCAACTTCTTCAGAGGCACTGACTAGAACTCCAAGGCAAGTATTTTCTTGGCACCTACACAGCAATTTAACCCCCGCCTCAGTGGGCGTGGCCAGTCTAATGGCCTCATGGTATATGTAGTGTCCTGTCCTTCTGCAGTGAGTCGCCTGCCTCGGAGCACAGTAATTGTTGAAATGAACCACAGTGGGGTGTGCTGCATCACACCTCGATAGCGCAGCTGTCCATTGCTTCCCACAACAGCTCCTCGCTCCCATCTCGGTGGCCTTGTAAAGCGTCTCCGTGGTGGGCTGGAACAGCCCCAGGGCTACCTCCGGGACTGCCACCCCCTCTCCTCTCTCTTTCAAAATCCAAACCAAGTTTGCTATGGGAGGGTGGGAGCCCCGAGACTCCTGCCCTCTCATAGCAAACAGCAGTGTCCCGGGGGTGGGTACTTTGGGACACTGCAGGAGACGGACCTGGGGGTTGCGGTCCCCAGGGCCCTCGAGGGCTCCAGGCGGGGGGCCACGTAGCCTCTTTTCCACAATAAAGAAAGCCCCAGTGGTGGTGGCTTGGGGGGTCATTAAGGCCCCCACCTCTAATTTTGCAGGGGAGGGGCCTTGGAGCCCCACCCCAACCATTTATTTTATAGCCCCGGGGGTGTCTCTCACTCTTGTATAGCAAACAGCAGTGTTGAAAAAATCTTCCGGTAAGATACCAAAGGATTTTGAAGTCCATTTTCACCGTTTTTGTTGTAGTGTGCTCCCGTTAAAGCGGCAACAATTTTAACGCCGTCTTTGTAAATATGCCCCTCAGTTTTGTAATGTCATCAATCCCGTCTCCCATTTAAATAGGCATAAAATATTTATTGAAGTGCATTGTGAATCGTGAAGCAACACTGACTAATTGTGATCGTTAAAGAATTGAAAGAGTTGTGTACTTATTTTGCCCGTAATGTGCATAGGGTCAGATTTACAAGTTCATTGCGTTACTATTGCGTCACTTTTAAGATGGCAAAAGTGACGCGAAAGTGGCGCAAGGGGCTTGTAAATATGCTACACAGTGTTGTCTTACTTTTCTTTCCTTTCTGTCATGTAGAGGATCCTGGGTAAATATAACGGATAACTGTACAGCCAGTACCTTTCAACCCTACCCCCAAACTGATTACTGCCTGTTACCATAGTAACAGTCCATGGAACACTAATGTGAGCACAGAGGTTGGAAGTTCATCACAGAATGTTGCTAATCAAAACAGTTTCTGTGCTGGAGTTGTAAAAGTTTTCCATAGGAACCGTTAGTCGTAGCTATAGACTCTGGTAAAGAGCTGGTAAAGAGTTAGCCTCAGTATGATACTTCTACTTATAAATATCATTTCTATTTTTAAATGTTTTCTAACTATATGATTATCACACTAAATAATAGTGAAATGTTGTGAGAGAAAGAAGACGTATATACTTTTTAAAATTAACTTTTATTAAAATAACAATAAATAACTAGAAACTTAACTTTAAGGTAACAATATATTAAATAACTAGAAAAATAACTTTAACATAACAATATAATAAACAAAATGTGATATGGACTCCAATAGAAGTAGGGTAGGTAATCTGCAAAAAAAAAATGAAAATAAGTTTAAAATTAGATCGATGTGACTGAAGGAGGTCAAAGATTACAAGTTAAGGTACTATTTGGCAATATTTCTTAATTTGCAGGTCTGCAGTGTGTCTGATACATTCCACCTCTCTTATAGGCCCGTGTTCAACAGGGGTCTGTACGGAAGGGCCTACCGCATCAGATTTACAGTTTGGACGAACAGGTCTTTAAAATGATTCAGAGATGAGATAGAATTAGGTGAGAGATCAAGTCATTATGCAGGACAATATTCTTTGGGGCTTATTTATAAGCCTCTTGCACCACTTTTGCGTTACTTTTCCCATGTCAAAAGTGACGCAAAAGTGGCACAAAGGGCTTGTAAATAAGCCCCTTTATTTCTTACATATTTAATCGGAGGCATTGTGTATCTAGGCCGTTCTGCTTACCGTCTGTAAACACTGTGGCTAACAGAGTTCACAACTTGAACTCAGCTTCGGTTGTACACTGCAGACTGTCTTACATTCAGCCTCGGCAGAGTGGACAGCAGCTTCCATAACTTTAAAAGAGAAAGAGAAATGATGTGAGAAAGAGTGAAAGAGGGAAAGAGAGTAAAAACAACATTAAAACTGTAAGAGAGAAAAAGTTAAAGATGGAGCAGTTAATACTAGAGAAAATCTTCATAGCTCACCTTTTTGCCTCCTTTGTGTGTCCAAGCACGTGCCGGTTCATAGTGCACCCTCTAGTTTAGTGAGTATATTTTTGCTTTATTTCTTTGTTCACTCAGGATGCTGTATTTCATCAACTTCCACTGTAAGGAGGTGTCTGTGTGCTGTTTTTCTTCCAAAGTACTATATCCCATGCACTCCCACTGCATAGCGGTGAGTTTTCAATACTGCGTACCCGGACTGTTGCATCCCATTGACTCCCAGAGTCCGGAGGTGAGTGCTTTTTTTGCGCACTCAGAGGCAGATGTACAAGCTCCTTGCGCCACTTTTCCCATGCTAAAAGTGACACAAAAGTGGGGCAAGGGGCTTGTAAATCTGCCCCTGAGACTATTGAAACCTATCAATTCTCACTGCTCAGAGGTAATTGTACATTCCTACGCAGTCAAGCTACTGCACACTACCCACTCTCTCCGTCCACAGATGATTTGTCGTTGTTTCGGAAACAAGCTTCTTTGCTCACCTTGTGCCATTGGCGTGATTCATGGAGGGTGCATCACGTGTCGAAGCAGCCTTCTCAGACGTTGTTACGATGGACACGCATCATCGCAGAATGCACGAACGTTGAGCTGGGGGTACACCAATTTGTGAAACACAACCTGTAAGATAAAAAGGAAGTTAATATTGTGCATCATTTCTTTATCAAAGAGAGAGGCAGTGAGAGAGTGACTGAAAAGAATATTCGCAGCTCAACTTTCTGTCACCGGTGTGTTTTTCACCACGTGCTGGGACATAATGCACCCTGAAGCTCTACATCTAAAAGATAGTAATAGAAAGATGCTATGATTGGTAATTGTTTCTATCTTAATGTGGAATAGAGTTACATCGCCCTTTCACACACCTTCCCTCCCCGCATTTAAAAACAACTATTTGTACAGTTCCAACTTGTTAAATAGGCTTCGATTTTTGAAACATTTCTATCGTAGTAATCTTTTTATTCTGTTGTGAAAGCAAGTGGTGCTAAGTGATACACGTGGTCTCGATCATCACGAGCGACGGACATTTGACCGATTATAAAAACTTTCCTGCTATTGGAAAAAAATACAAATGCAATAAGATATGGTATATAGGACTGCTGGGGCCTCCGCAGTTCCGGGGCTTCAGTTATGTTGAAAAGGGGGTACAGTAGGCTGTGGAAATACGTCACGCGGGTATCTGTTAAGAAAATAATAGCAGGGGTTCGCTGGGGCCCCCACAGTCCCGGGGCTTCACTCATGTTGGGACGGGGGTGCAGTAGGCTGCGTATTGTTGCTTTTGTTTAATATAATGTGGAATAATGTTTATTTATTAGGCAGTGTTCACTTTTGTTACGGATAGAGTCACTTTGTTACAGGAAATGTATTAATACGTGGGAGGGCGTGTTCTGTATGTGTGTGCGGAACAAAATTAACGTTTAATTGTCTAAGGTGTTTCAACAACAAGCTTAATGTTCATTGGGTGCAAACTATCAAAAGTAGAAGTGTTTTCTGCAATTCACTTCTGTTCCGGAGAGTAGCAAGGACATCTAATTGGCTTACATGTGGTAAGGAGGACCTTCCTGAGCTTTATGTTGGTTGGTTGCAAACTATTGAAAGTAGAAGTGTTGCCAGCCATTCTCTTCCACTCTGCGGAGTAGGAGGGACATCTGATTTGCTGACCTGTTCCAAGGAGGACTTTCCCAAGCTTAATGTTGATTGGCTGTAAACTGTTGAAAGTATAAGTGTTGTCAGTGATTCCTTCCCTCTTCACGGAGTATTAGGGACATTTCATTGGGTAATGTGTTCCAAGCGGGACCTTACGAAGCTTAATGTTCATTGGCTGTGAGGCATTCACAGTAGATGTTTTGGCAGTCATTCTTTCCTCCTCTGTGGAACAACATGGACATTTTATTGGCTAAAGTGTTTTGAGCACCAGTTTGCTCCTTAATGGGTGGGAAGGGTTCACTGTTGTCAGTAATTTTGTGATGCACTTCTGAAGGAGTATTGTAAAAGAAAGTAGTAGAGGGGAGGGTAGGAACACTATTAACTATGTACAGTGTTCACAAGGTGGTGGACTGGGATTGTGTAGGTAAAAATTGATTTTTTATGTTATAACACCTTAACCTCGGCGGTTTTTCCACCGCGGTGTGGGAGGTTAAATTAGGTGGGCGGGGCTCTGTCGGCCGATGGCCGACGGCATCACTGGCGAGGTAGTGCTCCTGTCGGCCAACGGCCGACGGGTGCACGCAAGGGGTTAAGAGCCATTTATATTATTTGCTGCATTGTGTACAAATCACGACGGAAAAATGACAGTGTCTTGCGGTGTTTTTTTTTCAAGTTTGCGGGTGGGATACTTCCCAGGAGCACTATTTACTTATAATGTGGTGTTTACTTTTTTGATGGGGAGGTGTGGTTGCGCCGCAAAAATGTCATTCTAGGTTTGAAGCAGTTCTTATTTAGCAAATACAAATAAACTTTCTTCAGAAACTGACTCTGTACATGTGAAAGGGGTGACAAATAAAAATGGAATTTCATAATATATTAGTTAAGCGTGGCCTTTCTCTCCTTTTTTCTGCTATAGTTTATATAAGTGTTGCCCAATATTCTTAATAATGTAAGAGGGCATCAGTTACTTTTAGATAAAGTAGAACAGAAGTACTACAACAAACACTCCCGCACTACATTATCTGAGATCAGGAGAACAAGTAAAAAACAGTTGAATACAGTGACTTCATATTACATTGAAATGTGTGCATTATTATTTTTCAAATTTGTATTTTGTAGAATTCAGGAACGTTCTATCGTAGTGCTTAGAGGTCGCACACTGTTCCGCTAACAAATCACATACTCACTTAAGATTATATAGGATAGTACTATTATAATATACAGTACTGGTCCTATATATTCTATAGGGAGAAGGTGAATAGGAACCGCAATTGAGAAGAATAGAAAATAGAGAATAACATTCAGAAATGTAGGGTTTATCAAATATTTAAAGTAACAAAGTATGTATGAAACCTATATTTTTTCTGCAATTCCGTAAAATATGCTCACTGAAAAAATATCTGATCAAGTACGTTCTAATGTTTCGTAAGCTGTATTACAGATGGTGCCGAAAAATCTCCTATTCCTCTTCTGTAACAATGGGACAATCTATTACAATATAACAAATGATACCAATATTACAGTAAAAAGAAAAGGAAAATAAAGTTATCTATTTAACAGAGGATCCATAACGAAATACTTTTGAGCAGTAATTATTTTCTGAGCTTCTTTCCTCCAGGAGGTCGAAAAGTTTAATCTTCGTGGCAACGGGTCATAAACTCCTCTGAGATCATTATGACTGTGAAAATTATAATATATATATTCACAGTATATGATCAAAAGGGGGGAACAGACTAAAAACCAGAAGCTGGTGACGTTGCTTATATATCTTTACTCTTTGTGCCGACAGGTCATGGACTCCACTGAGATCAGCATAACTGTTAATATTATAATATACATATTAACAGTATATGATCCCTAGGGGAAAACACACTAACAACTGGAAGGTGGTGACGTTGATTGTAAATGTTTAGGGTTTGCGCCGACGGGTCCCAACACTTCTGAAGCGAAGTACAGTATCAATATTATAATATAGAAAGTCACAATATATAGGCTGAAAGGAGCCAGAGAAGGAGCAATGTTTGTTGTAATCTATCTGTTTCCGAACAAAAGCTGCTGACGTTACAGAGAGAAAGGGAAAAACATACAATAACACTTTTTTCCAGATATACATGTTTAAATATTGACAAAAAGCCACAAATTATAACTATCTACTATGCCTTAATGAAACAACTTACAGCTCCGGGATATGTTTTGTTGACGCAATAGAAGAATCCAATGCTAGAAAAGGGAACCTGCATCACAGATTGGCGACGCAGAAATAACTCGCAAAAACAAAACTAATCGCACAGTAGGTGTTTTTTATATAGTTTTTGGTTGTTTAATAGTCTATGGAAGGAAGATCCGGCTCCGCCTATGTAGATGTCACTTTTTACAGTTTACACGTGCTCACGTTTTAACTGTTTTACTTGTGCACGTGTTAGGAAAAGTTACAAACTGTGAAGCTGTAAAGGTTTTGATTTCCATAGTTACACGTATAAGGTCCTTATTATCTAAATACGTTGGAGAGTTTAAAAAGTGTTACCCACTAAAGTGTGTCCTTTGCATTCTCATGATTAAAAACATCTAAATAGAAGACTTAAAAAAATATCGTTTACAATAGAAGGAAAAAAAAACGTGTTATTATTTGTTATCACTATGCTGTTAAATTAAAAACATGCCAGCATTTGTAAAGCGTAAAGCTACCCCCGGAAAGGTGTGCTGGCCCTTGGGGCGCTGGGAAGATTAAGCAAGGTGTTACCTACAGTGAGATAGTGGTGGGCTTAGATGCTGATGGACTTTGCAATCGAAATGTGAACGCTGTTGTTCGAAGTTAGGTATTATAGGTGCTGCGTCATACTTTTACCACATTTATATGTGAATTACTGCTAATTAAGTTGAAAACATTCTTAAATTATAAATAGGGCTCCTTGTTTTATGTTTTTACTGATTTTTACAGATAAATACAGACAGAAAAGGTTTTATTTTCCTCTCTGTACTTATTTTAAAGTGTGGATAAATACGGAAATTGGGCGATTGTAAATGCTGTCAATGATGAGTACTAGGCCAATAGGTCTGTTGTTCTAAAAGTAAAAGGGT
Organism: Lissotriton helveticus; assembly: GCF_964261635.1. Lineage (NCBI taxonomy): Eukaryota > Metazoa > Chordata > Amphibia > Caudata > Salamandridae > Lissotriton > Lissotriton helveticus. The sequence continues at coordinate 1,163,615,145 of NC_136059.1, forward strand.
AAAACAATTAAAAAACTTTTAGTAAAGAGCCTTAAAGAACAATATATATACTCGTATAGGAAAACTTGCACATTTTAATATGAAGGTTGTGTATAGTTTATCATCTAAGAGTGTTTATATGAGTGAAAATGGCCAGTCTTTCAGCCATGAGTGCATATTTATAAGTAAAAAAAATTAGAAAATATACAAATTTCAGATGAATTTTTTTACAAAACCCGAAATGTATATGGATAAATTCAGATACAATTATTTTTAAAAAATATGGATGAATACAGATGGAAATGTCCAAAAAATAAATACCATAAAACCAGGAGGTATAATTATAAGTTATAAAACACTACTGTTAAATACATGTGTTTTTAAAATTTACTTAAAAAACACTATCGGTCATAGGGATATTGTAGTTAGATATTGACATTTAAAAAAACGTGGAAATTCACTGAAAAAAAACATAGGTTTCAGGCAGGTTATAGTTAGGAATTATCATTTAAAAAACCTTAGAAATTCACTGAGAAAATCATAGGTTTTAGGGGTGTTATAGTTAGCTGGACAATTCACTCATACACAACCATTGAAATTCCTCCGTTATAGTTAGTTGTACTAACTGTAACTCTCGCGCCCGCAATCCACTGGTGATGATGTCAGATATTACATCATTCATGACATGGTCAGTGACATCACTGATGACATCTCAAATGACATCACTGATGACATCACTGATGACATCATCCAGTGAATGTGGTTTGGTTTAATATTTAAATGTGTAATATTATATAAATAGCAATCTGCATTTAAGAATCAGTGAATATATTCCTATCTTGAGAGAGGATTTAGTAGCAGTGTGATTGACTGTTTACTTGACTAATTTATAGTGTCTCACTAAATATATTGGATAGTGACTAAACTGTGTGAAATGCCCTGCTAACTATAACAGTGAATTTCTAAGGTTTTTTAAATGATAATTCCTAACTATAACCTGCCTGAAATCTATGGTTTTTTCAGTGAATATATATATATGATGTATATTATGTTGCTGCTTTTCCACCTGCTTATTATCAATAGCCTTGCATGATACAGGAACTCATGGGATTATCTGCCCACTGGGGTTTGATTTTGGCTGAGAGAGAGGGTAAAAAGAATCTTTGTATTTAAGTTCACTTCATCTGGATTTGGCACTTACTTCATTGTGATTTGTGATTGATATGGCCCGTGGCATACTGCCAAGAAATAGGATTAATTGCCCACTGGGGCTATATTTGGATTATGACATTTGATATATTTTTATAATGTCTAATAGCAATATTATGTGGCTGCTTCTTGATGACCCTACAGTGATGATGTATAGGGAATTAAATTCTTAATTTGTCAGTACATGAACATAAGTAGTTCTTCTAATTCATGAACTTTGAATTTGCTAATATTATATTGCATTTGTAATCATGTATTTCTTAACACTGTGGAATATTATGATTTATAAGAATGACTTTGTAATTATGCATTCACATCTAAAATATATTCAGGTCAATATAGATGGCACTCTGGTCCGACATGCAATAGTGGATTTCCTCAGTGTCTATGAAGATTTTTCTATTTATTTCTAATGGTGGTGGGGCTTGTCACCTTGAGAAAGCCTCGTCCTGAGCCGATCCACATTGGAACTGAATTTCCCTGCGGGTAAAAAAGGCTGGCATATTATACCACCTTGGAGTGCTCGTCATCTTTGGCTGTTTGTATCCAAAGGTGTTTGTACATTAATAGAGGGGCATTGTGCCTGTGATGGAGCAACCATGCGCCTGTTCGCTTGTTGGATGCAACCACTTGACGGTGGTATCATTAAAAAATGTGTATGTGTGTATATATATTTATATATATATATATATATATATACTAGCAGCCCGTCCCGACCTTTTCCGGGAGCAATCAGGCTTCAGGGCCCCCGCCCGCCCCGACATTGTCGATGGGTCCCCCGGAGTAGCAGCCCATCCCGACCTTGGCTTCAGGGCCCCCGCCCGCCCCGACATTGTCCGTGGGCCCCCCGGAGCCTTACCTCATCTGCCGCACCTCCCCGCACTCCTAAGTTCACCGGTCCGCCGCTAGCAATCAGGCTTCAGGGCCCCCACCCGCCCCGGCCCCTGGCCGCCCCGACATTGTCCGTGGGTCCACCGGAGTAGCAGCCCGTCCCGACCTTGGCTTTAGGGCCCCCGCCCGCCCCGACATTGTCCGTGGGTTCCCCGGAGCCTTACCTCATCCGCCGCACCTCACCGCGCTCTTGAGTTCACCGGTCCGCCGCTCCTCGCCGCTCCTCCCCGCCTGTCTGCCGCTCCTCTGCGCTCCTCCCTGCCTGTCTGCAGCTCCTCACCGCTCCTCCCCGCCTGTCAGCCGCTCCTCCCCGCACTCATGTCCGCCGCTCCTCCTCGCGCTCCTGGACGCCGCTCCACCCCGTGCTCCTGATGGCAGCACGCATGTCGCGGCCGGCGCTATTTCCATGGGACTACTTTGTTTTTTCTCGTAAATTTTTTAAATAACTTATATTTTTTTTAATTTATATAGCCTATGTCCATCTGCACACCCTGACAATTACAACGATGTATCGGGTGTGTGGATTGGCGCTGTGGTTCCCGAGTTTACCTGCCTCAAAGGTTCAAAGTTCTTCCTTTATAATAGTAGTATAGATATGTATATATATATACACACACATACACATTTTTAATGATACCACCGTCAAGTGGTTATATATATATATATATATATATATATATCAAACCACAGGTTTCAGGGACGTTATAGTTAGTTGAGCATCTCACTTGAACAAAACCAGAGAAATTTGGCTGTTATAGTTAGTTCACCTAACTATAACTCATGCCCCCACAATGCACTGCTGATGACATCACATATTACATCATTCATGAGGACCCTTCATCAGGAGTCTGTAACAAGGTTAAACAGGACCAAATCAGATACTCCACAATAAATGAAACGTATGTAGTCATCAATAATCATACAGATGGTGGAAAGGAACATGCATACCAGAGATTCAAAAGAACCCCAAAAGTGTAGGAAACTGTAAACGATAAGTGCCTGATAGAAGAGTGCCTCACAGGGTAAACGTAACACTGCGGGACCGATGTGGAATTGAGGTGAGTGAACGATGTGAACGCTTTTAGTATCGAGACTGCGTCAAATGAAACAAAGTTTTCAAAAGCACTGTGCCGGGTTTTTAAACAAGCGAAAAAGTGAAGAGTGTACAAAGTTAAGACTACAGCAACAAAAAGTGAAGCGTGCACAAAGTTAAACAGATAAGACTGCAACCGCTAACAAAAAACTTACATGCAAACGGACAACACAGTGTCTCGATCGGTATTCAGGAAGTGTAACTCGCGGTGGCTGTGATTCGTCAAAATAAATCATGTGATCGGAATAAAGTGACCAAAGAGAACGTGAGATAGGTACCACGTGATAGGAGTGTAGGTGCTTCACGGAAAAGGAATGGCTCAGAACAATAACGTTGTATGAATGTTAATGTGAATGTTAGACCATCCAACTAACAGTTGAACAGAACATAAAAGCAAATGGTGAAAATGATAAAAAGCAGACACATAAAATGGATTGATTATACATTCTCTGGTGATGCAAAATATAGGGCAAATCTAAAAAATATAACGACGATTTTAAGTGAGGTCAACAATCTAAAAATTCATTACACTTAAAAAAGGACTCAGAAAATGTCTTCAGACCAAACGAATTACACTAATCTCCAAATTAAAGAAAACAAGAATGTTCAATACGATCATTCATCCCAATCGGATTAGTAGAATTCAGTTTTTTAATCCAGTAATATTCTGCTCTCAGTCTTTGTTTTACAGGATCCATGTCTCTGCGCTGGGGAATAGTCTCCAAAATCATGAATTTTAATTGAGCTATCTGGTGACGTGCTTCTTTCCAGTGACAAGCAATGTTAGATTTCATATTTGCTAGACGTATGTTACTCTTGTGTTCGGTGATCCGAACTTTTATCTTGCATTCTGTTTGTCCCATATAAATCTTACCACACGGGCATTTGATGTCATAAATACAATTGGTGGTGTCGCAAGTGCTGGTATGATGTAATTCAATTTGATGGCCTTTCGTCGGGTGGGTGCACATGTTGCCCACAATGACGTTACTACAGTGCGTACAGTTTTTACATCTTAACATGCCTTTCCATGAAATGTTCTCTTTCTTAGGCGTGTTCAATAACTCCTTAAGATTTTTAGATCTTTGAAATGCGAATGTAATTTTATCACTGTAAAGACCTTTCAGGTCAGTTTCCAATTGAATCAATGACCAATGATTATGCGTTTGATTTTTGTGGACTCCGTTGACTATTTCATGACACAAACTGTTTTCTTTTCAGGACTTTTTACTTTCTCTTGTAGAAGAGTTTCTCTAGCTTGTGCACTAACTTTTTTGAGAGATGTTTCCAAAATTTCTTGAGGATATCCTCTTTGACGATATTTTTTAGTTTGCTCTCTAAATGATTCTTGTAAATCATGATCATTCGTTGTGATCCTTTTCAATCTGGTGTATTGTGAAGTGAGCAGATGTTTTTTTAGGGACTCTGGATGTAAGCTTTGAAAAAGAAGACTGGCATTTTTATCTGTCGTTTTCTTATAGACTTTAGTGCTGATTATATTGTTGTCCAATCGTATTTGCAAACCTAGAAACACAATGTTCTCTTTATTGATAGTGTGAGTGAATTTTATGCGATCATTGTGTGAATTCAATATGAAAATGTTCTTCTCGAGTTGTTGTCTGGAACCTTCCCATATTAAAAAAATATCATCAATGTATCTTTTAAAAACAATGATGCCATCTTGCGAAATTTGATTATGTAGCATGTGATCTGTCTCGAATTTATGCATGTAAATGTTGGCATATGAGGGTGCCCCCTCAAAACCCATCGAAGTACCATTACATTGATTGAAAAATTGTCCTTGCCACTCAAAATAACTATGATATAATGCAAAATGCATCAATTCCAAAATGAATATTTTTTGGGATTCTTCAAGATCACTGTTAAGCAAGCTCCATTCCAATGCTTCGATACCCTCATTGTGGGGGATGGACGTGTATAGTGAAATGACATCTATGGTACATAACCAGTATGTTTTATCTTCTTTAAGTGTCACAGTCTTAAGGAAGTTGAGAAATGCTGTAGTGTCTTTGATATAGGTCAAACTGTTCTGAACAATGGGTTGTAAGAAACGGTCCACAAATTTACCAATGGGTTCGGAGATAGACCCACAAGCAGAGACAATGGGTCTAAATGGGGGATTGATGGAGTCTTTATGGATTTTTGGCAACATATACAGTTGCGGTCTTCTGGGAAATTTCATATCGAGGATATTTTGTAAAATCCGTTGATATTCTTGTGTAGGATCAAGATCAAGAGGAAGATAAATGTCTTCATTGAAAACATGATTATTGACGCTGTTGATGTAGAACTCAGTATCCATAACAGTATCCATCCTGATCGAGACACTGTGTTGTCCGTTTGCATGTACGTTTTTTGTTAGCGGTTGCAGCCTTATCTGTTTAACTTTGTGCACGCTTCACTTTTTGTTGCTGTAGTCTTACCTTTGTAGACGCTTCACTTTTTCGCTCGTTTAAAAACCCGGCACAGTGCTTTTGCAAACTTCGTGTCATTTGACGCAGTCTCGATACTAAAAGCATTCACATCATTCACACACCTCAATTCCACATCGGTCCGTAGTGTTACGTTTACCCTGTGAGACACTCTTCTATCAGGCACTTATCGTTTACAGTTTCCTACACTTTTGGGGTTCTTTTGAATCTCTGGTATGCATGTTCCTTTCCACCATCTGTATGATTATTGATGACTACATACGTTTCATTTATTGTGGAGTATCTGATTTGGTCCTGTTTAACCTTATTACAGTCCCCTGATGAAGGGTCCTCGTTTGTTGATCCGAAATGCATTGGGTATATAAGAAGATGTACAATACATGAAGACTGCATCATAAGACTTTCATTATGCGTGCCAGTTGTTTATGGATAAAAGATTGAATTCAAAGACTTTATAGAGTTTCTCAAAAAGGTTGATAACTTGAAACAAAAAAATTGAATTTTGAGAAGAAACCGGTGTGTTTCTATGAACATCGTGTGCACATTTCTGTGGGTAGATGATTCTCCCCAAATCATATTTTGACATCATCAGCAGTGCCTTGCCGGGGGGCGAGTTATAGTTAGCTGAACTAACTATAAGAGCCGAATTTCTCTGGTTTTGTGTGAGTAAAATGTACAACTAACTATATCGTCCATGAAACCTGTGGTTTTTTTCAGTGAATTTCTAAGGTTTTTTAAAGGCTTATTTCTAACTATAACGTGCCTGAAACCAATGTTTTTTTCATGAATTTCAAAGGTTTTTTAAATGCTCATTTCTAACTATAACGTCCCTGAAACCTATAGTTTTTTCAGTGAATTTCAAAGGTTTTTTAAATGCTCATTTCTAACTATGCCTACAAGGGTAGGACATGTGAAGAAAGAGGAAGAAAAGCACAGAAAGGAGCAAGAGAAATGCAGAAAGAGGCAACAGAAGTCCAGAAAGATGAAGAAAGGTGCAGGAAGAAGCAATAGATGTGCAGAAAGAACCAACAGAGGAGCAGAAAGTCCTCCTGTGCCCCCAACTTTTTGCTGACGGGTACTGGTGGTAACTGACTCTGACTAACCAAGGCCTAGAGCTAGTGCTATGCATAAAGACACTTAGAATATACTGAACACACCTACATACACTAGGGAACACTATGCATTGGGGCACCCCTCCGTTTAGCATGACCTCCTCTGTATTTGTCATGAGTTAGTGCCTGGGTCATTGCATGAGTATATGAGTAGTGACTGGATGTTTAGAGTACTGCAATGAGAGTGCATGGTGAATGTATAAGTGCTTGGGTTTGGGTGGAGTGATTGGATAGGTACATGGTGCTGGCTGGGTGATTGGAGGAGTCCATGGGTAGTGACAAGGAGATAACTGGACTGCATCATTAGTACTCAGGGGATTGTAGCAGTGCATGTGTTAGTGCCTGGGTCAGTGCATGAGTACATTGTTAGTGACTGAATGATTAGAGTACTGCAAAGAGAGTGCATGGTGAATTTATAAGTGCTTGGGTTTTGGTGCAGTGATTAGATAAAGACATGGAACTGGCTGGGTGATTGGAGGAGTGCATGGGTAGTGACAAGGAGATGGCTGGGCTGCATCAGTAGTGCTCAGGGGATTGTAGTAGTACATGTGTTAGTGCCTGGGTCATTGCATGAGTACAGTGGTAGTGACTGCATGATTACAGTACTTCAATGAGAAGGCATGGGGAATTTATAAGTGCCTATGTTTTGGCGCAGTGATTAGATAAGGACATGGAACTGGCTGGGTAACTGGAGGAGTGCATGGGTAGTGACAAGGAGATGGCTGGACTGCATCAGTAGTGTTGAGGGGATTGTAGCAGTGCGTGTGTTAGTGCCTGGGGCATTGCATGAGTACATGGGTAGTGACTGGATGATTAGAGTACTGCAAGGAGAGTGCATGGTGAACTTATGAGCGCTTGGGTTTTGGCGGAGTGATTGGATAAGTACATGGTGCTGGCTGGGTGATGGGAGGAGTCCATGGGTAGTGACAAGGAGATGGCTGGACTGCATCAGTTCTAGGCTTGGGTGGCAAATTCTGCCCCGCTCGCGGAATTTGCAGAATTTTGGTAATTTCACGTTCCACGGAGAACGCAAAATTGTCCAAAATTCTGCGTTCCGCGACTTTGCAAAATGTTTTGCTTGTTCGCTTTCTCAAAATGCGTGTTCGCGAGATATTTCCCCCCGAGCACGCAAACAGTGATTGCAAACAGGAAAATAGCATCGCGAGCAAGCGATTCTGCGTGTTCGCGGAATTACTGCGTGTTCGTGGAGATTTTTTACAGTTTCACTTAGAATACCAGGACAGCATTCAAAACTCCTTGGATTGTTCCCCCATATCAGCATACAGGCAATCATTTGGTCATGGAGACCACCGGCTTGGAATATGTGCAAATTTTGCAATTTCTAAATACAATGTTGGATTTGACAGAGTTTTTAGGAAATGACAAGAAGGGAAATAATTCAATACTGGTTCAAATACCTTTTCACTTCTTATCTTGACATATCAGTTTTCAGAATAGTCAATGAATAAAAACATACAGTTGATAAATAAATATCTAAATAAATAAAGTTTTCTGAATAAAACCTTATTCTAAAATTATCTATAAAATCACTTAGTATTATGAAATGTATATTGATTTCCTCTGCATATGTATGCCTATTCCTTGCCTTGCAAAGTACTTCATCGTTTGACATCAAAGTAATTTCCTATTGAAGTGTAAACAACATTTGGCTGGCATAGTGTACAAGTGCAAATAAAATCAAAAGTGCTAGTGCTAGCCTGGATAGCTTGATTCCAGTGGCATGGAGAGCACGGGACTCACGTCTGAGCATACCCGTCCCACTCGGGGTGACAATTGCAAAACAACAGGTGATGGACAGAATGCAGAACAATGTCATACATTCACCCCAGTACAGAGATCTGGGCCTAAATCCATTGTTTTTTTGCTCACCATGCCATTCCAGTTTGAACCCAGCGGTATGCAAATCAGTCTTGACCCTGTGCCCCATGGGAACAGTCCAGCCCGAACTGCCAAGCCAGGTCCTCACGGGACTGGAAACAAGCATCCAAGGACCGGTTTCGGGCTTTCAGCCCTCATCAGCCTGGATAGCTTGATTCCAGTGGCATGGAGAGCACCGGACTCACGTCTGAGCATACGCGTCCCACTCTGGGTGACAATTGCAAAACAACAGGTGATGGACAGAATGCAGAACAATGTCATACATTCACCCCTGTACAGAGATCTGGGCCTAAATCCATCGTTTTTTTGCTCACCCTGCCATTCCAGTTGGAACCCAGCCATATGCAAATCAGTCTTGACCCTGTGCCCCATGGGAACAGTCCAGCCCGAATTGCCAAGCCAGGTCCTCACTGGACTGGAAACAAGCATCCAATGACCGGTTTCGGGCTTTCAGCCTTCATCAGCCTGGATAGCTTGATTCCAGTGGCATGGATAGCACGGGACTCACTTCTGAGCATACCCGTCCCACTCTGGGTGACAATTGCAAAACAACAGGTGATGGACAGAATGCAGAACAATGTCATACATTCACCCCAGTACAGAGCTCTGGGCCTAAATCCATCGTTTTTTTGCTCACCATGCCATTCCAGTTTGAACCCAGCCATATGCAAATCAGTCTTGACCCTGTGCCCCATGGGAACAGTCCAGCCCGAACTGCCAAGCCAGGTCCTCACTGGACTGGAAACAAGCATCCAAGGACCGGTTTCGGGCTTTCAGCCCTCATCAGCCTGGATAGCTGGATTCCAGTGGCATGGAGAGCACGGGACTCAAATCTGAGCATACCCGTCCCACTCGGGGTGACAATTGCAAAACAACAGGTGATGGACAGAATGCAGAACAATGTCATACATTTACCCCAGTACAGAGATCTGGGCCTAAATCCATCATTTTTTTGCTCACCATGCCAATTCAGTTTGAACCCAGCCATATGCAAATCAGTCTTGACCCTGTGCCCCATGGGAACAGTCCAGCCCGAATTGCCAAGCCAGGTCCTCACTGGACTGGAAACAAGCATCCAATGACCAGTTTCGGGCTTTCAGCCCTCATCAGCCTGGATAGCTTGATTCCAGTGGCATGGAGAGCACGGGACTCACGTCTGAGCATACCCGTCCCACTCGGGGTGACAATTGCAAAACAACAGGTGATGGACAGAATGCAGAACAAAATAAAATACAGTGTGCTCCTTCTGTTTCCCCACGCCGGAGGCAGGCTGATCGCTAGTTATCGGTGGAGCGCACCGGATATCAATTTCTTCCACAGATCCAATAAAGCAATCACTCGAGAGGTTATTCCACCATCAGTTGATTTACTTTCAGTTACGCGTTTCGCCTGACACAGCAGTCTTGCTCACACACTGAAGTGTGGGACAATCTGACATACATACTGCAAAATAAGGAAAGTGAAGACAGACCTCCTGCATGTTGTCATAAAGGAAGGTAACGATGGCATCCATTTTGGAGTAATGCAGGTTGCATAGAAAATAATACATTTAAAGTAAATATTTCTCATAATTTACAGTTAAATTCATTGGTTGAGGATCCAGATTCTAGCTCATGTCAGATATGTATCACTAATCACCTCTCTTATTTAAGAGTGTCAGACACATCAGTCCTGGTGTATAATTTCAGAATTGGCATCCATCTTGGAGCGGGGAAAATGTAATTACCTCTAAGTATAGGACCTGTTCTAAACTGGAAATTCAAACCCCCCTGTGGAGCTGGGGTCACGAGTTACTGTGTTTTATTTTAATGAGACCCCAGGGTGGGTAGGTCCCGGGAGCATTTCTTAAAAAACAATAGCGGTGGCTCGCTGGGGCCCCGGGTGCTCGCTGGGGTCCCCGCAGTCTTGGGGCTTCACTCATGGTGGGAGGAGGGGTTGCGCGGCCCCCCTCCTGGAGCTCTCCATCTGCTTATAACTTTGGCATTGTTTGATGATTCTTTATGACAGAAAGCGTGGTTTTGTTGAAATGGTGTAAATCAGTTCAGTAGTTTTTGAGATATTAAAGGGAAAAATATATATATATATATCTGGTCGGTGCCTTACTCCCGAGCACGAGCTTTCCTCTGATTGGCTGCTAACTCCTCGAAGCAGGATGTGTCCTCTGATTGGCTGCTAACACTTCAAACCAGGAACTGTTAGCAGCCATCTTGTGCCTCGCATCGAGTAAAAATATAAAAAAAAGTTTTGGGGGCAATTTAATATAGCAGAGCTCTGTGTAATGATGATTTGGATGCAGTGAAGATTTAAGATTAATTAACAATAAAGGAGAAATAGGTGAGCACCAGGCAGCATGACTTCCACTCCAGGACACTAGTAGGAAGATAACCCTTTCACGCTCCCTGTGCCCCATATCACCACTTCGCAGGTTTGCCTTTAGAAGTCAGTCCCTCGGCTCACAGCTGTCTACCTTTGCGAGCTAGTACGCTGCTGTACCTGTACCTCTGTGAGCTACAACGTTGTTGTTCCTTTGGAAGCAATCGGCTCGTACTTCTGCCTCTGTGAGTCGAGGGTACGGGCCGCAGTTGTCCCTCTGCAAGCCTGGGTACGAACTGTTCATAAGTCACACTATATGAGCATTGAAAAGCCATCTTGTGATTCAGTCCGTCAGCTGGCATCTGTCCGAGGCATTTCTGAAAACATACCGGAGCTCTTTCTGTTATAGATACCGCTTTCACGCTGCCTCTTCCCACATTAGCAGGTAACACATCCTCTTCCCACATCACCAGCATACCCCCAACAACTTTGCTTGTGAGATTGGAAAAATAAAAATCTTAGTCATCTATGAATTAACATATAGAACATGTTATTAAAACAAAACAACAACAAATAAAACTATGTACAGCTGTGGCGTGTCATCTGTGGTCCATTTGTGAATCACAGCCTGCAAGACAAAAAGAAAGATAAGATGGTACATCCTGCGTCCAGCAGAGAAGAAAGAGAAAAAAAGAAAGAGGGAGAGAGAGGGAGAATGAAAGAAAGAGTGAGAGAGAGAGAAGACAGAAAGAGAAAAAGAGAGAAAGAGTGAGATACAAGGAATATATAGAGAAACAGTGTGAGAGAGAGGAAGAGAGAGAGAAAGAGAGAGAGAGGAAAGAGAGAGAGAAAGAGTGAGAGAAGAAGAGAGAAAGAGTGAGAGAGAGGAAGCCAGACAAAGATAGAAAGAGTGAGACAGAGAGGAAGACAACGAGAGAAACAGTGTGAGAAAGAGGAAGAGAGAGAGAGATAAAGAGAGAAACGGTGTGTGAGAGAGAGGAAGAATGAGAGATAGGGTGAGAGAGAGGAAGAGAGCGAGAGAAAGAGTCTTGATATAGCCATGGCAGAGGACATAGTAGTGCACCTATCATCATCGCTGGTTGTACACCCGCTCAGTGCTTGCGGTGCTACTAACTCAGTGAGAAGTAAGGCCACATACTCTATACTCTAAAATAGCGTAGAGCAAGTGGAGCCGGTCTTTTATATTAACAGGGTCACGTGTCCTGTGAGGCGTGTGCTGGATGGGTGTGGTGTGGGTGTATACCAGCCGTGAGGGAGTGGCTGTGGCATCAGTGTTTCCAGATTGTGCTAGATCACACACAATTGGGCTATATTTTTCCAGCTGTGTGGTAAAACTTTGGTTTGTGCTAGTTGCCAGAATATAAATATATATACCAGTCTCTAGCAAAGTAGTATGTTAAAGCGCTTTATTAGACAAATATTTACTTGGCATACTGCTGCAGCATCAATTCCAATGCATTCACCGCCTGCTTGACGCTGTCCCTGCCCCTCCTTCCCTAGAGTAGCAATATTGGGCTAGTTTGGGATACTTTTTGGTTGGCTTTGGGCTATAGAAAGCTTAAAAAATCTGACAACACTGGATGCAGGTATCCGTGTTGGAGTGCTACCGTAACCGGGCTTGCAGAAGCCAAAGGGTCACTCTGTGAGCCAAGTCTCACAATATGGCCAACATGGAATGTATGGGGAGTTACTGACCCTATATTCATCCATAGTTCAACACAAGAAAGATGGTGGACATGAGATATCTGTGTAGATATGAATGTTTATTGCACATGCAGTGGAGTGTTGCAACTGTAGCAATACAGGGCCATGGAAAGTTGAAGTTTCAGTTTTTGGCACATGGAGGGCAGCCAATTAGAGACAAGGTCGTTGCCGGAGTTAGGCTGCGCCAACATATGTACTTATACAATCACTCCGACAATCCTCACGCACTTATAAATTAAGTATACACTCTCCTTGCAGTACTCTAATGATGCAGTCTCCATGTACGTACTTGTACAATGACCGAGACAAAGTTACATAGCTAAAGTTTTCCCACACTGTCAAAGGTAAGATGGTTGCATACGCTGTCCAGAGCACTATATAATGTGGTAGGGCCTAGGGGCAGCATGTTGCAAACGTAATGAATACACAGACACAGATAGATAATGGAACTGGGTTCGGGCACGCGAACTCAACTCCTTTTTATTAACAGGGTCACATGTCCAGTGACGTCTGTGGTGGATGTGTGTGGGGTGATTGTAAGCCAACCCTCTGTGAATAGTTGGTGGTGGCAACAAGTACAACAGTAATCATTGGATCAGACACAGAGATTCAATCATAAAGGGTAATGATTTGTGCTGCACTAAGGTACGGGGACCAGACATGAAATAATTCAGAAAAGATTCTATCATAAAGGGTTCATGACTTGTGATACACTGAGTTAGGACAGCAGATGTGAAATTATACACAACATATTGTATCAGAAAGGGTCCATGAGTTGTGCTGCACTGAGGTAGGGGCATCAGAAGCATTCAGCATGTGCTCAGTCAGCGATTATGCGTGGTCCGGGGGCCGCACTGGGAGCAATGTCTCTTCCCTTTTGGACTGTGTCATCTGCCATTGGAACTCAATGTGAATTGTGAGCCCTGCTGTCCGCAGTGTAGGTGGATGGACCAAAATATGAAACATTTATGAAATACACTGTGGAAATATGTAGGTTTCAGGGACGTTATAGTTCAAATTGTGAGCTCTCCTGTGTGTAGACTGCCATTCAGTGTTTGTTTGGACTTGCAAGATGTATTTGGTCATTGTAGTACAGCTGTAACTGATATAAAACAAGTTCTAGAAAGAAGGATGCTAAAAGGATATTGTGTAGATTTGAGGGACGTTATACTTAGTTGGGATTTTCACCAGAAACTACCTTAAACTTTGTTATTTTTTTTGAAACTTCACATCACTATTATATTCCATCTCTTCTTCAACACGTACACTTATCAAACTGTTATATTCTGTACACTTCTCGTGACTACCAAAGAAACGTAACTCTACATCAACACAAAGTTGTTTAATATCATTTATAGTAAAACTTGATTTCGTGCCGCAGCAAGAACTAGACTTATCCAGATGATTCCTCTTGACTTTGAATATAAACTTGCAGATGTCTATCGATCCGAACATTCGTAGGATCTAATTTCTCGATGTGAAAGCATCTTCAAGCTGAAGCTGTACAATTTTTTGCTAAGTGTCTCCTCCTGTGAAATTCCTTCCCACATTTCTTTCAATTCTATCTTCTCAGACTTGGTAATATATGACGTGACATAGAGAGAAACAGCAATTGAGTTATCTGCAACATATTGTATGTCCATATTTGCATTCCACATCTTCAAAATCACCGGATTGTAATCATTAATGTACCTTGATTGTCTCTTCTTTTTATATTATGAGTATTTTTGGGTGATTTTCGAGTGATAGTATGCCTCACTGCTGACATAAGACTGTTTACTCTTCCTTGCGATGATTTATGGTGCACTAAGTTAGTACCTTTGGCGCTCAGCGTGTACGTACCCTATGATGATGCGTGGTCCAGGGGGGCCGCACTTGGACCAATGTCTTTTGTCTTTTGAATTCTACCTTAATAAGGCCACGTGGCGATGAGTTATGGTGCACTGAGTTAGTAGTACTTTGGCACTGAGCGTGTACGTATCCTGCGATGATGCGTGGTCTGGAGGAGCTGCACTCGGAGCAATGTCTTTTGTCTATTGAATTCTGCCTTAATATAGCCATGTGGTGATGACTTATGGTGCACTGAGTTAGTAGTACCTTTAGCGCTCAGCGTATAGGTACCCTGCGATGATGCATGGTCCGGGGAGGCCGCACTAAAAGCTATATTTTGTCTATTGAATTCTGCTTCAATACGGTCCACGTGGCGATGACTTATGGTGCAGTGAGTTACTAGTACCTTTGGTGCTCAGCATGTACGTACGCTACGATGATGCGTGGTCGGGGGGGCCGCACTCGGACCAATTTCTTTTGTCTATTGAATTCTGCCTCAATACGGCCACGTGGTGATGACTTATTGTACACTGAGTTGGTAGTACCTTTGGCACCGAGCGTGTACATAACCTGCGATGATGTGTGGTTGGGGGGGCCGCACTCAGAGCAATGTCTTTTGTCTATTGAATCCAGCCTTAATAAGGCCATGTGGCGATGACTTGTGGTGCACTGAGTTAGTGGCACCTGAAGCACTCAGCGTGTGTGCACCCTGCGATGATATGTGGTCCGAGAGGGCTGCACTGGATGCATTGTATCTTGCGCACTTCACTGTCATCTGCAATCGCTACTCCATCTTTATTTGGAGGCCGGCTGTCCGCAGTATAGATTGAAGGCAGTAGTCTGTACAGACATAAGTCTGTGGTAGTGTGCCACTGGGTTCACAGGGTTCTGTGTCGAGGAGACCCGCGGTCATGGCGGCAGCCATGTGGCAGGGTGAGGCCTGCTGCTCTGGCAGACTCATTGGCCTTCACAGTTCACAAGTGAACCACGCCCAGAGCCCCCGCTTATTTATTTGTACTCCTACGCTGGAGTGGCGTACTTTGGAATAGCCCACTGCACTTCTGCTTCCAGGGGAGGACAACACAGCTACATGTCCGAGATCTTCCCCACTGCCTGAGGTAACATGGTTGCGTCGTTTGTGCATAACACTACAAACAGCAGCAGTATATAAAAAGGTGGAGAGGTTTATGATCTGTATATTGAGATCTGTCCAGCACATCACCGCTACAGTTGGTATTGTGTGCATTATTATTATTGATGGATGAGTTGCATCCTTCACACATACTTGCTTGCCATATCTGGCAACATTCAAGTATTGTGTGGCTGAGGGACCATGCCATTTTTGGAAGGTCCGCTGTCCTGTTCTGTGCTGCCTCGGTGGTAGTAGGGAGGGGTGGTCCGGGAGGGACGTCCTGAGGCTGGTGGCAGTGCGTTTTATGGCCTTCATGGGTGTTTGAGCTGCTTCATCGGTAACTCTATGACATATGTTGCGCTTAAGATGTGATTCTGAGCTGCGATCCCTTTAACATTGTAGGTAGTCGTCCTGGTTTACACCAGTAAAATGTAGATGTTAGATTCCTACTGCAAATGTGGCTTATTCCCTGTTTTTCGATTGCACCCCCGATTTGGTTGCTCGTTGAAAATATCGAGAACTGGTGCTTTTGTGTTAATTTTTCTACAGGGACATCTACTCTGTATATTATTACCGTTATTTGTTGTTCTCATTTGTGACAAATTCTTTTTTGTGGACGCTATTGCTGGAAAACTGGAGATATTGGCTGCTTTCACTAGATTGACCATAAAGTGATAATTTAAAATCACTGACAAAAATTATAGGTTTAAAGAAGAAAATAATTAGAAATTAGCATTTAAAAAACCTTTGAAATTCACTGAAAAAAGCACAGGTTTCAGGGACCAAATAGTTACAAATTATCATGAAAAAACTTTTGGAATACACAGAAAAAACCATAGGTTTCAGAGACGTTAGAGTTACAAATTAGCATTTAAAAAACCTTTGAAAATCACTGAAAAAACCATAGGTTTCAGGGATGTTATAGTTAGTTGGACATTTCACTCATACAAAACTATAGAAATTCCACTGTTTTAGTTAGTTGAGCAAACTATAACTCGCGCCCACTCAATGAACTGCTGATGAGGTCACATATTACATCATTCATGACATGGTCAGTGACATCACTGATGACATCTCAAATGGCATCACAGATGACATCATCCAGTGAATGTGTTTTCTTTAAAATGTATATATGTATTATATAAATAAAAAGCTGTATCGAAGAATGAGTGGATGTATAAGTGTCTGGATGGAGGATTTAGTAGGTGTGACTCACTGTTTAAGTGAGTGAATAAATGTGTCTCACTGAATGCATGGGTTAGTGACTAAACATCTTTGCTTACTGCACTATCGAATTTCTTCGCATATGTAAGGGAATCTCCCATACCTATAGTCCTGCTCATCTCTCAAAAATGTTATTCTCTTTTTCCTTTTATATCCTCTTGATGTTTATCCATGAATTTTTTTTATATTTCAATTTTGTAACTGTATTTTCAGGACTATTTATGCTTCCAATGTCTTTTTTAATCTTATCTTTTTCTTTCACTAATAGCTCTCTTCGATTGTAAGAGAATTCAATACGCATTTCTATTAAGTCTCTGGACGTTTTGTTTAAGTTTTTTTTCCCACCTGTCAGCTTTACTTTCGTCTAGATCTTCTACAGAGGGACACATTTTTACTCACCATCCCCTGGGTATTAGTAAGGCATCTACATATTTTCTGAGAGTCATTGAGTCCCACCACTTGGCGAACTTTTTTCTTTGGTAAACATTCAAGTTTGTTAAACATTTCCTTTTACTCTTTGATGATTTGTGAGTATTTGTCACGCTTACAGTTACTCCAGAATTTCTTTTGTTGGCTAGTGACTCCATTTTATCATAGTGCTTCAACATTTTAGACCTTTATCACAATTTAGCACCTTGCTCCTTTGGCTATAAGGAATACAATAACAGTGGGTATCAGGAATAATGTCCAGGGCTTTTCTCTCCAGCGTTGGTAAGTATAATACAAAAACAAACATTGGGAAAGCCAATAGGACCTGCCTGATGACCTGTTGGGTTTCCTAATATTTTTGCTGATGCTATGCTCCAATTCTCCTTTGTGGACAAGTCCTGTATTGTCTCCGAGGCCTTGAAATGAAATGAAATGAAAAATAAACTTAATAGAGCGCACTGCGGCCAAGCGGCTTCCTGGCGCTGAAGACTCATCCAAGCTCACAGAAGGAACCCAAGGGGACTAGCTGGGGAATGCCTGGGAGAACAAGAAAGTTTTAAGGCCCTGCGAAAGTGGGTGTAGATAGGGATGGAACGTATGGAAAGAGGGAGACTGTTCCAGGCCTTTGGATGTTTCTGCTATGAAAATTGCAATTGTATAAATATCTCCGGCTCAGAGTAGTATTCCGCACTACCAAAGTCAATCCATTATCCCCTACCCTACTTTTCACAAGCACCATATGAAGAGGCAGCCAGACAACAGGAAAGAAAGACAGGGAAACAAGGAAGTCGGGGCACCGCCAGGAAAATGGATGTCTGGTACTTGCGTCTGGTAAACACGAACATGTTATGCCTACCAAGGAAAGTATAAAATACAAACAGGACAGGGGAGTGGGTGAGAGATATGGCGAGGCCGGGGAATGCAGCAAGAGAGAGGAGTGAGATACCACAGGAATGCTGGCATTGAGGGTTTTGAGGGGCATCTACAGTCAAATTTGGGTGGCCGATGGGCAGATGAGAATATAGGGGAGAGAGAGAGATGCAAAAGAGACAAAGGGAATAGAGCAGAATAAAACATAGGGCTGAGAGAGACGGGTGGGACAACTGTTAAAGTCAAAGAAAGACACTGCAGAAGAATATTAGGATGTATTGAAAAGGTAATGGAAGTGCCAAAGAACATGGAAGGGGAACAAGTAAGGGCAGATAGACATTGGGGTAAAAGGAGAGCAAGCAAAATGCAGGCAAGTAGGGGAACAAGAGCTTCAGATACCCTGGAAAACTAGGACAGTATTTAAGAGAGCTGACAGCGCCACAAGGACACACAGAGGTCAAACCTGGTGTGTAAAAAATGAAAACATCGTGACCAAAGACAGGAAGACACCAAGCAAGACATATTGTACTAATAGAACAAGCAGGAATTCGTAGCATGTACCAGGAGATACCCCTAGGATTACACATCATGCCACAATAGACAACTAGAGCAACACAGAGCAGGCATGTACTGGCATCTCCCCACCACAAGGTATGGCTTTACTAGAAATTTGTTTTTTAAAATAGTAATTAATTCACAGTTCTGCCATTCACAAGCACTGCACCCTAAAGATTTTGGCATCAACAATTTTAAGAGTACTCATGTAGCCTGGGAGTGAAGTTTGGTTTGCTGGATTGATACTCGTGACGTATAAGGCCCAGCAATGCACAATTATCTTACTGCGCCAACTGGCAGTTCTCTACATTTAGACAGATGTTTGAAACTGCTTCACTCCCTTCGAAATTAAGTCACTCCAACATCTTGCCAGCATCAAGTAAACAAGGAAAGAGCTGGAGGTGGTGCAGCCAGTGGGAAAAGAAAAGGGACTACAGAGTCATAGCAAATGAGAATATTCTACTTGTAAAAGTGAAAGTAAGGAACAGACTAGTCTCACAGCAAAAGCAAAACAAATCGAACCCTTACTTAGGAACGAGATTGAACTAGGAGGAGGACACATACGCTCCCATGGTGTGATCTGCTGCAAGATAGTACACCGCAACACTGTCGATCCATTCATGGCATCGGCAAGCCTCAGCTCATGGGTCACACAGGTTATTCATGGCACAGGCCTGCAGAGCCGGAACAGCAACCCTCTGACTTCAGCAATGTCCCTAGGCAATGAGAATGAGGAATGTCCACCACAGCAGGGGTTTCCTAGAAAGCTGGCAGGGCAACCTGCAGGAAAACCTTGCCGCCTCCAAGGAGGCATCTAAAGACAAGGGTGCTGGGGGATGGGCAGGTTAACTCTTCCAATGAGCACAGAAGAAATAACAAGCAAACAGTGACATTTCAAGAAGCAAGGGCAGTGCAGAAGGAACCAAAAGAGGTGCAAAAAGAGGCAAAAGGGGTGCAGAAAAAGGTAGGAGAGGTGCATAAAGAGACAAGACTAGTACAGAAAGAGGCAGGAGGGGTGCAGAAAGAAGGAAGAGAAGTGCAGAAAGAAGCAGCAGCTGCTGAAAGAGGCGCAATGGGTCCAGAAAGAGCAAGAGAAGTGCAGAAGAAGCAACAGAGGTATATAAAGAGGCAAGAGAGGTCCAGAAACAGGCAGGAAAAGTACAGATAGAGGGAACTGGGGTGCAGAAAGACGCAAGACAGGTACAGAAAGAAAAAAAAGGACTGCAAAAATAGGCAAGAAGGGTGCAGAAAGAAACAAGTTAGGTGCAGAAAGAGGCAACAGAGGTGCAGAAAGACACTACAGAGGTGCAGAAACAAGCAAGAGAAGTGCAGAAACAGGCTAGAGAATGGCTGAAAGAGGCAACAGAGGTGTAGAAGAAGCAAGAGAAGTACAAAAAGAGGCAGTAGGGTACAGAAAGAGGTAAGAGAGGTACAGAACATGACAAGAGAACAGCAGAAAGAGGCAAGAGGGCTGCAAAAAAGGGAATAAGGGTACAGGAAGAAGCAAGAGAGGTGCCGAAAGAGGGAAGATAGGTACAGAAAGAGTCAACAGGGGTGCAGAAAGAGACAACAGGGATGCAGAAAGAAGTACAAAACATGCAGAAAGAGGCAATAGATATGCAGAAAGAGGCAAGTGAGGTGCAGAAGGAGGCACGAGAACTGCAGAAGGAGGCAAGAGAGTTGCTGAAACAGGCAAAAGGGGTACAAAAAGAGGGAACAGGTGTGCAGAGAGAGATAAGAGTGGTGCAGAAATAGGGAAGAGGGGTACAGAAAGAAGAGAGTGAGGTGCAGAAAGAGGCGAGACAGGTAGAGAAAGAAGCAATAGAAGTACAGAAAGAGGCATGTGAGATGCAGAAGGAGGCACAAGAGCTACAGAAAGAGGCAAGAGAGTTGCAGAAAGGGGCAAGAGAAATGCAGAAAGAGGCAAGTGAAGTGCAGAAAGAAGACAGTGAAGTGCAGAAAGAGGAAGAAAGGTACAGAAAAATGCAAGAGAAATGCAGAAAGAGGCAAGAGAGGCACAGAAAGGAGAGAGGTACGTGCACCATTAGTACCAATTTAACACCTACATTTAGAAATAAGTAAAACGTGACCATTCCAGCTTTGCAAAGGGCCGTCCACCACGCGGTAATGCGTGAAGCTACATTTCTGGGAACATTTGAGCTGTGTGAGCTAGAAACAAGGCTTTTTGTTCAAATCTGCATATCACGCAGCAGATGATGGAATATTTGGCAAATGCGGAAAGTGTTTAATTATGTGACAATTGGTACAGCAGAACAGTCACATAATCCCAGTGCCCTGCTCATACCTCCGACTAGTTCCAGAAGCGCTCTTCAGTGGTTCCTTCTTTTTTTGTGTCTCATTGAGTTTATAGTTTAGTTTCTATGGAAATGAGGAAGACTAAACCTGAGGTTACCACTCCACAACACAGACTACAATACCACATCATTACTCTCCGAAACACATAATCCCACACCACATAATTCCTATACACTAAATACCACATACTTTCTATTCACATAATTTCACTGCACAAAATACCACAGAATTCCACTACACACAACGTACATCCACTGTACACCAAAAAAGATTAGTAAAAAACCTTTACATTTAGAATGCCAATAGGTCTAACTCGCCCAAATGTGAAACCTATCACATTGCAAATGCTTCTTTAGCTAGTAGTCACATTTGCAGAGTGGTGGAGAAAGGGTGCCGGGCCTCTGACCAGCGCTCAGGAATTGCACTGTGTAGAACTTACAGGAGATACCAGGAGCACTTCTTGGCCTCCAAAGTCCTGTAGTTTGCCAGGAAGAGGTTTTGCAGAGTGGTGGAGAAAGGGGGCATGGCCTCCGAAGATGTTTTATCAATCCTACTGTGTAGGACTTACTAAAGGTAACAAGAGGGGTAGTTGGCCCACAAGGACATCCTAGGGGACCAACTACCCCTCCTATTACCTCCAGTAAGTACCACACAGCTGGATTGGTAAATTTCATAACAGGCCACGCCCCCCACTCTGCAATCTAGCTCCCTAGTGCACTCTTGGATGGGGATTGAAGTCCCCTTGGCTGCTGGGGGCCCTTAGGGGCCAACTAGCCTAACTCTTACCTCCAGTAAGCCCCAGACAGTGGGATTGCTGAGAGGTAGACAGAGACCACTCCCCCTTTCTCCACCACTCTGCAAACACACCTCCTGGCACACTGCTGCTCGGGGGATGAAGTCCACTTGTGTCCTGAGGTCCCCAGGACACAAGAGGAATGGCTTAGGGCCAACCCTCATTGTTGGGGACCATGGGGGGAGCCCCAATGCCCCCATGGTCGCTGCCAGCTCCCCGCCTCCTGTGGAAGCCCGCATTGCTTTAAGGCAAGGGGAGCTGCTAACATGCAGCTCCCCTTGCAAAAAAAGCAATTCTGCTTTGCTTCGTTGATGCAGGAGCAGGTTTCCTGCTCTCACTTCAACAAAGCAAAGCGGAGTTTGCTATGGCAGGGCGGGAGTCGTGCTTCTGCTCTGCCATAGAAAACGGCACTGTCCTTGGGGTGGGCACCCCGCGACATTGCATGAGCCGGTCCTTGGCGGTGGTGGTCCCCAGTGCCAAGTAGGGCTCTAGGAGGGGGACCGCCTGGCCCCCCTCCCAACGTATGCACAGTCCATGGGAGGTGGTGGTCCCCAAGGGTTCAGAACGAACCCCCGCATTTAAATAATTATCGCCCCAGGTAGGTAGTGGTCCCTGGGGCAGTGTGGGGGGGAAGGAGCCCCCCACAATTAACTTTGTTAATTTAAGCCCGGGGAAGTGGCGGTCCCTGGGGCTTGGGGAGGTCCGCAAGGCCCCCATATATAATAAAAAATGCCCCTGGGAGGTGGCGGTCCCTGGGTCTGTGGGGGCTGTGTGCCCCCCTGCATATAATTAACATAGCACTGGGGAAATGGCAGTCCCTGGTACTTTGGGGGCCCCTGCTGGTCCTCGCTTTTTATTTACTCATTGCCCCCAGGACCAGGCCTACCCGTGGGATTATAGAAAACAAAGCGCAGAATCCCGCGCTTCGTTTATTTTAATTTTCTAGGATGGATTTGCCAACTGAGCGTGAATTCGGATGATTTTATTCTAAAAAAAATGCTTTTTTGGGCCCTGGGGGTCTTTTTGGGACCCACTGAGCAGGCCCATATGGAAATTCGCATAGCTGGGGGCGAAGCAAGTACCCATGGCTGTGCCTTGTGTCTATTTGTATAGTAACCTATCAAACATGAAGATGTTGTTCTCCAAGCACCATTCGGTCATGTGTAATAACATGAGTGTGTGTTGGTAAAATCCTATGTCTCTTGTCCCTAAGTAGTGTTTTAGGCCATTCAGGCCATCCCGGTGCATTATACTCGTGTACAGAATTTGTACATCTAATGTTACGAACACATATTCTTCATGCCAGTTACAGTCAAAGACTTTGATTAGAAAGTCCCCAGTGTCTTTTGTATAGGCAGGCAATGCTTGGAGAAACGGTTGGAAAAAAAATGAATTTGCTTGTATTTTCAAACAGGCCTCCAATGGCAGATATGATTGCTCTGCCCGGTGGGCACTCTGCATTCTTGTGGCCCTTTGGGATCAGGTAGAGTTATGGTGTCACAGGGTAGTCATTTTTCATGAATTCAAACTCATGCCTCGTTGCCGCTCCCATCTTACAAAGACCTGTGATATCTTTCTTTGATACTGATGATATTGGTGGTGCTAATGTGAGTCTAACAGTCCTTGTCTTGTAGCTGTATAATTGCTTCTCTGTTGTACATTTCGAGGGGCAAGAGCACCATATTGCGTCCTTTATATGACCACCGTACAACTATGTCGGTGCGCTCCTTTATTTTCTGCATGACTCTGGAGTATTTGATTCTTTGGTTATGTTTTGTTTTGATGAAGTCACTGCTGCTGTCTAATGCCAATTCTTTAAGGTCTTTGATCACCTTATCAGCAAATATATCGATATTGTCTTTAGGCATTAATGGATTGAAGACAGACTTAAGTCTGAACAGTGTAGGGGTAGTTGTATACACATTCAAGTCTGATCTGATTGCCGCTTGACCACTGTTTATTACCCCTGTATCATCATCGTCTAACTCTGTCTAACTCTGTCATGTCTCGCATTAAGGTATTGTCTGCTACACCTAGGGTATTTGTTGTAGCGGACAATGTGACTCCACCTTCTCCTTCATTGTTTTTTTCTTTTCCTTTTAAAAAATTGGGTTTTTTTTGTCCTCATTTATCGCCCAAGATGCTCCATTAAATCCAAGAGAGAGCGACATACTGCCTCAGTACACTGGACACATAGGCATGTAAGAAGGTGACCTTCGCCTATCAGTGATGTCAGGACCTCTAGGGATTTTTATTCGGAGACCTCTAGGGGGGCGCCCAACTAGGCATATATCCAAGCAGACACAGGGGCACAACCTAATGTATCAGGATATGGATGGGCAGCGTAATCATTGGAAAGGGGAAAAAAAATAATTCACTATTGTCCCCACTCTAAAAGATACCAAAATGCTCTTTTATTTTGGTTGCCTGATCTTATTAGGTCTCGCCTAGAAACCTGCAATACTGATGCCCGCCACTCAGCAAAGGAGGGTGGTGTAGAGTCTTTCCATTTTTTGCAAATTTCACTTCTAGCCAGGATGATGGTATAGAAAAGAAGATATTTGGCAGGGCCTACAACACCCTCCATCACACCATCACAACCAAATATTGCTAATATGGGATTGACTCCAATGGGGCGACCAAGCGAGGTTGACACTAATCTACTTATAGAGTCCCAAAAGAGAGACAGAGATGGACAATCAAAAAACATATGTAGATCTGAAGCCGCTATTGCTCCACAACTCATACATGATACTGGCAAGTTATTTGAAAATTTCGAGAGACTCTGTGGTGAATAATGGGCCCTATGCAGTGTGAAGAGGTGATTCCTTCGGAGCCATGCTGGTTTGACAATGCCCCACAAGGCCTTAAGTGAGTTAAGCCACAGGCTTCTCACATCCTGGTTCAAGAAGGAACTCCCCCCGAGCTTATCGGCTAGCTGAAATTCGCCATCAATCTCATCAAGAATTGTGTGATACCAAAAAGAGATTTCCTTTTTTGCCTGGATTTTATTAGTGAGCTGAAACTCAAGAAGGTTACCTCCCCCTATTGGGAATCTACACTTGGTGGTAGTCTGTGACTGAGCCCAGCTAGCCATCTGTAGATATTTAAACTTGTAGAGGTTTGAACCAACACTGTCCCTTAGGAAATCCCATGAAACAAGAACCCCATCTGAAAACAAATCACCTCAAACCTCCACACCTGCCTCTCTCAAGGGCAAAACCAGACTGTACTTAAGCCATCCCAGGGCCCCAGGTGAATCCCACAAAGGTGCCATACTACAGAAATACCCTAGTATTACAGAGCTATGTAGCTTGGCCCATGATCTAGCCATACCCTGTAAAACTTTTTTTTTCTTTTTTTTTAAATTTGGGATCACCAAATTTAAACAAAAAGCCCTCCTGTGATAGATTTGCCCCACTAAGCATAGCCTTAAACATACAGCCAACCCCTGTGTTAGTAGGCGACTTCAGTAGCATGCGAGAATGGGTAAGTTGGAATGCCCATGCATACAACTGAAGATCTGAAGCCGCCAGACCTCCCTTTTCTCTTTGGCGCCTGAGTTTTTTCCAGGCAATCCTGGGTATATGGTACGCCCAAATGAATGAATGGATATCTCTCTGCAACTTAAGTAAATAAGAAGGCTCAAAATAAAGAGGAATAGTTTTAAAAAGAAAAGTGATTCTAGGAAAGATAGACATTTTTATTAAATGTACCCTTCCCAAAATGGACAAGGGTAATAAAGACCATGATCTCATAAGTTTTCGACATTCCTTCGCTACTAAGGAAAAGTTGGTTTCAGCTAATTTACTGACATCATGGATGATATTGATACCGAGATACCTCATTTGTAAACTAAGCTGCACCCCTACTAAAGGATCCTCGATGTTCCAAGCCATTATCTCTGTTTTAGAGGCATTAATTTCAAATCCGGAGATTGCACCAAAATCCTGAGCCAATTTAATCACTGAAGGATGGGCTGTCTGGAATTCTGATGAAAAAATCAAAATATCGTCCGCGTACAGGGCCACCTTCTTCTCCCACTTACTGTACCTAAATGGCTTGATGTTAAAGTCATCCCGCAGCCGTTGGGCAAAGGGTTCGATATATAGGTCAAACAGGAGAGGGGAGAGTGGGCAGCCCTGACGCGTTCCCCTAGTGATGTTGAAAGGGTCCCACAAAGATCCATTCACCAGCAGGCAAGCTGAGGGATTCTGGTATAACAATCACACCGCTCGACAAAATTTATCCCTGATGTTAAACTTACCTAAGACCCCAGACAGGTATGACCAATTAACCCTGTCAAAGGCCTTAGTAGCGTCGAGCGTAAAGACAGTCAAGGGGAGGGAATCAGAGGATGCGATATCGGTAGCCCCTGTCAAATCATAAGTTAGTTCGAAAAGCTGTCGACCCTTAACAAAGCCCCTCTGGTCCTCGTGCAAGATGTGCCCTGCTACCAGCCCCAATCTATTAGCCAAAATAGAGGTGAAGATTTTATAATCCATGTTAAGGATAGAAATCGGCCTGTAAGACCCACAATTTGATGCAGGGTTACCAGATATTAAAATCAGAGTTATGGATGCTTTATCCCCAAAGGCTGGGGGAGATAAGCCCACCTGGAGGATCTGGTTGAATAAGCTAGTTAAGAATGGAACAATTGCTTTCCCCAAAACCCTATAGATTTCAGCGGGAAGGCCATCAGGGCGTGCCGCCTTCCCCTTTTTGCTACTCATAATGGCTACATTGACCTCAACCTGCGAGATCACCCGATCCAGACAGGCACATTGTTCCAGGGTCAATGAGGGTAATGGAATCTCACTCAACCAGTCCTCAATTCCATCAGACTCAATACACTTATTCTCCTTATAAATATCCTGAACAAACAGCCTAAAAATCCTTAGAAGATCATCATCAGGTGTATCCTTAGTAATTGAGACAATATTGTTTCGTACCTGATAAGACTTAGTTTTCCAAGATAAAAGTTTACCTGCACCCTCCCCAAACTCAAAATGAGCGATTTTACTCGCCTCCCACCTACGAAGTACTCGAGTATTCAACACTGAATCCAGCGACCCCTTCACTCGCATTAACTTATTCTGTAGCTCCTGTAAAGTGTGAGCCAAGGCATCTGAATGCAAATCTATTTCACATTGTAGTTTTACAATTTCAGCCTCAATAGTGGATACCTCCTCCTTATATAGTTTCCTCCTATAGATAACCCTACTGGTTATTTGGCACCTTAAAAAGGTTTTCTAGGAGTCCCAAACGCACCCTAATGAGGCTGAGCCAATGTTCACTTTCATGAACCACTTAGTCTCACTCAACAAAGAGGCAATCTCCTCCTCTTCCAAGTGAAGCGAGCGATCAAACGACCAAATTCTAGTGGAAGCTTGGGCAATACCTTCCATTTCCAACTATATAACGGAATGGTCCGACAGGTGTGAGGGGAGGTAGGAAATGTTCTTTACTGCACTCTTCAGAGTCTGACTAATCAAGATAAAGTCAATCCTTGATTGATGATGATATTTTTTCATTCTTTTTATTGTACAAAGTTTTTCAGAACATTCTTTCCTTTACATACAACTTTAACATGTATCAGTGATCATGACTGACATTCGCAGAATATCTAGTAGTTCTACTAAGATATTGTTATTCCAGGACATCTGACATTGATTACATATACAAATTACAATATTTCCGTGTGCCAGTTACACGTGAGATTATTTTTCAAATAAGACCCCCAGGTCTAATACTCTGCTACATTTTGGAGTGTCCTTTCTCAGTACTTACTAAGATCCATCTTGCTGTTGTTGTAGATAATCTACCAGAGGCTGCCAGAAATATTTTGGTCTGGAGGCCTGGGGTAGTTCCTCCTCATACATTCCCAGTGTTTCCTTACAGTAGAGCATGTCAGTCAACCAATCTTTGAAACTGGGCGGGCGTTTGCTAGCCCACTTAATGGCTATTCGGCTATTGATGACGATATTTATAATTGCGAAATGAGACGCCTAGTTGTTGCCCTGACCTTAGTCTCCATATATTAAAATAGGCGTACTGTTTCATAGTATCTAATAAGAAGGCCCTGGTTTTAGAGGGGATATGATTGGTCTGCCCGGTGGGCACTCTGCATTCTTGTGGCCCTTTGGGGTCAGGTAGAGTTATGGTGTCACAAGGTAGTCATTTTTCATGAATTCAAACTCATGCCTCATGATCAGCCCGTTGGAATTTACTGGCTTTCCTTTCCTTGATCATTTGCTCATACTTTAATACACGGTTCTCTATGTCAGTCAAACCTTTCTTTACCTCATCTTGGTTGGTTATTTTTTGGAGCTCCTTATATATTGCCTCTATTCTGGCCAATATTTCTCTCTGTCCATTGTTGCGAACTTGATCAATATCTGTAACATGTTTCTCAATGATCTTTCACTGGTGTCGGCCCATTCCTGTAGCATAGCAGGGTCCAGGTTCTCGTAAGTTGGAGCCACGAGAATCATCAGCCCTCTCGGTATGCGGCCCACATCTAGGTATCACTTAAGTGATGTGCATTCTCCACAGTCTCTCCAATTCACCCAGTAGTTGTTTAATATCGCTGCCTGCTGCTGAAGGTTGTGCAGTTTCACTCGTGGATTGCAATCCGGCGCTGTTATCTTTATTGCTGAATATGTCCAGTGCTGCCTCCTCACGCTCCTTAACCCAATCCTCGGCCATCTCTATGGAATATTCGTTGTCTTTGACACGCACTACCTGTAGATTGGACAACCTACAAGACTACCTCTCCCATCAGCCACCTGGGGGAATTTGCAAAACACAGATAGACCACACCAGTGAGCTTACCTGGATCCTTGTTTGCCCTCCGGCATTCACTAGAATCAGGATACTCACGTCCGTGTAATACGATCAGCGCTTGAAGTCCCGAGATGCCGGCTTTGGGGGCCTCTCCGTTTTCCTTGTTTCCAAAGACAAGACACTTAGTTGTCTGGCAGCGGAGGGCACCAGTTCGAGGAGGGTCAGTGTAAGAGACTCCGGAACATCTCTAATATTTTTCCAGTCCTTTAAAACCAGCACTGACTCCGTGGGATGCGGTGATTCAAAGAAAATTTATTATTCCATTTGATGAAACCCAGACGCGTTTCGGCAGACGAGTCCGCCTTGCTCACTACATCTGGCATCACTCAGGTAAGCTTCATTTTTATCATTTTACACTCGTGACACAACCCAAGCTGGTTGTCATAGCAACCAAGAAAGTGGTGAATGACATAGAAGAGTTAAAAAAAAGTGCATGTCATGGTTCAACATTACATGAAAACCAAAAATTACTGTCCACCTACATCTAAGGACCGAGTGTAATACAATATTTGTTATGATGTAAAAAATAAGGAACTAGACATCGGAGAATTAATAAAAAATAGAAAACAAAAAAGAATACACCAAAACAAATTGCAGTACATTCTATGCGGTTAAATTAAATGTGTTCCAGTGACAACTAAATCCCTTGTGAGAGAATCTGTCCCACCCTCTAATGTCAATGAGGGAAATGAGACATTGCTAATCACAGCTTGCCCAATATTAGTGCTATTGAGGTGCTGGCACACTGTACCACAGGATAAAATGCTGGTGCTTGGAATGTTCTTGGGCAATCGGGCGGGTGTGGGAGGTGGCGCGCATTTGTATTAGTTGCCCAACGCATTTCGATGCAGCCGCACCTTGGTCATGGAACCGAGGTACGGCAGCCCCGAAATGCTTCTGGCGTTTGTTTGCCATTTGTTCGTGAGTAAATCACACTTTATGGATGTGGTCTCAAGACTATCAAGACTATTTTGTTAAAAAATACTAATTTTCTGGTGATATATCTATATCTATATTAGAAATTCACTGAAAAAACCATAGGTTTCACACATGTTAAAGTTAGCTGGGCATGTCACACATACAAAACCTTTGAAATTCCCCCGTTATAGTTAGTTCAGCTAACTATAACTCGCGCGCCCGCAATGCACTGCTGATGACATCACATATTACATCACTCATGACATGGTCAGTGACATCACTCATGACATCACTGATGACATCTCAAATCACATCACTGATTACATCATCCAGTGAATGCGTGTTTTTCTGAAATTTAAATATGTTTTATATATGTATATCTCAATATCGATGGAAGAATAAATGGGTATATAAGTGTCTAAATGTGTGATTTTTTTGTAAAATTGATTGTATAACTGACTGAAAAATTGTACCTTAGTGAATACATGGGTTAGTGACTAATGTTTAAATATGTAAATATCTGTATCAGTCTCACACATTTTTGAATAAGTGGCTGCATGGGTTGGTGAGTAGCTACATGAGTGTCTATATAGGGTAGTAGTTGTTTTTTTGAGTATCAGTATGAGTGTCTGTATGGTTCAGTGGGGGATATTACATAGATGCATGAATGAGTGACTCACTGTTTGTATGTGTTTTGAAGACAGCATGTGTACAGGACTGTATGGGTGGATGAGTGTGTGTATAGGTGTGTTAGTGAGTGAATGACTGTCTCAATACTGTCTTTATGAGTAAGTACATATGTTTTAAAATACTATATGTGAGTATTGGTGTATATAAGGGAGTATATATGACAGTGAGAGACTGGAAGAGTTCCTGTATAACTAAGTATGTGTTTCTAAAAGTGATTGTTTAAGAGAGTAATTATGTGTACATTTCTGTACAAATAAGTGTAGTGGTGTCTGTGTAGCTATATATGCAAGCAAATGGATGTTTGAACGTTTATTTGCATGTGTGAGTATGTGTGTGAGGAACTCTATGTATGAGTGTAGATGTGTGACAAGATGTATAGGTGTATGTGTACATATGATGAGTGAGTACATGTATGAGTGACTATATAGAACTGTTGGTGAATGAGTGGATGTGTATGTAGATGTTGGAGTTACCTAATAGGTTCTTCTTACTGGTATTGGTATCTCCATAAAAAAAAAAATATAGTTTCTATTTTTGAATGTGTGTATCAAAGGTTATATTAGGGTGAGAGGTGGTCTGCCACTCTTTCACAAGGATGATATCATCAGTGATGTGATTTGAGATGTCATCAGTGATGTCATGAGTGATGTCACTGATCATGTCATGAGTGATGTAATATGTGACGTCATCAGCAGTGCATTGCGGGCGCGCGAGTTATAGTTAGCTGAACTAACTATAACAGGAAATTTCAAAGGTTTTGTATGAGTGAAATGCCCAGCTAACTATAACATGTGTGAAACCTATATTTTTTTCAGTGAATTTCCAAGGTTATTTGAATGCTAATTCCTAACTCTAACGTGCCTGAAATCTATGTTTTTTTCAGTGAATTTTAAAGGTTTTTTAAATGCGAATTCTTAACTATAACATGTGTGAAACTTATGGTTTTTTCAGTGGATTTCTAAGGTTTTTTAAATGCTAATTCCTAACTATAACGAGGCTAAAACCTCTGGTTTTTTCAGTGAATTTGCAAGGTTTTTAAATACTAATTCCTAACTATAAGATACCTAAAACCTAAGTTTTTTTTCAGTGAATATATATATATATATATATATATATATGCACTGAAAAACTAAACACCCACTTCCCTTACAAAGAAATGGAAAGTTTGCATCTCTGCAGCTTCTCTTATTTTTTACCTTATTCATTTTCCGCTCAATCAACACATCATCCACAAATACACACACTTACTTACTGCCTTTCTTGGCTGGGCTTATCAATTATTCTTCTTTAATTCAAATTCAAAGTCAAGGCCCTTTATTCAGCCTTCTTCGAAACTACTACCCACCAATAGCAGTGGGTAATATCCACACTTGCGTCCGTTCTTCCGTCCTTACTACCGCACACTATGGGTCCGATTCCGATTTGGGAGAAAAACGCCGTACGAATCGTATTCGTAGCCATATCTATACGAATGAAAAAAGACCATGCGAACTGCGTAGTACGATCCGTATCCCTAAAATACATCCGAATATCAGTGACCCGAACGAACCATAATCGAAGACCCGTACGAAATGGCGTCGGAACTCAAACCGTACGATTTGTAAGCCTGCCTTACGACCAAACAAGTACGATCTAGACCAGGACAGAGTACGCGATTTGTATGGGCAAACGTAGTCGCGCTTGAAGCATTATTCGTACGGAAAGCATCGCATATGAGCGAGCCGCACCAACAAATACGAACCGCACACCCCTCAAGAAAACGCACGCGAACCCCCACCCCGAAAATGGCCCGTATCAGTCAGCCGTACCAATAAATACGACCCGCACACCCCTCAATAAAGCGTACGTGAACCCCCACCCCGAAAACAGACCGTATCAGCCAGCCGCACCAACAAATACGACCCACACACCCCTCAATAAAGTGCACGCGAACCCCCAGCCAAAAAACGGGCTGTATCAGCCAGCCGCATCAACAAATACGACCCGCACAACCCTCAATAAAGCGTACGCGAACCCCCAGCCCGAAAACAGGCTGTATCAGCCAGCCGCACCAACAAATATGACCCGCACACCCCTCAATAAAGCACACGCGAACCACCACCCCGAAAACGGTCCGTATCAGTCAGCCGCACCAACAAATACAATCCGTACACCCCTCAATAAAGCACACGCGAACCACCACCCCAAAAACGGTCCGTATCAGTCAGCCGTACCAACAAATACGACCCGCACACCCCTCAA
The DNA here is from genome assembly GCF_964261635.1 of Lissotriton helveticus. Lineage (NCBI taxonomy): Eukaryota > Metazoa > Chordata > Amphibia > Caudata > Salamandridae > Lissotriton > Lissotriton helveticus. The sequence continues at coordinate 1,163,647,663 of NC_136059.1, forward strand.
TAAAGCGTACGCGAACCCCCAGCCCGAAAACGGACCGTATCAGCCAGCCGCACCAACAAATATGACCCGCACACCCCTCAATAAAGCGCACGCGAACCACCACCCCAAAAACGGTCCGTATCAGTCAGCCGCACCAACAAATACATCCCGCACACCCCTCAATAAAGCGCACGCGAACCACCACCCCGAAAATGGTCCGTATCAGTCAGCCGCACCAACAAATACGAACCGCACACCCCTCAATAAAGCGTACGCGAACCCCCATCCCGAAAACGGACCGCATCAGCCAGCCGCACAAACAAATACGACCCGCACACCACTCAAGAAAGCGCACGCGAACCCCCACCCCGAAAACGGCCTGTATCAGTCAGCCGCACCAACAAATACGACACGCACACCCCTCAATTAAGCGTACGCGAACCCCCAGACCGTATCAGCCAGCTGCACCAACAAATACGACCCACACACCCCTCAATAAAGCGTACGCGAACCCCCAGCCCGAAAACGGACCGTATCAGCCAGCCGCACCAACAAATATGACCCGCACACTCCTCAATAAAGCGCACGCGAACCACCACCCCGAAAACGGTCCGTATCAGTCAGCCGCACCAACAAATACATCCCACACACCCCTCAATAAAGCGCACGTGAACCACCACCCCAAAAACTGTCCGTATCAGTCAGCCGTACCAACAAATATGACCCGCACACCCCTCAATAAAGTATACGTGAACCCCAAGCCCGAAAACGGACCGTATCAGCCAGCAGCACCAACAAATATGACCCGCACACCCCTCAATAAAGCGCACGCGAACCACCACCCCGAAAACGGTCCGTATCAGTCAGCCACACCAACAAATACATCCCGCACACCCCTCAATAAAGCGCACGCGAACCACCACCCCGAAAACGGACCGTATCAGCCAGCCTCACCAACAAATATGAACCGCACACCACTCAAGAAAGCGCACATGAACCCCCACTCCGAAAACGGACCGTATCAGCCAGCTGCACCAACAAATACGACCCGCACACCCCTCAATAAAGCTTAAGCGAACCCCCACCCCCAAAACGACCCGTATCAGCCAGCCGCACCAACAAATACGACCCGCACACCCCTCAATAAAGCGTACGCGAACCCACACTCGGAAAACGGACCGTATCAGCCAGCCACACCAACAAATACGAACCGCACACCACTCAAGAAAGCGTACGCAAACACACCAAAAATGTGCCGTATGAGCCAGGAGCACAAACAAAGATGAACCGCACACCCACCACTGATAGCGCGCACGTGAACCCCGAAACCAGCACAAGGAGGGTGCTAACGAGTCGCACAGCACCACTAAACATGTCTCCTCTGTACACACCATTGGAAAACAATGTCCTGGCCACAGCCAAACAGAGGGCCCAAGTCACACCCACCCCTTATAACACACCCACCAAAAAATCCAAATAAGCCACACCCACAAATGGACCAATAAAAGGGCCCACACATACAACCCATCATCCTTTGCTACATACCTATTTGCACAAAGACACTGACAGGACACCAACAACTGCACCCATACACCTTCACACATACACCCTATCTCATTCACACCCACACCACCCCCTTCACAATCAGACCCACACATCCTCATCCATAAACACCATCACCCCCCCAATCACATACACCCCACACCATGACCACACCAAAGAATCCAAAGTTCACTAACCCGGAGATGGAGATCCTTACAGATGAAGTCATCAGAGTTGAAAAGTACTTAGTAGACCTTGTAGGCACAAGGTGGAGGACCTGAGCACACCTATATGCTATAATAAGCACAGGGTAATCCAAAGGTAGAATTCAAAAAAGTTTTATTCACTTTTTCACATGGTAAATATCTTCACAATAGTATCCCAGGTATTCCACATGTAGTAGAAACTGAAGATAATGTTTTCGTTTTATGTGACTTTTCGAAGTAATCAAGTAATGCGGTAACATCAAATACATGAATCCTCACCCCGATGCATTTCGAGCCAAGGGGCTCTTCGTCAGGGGGTATGCGCTGTAAATAAGTAAAGGAAAGTTGTATCAGGCGGGAACCGGAGGTGAGTAACTACTAACGAAATTTATAGATGGAAAAATAGGAGAATCAACACACGTATGCTGTACCATGCTCGTGCATTAAAAGAAAAGGAGAAGCGTGGTGTATGTGAGAGACTCGTGCCAAAAACGGGGAGTTACAAGGGTGTAGGGTGGTGGGTTATCCATCGTTTTCTGAGGGTTAGCCGTTTGTGCAAGAAAAATGAAAAAAGACACCGTCACCAAACGTGCATGTGGACTTAAAATTAACGTTCAAACCCCGCAAGTTAGTGATACGCGCTAGGCGATCGTGATTAAGTCTCTGTGCATCATCCGACTTACCGAGGAAAGGCATGTAAAGACAGATCATCAAGGTGAACCGGCAACAAGAACGCCAGAGCCCGCGGGTGAAACAAATTCAGAAAGACGCGGATGCGTTTGAGATGGTTAAAGCAATAGAGAACGGACTACGCAATGGTACCACGTTAGTGAACACTGAGGAAGGACCAAGGAAAACAAACATCACGGAAGGGTGAATGAGCGAAGTGAATAGTGTTGGGAGTGTATAGGGGAGAGAATGGTAAAGTGAAGTGTGTGGCCTGACAGGCTGAGTTGAGAGAAAGTAATAAAGAGCCTGTGAAGGCAGAAAAAAAATAATAATGATGCAATAAAACGGAACAAGAAGTCAATGGAAACAAGGATAGAGTGCAAAGGTACACAAAAAAAAAGAACATGAATATACAACCAATGGAATTGCTCAAAGGGTAAATGCATGCACAAAAATTTGATCGACCAGCAGACAACAGGTAGTCCATGTACATTCTTCATGTCAAAGGAAGCTGCTGAATTCCAGACGTTCGTTGAGACCTTGTGGCACAATCGTTCCCAACTTGAAAATCCAGAATAGTTCTCTTTGTAGTAAGTGTTTTTTGGGGTCTATGCCCTCCGGTTTGAGGACAGTTTCCAGAACCAGAAAACGGATTTGACTGTTCGTATGTTTTTCTTGCGTGAAATGTGCGGACACACATGATTTGAGATTTCTGTTTCTAATGTTGCTTCTGTGTTCGTTTAGGCGTGTTTTTATTTTACGCTCCGTTTTACCAACATATGGCAGTCCGCATGGACATTTTAAGAGATACACGACGTTGGTGGAATCACAAGTAGCATTAGTTCTGAGTAAAATCTGTTTACCAGAGCTTGGATGGTTGATGTTAGTCCCTGGAATTATGTTATGGCAGTTTTGGCAATTATGGCATGGAATGGTTCCTTTGAATATTGTGGGTTCAATGTTATAAGGTTTGATCAGAGACCGTAGGTTCTTGGAACGTTGGTATGCGAATATAGGCATGTCGTTGAAAACCTTATTGAAGTCTTGTTCTAGTTGTAGCATTTGCCAGTGGGTTTTGATAGTTTTTTTTATCAAGTGACTTTTGGTGGAAAATTTGGATACAAACACGTTGGGTTGTGTGTCCGAGCTTGTTCTTGTCTTGGGTTGCAGTAAAGTTGACCGAGCTATAGCTGTAACACGTTGATATGCAGTGTTGATGATCCTTTGTGGGTAGCCTCTTTTTGCGAATTTTTTCAAGATGATGGTACTGTCCTGTATGAATGAATCTTCAGTGGAGGCTATTCTTTTGGCTCTGAGGAGTTGTGAATATGGTAAATGAGTTTTGAGACTGGGTTGGTGGAAACTAGAATAGTGTAGATAGTTATTGCGGTCGGTGGGTTTGGTGTATATGGATGTTTCAAGTTTGTTGTCTTTCATGATGATTTTAACATCCAAAAAGGTGATATTGGAACTGTTGTACTGGTGGGTGAACTGGATTCTTTCATCAACATTGTTCAGGTTGGTGATTGCGAAGGTTAATTGTTCTTCTGTGCCTGTCCAGATAACGAATATATCGTCAATGTAACGATTACATGAAAGACAACAAACTTGAAACATCCATATACACCAAACCGCAATAACTATCTACACTATTCTAGTTTCCACCAACCCAGTCTCAAAACTCATTTACCATATTCACAACTCCTCAGAGCCAAAAGAATAGCCTCCACTGAAGATTCATTCATACAGGACAGTACCATCATCATGAAAAAATTCGAAAAAAAGAGGCTACCCACAAAGGATCATCAACACTGCATATCAACGTGTTACAGCTATAGCTCGGTCAACTTTACTGCAACCCAAGACAAGAACAAGCTCGGACACACAACCCAACGTGTTTGTATCCAAATTTTCCACCAAAAGTTACTTGATAAAAAAAACTATCAAAACCCACTGGCAAATGCTACAACTAGAACCAGACTTCAATAAGGTTTTCAACAACATGCCTATATTCGTATACCAACGTTCCAAGAACCTACGGTCTCTGATCAAACCTTATAACATTGAACCCACAATATTCAAAGGAACCATTCCATGCCATAATTGCCAAAACTGCCATAACATAATTCCAGGGACTAACATCAACCATCCAAGCTCTGGTAAACAGATTTTACTCAGAACTAATGCTACTTGTGATTCCACCAACGTGGTGTATCTCTTAAAATGTCCATGCGGACTGCCATATGTTGGTAAAACGGAGCGTAAAATAAAAACACGCCTAAACGAACACAGAAGCAACATTAGAAACAGAAATCTCAAATCATGTGTGTCCGCACATTTCACGCAAGAAAAACATACGAACAGTCAAATCCGTTTTCTGGTTCTGGAAACTGTCCTCAAACCGGAGGGCATAGACCCCAAAAAACACTTACTACAAAGAGAACTATTCTGGATTTTCAAGTTGGGAACGATTGTGCCACAAGGTCTCAACGAACGTCTGGAATTCAGCAGCTTCCTTTGACATGAAGAATGTACATGGACTACCTGTTGTCTGCTGGTCGATCAAATTTTTGTGCATGCATTTACCCTTTGAGCAATTCCATTGGTTGTATATTCATGTTCTTTTTTTTTGTGTACCTTTGCACTCTATCCTTGTTTCCATTGACTTCTTGTTCCGTTTTATTGCATCATTATTATTTTTTTTCTGCCTTCACAGGCTCTTTATTACTTTCTCTCAACTCAGCCTGTCAGGCCACACACTTCACTTTACCATTCTCTCCCCTATACACTCCCAACACTATTCACTTCGTTCATTCACCCTTCCGTGATGTTTGTTTTCCTTGGTCCTTCCTCAGTGTTCACTAACGTGGTACCATTGCGTAGTCCGTTCTCTATTGCTTTAACCATCTCAAACGCATCCGCGTCTTTCTGAATTTGTTTCACCCGTGGGCTCTGGCGTTCTTGTTGCCGGTTCACCTTGATGATCTGTCTTTACATGCCTTTCCTCGGTAAGTCGGATGATGCACAGAGACTTAATCACGATCGCCTAGCGCGTATCACTAACTTGCGGGGTTTGAACGTTAATTTCAGGTTTTTAAGTCCACATGCACGTTTGGTGACGGTGTCTTTTTTCATTTTTCTTGCACAAACGGCTAACCCTCAGAACACGATGGATAACCCACCACCCTACACCCTTGTAACTCCCCGTTTTTGGCACGAGTCTCTCACATACACCACGCTTCTCCTTTTCTTTTAATGCACGAGCATGGTACAGCATACGTGTGTTGATTCTCCTATTTTTCCATCTATAAATTTCGTTAGTAGTTACTCACCTCCGGTTCCCGCCTGATACAACTTTCCTTTACTTATTTACAGCGCATACCCCCTGACGAAGAGCCCCTTGGCTCGAAATGCAAGTCAAGTCAAGTCAAAAAGCTTTATTTCGATAAAATGTCATTATCATAAAAGCAAGTTAAGAAGAATTGATAGTTAATAATAAAATTAGTAGCACATATCCAGTTAATAAAAAGGAATATAACATTTACTAGAATAAATATTGTTTAAGAAGAAATTAAACAGAGTATTTAAGCTTTCTGGCTCGAATAGCCCAAGCCCAAAATAGAAATTTTGATAGGGCACAGGCATAGGGTACATAACTGTCCGAAACAAGTATCCTGATTGCCACATCATGGCTCCTAGTTCCCAGTTGTCGGCACAAGTTCTTCAGCCACACCCTTCTTGGATTGGCATATTCTTTGCAGACAAATAGGAAGTGGGCTAATGTCTCTGGATGGGCTGAACATGATGGACACAAGTCAGTTTTGTCTGTACAGGATTTCCATGTTTTGGTGAAAGTGTTCAATGGGAGAGTACCCGTTCTGAATTTAAAATACAAGGACCGGGCGAACGGTTTCCCGATTATGTCTAAATAGGGTTCTCGCCTGGGACAGTCTTTAAACATCAAAAAGTCCTCTATAAGCCTGCCAATGGATGAGCTAGAATGCCTTTGGGAGCAAATCCAATCCCAATAAAGATTTTTAAGTACTTGTTTCGGAGGAGAGGTTCTGCTTGACCAGGAATCCATTAGGCCCAAGTTCAACAATAAGGTTTTCATATCAGTTAACCACTTGACTCTGGCCCAGTGTGGTGACTCCATTATTTCTTCCAGACTTCTGGCGTAGGCACTAAGTTCCTCTACCCGCCAAATACGGGCCCATAATAGGAGAGGACGAAATTTCGCAATTTCGCCAATCTGGGTACAGCCAAGGTCCATAAATAAGGGCAGAAGTGGGGTACTTTGAGGATGGGACATTATTTGTCTACAGAATTTATTCTCAGATTTTTGTAGAGCTTGAGAAGATGCGAAGCCCCAAAGTTCAGCTCCATAAAGTGCAGAGCTTACACCCTTGGCAGCGTAGATCTCTAGGACTGTTCCAATTGGTTTGAACGAACTGGAACGTTGCTCCCTTAGAAGGGCACCTGTGATCCTTTTGTGGTTCAGCAGCATCTTATCTAGATGGGGAGACCAATCCATTTTGTCTGAAATGCGTATCCCTAAATAATCAAATTCTTTTACCCTTTCCAGAGGCTCGGTGTTTAAAATAGGGGGACGCACTTTCTGTTTAGGGGGATTAAGGACGAGGTATTTTGTTTTATTGGTGTTTATGACCAAGCCTCGGTCAGTACAAAAGGATTGGAAATTGTCCAAGAGTTTCTGTAGTCCCATTGGGGTTTTGGAGATTAGGAGCGTGTCGTCCGCGAAGAGGAGGGTCGGTATACGTACCCCCCCCAGGAATGGTTCGTCAGATGGGGATTTGAGTAGGTGCTCCACCACCCCATTAATGTACAAAGAGAAAAGGGTGGGAGCCAGAACACATCCCTGGCGGACCCCTCTCTCGACCGGAATACAGCCCGTTTTCTCCCCTCCAGAGCCCCACCTGATTTGGGCAAAGCTGTCCTGATGGAGCCTGACTAGTAGGGATAGTAGGTACTGTGGGAGCCCCATATTGGCCAAAACCTTCCATAGCAAGTCCCTGGGGACAAGGTCAAAGGCAGTCTTTAAATCGATGAATGCGAGATAAAGACTGCCCTTGCCTATCACTACCACCTTCCAGTAGATCATCATAAGCCTAAAGGCCTGCTCTATCGTTCCAGTGCCTACTCTGAAACCGGCCTGAAAATCGGTAAGTATTTTGTTTTCATCCACCCAGTTAAGTATCCTGAGTAGAATGACTTTGCCGACAACTTTTTGGCTTACATCTAATAAGCTAATCGGCCTATAATTGGACGGATCATCCCTAGGGCCTTTCTTGTGGATGGGAACCACCTCTGCCCCCTTCCAAGACACGGGAATGGGGGCACCCCTACAGATGGCAAGAAGGAGGGAGTGGATTATTTTACCCCAATTGACACCATCGGATTTTAGCAGGTCCCCGGAGATGCCATCTGGTCCTGCAGCTTTTTGTGGAATGATGGAGTTAATAGCATATTCTACTTCCTTCAATGTGAAGTCAGGATCGCTAGGGAGAAGAATATAATCAGTGTAAGGAGAGGAATGGACTAACCCTCTTCCATTCATAACGCTATGGCAGGAATACAGTTTGGAAAAATGAGCCTCCCATACCTTGCCCGGAATGTTGCAGGTTACGAGGTCGCTATCCGGTCTGTTTCGTGCCCTTATGGTGTCCCAGAAGGATTTAGAGTCTTTTTTCATGCTGGCTTCCTTAAGGGTTAGCCAGTAGTTATCCTCCCACTCCCTTTTGGCTACCAGTAAGGCCTTTTTATGGTCTCTTCTGGCAATTTGGATTAGTGGGGGAGACTTCCCTTTGACTGCCTCTATTAGGCGTGATTTGGCCTTCCTGCATATTGCCGAATACCAATCGTGTTTGCCATTAGGTTTAGGTTTCTGTTTCCCTGATGGCAATTGTACCCAAAAGAGGTCTCCAATAGTTTTTGCGGCAACTTCAAAAACAGCGGTGACCTTGTCTGCTGCTATAGTTTGATCAATAGAGCCAATTTCGGCTTGCATGCCCTTAACCACCTCGTCTATTGCGGATAGTTTATCGGTGTTACACATAAACTTGCTCCACTTTAGACGCCTGCCACAAGTGGCGACAGTAATCCCCTGTGGGCGACCAAGAGAGACTGGCAATACTTCAATGTGCCAAGGATTTTTTAAGGATAGGGAGAGTGGGTTATGGTCGCTCTCTATGGTATTGGTAATAACCATATCGTTAACATAGCTCCAGAGGCCCCTATCCAGCAGAATATAGTCAATCCGTGTGCATTGGCCAACTCTGTTGAATGTGGGAGCACCCAGGAGATCAGATCGAGTGCGACCATTAGCAGCTCTTAATCCAAACTCCAACGTGAGTGCATTAAGATGGATTGCACTGCGAGTCCAGCGCTTAATGGGTGGAATAGAGAGGGTAGGGATACCCCATCTGCTGTCCTCTTCTCCTAGATCTGGAATTCCTTCTAGAGGGAGTGGTTCATATGTACAATTAAAATCCCCTGCTGCTAGGATATGTCCAAGACCACTCTGCTCTCCCAACCGAGCCTCAAGCTCCATCATTGTGGGTGAAATACACCCATTTTTTGTTCCCCTGATATAGACATTGTAGAGGTCAACGGTTATGCTTCCCCGTAGACCCAGTAGGGAGACACCAAGAATATCCGGAGTTCCTGCCTTCTTAGTAATTATTCTGCAATTAAGCAGGATACTTATCCAAATAATAAGCCCCCCCGATGGCCGTCCCTTCCCCGCCTTGGGTTTTACTGCTGGTATAAAAAAAGTGACAAACCCCACCCGGTGCAGTGGCTCAGTGGCCCATGTCTCTTGAAATATACAGATTTTATGGGCATCAACCAGGGCATTCCACTCCGGGAGGCCTAGTTTCCTTGAAATCCCAGCAAGGTTCCAGCTAAGGATTTTTAACTCGCCATGTGCTGGGTTTCCGTCAGGAATCACAGTACAGTGAGGATTAGATGTATCTGCACTGTCCCTAGTTAGTGTAGGTGGTGACACCTCTAAGTTTGTAGGGAGAAATCTACCCAGCGCTGCATCCTTTATATCGACATTTGCATGAGGGAGGTTAGAATCTAAACCTCCCTTAGAAGAAAGTCAATCAACCTCATCCAATACACAGTACCTATTAGGATGGGCAAACTGTGTATAGGAGGGGTTAAAGGACGGGGATGGAGACGGAACCTGCCATGGCTGTTGCCAATGGTGATTAGCCGTGAATGGTTGCTGAGGAAATTGCTGCCACGGCTGAGTAGAATGGAAAAAAGGTGGTAAGGAGGGGAGAGGTTGTTGCCACTGGGGGCCAACATGGTGCGGGACAAAAGGTGGGAAGTTAAACGGCTGTTGCCAGTGGTTAGGGGCATATTGAGGGGGACGTGCAGGCCCTTGATTACTTTGATTGGTTGGCCGGTGGAAATTGGGTCTTGTCAAGTTGGGAAGGAAGTAAGACAAGGGGAGTGGTTTGATCTGGGTGGCAGGACCGCTGTTAGGTGCATTACAGATAAAGGTCGCAGCCCCCACATCCCTAAGATTAACAGTAATTACATCCCCTGGTATTGTTTTCTTGCTCCTACCCACCCAATCACCTCTCCGTACATTAAGAATATCCCCGCTCATACTACTAGGCAGTGGTTTGTGTATTTGGAGCCACTGGGCACATTTGTTTCTTAACTCTACGTAGGTCTCTTTAACTCCTTCCTTCAGTGGGGGGACAGCAGTTAACACAACCACAAAAGGAGAAACTTCTGGTGGCAGGCTAATGGACTTAAAGCGGGCTGCCTTAGCTTGGGAGCTTCAGAGTTATTAGTGGAGTCAGAGGCTAGAGTATTCGTAGGTTTCCCTTTGGGGTCCGTAGTTTGGGAGGTGTTAGGTTTGGTACCAACGGCTAATTGCTGCAAGGATGAAGAATTGCTCACCGCTTTTACATTGGGAATAGGTGGTGGTTGAGCAGGGTTATTCCCTGGATGGGGAGAGTGTGATGCAACTTGGTCCTTGGAAGATGGAAGGATTTTCGCTTTATCAGTTGTAGGCTTAGTGACCTTATCTGACGGTTGAGGATTAGGTGGTGGTTCTCTATACCCTTGTTGCTGAACAGGCCCAAGCTCATTAATTTTGTTGAGCCATTTAGTATTAATGAGCGATGTTAGCCTATCAAGTTTAGAAATCAAGGGTTTAATTTGGGCCGCAATTGTAGCTTCAAGATCATGCTTGAGGTCCGTGACCATGTTATCGACCCAGCATGGGATGCCAGGCGCTGTGTGTGGGATAGGTGTTACCAAATTGTGGTTACTAACTTTGGCTTTGGTCTTCTCCTTAGGTTTGGACTCCTTAGTTGTGGGCTTAGTCACTACTTTTATGGGAATAAGATCCGCCTTTCCCCTGGAATCACTAGGCACATGAGGGGTCGACTTGACAGTTAACCCATCCATGCCCGACTCCGCCTCTCTAGGAGACTGACAAGCTTCTAGGTCTGGAGTCGCCTCCAGATCCACAAAGGACGGGTCCGACTCCGAACAGGAAACTGACAAGTCGACGGCACTCGGTACTGTAACAGTGCCTGTGGTGGTCAAGGACAAGGAGCAATTGTTCGAAGCTTGCTGAAAGGGTGAATTTGCATTTGCAAGGGAGCCCAGGGAAGAACGCTTGGCATTCATTAGGTCAAGGGAGACTCTTTTCTCTAGGAGTACAATGCTCTTATCAATTGTCTCATTTACCCGTGAGATGAAAAGGTCAATGGGACCAGTCACTTGCGCTACCTCCGTAGCTTTTTTGGTACAGCTTCTTGTTTTGTGCCGCATGATTGGTGTTGAAGATGGGAATGCTATACCAGGTATTGGATGGCAGTGGCCTCAAGGAAGGTTAAATGACAACCGGCCTACCTGGATGGTGGTTTCAGGGCGATAAGACAGGGATTCAGGGCCTGGGCCGTCCTCTGCCGTCCTTGAACGGCCTTAAACGGCCCGCTCTTTGCCCGGTCTTCGCCCCGGCCGTTGCCCCGCGCGCGTCCCGCGTGCGCGTTGCTCTAAACGATGTTTTGGAAGAGCTGGTGGAGGGGGCGGGAAGAGGACCAGCTGCGGCCGATCAGCGCCGCGCTGCACGCTGGTCCTCGCAGTCCCGCCTCACGCCTTGGGGTCCAGCTGCAGCCTCACACAGGTCGCGTTGGTGCTCCTTGCACTTAGGGAAGTCCAGAGATAAAGGCAAGCAAAAGTCCTCAGCCTGCGAGCGGTTCCCGCGGAGCGGGGACCGCGAGGCGTCAATTAACTTGCAGGAACGAGAGTACGCTAGGAGACAGCACTCTCCGCAGGACGCTTTACTGGAAGAACCCGGGCGGTTCACACACCGCGATGTTTTTGACGGGTGGAGGGGCGGGAAGAGGACCAGCTGCGGCCGATCAGCGCCGCGCTGCACGCTGGTCCTCGCAGTCCCGCCTCACGCCTTGGGGTCCAGCTGCAGCCTCACACAGGTCGCGTTGGTGCTCCTTGCACTTAGGGAAGTCCAGAGATAAAGGCAAGCAAAAGTCCTCAGCCTGCGAGCGGTACCCGCGGAGCGGGGACCGCGAGGCGTCAATTAACTTGCAGGAACGAGAGTACGCTAGGAGACAGCACTCTCCGCAGGACGTTTTACTGGAAGAACCCCGAAATGCATCGGGTTGAGGATTCATGTATTTGATGTTACCGCATTACTTGATTACTTCGAAAAGTCACATAAAACGAAAACATTATCTTCAGTTTCTACTACATGTGGAATACCTGGGATACTATCGTGAAGATATTTACCATGTGAAAAAGTGAATAAAACTTTTTTGAATTCTACCTTTGGATTACCCTGTGCTTATTATAGCATATAGGTGTGCTCAGGTCCTCCACCTTGTGCCTACAAGGTCTACTAAGTACTTTTCACGTTCTACCCTTCCCGGACAGCAAGGGTAATACCCTGAGCACCCTAAAAGACCTCACTTTCTTTGCTTGAACTTCTTAACAGAACTTTGGATTAACCTAGGAGTGCAGCGGAACTTTCATCTTTTTTCAGTCATCAGAGTTGAGCCACAGCTGTTTGGTGCATTGGTCAGACAGACCAGCATAGCTCAAAAAACACGCCAGTGGGCGAGGATCGTCGATAAGGTAAATGCTGTTGCACCCATCAGGTGCACCAAGAGGGATTGCCAGGCCAGGTGGTACGATCTGCGGAGGATGGTCAAGAGGAAGATGGACGAAGACTGCGCCATGCACACTAGACTGGAGGTGGTGGTCCCCGCAGACCTGCACAATACCATCCCTGGGAGGAGAAAGTCATGGCCCTGCTACCACCGGTGGGAGTTCATGGAATCGAAGGAGCCGTGGAGCCGGGTGAGTATGCAAACAACTCATGTAAAATGGGTGGACTCCTAGCAGTGCCTAACACTATGGGGTTGGGTGGCTATGACTCCCAGCAGTGCCTAACAGTATGGGGGTGGTTTGTGGGTGGGTGGCTAGTACTCCCAACAGTGCCTAACAGTATGTGGGTGGGTGGGTGGCTATGACTCCCAGCAGTGCCTAACAGTATGGGGGTGGGTGGCTATGACTCCCAGCAGTACCTAACAATATGGGGTTGGGTGGCAATGACTCCCAGTAGTGCCTAACAGTATGGGGGTGGTATGTGGGTGGGTGGCTATGACTCCCAACAGTGCCTAACAGTATGTGGGTGGGTGGGTATGACTCCCAACAGTGCCTAACAGTATGTGGGTAGGTGGCTATGACTCCCAGCAGTGCCTAACAGTATGGGGGTGGGTGGCTATGACTCCCAACAGTGCCTAACAGTGTGTGGGTGGGTGGCTATGACTCCCAACAGTGCCTAACAGTATGGGGGTGGTATGTGGGTGGGTGGCTATGACTCCCAACAGTGGCTACCAGTATGTGGGTGGGTGGCTATGACTCCCAGCAGTGCCTAACAGTATGGGGTGGTATGTGGGGGGGTTGCTATGACTCCCAACAGTGCCTAACATTATGTGGGTGGGTGGCTGACTCCCAGCAGTGCCTAGCAGTATAGGAGTGGGTGGCTATGACTCCCAGCAGTGCCTAACAGTATGGGGTTCAGTGGGTATGACTCCCAGCTGTGCCTAACAGTATGGGGGTGGTATGTGGGTGGGTGGCTATGACTCCCAACAGTGCCTAACAGTACATGGGTGGGTGGCTATGACTCCCAGCAGTTCCTTACAGTATGGGGTGGTTGGCTATGACTCCCAGCAGTGCCTAACAGTATGGGAGTGGTATGTGGGTGGGTGGCTATGACTCCCAACAGTGCCCAACAGTATGTGGGTGGGTGGCTATGACTCCCAGCAGTGCCTAACAGTATGAGGGTGGTATGTGGGTGGGTGGCTATGACTCCAAACAGTGCCTAACAGTATGTGGGTGGGTGGCTATGACTCCCAGCAGTGCCTAACAGTATGGGATGGGAGGCTATGACTCCCAGCAATGCCTAACAGTATGGGGTGGTATGTGGGTGGGTGGCTATGACTCCCAACAGTGGCTAACAGTATGTGGGTGGGTGGCTATGACTCCCAGCAGTGCCTAGCAGTATAGGGTGGTATGTGGGTGTGTGGCTATGACTCCCAACAGTGCCTAACAGTATGTGGGTGGGTGGCTATGACTCCCAACAGTGCCTAACAGTATGGGGGTGGTATGTGTGTGGGTGGCTATGACTACCAGCAGTGCCTAACAGTATGGGGTGGTATGTGGGTGGGTGGCTATGACTCCCAACAGTGCCTAACAGTATGTGGGCGGGTGGCTATGACTCCCAGCAGTGCCTAACAGTATGGGGGTGGTATGTGGGTGGGTGGCTCTAACTCCCAACAGTGCCTAAACGTATGGGGATGGTATGTGGGTGGGTGGCTGGCAATGACTCCTAACAGTGCCTAACAGTATGTGGGTGGGTGACTATGACTCCCAGCAGTGCCTAACAGTCTGTGGGTGGGTGGCTATGACTCCCAGCAGTGCCTGACAGTATGGGGGTGGGAGGCTATGGCTCCCAATAGTGCCTGACAGTATGTGGGTGGGTAGCTATGACTCCCAGCAGTGCCTAACAGTATGGGGGTGGTATGTGGGTGGGTGGCTATGACTCCCAACAGTGCCTAACAGTATGTGGGTGGGTGGCTATGACTCCCAGCAGTGTCTAACAGTATGGGGGTGGGTGGCTATGACTCCCAGCAGTGCCTAACAGTATGTGGGTGGTATGTGGGTGGGTGGTTATGACTCCCAACAGTGCCTAACAGTATGGGGTGGTATGTGGGTGGGTGTCTATGACTCCCAACAGTGCCTAGCAGTATGGGGGTGGGTGGCTATAACTCCCAGCAGTGCCTAACAGTATGGGGGTGGTATGTGGGTGGGTGGCTATAACTCCCAACGGTGCCTAACAGTATGTGGGTGGGTGACTATGACTCCCAACAGTGCCTAACAGTATGGGGGTGGTATGGGGTGGGTGGCTATGACTCCCAGCAGTGCCTAACAGTATGGGGGTGGTATGTGGGTGGGTGGCTATTACTCCCAGCAGTGCCTAACAGTATGGGGGTGGGTTGCTATGACTCCCAGCAGTATGGGGATGGGAGGCTATGACTCCCAACACTAGCAGTATGTGGGTGGGTTGCTATGACGCCCAGCAGTGCCTAACAGTATGGGGGTGGTATGTGGGTGGGTGGCTATGACTACCAGCAGTGCCTAACAGTATGGGGGTGGGTGCAAGGGGAGTGCCTGAAGGCTGGAAGGGGGAGGATGAGAGGGTGCAAGGTGTATGGTAGGAGACTGCACTCATCCCATATGGCCCAGGTACACACCCATGCACCATGCCAATGCACAGAGAGTGTGAAAGTACTGACAAGATAGCTGACACTGGGCCCTGGTGTAGGCAGCACAAGGCCCTCCTGTGACCAGTGCAAATACTAACACCAGGACAAGGTCAGATATCCTGCACAGGAACTTACAACCACCGTTATGGCAGCATGCTTCATGGGGGACAGACACACCACGAGGGACGTCCACTTGCAAATCACACTCAAACTACTAGCATGGCCTTTCACACACACTCCTAACAGAAACAGAGCCTCTGGGGACAGGCAATGGATTGCACCACTGTCAAAATCGTCATGTAACACAACAAAACAAATACTGATCTGATGACGCATCCAAGCAAAAAATGCACAGTGCTGAATCACAAGTCCATTGTGCTTCTCACACAATGCTCTAGCCACAGCTTTCGGACGCTGTGGATGCACTTAAGTACCACTATGGACCTAGGCATTGACAAGGTGATGCATCTTGGAGAAGTGCCACGTTCTAAAGCCCTGTGCCAGAAGTAGGTGTACTGGTCCACGGGGGTTAGCAGTGTGTGGCCGTCACGGCACAGCAACACCTCACAAATGTTAGTGACTGAAATCAGAAAAATTCCACTCAGTCTCTATCATAAACATGCTGTATTTAAACTCTGTGCATGCTTGAACCAGGCATAAGGATTGACACTGCATTGTGCAGATTGGGCCACACAGAGCACAGCTGGATCTGTGTCGTGCTGGTGACACAAGCCACAGCAATGGCTGTGCCAGTCATTGTAAACAGTACCGAACATGTCAATGACCTCTGAGCACATGTCAATCTGATCCCACAACATACCCATACACAAGTGAACAATGACAACAATCCAAAGCAGGCGGAACAGTGCTAACGACAATGTATATCAAAATTGGATGTTGCATGATTGTGCATTAACAGTGTCTGTCACTCACACCCAAAGGGCAATGTGTGGAAACTACCCCCAACCAGGGGGGAGATGGATCCCAGTCCCAGGCTCAGCAGGACCCTGACCCCACCGACAGCGACTCCTCTCAACACACCGTGGCTGACCCCAACCAACCAGGCCCCGCTGGATACCAAACCCATGCAGCAGCTGGATCAGATACATCAGAGTAATAGCTCTTACTTGCACGATAATTGTTGGGCTCACCCTGCACTTTGCAGGATTTAGGGCAGCTAGGCATCGACATTCTTCACCTCGCGGCGTTTTAGGCCGCCATCTTGGGAGAGGGCATCTGAGGCTGCCGAGTTACGGGCGCCATCTTTATTGGGGGACTAGTTGCTTCCCTTACACTCCTCCCACTTCTTGGAAGAGCTCGCAGGAGCCTATTTAAACATTGGAATCGGCCGCTGACAGGTAGACTTGCATACTGCAGCGCGCTTGTTGTTGCTTGCTATATTTTTAAAAAACGTTATACTTATCATTTAATTGCGCCGTTTACCTACACTATATTTTAATTAGATCGCGCTGCTTACTTGCGCTTGTTGCAATTCATAGGACTGTCTGGGGCAACATCAGAGTAATAGCTCTTACTTGCACGATAATTGTTGGGCTCACCCTGCACTTTGCAGGATTTAGGGCAGCTAGGCACCGACATTCTTCGCCTCGCAGCGTTTTAGGCCGCCATCTTGGGAGAGGGCATCTGAGGCTGCCGAGTTACGGGCGCCATCTTTGTTGGGGGACTAGTTGCTTCCCTTACACTCCTCCCACGTCTTGGAAGAGCTCGCAGGAGCCTATTTAAACATTGGAATCGGCCGCTGACAGGTAGACTTGCATACTGCAGCGTGCTTTTTTTTGCTTGCTATATTTTTAAAAAACCTTATACTTATCATTTAATTGCGCCGTTTACCTACGCTATATTTTAATTAGATCGCGCTGCTTACTTGCGCTTGTTGCAATTCATAGGACTGTCTGGGGCAACATCAGAGTAATAGCTCTTACTTGCACGATAATTGGTGGGCTCACCCTGCACTTTGCAGGATTTAGGGCAGCTAGGCACCGACATTCTTCTCCTCGCGGCGTTTTAGGCCGCCATCTTGGGAGAGGGCATCTGAGGCTGCCGAGTATTGGACGCCATCTTTGTTGGGGGACTAGTTGCTTCCCTTACACTCCTCCCACGTCTAAGGTTATTTAAGATGGACAGGCAGTCAGCGCGCAGCGATGGCGCGCAGCGGGTGCGCGCCGGAGGTGCGCCAGAGGTAAGCCCGTTTGCGCCCGTTCGCGCACAGGACGCGCCAGGCGCCAGTAGGGATGATTCTTTGTGCCGTTCCGCTCCTACTTATTCTCGTGACGATCTTCTAAAACTCAACTCTGGCAACATTCCTAGACACCAGCTCTCTACCATCAGCACACAGAGAGATTCACTGTCCTGTGGTTTACTAAATGTAAGATCTCTTAGTAAACATTCTGAAGAAATCACGCTACTCATTGAGTTTCATGAGTTAGACGTACTCTTCATGACTGAGACCTGGACCAATGCCAATAGCATGGTGGAGCTAGGACTAGCATGCCCGTCGGGCTATAAGATTAGACACATGCCTCGGGTAGGGGCCAGAGGAGGAGGAGTAGGGATGATCTTTAGAGAGACAATAGTTCTCTCCCAGCTTGACATTAAGACAATCCCAGGCTGTGAATTAATGGCCTTCTCAATTATTGGTCAGGGGGGTGCACTCTATTCAGGTCTGTTGTGCTATAGACCCCCGGCATGCACTCTATCCGCTGTAACAGAGCTCATTGATATTATCTATGATCTTTCTAATTCGCACACGAGACTAATAGTGTTAGGAGATTTTAATTTAGGGCCGGATGGCTCGACCGATTCAGCCTTTAAAGATTTGATCCAAGCTAACTGTAATATTCAGCTACAGCAGCTAGTACTTGCTCCGACCCACGTAAAGGGTCACGCACTTGATCTTATCTTTGCCGACGTTGGCCAAGTGATCGTACGAAACATTCTTCCTCAGTGTTGGACGGACCATGCACTCGTCCATTTTGATCTCTCACTTCCCGCCTCACCAACTAAGAAAGGCAGCCTAGGGGTTACTAAGGTAGGCAGACAATGGTCTAAGCTTCTAAAACATTCTCCTCTCCCCACTCTGCTTCCAGACGGTTTCTCTCTGAGAGACAATGTAGACGCGAGTTATGAGACTCTAAGCCAGCGAATCCTGGTGTCACTGGATTCACTAGCCCCTCTGCAAAAAACTAGAGTCAAAACAAAACGTGCGATGCCGTGGTTCTCAGAAGAACTCTATCAGCTCAAACTTCGGTGTAAACGGGCTGAGCGGAACTGGAGAAAGCGGTACCTTGAGGCAGACAGAGCCTTGTTTAAACAGGCATTGGCGACGTATAAAGCCCAGATTAAACAGGCCAAGGCTAGTTTTTTGGAGGAATCATTGCTGTCAGCGGTGAATAAATCCCAGGTCCTATTTAAGATCGTCAAAGATTTGGCATCTCGCGCTTGTACTGCAAAGAACACTCCGCCCTTTCAAACTTTACGTGACTCATTGGCACAGGCCTTTGAGGATAAGATCACAACGATTTTGAATAACCTTGCTACGCCGCCAGGCTCTGCTTCTCATATTTCGGGCCATTGTACCACTACATCTGCTTCTGAGAAAGATGTCAGTCTGGCCCAATCGAATATTTTTCCCCCGCCGTCCTTTGAAGATTTTTGTTTACTGGCAGATGGGATATCTTCGGGCTCGCCATCTGACCCCCTTCCACATAAATTTTGGAAACTATTCCGGGAAGAGATCTTTCCTCCCCTGTTCTCTATCTGCTGTCAGTCCCTTGAGTCGGCATGGGTTCCGGACTGTTGGAAACTGGCGGTGGTCTCCCCTCTCCTGAAAAAGGACACCTTGGATCCCACCTGTCCAGCAAACTACAGACCCATCTCGTTGCTCCCATTCCCAATTAAAATTCTGGAGAAACTGGTTACTAAACATCTTTCCAGTTTCGTGGAGAATAACGCTTGCTTGGACGTGGCCCAATTTGGCTTTAGACCCGCCCATGGGGCAGAATATGCGCTGGTGACAGTGCTAGATGACCTGCGAACGCGTGCCGACCATGGTCGAGCTGCTTTCTTAGTACTGCTCGACATGTCGGCCGCGTTCGACACGGTCAACCACACGATCCTGATTGGGAGACTGGAGGAAATAGGGGTGTCGGGATCGGCTCTTGATTGGCTGATGTCTTATCTTGACAACAGACACCAAATGGTAGCCCTGCCTCCTTTTAAATCCAACACCAGAAGGGTCGGGCAGGGCGTGCCCCAGGGATCGGCCATCAGTCCGATCCTGTTCAATCTCAACCTCAGTCCCCTGATTCATTAGATAAAATCATTTGGCATAGCAGTCACCAACTACGCTGATGACACCCAACTTGTCTTCTCGTTTGAGGGCAAGGAGGCTGTGTCACAGGAGACTTTCTCTCAGTGTATGTCCACCACGGCGGAATGGTTGAGTCTCAACTCCTTACAATTCAACGGTTTCAAAACTGAGGTACTACACTGCTCATTGGATCGCACCCCTAGGCCTCTTCCATTGAACTTTTGGCCTCCGTCTTTTCGGGGTACTAGCCTACCGGCCGAATCAGTTCGTAACCTGGGGGTGATGTTTGACTCCAGCTTGCAGTTAGATGTGTCGATAAACAAAACAGTGGCCACTTGCATGACACTGCTGCGGATGTTGCGGAAGATATTACCTATGCTCCCTGCACATTCCAGGCCAGAGGTAGTGCGGAGTATCATCCTAAGTAGGCTTGACTACTGTAACGCACTACTTCTGGGGGCACCTTTGACCCTAGTGGGAAAACTGCAACTTGTTCAAAACTTCGCCGCCAAAGCGGCCCTTTCGCGCCGCCGCTCTGACTCATCCTCAGAAGCACTCAGGGATCTCCACTGGCTGCCAATCCCTCAGAGGATTGATTTTAAAGCCCTTTGTCTGGTAAATAAGGCCCTTCACGGTCAGGGCCCTTCTTCTTTCCAGGACTCGTTTTCCTGGTATGTACCTTCTAGATCTCTCCGCTCGGCCTCAGCCCATCTGGTGGTAGTCCCCAAGATTTTGAGGACCCGGATAGGAGGCCGCTCTTTTAGGTTTACTGCAGCGAGACTGTGGAATTCCCTACCAATATGCCTGCACAGCATGGATGATCTTATTCCTTTTAAGAAAGCCCTGAAAACTTATCTGTTTCCAAAAATGTTGTAAATTCTCTCTGTAAGCTGTGCAACTGCTCAAATACGGTGCTGTAACATCCAAGTCAAAGAGCCAGGATACCCGACGGGTGACAGTCATTGCGCTATACAAATGCACCAATACATACATACATCTGTGCCAACCACCACATCCATTCCCGCCACATCCCAGCAGACAGCTTGGAGCCCTGCCCATAATCCACAACAGAGCCAGTCTGACAATGAGGGACAAGGCACCCAGGAGGTGGCAGACGACACCACCACTGCCATCACTCATGGGTCCCGTCGATCCGATGTGCCCACAAGCGCAGGCCAGGCTCGTGTGGGCAGGGATGGTGGGAGTGGTGCAAGGCGGAGGCGAGAACCTGACTAGCAAGCTGCAGGGCCTGGCATGTCAGAACTCAGAAACATCATGGAGGCATACCTGCGGGACACCAGGGAGTTCAGCCAGGTAGTGGAGACCCTCAACGAAATTAAAAATCATCAGGACGAGCAACATGCCAGTCACCAACGACACCATGGACGGATGGAGGCAAGACTGGATGAGTTCTTGGCGGTGCATAGGGAAATAAGCCAATCACTCCATCAGATTGCTGTCAACATGCAGCACCCTCCCTGTGTCACCAGGCCAGAAACATCAAGGCAAAGACCAACACCAGCCACAGGGAGGGAGGAGGAGGAGGAGGAATTGTCTGACAGAGCGTCCCAGGCATCGTCAAGGCCTGCACGTGAGGGTCCCGCAAGGAAGGTGGGTCGTCCACGGCTAAGACGTTGAGAGGCAGTGGGCTATGCACAACTCCCAGGTCACCTGGTCTGGCATCTTGCCTTTGTGTGCAACAGCATCACCTTATTGACTCTCCCACATGGACTTGCTGGTCGCAGTGTGCCCAATGATGCCAAGCACTGTGGCCTGGACTCTGTTGACTCATACTGTAAGGCATCACATCTCCAGCTGTGAACTTTGGATGTCCCCCCTTTTTGTACAGCACCTACTCACGTTTCCCACACACGATCAGAAAATAAATCTAAATAACATAAAACGCATTTGTGGAGAGGTTTTGTACCCAGAGTCAAAAACATATGTGTGGGGACTTGTATAAAATGCCAGAGTGTTGAACAAACTGCAGCCCTCCACACACTGGGATCTGAGTCTGGTTGAGGACACACATAGGTCACAATATTCCAACAACTACATACATGGATGGCAATACACACCTGTGATGGTTACAAAATGCTAAAGGGGGGGTTGGCTTGCAATACTGCAATTACAGACAGGTACAGAAGAGTCACTTGGAGGTGTACAGATCATGGGTAATGAGCACAGAACCTATCACACCAACAGAAATTATTAAACAAAGATATGTTATGCAGTTTCTTAAAAATTCGACACAATTACACGAAGTATAAAGAAAATAGGGTTCATTTAATCTCAAAGGCTTTCCCTCAGTCCAGCCAACACGTGTTTCGTCGCTTGGGCGGATACCCATGACTTCATCAGGGCTGGGAAAAGATACAATATGAAAGTGTGTTGGAGTTGCGAGATACACTCTCTCGTTGTCATCAAGTATACATAAATTCATTCTGTTTACATAGAAACAAGTCGGAGAAAACATTTCCCGTCAATAACGTCGTGCGATAAGAATACATGCGTTTGGAGAGGAAAACTAGGTGGGAGTGAAAATCAAATCCCTTAGATAAACAAGTTTCAATCTTGAGAGAAGAAAAGAATACCCCACAGTTCGTGATAATTGTTATCATTATTCCGTGCTATAGTAATTTCAAAGGAATGGGTTTGTGCTCACCCCAGTATTCATGAGGCCGTTAGGTGATCATTAATGTGCCTGGTCGTGCCGGGTCTACAACTCACTCATGCCAATGTATTAGAAGGTGCTCTGTTATATTTATAAGGAGGCTGAGTAAATAAACCTACTCAGGCTTACCTGCTATCGAAAGCTATTGGACCTGTGAGCCTGAATCAAGTTATAATTGATATTTAATTTCCTACAATAGTTGTAATCTGGATATATATATGACAAGGTTATATTCTAAAGTATTATCCAAAATTAGAGAACATACCTTCCAGCTGGTTATATTTCCGGCCCAGCCTTATGTGGCGTGGGCAATATTTCTTATCAGAACTTGGTCCGTGTCACAAAGGATCGCTAGAATTAATAAAACGAATATGCGTTCACCTAATCTGGTATAATGCAATCTTATTCGAATTGAATATTGTTGCCAGCAATGGATAAAGAGTTTACCTTCAAATCGCTAGCTTTTAATATTCCCCGTACTCCGGTACTCTCTCAATCTCAACCCGGGATATGTCAAAATCCCTGACGTCCTTCCTCCAGTAGTATTTGTGGAGTGAAGTTACTATCCACTGTCCAAATAAAGATCATAGGTTCGTGTAAGTACAGGTGCCAATTCTAGTAACTAGATTAAGACTCGTGACACTAATGTATCAGAAAACCCCTTCTCGGTGCAGCGCTTACCTCCTATTATTTTGGAGTCCAGTAGCGGCGAAGTCCCACTAATCTTATCGAGCGGTCTCCCGTATTGTGCGCGCCAGCGTTCATGACCCGGAAGCCCAATAAATACACACCGGCTATCTAACCCGGTTCTGGACATAGGTCCAATGGTGTCACAAGCGGTCCATATCCGCCATCTTTGAATGGTGTAAATACATCTCCCAAAGTAATGAGTTCCTTCAATTTTAAGGGATCGGTGCTCTTAGTTCTATTCGTAATCACGTGTCAAGCAGTGGCTAAACTTTAGTCATTGCATGCACTAATATCGTTCGTGGTGTTATAGTGAAAACTAGAACTGTGAGGTTATATACATATAATGTAATGCATACAATATTGTTTGGCCTATGTAAAGTCGCAATATACAAATTACAACTGTGTTATCTTAGGTCTTCAGTTCATCAATGTTCTTACAGTCCGTGGTATACACATATTAATGGTTAAGTGTGCGATATTGACATATATGGTACAGTCAACACATTCTGTCAAATTTGCAAGTACGAGGGTACAGTTAGATGATACAGTAAATCTGTTAATCCACAATTACAAGATGTGAGGTTACAGTTAAATGATTGGTGACCTAGTCATTATATATCATACAGTTGCAAATTTGACAGAATGTGTTGACTGTACCATATATGTCAATATCGCACACTTAACCATTATTATGTGTATACCACGGACTGTAAGAACATTGATGAACTGAAGACCTAAGATAACACAGTTGTAATTTGTATATTGCGACTTTACATAGGCCAAACAATATTGTATGCATTACATTATATGTATATAACCTCACAGTTCTAGTTTTCACTATAACACCACGAACGATATTAGTGCATGCAATGACTAAAGTTTAGCCACTGCTTGACACGTGATTACGGATAGAACTAAGAGCACCGATCCCTTAAAATTGAAGGAACTCATTACTTTGGGCGATGTATTTACACCATTCAAAGATGGCGGATATGGACCGCTTGTGACACCATTGGACCTATGTCCAGAACCGGGTTAGATAGCCGGTGTGTATTTATTGGGCTTCCGGGTCATGAACGCTGGCGCGCACAATACGGGAGACCGCTCGATAAGATTAGTGGGACTTCGCCGCTACTGGACTCCAAAATAATAGGAGGTAAGCGCTGCACCGAGAAGGGGTTTTCTGATACATTAGTGTCACGAGTCTTAATCTAGTTACTAGAATTGGCACCTGTACTTACACGAACCTATGATCTTTATTTGGACAGTGGATAGTAACTTCACTCCACAAATACTACTGGAGGAAGGACGTCAGGGATTTTGACATATCCCGGGTTGAGATTGAGAGAGTACCGGAGTACGGGGAATATTAAAAGCTAGCGATTTGAAGGTAAGCTCTTTATCCATTGCTGGCAACAATATTCAATTCGAATAAGATTGCATTATACCAGATTAGGTGAACGCATATTCGTCTTATTAATTCTAGCGATCCTTTGTGACACGGACCAAGTTCTGATAAGAAATATTGCCCACGCCACATAAGGCTGGGCCGGAAATATAACCAGCTGGAAGGTATGTTCTCTAATTTTGGATAATACTTTAGAATATAACCTTGTCATATATATATCCAGATTACAACTATTGTAGGAAATTAAATATCCATTATAACTTGATTCAGGCACACAGGTTCAATAGCTTTCGATAGCAGGTAAGCCTGAGTAGGTTTATTTACTCAGCCTCCTTATAAATATAACAGAGCACCTTCTAATACATTGGCATGAGTGAGTTGTAGACCCGGCACGACCAGGCACATTAATGATCACCTAACGGCCTCATGAATACTGGGGTGAGCACAAACCCATTCCTTTGAAATTACTATAGCACGGAATAATGATAACAATTATCACGAACTGTGGGGTATTCTTTTCTTCTCTCAAGATTGAAACTTGTTTATCTAAGGGATTTGATTTTCACTCCCACCTAGTTTTCCTCTCCAAATGCATGTATTCTTATCGCACGACGTTATTGACGGGAAATGTTTTCTCCGACTTGTTTCTATGTAAACAGAATGAATTTATGTATACTTGATGACAACGAGAGAGTGTATCTCGCAACTCCAACACACTTTCATATTGTATCTTTTCCCAGCCCTGATGAAGTCGTGGGTATCCGCCCAAGCGACGAAACACGTGTTGGCTGGACTGAGGGAAAGCCTTTGGGATTAAATGAACCCTATTTTCTTTATACTTCGTGTAATTGTGTCGAATTTTTAAGAAACTGCATAACATATCTTTGTTTAATAATTTCTGTTGGTGTGATAGGTTCTGTGCTCATTAACTGTGATCTGTGGATCAATGGTGGGTTAGGATGACAACCCATGCCTAGGCACCCAACAACCTATTTTCCTATCAATGTAAATATTGTCCTACATATCGTGAAGCGCCAATTCCACCAAGAATAGTCATCGTTCAAAACTTGCAGATCATGGGTAATATGTAGGTGTCCACGGAGGGAGTACCAGGATCTGTGTTCAGAGGTATGAGAACTATCAGCCGCATGCAGTTGTACTGTGGATGTGATGAATGGTGTCCAGGCCAAGTTTGGCAGGTCGGACTGTGGGCAACGGGGTGTTGGAAGGTAGATGTCCATATCAGTTTATTGGCCTGGGCCTGTGGAGTGCCTACTGAGTGTGGCTGAGGACTATGAAGGTGAACCTGCAGTTGACTGTGGGACTATTGTAGGTATCTCAGGTGGACGGTCATGTGGCAGTAGCAGGGGATGTTACAAGTACTCCTGGAGTCTGGTTCTTGTACCTCTGTAGAGGTTGTTGCTGTAGTTGGGATGGCTGGTGCCGTTGACGGCGACCAGGCTGAACACCACCTCGTAAACAGACATCGCCATAGCCATCCCAAAAGGCTATAAGATCTCCCGCAGACACCGCACCAACAGAGTGGGAGGAGGAATCGCCATCATCCACATGAACACTCCCAGAGTCACTACCAACACCAACTACACCCTCAGCACCACCTAGCACATGCACTTACAGATCCACACTGACGCCAACAACACCCTCAGGGGAACACTCATCAACAGACCACCTGGACCCCGACCACAATCCATCAACACCATTGCTGACCTCATCAGCACACATGCCCTCGGCTACACGGATTACATTCTCCTTGGGGACATGAACTTCCAGCTTGAGAACAACAACGATGCAAACTCCACTGCCTTCATCGACAACCTCGTCAACCTCGGATTTAAAGTACTCGTGACAACACCCACCCACACCGCTGGACTCACACAGGACCCCATCTTCTCCGCAACTCCACACGTCTCCTTCAACCACACCACTGAACACCACTGGACAGACCACAGATGCCTCGACTTCATCTTCAGTAAACCCACCACACCACCCCGCACACAGCACATGCCACGCCGCTGCTGGTGCAAGGCCACCGTGGACTAACTGACTGCCACCCTCGCCCTGGGACCACCCGCCGATCACACCTACCCCGACTCCGCTGCCATCACCCTCAAACAGTGGATCAACGACTGCACTGACACCCTTGCCACACTCAATACCTCCGCCAACTATCACAACAACAAGATAGCTGCATGGTTCACCGAAGATCTCAGGACCTCCAAGTGCACTTGTCGTAGGCTGTAGAGGTGCTGGCTCCACAACCAAACATCAGACAGCTACACAACACACAAGAGTGCCACCCGCAGACACCACCAACTCATAAGGACCGCCAACAGGACAGCCTAGACAGCAATGTACACAACAGCAAACAGCACATCAACATCGTCATTGAGCTCACAACTCCCACCTACAACACCAATGACATACCACCATCACAAGACCTGTGTGACTCACTCTCCACCTTCTTACACCCTAGGATCATCGACATCCCTAACAGCTTCCATTCCGCTCCCCCCACACACACAAACAAGTCCACCCCCCCTTAGACCAACACCCACAAAAATAACCTGACCGCCTGGTACAACGTCAGCGACAAAGATACCATCAGGACCACGGACTCCATCCACTCCGGATCCACATCTGACACATGGCTTCTCAACATTTTCAAACAATGCAGCTAAGCCAGCGCACCCCTTCTCCAAAAAACAATCAACATCTTCTTTGAGACAGCTACCTTCAGTGGGTGCTGGGAGAATGCTGAGATCAACACCTTAGTGAATGAACAAAAGGCGGACCCAAAATACCTCAAGAACTTCACGGCCATCTCCCCTTCACAGAAAAAGTCACGTAGAAGATCGTCAACAGACTGCTGAGCCGCTACCTTGATAACAACAACATCATGGGACCATCCCCGTCTGGATTCCACCGCAACTGCAGCACGGACACCGCCCTCATCACCGCCAACAACGACACCAGCATCCTCATGGACAAAGGAGAAACAGACGCCCTCATCCTTCTGGACCTATCACCAGCCTTCCACACGGTCTGCCAAGACACCGTAACAGCACGCAGCCATGACGCCAGAATCTAAGAGATTGCCCTGGCCTGGGCAACATCCTTCCTCTCCGGCAGAGCCCAAAGCGTCTGCCTCCCACACTTCCGTTCCAAGACCAAGGAGACCATCCGCAGCGTCCCACAGGGATCATTCCTCTGCCCGACGTTGATCAATATCCACATGGCACCACTCACCCATGTTGCACTACAACATAGCCTCAACGTCGTCTCCTACGCCAATTATACCCAGCTGATCATATCCCTCACCGAAGAATCACACACTGCCAAAGGAAACCTCCACAGAGGAATGAGGCCGTTGCCAAATGGATGAAGGACAGCAGGCTGAAGCACAATTCTGACTAAACGCAGGTCCTCATCCCTGGCCGCACCACCTCAGCCTGTGATGACTCAAGGTGGCCAACATTGCTAGGAACAGCCCCAGAACCCACCAACCACGCACGGTCATCCTCAAATCCTCCCTCTCCATGACCAAGCAGGACAATGCCATTTTAGCTTCCTGCTTCAACACCCTCTGAATGCCCCGCAGGATCTTCAAATGGATCACCTTAAACACGTGAGAAATAGTCATCTTGGCCCTCTCCACGAGCTCACTGGATGACGCGAACGCCCCCTATGCAGCTACAACAACCATACTCCTGAGATGGCTACAACGCATCCAGAACGCCTTGCCACGTATGATCATTGATTTCACCAACATGGCCACATAACATCACACCTGAGAGGCCTGCACTGGCTCCCAGTCAACAACAGGATCACCTTCAAACTCCTCATCCTTGCACACAAAGCTCCTAACCACGCCGGAACAGCATACCACAATGACCGACTCAGCTTCATCTGGAAAACCACCATCAGTGACAGATCCTTCTCCTACCTTGCCTCAAAGACCTGGAACACCCTCCCTACAAGGCTACCACAGACCCAGGACCTGCTGGCCCTCAGAAGACTTCTCAAAACCTGGATTTTCCATCTGTAGCAGCCCTCCCACGCATTGAAATCCTCACGGGTAGGTAGGGGCTCAACAAATGAATTGATTGATTGATTGATTGATAGATGGCTTAGCCAAATTGTGTGTGTAGGATTGGAGAGCTGTAGATGATAGTCACAATGAGGGTGGTCAGGCTGTTGGTGTGATACCGGATGTGCAGATGTTTGACAATGCGGAGTGTGTCCTTGGTGTTGTATGTGACTCTGAGGGTGTACCTCGTTAAGTTAGACCAATCATAATCCTGCTTTTGGTGTGTGGTCCCTGTGGGTTTTGGAATATCCGTCTGTGATGTCTATGTAGAAGTGGTGTTATGATGTTGCGTACTACCACGTTACAGTAATGAAGGCGATGTGTGGTGCTGCTGTGTTGGCGAGGTAACACAGTACAATGTGGTGCTGCTGGAAGTTGTGTGTGAGATGTACGAGGCACATGACCTGGTTATACATACTGCTATATGGGGCTGCATCGTGTTGCCAGTATGAGTTGCACACACAGGCAGAGAAGCTGGCATGGTTGTGTTTGTGGTAGCGTGATACCAGGTGGATGATTGTCTGGTGTTCACTGTGTGGAGGGTGGCTGGAGCATGAGTCTGTTGTGTCACATGATTCATGAAATGAGCTGAGTGTCTTGCAGTGTGCTTGTTGCAGGTGCAGACAGACCTGCCTTTGTCATGGAGGTTGTGCAACAGTGGCACAGACAAGCTGCGGCATGCTTTAAGAATAGATGGATGGAGGAGTATCTTGTAGGCGTGTGTGGTGCAATATCTGGCCACTCGGTGCTGCGTTGTGGCTGGGGATGCAGCAGCAGTAATGAGTGTACACATGACGGCAGAATGGTTGAGACAACATGCTACACAAGCACACAAACCCAAGGATTCTTGCAGGGCACAAAGTGACATGTGTATGTGAAGGCAGGAGTGTCTGGTTACCCACGGGTCACCCCGAGCTAAATGGGTGTACAATCGCCAAAGATCATGGGCACAGGATTAGGCACCCTTAGGCCAAGCGGGGCACAGGACACACAGCTTCAGCAGGTGTAGCCTGCACGTCGTGTGTAGCAAGCTAAACAACACATACACAACCATGTACGTCAGGCACAATATGGTACATTTGCCATTACCAACAGCATGCATGTGGTCACTGTACACGTAAACATATGAACAATCATCGTAAACAATGCCATATTGAACGCATGCAGACTGGCAAAAGATGTGCATTGACAGCAATGATGCACAATGTACTGTGTGAAACACACTTCCTACACAATAGGATAAAGTTGTTTGTGAGGCCATGCTGCATTAGCCAATGTACATGCCCAGTGGCATTGCTCTGAAAACAATCACAGTCATGCAATGATGTTACCTGTAATGCTGGTGAAAGATTCTCCACACGACTGCCAGGGACTATCCGTACCTTTGATCATCAGAGTGGTGCGATGCTGAAAGGGTTCCATCTCCAAATAGCCCCTTGGTCTGAGTACAAAAGACAGACCCAAAAGGGAGATCAGGCGAGGGAAGGAGAGGAGGGGAACTGCAGGGAGGGAGATCTGAAACAAAGAAAAACAAGCATAAGGAATCCATACTTATGTCACAAAATCACAGAATACCTCCGTACCTACACTCTACCAGTCACACCTGTGAAGTGTAACCGCTGCCACTGTACCCTATGTGTGATCACAGATTTTGCAATGAGACAATATCAGATGCTTGAACACGGACACATAAAAGGTAGCACAGTTTGTCACCTAAACGAAGCATGTGTAACACTCACAAGGCTGCTACTATGCAATTAGATCGATGTGGCCATCAACTAAGTCACAGTGTATGATTGAGGGTCCTAATCTGTGAAAATGTAATGTAGAGCAGTGCTACTGACACAAAGCCAACAATCCGTATTTAGCCCTGTGAATTCATAAGCATCATGACGGGAAAGTAGACATCACCCGCAAGAGCCGTAAGCAGCTCCTCCAATGAGGAAGGGAATGACCTAAACCCAAGGAAGCCCCGCAGGAGCCAGTCATTGGCTCTTGCAACTGTGCCCCACTTTGCGAAAAATGACAAGCAGGTGGAACCAAACTCAACAGCGAGTAATGAGGAACAAAGCCACAAAAAAACCCTACCGTGACCATGAGATGCTGCACGGCACAAGATAATCCTGTGAATGACCGCACTCGACTGGTGTCACCGAGATTTAACATTTGCTACAGCACAACGCTGTGATGACATCAGCGCAACATACCTGGCATCATGGGAATGGAAAGTTAACATCAACTCACAGAGAAGGCTAGCGAGGCAGTGTTCTACACCGGCACTGAGATAACGATATGACAGTGACATGACATACTGGCACACTGTGAATACCGAAAGTCTTAAAATTAGGATTTTTCTCAGTTTAGGAGTGACTTAACTGAGAAAAATCCTAATGTTAGGACTTTTGGTATTCACAGAAGGCATTTAGGAGTCCTAAAGTTAGGAGTCCTAACTTTACTACTACTAAACTGAGAAAAATCCTTATTTTAAGACTTTTGGTATTCACAGAAGGCATTTAGGAGTCCTAACTTCTGTGAATACCGAAATGAGTAAGTGCCTTCTGTGAATGCCAAAATGAGCAAGTGCCTTCTGTGAATACCAAAATGGTAGTAAGTTTATGATTTTGTCTTAAGTTAGTTCTGTGAATCGGGCCCAGCATGCCTAATCCTTGACATGTCACACACATGACATTGTCACACAGGGTCATGCTGGGCGTCAATTTGACAAGTAAGACAGTGCCCCTGTCCCTGCATCATGTGACAGATGCCCGTACTGAATAGTGTGCTATCCCAGTGTTGATGTGTATCACAACATGTTTATGATGTTACTTATGTGACAAGTGTAAAGGTTATTTGAACCACATAGTGCCCCATCACTAATGACATGTCTCAACAGCTCATCACACATCAACTGCGCCACATGATCACATGCCCTGTGCTATTTCACTGTCTGCCACACCTAGGGCCTGCTGATGTAAGGAGGCCATGCCAATATAAACCTCGACATCCTCATTATGACCTTATACCTACATCCCTGCCATGTGTTTTCCTGGTATCACTATTGTAATGGTGCCATGCGCGAGCTTGTAAAACGCACCTACACATGCATTCACTAGAGCGTGTCAAACGCCCAGTACCCCAATAGTGCGTGCGTGTGTACGGGTCGTTTCACCATTTCATTTGAGCCATACGTGAGCGGTCCCTACCCCAATAGTACATGCGTGTGTACTGGTCGTTTCACCATTACATTTGAGCCATACGCGAGCGGTCCCTACCCCAATAGTACGTGCGTGGGTACGGGTCGTTTCACCATTAAATTCGAGCCATATGCGAGTGGTCCCTAACCCAATAGTACGTGCGTTTGTACGGGTCGTTTTACAATTACATTTGAGCCATATGCGAGCGGTCCCTACCCCAATAGTACGTGCGTGGGTACGGGTCGTTTCACCATTACATTCGAGCCATACGCGAGTGGTCCCTACCCCAATAGTACGTGCGTGGGTACGGGTCGTTTCACCATTACATTCGAGCCATACGCGCGCGGTCCCTACTCCAATAGTACGTGCGTGTGTACGGGTCGTTTCACCATTACATTCGAGCCATACGCGAGCGGTCCCTACCCCAATAGTACATGCGTGGGTACAGGTCATTTCACCATTACATTCGTGCCATACGCGAGCGGTCCCTAGCCCAATAGTACGTGCGTGGGTACGGGTCGTTTCACCATTACATTCGAGCCATACGCGAGCGGTCCCTACCCCAATAGTACGTGCGTGGGTACGGGTCATTTCACCATTACATTCGAGCCATACGCAGGCGGTCCCTACCCCAATAGTACGTGCGTGGGTACGGGTCGTTTCACCATTACAATCGAGCCATACGCGAGCGGTCCCTACCCCAATAGTACGTGCGTGTGTACGGGTCATTTCATCATTACATTCGAGCCATACGCGAGCGGTCCCTACCCCAATAGTACGTGCGTAGGTACGGGTCGTTTCACCATTACATTCGAGCCATACGTGAGCGGTCCCTACCCCAATAGTACGTGTGTGTGTACGGGTCATTTCACCATTACATTCGAGCCATACGCGAGCGGACCCTACCCCGCCATTGCGTGTGTGGGACATTTCACTTTAGAAAAAGTGGCATTTGCGACGGAAAATGCACCGTATTTGCGTGGGGATCCCAAAAAATACATAGGGAACGTCTAGGGGACGAGTAGAATGCCCAGAATGAGGGCTAGTTGTCAAGGAAACAGAGATTTGAGTGTGCTCTACAGGTGTTCTGAAAAATTCAATTGGCCAAAACTATACAATGTTGCAAAATTTGTTGTGGAGCTTAAGCTCATATTTTAAACCATGCAAATGTGTGTCATGGCCTTATGTGTAATGGGATTGGATGAAACATGGGATGCAAAGTAATCTGGCCTATCACACTGTACTCCTTGAACTGACAGCCCATCAGCAGCACTGATTTAAGGCTGCATGAAGCTGTGAGAGGGCACTTGCCTGCACAACATTGGAGTGGACAACACTGCTGCTGTCTCTGCATTCCCTGGACTCTGATTTAGTTGACCAAGGAGAGGGCACCTGCATTCAGTGAGGAGGAGAACCAGTGCCTACTGGATGCCCTCCTACCAAACGTCAGCAAACTCTATTGGAAACCAGGGGATCAGGTGAGTGATGAATGTGTGAGTGTCACTATAGCCATTGTGTATTTATGTAACAGGGATGCAATGTTGTTAGTAGTGAGTGCCGGGTGTGTACATTGTGGTATCTCCCATGCAGTGTATGATGTAGTTAAATAGTGTTTACTGCTTACCTGCATTGTGCTAACTTTGACATTCAATGCAATGTGAATCACATTTACTGCGGTGCCACACCTTGCAGGTTTTTTAGCCATGAGTTACTGAGGTGTAACAGTGTTCCCCCCAGAGTGACAGATGAATGTACTCTATCTTGTTAATTGTTTTTCGTGACCTGTGTGGATGTTGGACAAATGCATGCTTTGAAGTCATGGTCATTGCAGAGTGTGAATGTTCTTTGTCATCTGGCTATTTGTGTATGTGATGTTTGGCAGCACTGATGCATGGCCTATTCCATAGCTGTACCCATCTGATGTCACAAGTATGCAGTGCCGTGTGCATGACTTGGACAGTTTGCATGACGCCTGTGTCACATCTTTGTAAAGTGTGACATGTGCCAAGTGAGGTTGTATACACTGTTGACAATGACAAACAAATGATCTGTGCCAGGGTGTGCATGTGTGGTCTGCTGAGGGTTCTTAGGTGTAGTGTGATATGTGACAGCATGTCACGTGCTGTCCACCACCCTGAAGTTGCATATCTTGTTCAGTGTGTGCCATGCTCAGTTAGTGGTTTGCCCCCCTTATGGCATCTGTTTCCTTTCAAAGGCATGTAGTGGATTGGTGTTTGCTTACAGGCCACATTCACATGGACAATGATGCAAGTCCTGTCTGCATCCTATGCCCTGTTGTCATCGTCAATATGGTGCAAGTGTGTGCCTTTGGGACATGGAGCAGGTGTACTGATGTTGTTTCACTTTGTCTTCCTCACAGGTAACTGCCTATTAGAAGGGGGAGATCTGGCTGGACATAGTCAGGGCTGTCAGGTCTGTGGGGGGCCCTCGCCGAAGGATCCATAACATCAGGAAGAGGTGGAAGGACATCCGGTGCTGGAGCCGCCATATCGCCGGGTCCAGCTGAAGCTTGAAGCTCCACGCCGGCATGGCGGCACCCGTCACCTCACCCCCCACATGCTCCGGGTCCTGGAAGTGGTTTTTCCTGACCTCCATAGGCAGTTGCAGGAGGGACAGAAGCAAGGAGGGGGTATGTACATGTCTGTTTGTTGTCATGTGTGTCACATGCTACCTGCAGTGCTCAGAAGCCTGGTAACACTCCCACAGTTGGGGTGGTCTGGTCAGACAGGCAATTTATGCCTTGTCATTTAAATGCCCCATACTCAGCTGATGCTCTTTTACATCCCTTCCCCTCCTCCACATGTGTCAGTGGTGAGCTGTGTATGTAATTTCTGATGTGAACTCATCACTATGCACTTACCCTGTGATGCTGGACAATGCTGTCATTGTTGCATTTAGAGGCTACGTTGTTGTCTCACAGAGATGATTGTTCCACATAGATTTGTGCTACATGTATGTATTGGTAGTGCAACGCAGTTTTGTCTTGGTGTGCACACTACTGTGTTCACATTGACCCATGTGGTTGAGGTTCAATGCAGTGATGTTTTAAATATTCTCAATTTCAGGCACATTAGCTCAGGCATTTCTTGGATTTTGAACATGTGGGCCACTTCACTTGACAGCCAGTGTGTGTTATGTGCTAGCAACTGTATGATCCGGTGATAGAAGCCTCTGTGAGGAGTGTCAAAATAGTGTGTGGTGATGGAGGGAGCCTATGTACCAACCATATACTCACAACCAGTCAACAGGTCAGGGTTTTAACCATCACCTTTCTGTTGCACGCTCTGCCCCCCAAGTTCAAACATGGTCATGTGCAAATCAGTCTGTCCATGTGCCTCATGGGAACAGTCCAGCCAAATATGTCAAGCCATGCCTTCCCTGGACTGGAAACAAGGGTCCTGGGCCACTTACTGGCATTACAGCTGTCTTCTGCCATGCTTGCTTGTATACACATCTGTGTTTCACACAAGCCTGGCTGTAGACAGCTGTGATGCCAGTGAGATGTGATAGAAAGCTTGTTTCAGGTCCAGGGATGGCATTACATGGCAGTTCGGGCAGGACTGTTCCCATGTGGCACAGGCTCAGACAGAATTGAACATGACCATGTCTGGACTGGGATGGCAGAGTGGGCAACAGGCTTGTAGACATACAGAGGCTCATCATTGTGACTTTCCTTCAAGTTGTGGCCTGGCCTGTTACTTGTATCTTTGTATACAAGGAGTGTTGTGTCTATTACTATTGCGCAGTACTAGACTTAAATATGTGCTGAGTTATGTGGCATGTGACTCATGATGCATGCCATGATTAGAAATGTCCCCAAATGATTTGTTGCTGATATGTCTGATGTGTACAGGTGACTGATATATATTGTTACTTTCTCCTTGCTAACAGCATCATCACCCGAAAGTGGAGGAGACACAAGAACAGACCAGGCAGAGGGACCCAGCCACAGTGCCACCAGCTTTGAGTTGTCGGAGGGAGGCAGTGGCACAGAGGGTGAAGGCAGCCAGGCGCCCGGACCTCATGAGCAAGACACATCATATCATGTGGACGGCTCAGCTTCAGACTCCCAGGAGGAGGGGGAATACGCAGCAACAGCATCTGCACCCACTATGTCTGTCCCCTCCTCCTCCAGACCCATCTTCACCCTCCCAGTTGCTAGGGCCCCTTCGGTCTGTGCTGCCCCCGTGTCTCCTTCGTCCCCGGCACCGCAGCCCCTGCCCCTGTCTCCCCTGCTGCCCTCAGTGCTGAGTCCGTGGACCTACTCCGGCAGATTCAAGTTGGTCAGTCGTTGATGCTGACTGTCCTCCATGGCCAAACACAAATCATGACACAGTTGTTGTCATTCATGGAGGGCATGTCATCTGACATGTCTGATCAACGTCGGAGTTTGGCGTCCAAGGACTCAACACTGACAGCAGCACTTGCCATCCTGCAGCGCCAATCCCCCCCACTCCTTCTGACCCATCCACATCCCCCTCTCCCATACCTGTCCACCATACACACAGACGCACCAGATCACACACCCCGACAGAGACACCCAGCACACCCACACGTAAGTCGAAGTGCAGGCACCCAATATCAGGGGGATGTACGCACACCCACAGGGACAGGGGACATACATCACACACCCACCCACAGACACACTACACCTGACTCACAGCCCTCTACCTCCACTCCCATTGTGTTCCCGGGTTCAGGTGGTAGCCTGTCAGAACTGGCAGCAGTGTGCAGCGCTGAATATGTTGCATCCTTCTGTGCTGCACCTGCCACTGTGGAGGAATCCTCCCCACCTGCACCCACTACACATACCCTTAGACAGTTATTATGATTCGTCAGCTTGGGTACAAAACCTTGAAAACTTTATTGTGCTCATATATGAAGTACCATATCAACTCAAGTTATCCAACTCTACAGCTCTCGTTTCTCGCTCTAAAGTATAGCACATGCATACTAATACCGAAACATGTAAGCAGGGATTGTTTTCACCTATGGAAGTTATGTAGCAAATGTTTCTATATTTTGGTACACTGAAACTGACTTTACATACAACAGCAGTTTGAAATTATGGGGCACAGAAAAACATTGTCAAAACAAATTTGAATGCATTTATGCCAATTGTTTACATTATATGTTTGCTTCCTCAATATGTCCGCCATATTCAGTACCTACTTTTACACATATGGGTGATAGTCCGTTCTCTATGTCATTTGAAAGAGTAAAAGGACACTTGTTTGGTCTCCACTTGTAAACGTGATCAAGCTGCAAAGCGAAACGCGTTGGTTTCCTGCTGATTAAAATTACGTGCACAGCAATTTCTGAGTGTCAGAGACGTCTATTCGGATGAATGGACTACTTTGATGGATACAGTGGGTGACCGGGAGCCCTTCTCCGACCCACCCGTGAGCGTGACTGGTGACTTACCGGAAATCTGTTTTTCTTTTAAATTTGTGAATCCGGTCCGTTCCCCTTTTCCAGCAGAGCCGGCCAGCCTTGAAAAACGAGTTGCCCAACTAACTCGTTATACCACTGCAGGATTTATTCTTAAATATTTGGAAACTGAGCAAAAGGCGGCAAGGAGCAAAGGATTGTGGACCCTGCAGTACCCTGTCGAGGACGCCCCGACAGACGGAAATCTGAGTAGCATCGTAACTACGTGGTGCAACTTGTGTGAGTAAGTTTGGGAGGGTGACGCTGCAGAGTGCCGGGATCCGTGTCTGAATAGGGTTTGGGGGCCGATTATTAAAAAGAGGAGATATCCTCAATATCAGCAGAAGTTGCTGTTAATAATATTAAGCACGCAATCATGGCAGCGCTGGATGCCAAACGAAAGGCCACTGCGGATAAACTTTTCTTTATGCAGGGTGGCAGCTTGTCTAATCCAAGTGCATAAGCATCAACCAATATAAACAATGAAGTACAATTACAAGCTTTACTGGTCAAATTGGAGAAATTGCAGAAAAAAGAATTTTCTAAGTGGTGGGAGACGGAATCTCTCCAACGTTATATTGAGGTTGGGAGAGTGCCTCGTGGCCTTAGGATTTTTACCATCCCAACTTTCGAAGATCCAGATCCTGATATGCTCGAGGAATGGTCCAACAACTCATCTTCTTGCTCTATTACAATGATGCACATACTAGTTAGGTATGCCCTGAAAGACAGGAGTAAATTGCTAGAAGAAATCGACAAACTAATGAGTGAGATAGGTGCCCTTATGTCAAAGGATGCATTGGATGACCATTTGAAACATCTGGAAACGAAAATGTTGAAACTTGAGGAGGAAATCAGCATGAAGAAGCAACGAAAATTTCTGAGAGACTATAAAGATTACCAATCGGGTCGCACCCTGACCTTCCACCACAAATATGACCATTTATTTGATAAATCTCATCCGGTGAAAACTATCAATCCCGGCACATTGGCTCAGGTAGAAACGGTAGAAAGCGATGTTTCAGAAGGAAGCCTCCCTGATATCTCCCCGGCTGGGCTCAATCAAGTGATCTCAGAAGATCAACAAAAGAAAAAGAATAATTTTTTATTACAGTTCCAAGTCCTGAATCAAGGATGGACAGACATGCAACAGGATCAAGGGAGCCAAAGGGGAAGAGGCAGAGGAAATCGCGGAAGACCAAGAGGAACAAGCAAGCCAATATCAGACAAAAACACGGAAAAATCGCCCATGGGAGTACTGATGCGGGGCAGCAAGGCAAAAATATGACGGTAATCAATCTCTCACAAAGACCATTAACTGTACATGAGAATGATGTGTTGGCATTAGGGTTGTCTTTCTGTTCTTCTACTAATTTGAACTATGCCCAAACCAGGAAAGACTAGTTTTATTTCTCAAGGAAAATGAAGCTTAAAAAATGGTTTGAAACACATTCGCCTAGATTGTCTCCTGACAATACAAGTGCTAATCCTAGTAACTTGGACTCTAATGATGTTGAACTTCTGGAGTTGATCTCTTCAGGGACTATTGAAAGAGATGATTTGCTGTTGGATGGTGTTACTAATGTGAATCTGGGGAGTGAATTTAGGACTAAGTCGAGGTTCCTCCCCCACATTGTGTGTGAAGCAGTAGAAGTATTCGAAAAGGGGGTACTAAGTGATATTAAAAAATTGAGAACTAAACGAGTACCCAACAACATGAAAAACCTCTCCCTTGAACAGAAGCAGGCCATTGATGACCTGAAGGGTAACAATCAAATCGTAATTCGCAATGCAGATAAAGGGGGAAATGTTGTAGTGCTTGATAAAAATAAGTATTTGGCTGAGGGCTTGAGACAGCTAGGAGATACATCTTGATATCAACTGTGTACCCAATCTGATATAAGAACTTTAAAGAATACTTTTGATGATCTATTGCAAGACTATAGAGACAGAGGGTTATTAGAATGGGAAGAATATAAATTCTTACGGTGTGAACACCCAAAAATTCCCATTTTGTATCTCCTCCCCAAACTCCAAAAAAATGCTGTTGACCCACCGGGAAGGCCTATTGTGCCCTCAATAGGCTCCTTGCTGGAGAATACATCTCAATACATTGATTACTATTCACAGCCATTTGTCATCTCCCTTCCAGCTTACTTAAAAGACACCACCCACTTTTTGAAAATTATTGAAGGTATACATTGGGAACCCTCTTTCATACTGGTCACTTTGGACGTAAGCAGCCTGTACACATGTATACGGCATGATCTGGGACTGGCAGCCGTAGAGCATTTCCTCAAATCCAGATCTATTTCGTATCTTTGCCATTCCAAAATGTTAATCAAACGTATTGAATTTTGTTTGACAAACAATTTCTTTATTTTTGATGACAAGATGCACCGACAGTCACAGGGCACGGCTATGGGCACCTGCTTTGCCCCCAGTTATGCCAACCTTTTTATGGGTTAATGGGAGGAGCAGGTGTCCAGCCAATTAGCCGAATTTAACACCGAAGTTGTCCTGTGGCTTAGGTACATCGATGACATCTTTATGATTTGGAATGGAAGCATTGATTCTGCCAGGGCATTCGTATGTTTGTTGAATAAGAATAATTTTAATTTGGTCTTTACAGAACATATTCATAAGACCACAATTGAATTTCTTGATATTCAGGTTGAAATGCAAGGGGCTACTATGACCACTAGCCTCTTTCGTAAACAGACTGCGGGCAATAGCCTTTTAAATGCTAGAAGTACACATCCTCGAAGCCTTGTAGACAGCATACATTATGGGGAACTGCTACGAGCAAAGAGAAATTGTAGTAAAAGAAGCTGCATGCGAATTGGAGAAAACTGCAATGTGCCACCGTTTTAAAGAACGGGGATACAAGAATAAAACCATTGTACAGGCCTGTAAAAGAGCGGATGTCACCATCAGAAATGAGTTACTCAATCCGAATAAAATCATGGAGGAAGAAACTAAAGTAAGGTTTATCACAACTTACTCAGGGCAGGCACATGAGATTAGGAAGATCTTCAACAAACACTGGCATGTTCTCCTGACTGATCACCACCTGAAACCTTATCTGAATTCCAACCCCCAGATCACCTTCAGAAAATGTAGATCACTTAAAGATGATCTTAGCCAAAATACTGTTGTGAGTAAAATTGAACCCAAAGACAATCCAGGTTTCAAATGTTGTAGGTCGTGCAAAGCCTGTCGCAATAGTGTGAACTGCAATGAGCTCACAGTTCCCATATCGGGGAGAGTGTTTACAATAAAAAAATCACTCTCATGTCATACAATGTACTGCGTATACGTACTCATCTGTCCTTGTGACAGGTGGTATGTTGGCAGTACAACTTTGAAAGCTAAAGAAAGGGTCCTACAGCATTTAAGAGCGATTAAAAATCACAACCCAAAGTATCATGTGGCTCGCCATTTCTTTGATCACCATTTCCAAAATGAGAATCTGTTGAGGATGGTGGTTATAGATAAGGTGAATCTGGGGATTCGTGGAGGTAACAGGAAACTTGCCATACGGAAAATGGAGTCAATGTATATTATTGACTTTGAATGCAAGACCCCAAATGGATTGAACATAAATGAAGAATTAGCTGTACATCTTGCTTATTGGTAAAATTGATATGGAATGTAATTATGAATATTATCCGTAGTTGGATCTTTGTAGGTCTTTCTTTTAAATGTTTTTACGTATTTTTATCTTTCAGAGGTACTTTGATGAATTGGTGTGAACAGGAATATGGAGTTAATCATAATTGATTGTTGAAGATCAAGTGGCTGCCCGTATCGTACAGACATTTCATGTCTATAAACTGTTTAGTACGAGAGCTGTTTATGATGATGCTCATGCTGGAAGATAGATGATTTTGCCCACTGGGGCTCGGACTTTTTGGACAAATTCGCACATACTTATGGTATGGACTATTATGGCACTATGTTACAAAAAACAGCCCACTTGGGCGTGGCTTACCCTGACTGTCCTGGCCCACTGGGGTGGAACTATCGAATTGATAGACAGTTATTATGATTTGGGTACAAAACCTTGAAAACTTAATTGTGCTCATATATGAAGCACCAAATCAACTCAAGTTATCCAACTCTACAGCTCTCGTTTCTCCCTCTAAAGTATAGCACATGCATACTAATACCGAAACATGTAAGCGGGGATTGTTTTCACCTATGGAAGTTATGTAGCAAATGTTTCTATATTTTGGTACACTGCAACTGACTTTACATACAACAGCAGTTTGAAAGTTTGGGGCACAGAAAAACATTGTCAAAACGAATTTGAATGCATTTATTCCAATTGTTTACATTATATGTTTGCTTCCTCAAGATGTCCGCCATATTCAGTACCTACTTTTACACATATGGGTGATAGTCCGTTCTCTATGTCATTTGAAAGAGTAAAAGGACAATTGTTTGGTCTCCACTTGTAAACGTGATCAAGCTGCAAAGCGAAACGCGTTGTTTTCCTGCTGATTAAAATTACGTGCACAGCAATTTCTGAGTGTCGGAGACGTCTAATCGGATGAATGGAGTACTTTGATGGATACAGTGGGTGACCGGGAGCCCTACTCCGACCCACCCATGAGCGTGACTGGTGACTTACCGGAACTCTGGTTTTCTCTCATATATATATATATATATATATATATATTCACTGAAAAAACCATAGGTTATAGACCATATATAGTTAGGAATTTGCATTTACAAAACCTTGAAAATTCACTGAAAAAACCATAGGTTAGAGACCATATATAGTTAGCTGGACATTTTATTGACATAAAACCAATGAAATTCCATATATAGTTAGTTGCACTAACTATATATCGCGCACCCGCAATCCACTGCTGATGATGTCACATATTACATCATTCATGACATGGTCAGTGACATCACTGATGACATCACTGATGACATCTCAAATGACATCACTGATGACATCACTGATGACATCTCAAATGACATCACTGATGACATCATCTAGTGTCTGTGTGTTTTTGTAAAGTTTAAATATGTTTTACATATTGAAGAATGAGTGGATGTATGGAAGACTGAGTGTGTGTGTGGCTGGCTGGGAGGTGTGTGACTCTGTGCATATCAATGTGTACTTGTATCAGTGATTGTATAAGAGAGTAAGTATGTGTTAGTATATGTGTGAAAAGTATGGTGTTCTGTGTTTAACTGTATAGATGAGGAAATCTAAGTGTGATTGATTCTTCACAGGACTGACTAGGTGTATGAGTGCATATGATAGTGTTGTAATAATGAGTGACTGTATGTATGAGTGATTGTATGGGTGAATGAGTGAATGTGTGTGTAGACGTAGGAATCAGTGAGTGCGTATGTAGTAACTGGTATTGGTGTGTCATGATGTCATCAGTGATGTCATTTGAGATGTCATCAGTGATGTCATCAGTGATGTCATTTGAGATGTCATCAGTGATGTCATCAGTGATGTCACTGACCATGTCATGAATGATGTAATATGTGACATCATCAGCAGTGGATTGCGGGTGCGCGATATATAGTTAGTGCAACTAACTATATATGGAATTTCATTGGTTTTATGTCAATAAAATGTCCAGCTAACTATATATGGTCTCTAACCTATGGTTTTTTCAGTGAATTTTCAAGGTTTTGTAAATGCAAATTCCTAACTATATATGGTCTATAACCTATGGTTTTTTCAGTGAATTTCATTGTTTTTTTAAAAGCTAATATCTATAGCTGTAAAATATATTCTTTATTACGTGACGTATCACGTAGCCACGTGAGACACCTCATGACGCGTCGCATAACCGTGACGTATCGGCTCTGCAGCGCAAACAAAACCCGTAACGTAAGCGTGCCGGAGCACGCTTACAGATATATATATTTTTTTTAACCTTAATTAGACAAAATCCACACGTGCACATATCTTGAGGCCTTGCAAAGGCACATCAAACAAACAGTCCCTACAATTTTGCCAAGTTTGCTGGAAATCTATTCCCTTAATTTTTTTTTTACTGTTTCTCTTGGTTTTCCCCTTGTTACGCTTACCGGGACGCTACCCGGTACGCGAACCGGACGCTCCAAAAACACAAGATGGCGGACTCCCGTTACGCTGCCGGTTAGCTGCCCGGTTCGCGTACCGGGAAGCGCCTCTACCGCGAAAAATCGCGGGGGACTTTAATATCCCCCTCATCAATCCTAGGGGGTCAGGAGGGGTTTACCTTGCCCCCTTTCCTTCATTTCCCCCTTCTTTTTTCACCACATCTTGTCTCTCGAACCTACCGAGAGACAAGATGGCGGCCGCTCCGGACTGTTTACAATGTTGACAGCTACGCTGCCGGTTAGCTGCCCGGTGAGCTGCCCGGTGAGCGTACCGGGACGCGCCTCTACGGCGTAAAATCGCAAAAAAAAACAATTTTTTTTATTTTTTGCCCCGCGGGGCACTTTAATATCCCCCTCATCAATCCTAGGGGGTCAGGAGTGGTCTACCTTGCCCCCTTTCCTTCACTTCCCCCTTCGTTTTCCACCACATCTTGTCTCTCGATCGTACCGAGAGACAAGATGGCGGCCGCTCCGGACTGTTTAGAATGTTGACAGACACCGGAGAGCCAATCAGCTTCGCTTTGCGAAGTTCCGTTACGCGTCAGGTACGCGAACCGGGGCGCTAACCGGAGCGCTGTCACAGATATATATATTTTTTTAAACGTTAATTTCTCAAAATCCACTGGAGCACATATATTGAGACATAGCAAAGGCACGTCGGGCAAACCATATCTACAATTTTGCCAAGTTTCATGTAAATCCATTCAGCCGTTCGAGCTAAAAGTGAGTCCAACCGCCCTATGGAAAAATGAATGGGAAAAACGTGTTTTGGGACCCCCCTTTTTTCTCGGCCCCCCCTTGACGAAACCCCCCCAAATGTTCAGGGGCTGCTCAGAAACAAAATGTGCCATTTTCCTGAAAATTTCAGCCAATTCCGTCCACAAACGCCAAAGTTATTAGACATAGAATTTTCAGAAATCCCATAGAGAAAAAATCCTAACTATATATACCCACTGGATATCGCCAGTAGGTAATATACATATATAAACATATATAATCTGCATATCTATATAAATATAAATGCATGCATACATATACATATATGCATACATATGCATGTTATTTACATGAAAGTTTTAAAAACACTAATAAAAGCAAAGCTAAAAAGCCACCTCATTACAAACAGAATGGCTTTAACTTAAACGAGGGCGAGATCTATTGCATTTTCAATGCTTGTTTACTTTGGTTCTATCAAGAAGGCATTCAGATGTGTCACACATTTGCCATAAATTCTGAATGTTAGCACTCTAGTTACTCATTAGATCACTGTAGTAAAGCTAGTGCTCACCAGGGAAGTCTGCTGCTAATCATGGTTTGCAGCCATTTTCCCGCATTTTTTATCCCGCAGACTTTCAGTCCGCATACCATTATCCCACAAGGTCATTGACCTCGCATACCATTATCCCGCATTTTTTCAAAACGCATGTGCATTTATCGCGCATGCCTTTACAAAGAATTACGTTTTAAAGGCATGTATGGTAAATGCATTTGCGTTGTGAAAACCACGATGACGAGAGAGGTAAGTGGGTTTGTGTTAATTTTTT
The DNA here is from genome assembly GCF_964261635.1 of Lissotriton helveticus. NCBI lineage: Eukaryota > Metazoa > Chordata > Amphibia > Caudata > Salamandridae > Lissotriton > Lissotriton helveticus. Next base: position 1,163,692,423 of record NC_136059.1, read on the forward strand.
CGTGGGTTAGTGATTGTGTAGTGTAGTGTAGTGTTGTGTAGTGTAGTGTTGTGTTAGTGTAGTGTAGAGTTGTGGTGGTTGTTTAGTGTAGGGTCATGCTGGGGGTAGTGTTTTAGGGTTTATGGTTGTGTTGTAGTGTTTGCGTAGTGTAGGGTCATGCTGGGGGTAGTGTTTTAGGGTTTAGGGTAGTGTTGTAGTGTTTGCGTAGTGTAGGGTCATGCTGGGGGTAGTGTTTTAGGGTTTAGGGTTGTGTTGTAGTGTTTGCGTAGTGTAGGGTCATGCTGGGGCTAGTGTTTTAGGGTTTAGGGTAGTGTTGTAGTGTTTGCGTAGTGTAGGGTCATGCTGGGCGTAGTGTTTTAGGGTTTAGGATAGTGTTGTAGTGTTTGCGTAGTGTAGGGTCATGCTGGGGGTAGTGTTTCAGGGTTTTGGGTAGTGTTGTAGTGTTTGCGTAGTGTAGGGTCATGCTGGGGGTAGTGTTTTAGGGTTTTGGGTAGTGTTGTAGTGTTTGCGTAGTGTAGGGTCATGCTGGGGTGTAGTGTTTTAGGGTTTTGGGTAGTGTTGTAGTGTTTGCGTAGTGTAGGGTCATGCTGGGGTGTAGTGTTTTAGGGTTTTGGGTAGTGTTGTAGTGTTTGCGTAGTGTAGGGTCATGCTGGGGTGTAGTGTTTTAGGGTTTTGGGTAGTGTTGTAGTGTTTGCGTAGTGTAGGGTCATGCTGGGGGTAGTGTTTTAGGGTTTTGGGTAGTGTTGTAGTGTTTGCGTAGTGTAGGGTCATGCTGGGGGGTAGTGTTTTAGGGTTTTGGGTAGTGTTGTAGTGTTTGCGTAGTGTAGGGTCATGCTGGGGGTAGTGTTTTAGGGTTTTGGGTAGTGTTGTAGTGTTTGCGTAGTGTAGGGTCATGCTGGGGGTAGTGTTTTAGGGTTTAGGGTAGTGTTGTAGTGTTTGCGTAGTGTAGGGTCATGCTGGGGGTAGTGTTTTAGGGTTTAGGGTAGTGTTGTAGTGTTTGCGTAGTGTAGGGTCATGCTGGGGGTAGTGTTTTAGGGTTTAGGGTAGTGTTGTAGTGTTTGCGTAGTGTAGGGTTATGCTGGGGGTAGTGTTTTAGGGTTTAGGGTAGTGTTGTAGTGTTTGCGTAGTGTAGGGTCATGCTGGGGTGTAGTGTTTTAGGGTTTTGGGTAGTGTTGTAGTGTTTGCGTAGTGTAGGGTCATGCTGGGGGTAGTGTTTTAGGGTTTAGGGTAGTGTTGTAATGTTTGCGTAGTGTAGGGTCATGCTGGGGTGTAGTGTTTTAGGGTTTTGGGTAGTGTTGTAGTGTTTGCGTAGTGTAGGGTCATGCTGGGGTGTAGTGTTTTAGGGTTTTGGGTAGTGTTGTAGTGTCTGCGTAGTGTAGGGTCATGCTGGGGGTAGTGTTTTAGGGTTTTGGGTAGTGTTGTAGTGTTTGCGTAGTGTAGGGTCATGCTGGGGGTAGTGTTTTAGGGTTTTGGGTAGTGTTGTAGTGTTTGCGTAGTGTAGGGTCATGCTGGGGGGTAGTGTGTTAGGGTTTTGGGTAGTGTTGTAGTGTTTGCGTAGTGTAGGGTCATGCTGGGGGTAGTGTTTTAGGGTTTTGGGTAGTGTTGTAGTGTTTGCGTAGTGTAGGGTCATGCTGGGGGTAGTGTTTTAGGGTTTAGGGTAGTGTTGTAGTGTTTGCGTAGTGTAGGGTCATGCTGGGGGTAGTGTTTTAGGGTTTAGGGTAGTGTTGTAGTGTTTGCGTAGTGTAGGGTCATGCTGGGGGTAGTGTTTTAGGGTTTAGGGTAGTGTTGTAGTGTTTGCGTAGTGTAGGGTCATGCTGGGGGTAGTGTTTTAGGGTTTAGGGTAGTGTTGTAGTGTTTGCGTAGTGTAGGGTCATGCTGGGGTGTAGTGTTTTAGGGTTTTGGGTAGTGTTGTAGTGTTTGCGTAGTGCAGTGGAGAAGTGTGGCTCACTGGTTAGAGGAGGCAGACCCGGACGCTGAGATCAGACCCGGGACCAGGGTTCAATTCCCGACTCGGCAGGGTCTTGAGCCCAAAATGTCCATGGACTCGGTAATTCTCGCTTCGGTGCCTACTCGAATCACAGGTTCACACTCTGCAACTCTGGGCAATAGCTTGCTTAATCTCCACTACGGCCCCCCGCGGCGGGATGCCTGGCTTTCACCTTGGGGATACCCAGTAGGGGCTATCTCACAGGGAAAAACCAGGACGGGTTCCCAATGCAAAGCGCTTTGAGACCTGGCGGTGATATTGCGCTATATAAAAACCCATCCATCCATCCATCCATAGGGTCATGCTGGGGGTAGTGTTTTAGGGTTTAGGGTAGTGTTGTAATGTTTGCGTAGTGTAGGGTCATGCTGGGGTGTAGTGTTTTAGGGTTTTGGGTAGTGTTGTAGTGTTTGCGTAGTGTAGGGTCATGCTGGGGGTAGTGTTTTAGGGTTTAGGGTAGTGTTGTAGTGTTTGCGTAGTGTAGGGTCATGCTGGGGGTAGTGTTTTAGGGTTTAGGGTTGTGTTGTAGTGTTTGCGTAGTGTAGGGTCATGCTGGGGGTAGTGTTTTAGGGTTTAGGGTTGTGTTGTAGTGTTTGTGTAGTGTAGGGTCATGCTGGGGGTAGTGTTTTAGGGTTTAGGGTAGTATTGTAGTGTTTGCGTAGTGTAGGGTCATGCTGGGGTGTAGTGTTTTAGGGTTTTGGGTAGTGTTGTAGTGTTTGCGTAGTGTAGGGTCATGCTGGGGGTAGTGTTTTAGGGTTTAGGGTAGTGTTGTAGTGTTTGTGTAGTGTAGGGTCATGCTGGGGGTAGTGTTTTAGGGTTTAGGGTAGTGTTGTACTGTTTGTGTAGTGTAGGGTCATGCTGGGGGTAGTGTTTTAGGGTTTAGGGTAGTTTAGTTGTTTAGTGTATGCTAAAGTCATATTCGTTCTAAAAGTTTTCGTTATTTTAATTTGCGGCCTAATAGTACATGCGGGATTTTTTTTGCGGACTGATGGTATGCGGGATTTCGTCATATATTCGCTAATCATACTTTCTATGGCAAAATGAACCCCCTCATTTTGTTCCTTTTTAAATTAAATGTTTTAAGAGTTACCACTTTATTCCAATCAAGATGGCTTCAGGTGTGCCATACCTTTGTAATAAGTAGGACTGTTAGCACTCTAGTTGTTCTTTAGAACACTCTGGGACATTCTGTCATTGGGCTATAGTTGGGCTACATCTGGCTGATATTTGGGCTACATTTTTTTTTTTGTCTCTGGTGGCCATCTTTGGGCTACATTGGGCTACATTGGGCTACATTTGGGCTACAACATATATATAGCCCAATGTAGCCCAATATATATTTTTCAAAGTTAATTTTCGTAAAAACCACTGGAGCCTATATCTTGAGACATAGCAAAGGCACATCGGGCTACCAGTCCCTACAATTTTGCCAAGTTTGGTGTAAATCCATTCAGCCGTTCAGGCTAAAAGTGAGGCCAACCGCCCTATGGAAAATTGCATGGGAAAAACACGTTTTGGGACCCCCCTTTTTTCTCGGCCCCCCCTTGACGAAACCCCCCCAAATTGTCAGGGGCTGCTCAGAATTCAAAATGTTCCATTTTCCTGAAAATTCCAGCCAATTCTGTCCTCAAACGCCAAAGTTATTCGACATAGAATTTTCAAAAATCCCATAGGAAAAAAATCCTAACTATATATACCTACTGGCTATCGCCAGTAGGTAATATACATTCACTGAAAAAACCATAGGTTATAGACCATATATAGTTAGGAATTAGCATTTACAAAACCTTGAAAATTCACTGAAAAAACCATAGGTTATAGACCATATATAGTTAGGAATTAGCATTTAGAAAACCTTATTTTACTCACACAAAACCATTGAAATTCCATATATAGTTAGTTGCACTAACTATATATCGCGCACCCGCAATCCACTGCTGATGATGTCACATATTACATCATTCATGACATGGTCAGTGACATCACTGATGACATCACTGATGACATCATCTAGTGTCTGTGTGTTTTTGTAAAGTTTAAATACGTTTTACATATTGAAGAATGACTGGATGGATGGAAGACTGAGTGTGTGTGTGGCTGGCTGGGAGGTGTGTGACGCTGTGCATATCAATGTGTACTTGTATCAGTGATTGTATAAGAGAGTAAGTATGTGTTAGTATATGTGTGAAAAGTATGGTGTTCTGTGTTTAACTATAGATGAGGAAATCGAAGTGTGATTGATTCTTCACAGGACTGACTAGGTGTATGAGTGCATATGATAGTGTTCTAATAATAACTGACTGTATGTATGAGTAATTGTATGGGTGAATGAGTGAATGTGTGTGTAGACGTACGAATCAGTGAGTGCGTATGTAGTAACTGGTATTGGTGTGTCATGATGTCATCAGTGATGTCATTTGAGATGTCATCAGTGATGTCATTTGAGATGTCATTAGTGATGTCATCAGTGATGTCACTGAAGTATGGTGTTCTGTGTTTAACTGTATAGATGAAGAAATGGAAGTGTGATTGATTCTTTACAGGACTGACTTGGTGTGTGAGTAACTCCATGGATGAGTGGCAGTGTGTGACTGTCTGCATAGGTGTATGAGTGCATATGATAGTGTTGTAATAATGAGTGACTGTATGTATGAGTGATTGTATGGGTGAATGAGTGAATGTGTGTGTAGACGTAGGAATCAGTGAGTGCGTATGTAGTAACTGGTATTGGTGTGTCATGATGTCATCAGTGATATCATTTGAGATGTCACCAGTGATGTCATCAGTGATGTCATTTGAGATGTCATCAGTGATGTCATCAGTGATGTCACTGACCATGTCATGAATGATGTAATATGTGACATCATCAGCAGTGGATTGCGGGTGCGCGATATATAGTTAGTGCAACTAACTATATATGGAATTTCAATGGTTTTGTGTGAGTAAAATAAGGTTTTCTAAATGCTAATTCCTAACTATATATGGTCTATAACCTATGGTTTTTTCAGTGAATTTTCAAGGTTTTGTAAATGCTAATTCCTAACTATATATGGTCTATAACCTATGGTTTTTTCAGTGAATTTCATTGGTTTTTTAACAGCTAATATCTGTAGCTGTAAAATGTATTCTTCTTTAAATCCAAAAATATATTTTATATGTTTATTAATCATTTTTTTTTAAAATATTTTTTTTCTTCGTTCCCGCTTCGCGAATCGGGAAGCTTCCCGTTAGCTGACCTTGATGCCGCGAAATAGACCGCGAGCCGGTAAACGTTTCTTTACCGCAACTGCCGCGTTAGAAAACAACATTGCGACGCCTCCCGTCCGCATGATGTTTCGCGTTGTCGCGTGATACGTCATATGACGTGCTACGTTAGCGAACTGGTACGCTTACCGAGTCGCAAAGCACAGGTTTCTGGAAGCAAAGCGGGAGGCCCTGCAAAGCGCTTAACGTAAACACAGCAGGTCATGTGACTTGGTAATAACACTTTTCATTGGTTCATTTCACTTTTGGTTTCCTAATGATGTAAGACTAGGTCATATAATCTAAAATGAACACTTTTCATTGGTTGAGAACTATTGTTTTTCCCAAATGATGAAAATCCCTCCTTCTTTCCTCACTCTGACTTTCATCATTGTGAGAGAAAGACCCTTTGTTACCAGTGAGCAATGGCTTCTTTAGTAGCTTCAGCTGGTGCTTCCCCACCACCTCCACCACATCCAAGGAAGAGTGGACCACCTGCTCAAGTTATAATTCAGCAAGAAGAGGAAGAAGAGGAACAGGACGACGAGCACGAAGAGAGGCACTTTTTGCCTGAGGAGCCCAGGACGTCTCACCGGAAAGAAAACTTCATTTGGCAATTTTTTAAAATTCCCAAAGGTCAGAAAAAAGTAAATGCAAGATACGTAACTTGCCTTATATGTCAAGATAGACTGTCCAGAGGGACCGACAAAAAATACAGTTTCGGAAACTACACAATGCATCGCCATATGACTAGGTGGCATCCTAACAACTACAGTGCTGCACAGTTTCGTAACGACCTAGATAATCTCCCTATTATGGCCAGAAGATCTGTTGTACCGGAAGTAACGGGACCAGAGGGCAGGGAGATGGTGCCAAATATACAAACGAGATTTCATGAAGTAAAACAAGTCTGCGTACATTGCAGTGGATTCATTTGCTACGGAGAAAGAAGCATCACTCTGATCAACAGAGCTATTGACTATCATATGCAAGTTTGTACGAAACGCCCCAAATAATAAATACTTTTTTTTTGTTTTGTTGCTCCTGTTGAGCCCTTTACAATGAATCGTTTTCATTGCCCCCTGCAAGAAAAATCCCCAAAAATATAAAACTGTTCAGAAAAATTCAAAAAAAGTAAAAAAATGTTCAGAAAAATAATAAAAAAAATATAAAACAACAAAAACAATAAAAAAAAAAGTTCTTTTCAGAACTACCTCCCCGTTATTAAAAAATTGGTACAATATTTGGAACTGTGCCAACCTCTATTTCTCGTAGTACGCTTCCCAGTTCGCTCGCCGGTACGCGAACCGGAAGCGAACCAAAAACAGTAAGTATAAGGGAAGGAAACAGACACTTATATTAAAAGAAAGACAGCTATAGGGGAGTAAACTAGAGATACTATTACCCGTAATCCACTGCTGATGATGTCACATATTACATCATTCATGACATGCTCAGTGACATCATCAGCAGAGGATTGCGGGTTTTTTGGCAACGTGCCTTATCCACGGTTTAATAACGCTGCCTTTTGCTTTATATAAGTTTTCAAATTGTATGAAATATATACCAATAGGTCGTTATGAACCTTTAGGTAGTGCTTTTCTTCATGAGGTCTGGTCGCTTCCATACACATACAGATGTTTCAAAGATGATCAAGAAGTTTATCTGAATGGAGAGGAATGCACTGAGACGCCAGATCATTCACTAATGTGTAGGCACATACAGTTACACGGTTCATGCAACAAACACCGACCAAATATGGCTTGCGTGTTGCAAGGCACGCCAGTTCCTGCTATCATCCCCACGTTCAAGTTGTTGGAAAATGGTAGTTATTTGATGCTCAATAATGAAGATTGTTCTGGGTTAATTAAAAGTATTCCTTTTATCGTAACAGTAAGTGAACGGGTTATTTGCTGCAGAAATGTTCTATTTCCTCCCACACATGAACATAGGGAGTTTTCAATCTGGCCACAAATACCAACCTTGGGAGCAGATTTCAACGGCATGGCAAGAATAAGAGCTCTTTTGTCTCAGAGAGAGGTGGCCTTGAGTTCGGCCCGTGAAACTTTCGTGCTTCACATAGCGAACACCCGTACAGAGGTGCAGACCCTTTTCAATAGTGATTCGCCTTTCCATTTCAGCAAGATGGTTCGGACTATCTTTAACGCGTCCTCCACAAAGGCCCTGGCGCACTTTTTTAAAGTTGTTACCAGTGGTCTCGTGACTTCATTTGAGAAAATCTTTGGAGTCATCCCTGCTTTCTTTCATTCTATTTTTTCCACTGTGCTTCGTGGATTGCCATTTTTACTTGCATTACCAGCGGACGCTCTTGTGCTTTTTTACATTTTTAAATATGGATGTCCCTCCTGTGCAAGCTCCCGCCCTGCAGCTGCTGACACTGTTCCGCAATCGCATGCTAGAATATTATGGCACAATGCCGTTGGCGATATTAAGCACGGCATATGGATTATCTTTTCGATTCTCCTACTTCACCTGTGTCCAGCCTGTATTTCACTGCCTGACCTGTGATTTCGATTGGGCCATTGATTTGTGTCTCTGCGGACCGGTTTCTCCTGACGTCGACTTTAATCAGCTGATGACTCCTATCATTACTCACGAGTTGGTTTGTCCTGGCGAAAGGATTATGGCTGTGGCATTGATGCATGGACTAATTGGTCCCTGGAATTTACTGGCGGCAACACAGTCTTTCTTGGAACAGAGCTTTCTTGAAAACCCACCGAGCTGTCCTCTGATGGTGATAGAGGATCCGGTGCTGGGAGAGCACATATGTTCTTTTCCGCTTTTAAATTGGATGGCTGAACTCTTTTCGGATGAAGACGGTGACTTCCTATTGGAGGCTGTTGCAGCTTATTTTGCATACACAGTTATGTCATAGACCTTTTTCATGTTTGATATGCTGAGTACTAGCATTTCATTGACAATTCATTGACTTATTTGTCAAGTTTTTATTATTTAGCTTGCCTATTGGCTTAAGACTCGATAAAGTACTTGGCTGTTTTATTTTTCTTTAGCATTAAATTTTCCTAGTTTTTAATGTTTTACCTTGCGGACCGTCCACATATAAAGTTGCAATCTGCTCTCATGAGATGGCACTTCTATTATCTTATTCAGTTCGTTTCCGGATCATGGGGAGGTGTCATCTAGGTCCTGGATATCTTTACACCGTGTTAAGATAGCATGGGCTCATTACCGGTTTAAACGCCATTTTTCCTTTTTTGCAACTTCTGCACACGACACTTAGTTGTTGCTTTAGCTTTCAACCTAGTAGTTCATCGTGGTTTACATGAGAATAATATGTTATTGCTCTACTATCTGCTTTGCTTGTTAAACTATATCTGTACAGCGAGTGCTGAAGTTTCAAGAACAACACGATACAGAATTGTTATGAGGTCTGATCTGCACGACTTCATACTCATAACATAAGTGCAGCTTCTGCCAATTCTGGGCATGAGGCGGGTTTTATATTGCTTTACCGAACACACATACACAACAGTTGATGCGGTTCACATGAAGAGAGAGCTGGTGTATGCTGATGTGATTCCTTCAAATCTAAGACACTAAAGTATGGGCACGCCCTAAACCAACACAAACAGACCTTCTTAGCAAATAATATAATATGTGTATTAGGGAGGGTGAGATATAAGCAACCGCGGGCCGTGGAGGGAGTTACGGTGGGGCAGGGAGGCGGGGAGGGGGAGGGGCAGGGTGGAGCCCTCTCCACCCTGCCCCTCCCCCTCCCCGCCTCCCTGCCCCACCGTAACTCCCTCCACGGCCCGTGGCTGCTTATAAGTGTTGATAACTCTTATTCATTTACAGCATGTTAACATACTGTCACCATTCGCTTTTTATGTACTAGTAACTATGCTGGTAATTTTGCTACTGATAATATGTGTACTTGTATTATCTAAGATACTACGCCTGAGAAGACGGCATTAGTAAATAAACATTTCAAATACACATGTGTTCTTCTTAACTCCATGTTCTGGTTTCTAAGAAATATATAACGACCGACTGTTCATGAGTTCCACGTATCCTGAGGTACTATAAGTTCATATTCTGGATTGTCTAAACATTGAGAGTTTGTTATATCCAATGTGACACTGTACCTAGCTTGCTAAGGGGTTTTTGATTACTAACGTGAGTTTTGGGGCACCCTAATTCGCCGAGGTTCCAATCCTCTGTCCACAGTTCTGTGTGAGAACAGAAACCCTGCGACAGGGGCACCCCCGACCCTTGCTGGAGCTTCATCACACTTGCGATACAACTCCAGCAATGCGCCACCTTTACGGCACAGATACATCACGCATCTGTGCTGTTTTTGCCCCATGATGCGCCGCATTGTAAATGCAGCACACCATAGGTGACGGAACAGCGGCACAGAATGACTAACACATCCCTGGTGATGCGCCAGTCATCATAAATCTATCGCTATGCTTCTTATCTTGTTAGAGATGAACCGCCATATGTATCATCAAAGTTTTTTGCATTTTCTAAATAGCGAACTTTAAGGAATAAATAGCGATTCTTTACCATTCCTAGTTTGCGATGAGCTATTTGCTAATTACAAATTACCCATTCATTTCCTTCATTTCCATAGGGCGGTTGGACTCACTTTTAGCTCGAACGGCTGAATGGATTTCCACGAAACTTGGCAAAATTGTAGGGACTGGTAGCCCGATGTGCCTTTGCTATGTCTCAAGATATATGCTCCAGTGGTTTTTACGAAAATTAACTTTGAAAAATATATATTGGGCTACATTGGCCTATATATATGTTGGAGCCCAAATGTAGCCCAATGTAGCCCAATGAAGCCCAATGAAGCCCAATGTAGCCCAATGTAGCCCAAAGATGGCCGCCAGAGACAAAAAAAAACAAATGTAGCCCAAATATCAGCCAGATGTAGCCCAACTATAGCCCAGTGACAGAATGACCAATCAGCTTCGCAAACCTCCGTTACGCGAAGCGGAGCGCTGTTACAGATATATATCTTTTTTTGAACGTTAATTTCTCAAAATCCACTGGAGCACATATATTGAGACCTAGCAAAGGCACATCGGGCTACCAGTCCCTAATATTTTACCAAGTTTCGTGCAAATCCATTCAGCCGTTCGATTATTATTATTTTTTTTTTTTTTTGCCCCGCGGGGCCCTTTTAAAACCTCCACATCAAACCTAGGGGGTCAGCGAGGATCTACTATGCCCCCTTATGGTCATTTGCCCCTTCGCTTTGGCCTCCTCTTGTCTCTCGATCCTACCGAGAGACAAGATGGCGGCCGCTACGGACTGTTTGGAATGTTTACAGACGCCGGAGAACCAATCAGCTTCGCTTCACAAAGCTCAGTTGCGCGAAAAGTCCGCGCACCGGAGCGCTGCCCGGTCCGCTGTTACAGATATATATCTTTTTTTGAACGTTAATTTCTCAAAATCCACTGAAGCACATATATTGAGACCTACAAAAGGCACATCGGGCTACCAGTCCCTACAATTTTGCCAAGTTTCGTGCAAATCCATTCAGCCGTTCGGGCTAAAAGTGAGGCCAACCGCCCTATGGAAAACTCAATGTTAAAAACACGTTTTGGGACCCACCTTTTTTCTCAGCCCCCCCTTGACGGACCCCCCCCAAATTTCCAGGGGCTGCTCAGAAACAAAATGTTCCATTTTCCAGAAAATTTCAGCCAATTCCGTCCACAAACGCCAAAGTTATTAGACATAGAATTTTCAAAAATCCCATAGAGAAAAAATCCTAACTATATATACCTACTGGCGACCGCCAGTAGGTAATACATATATATATATATATATATATATATATATATATACATATATACATCCATTCGCAAGGTGCCCCAGATCTTAAGAACGCGACTCCGCGATGATTGGATTCAATCCTTTATTTGCATAAATATATACATACATATATACATATATACATATATATACCAATAACATAACATCTAATTAAAAAGAACATTCTATAATGAATAAATCTTTTACATTATTTAAAAATCTTTAAACTTTAATTTCCCACTCCAGTCAGTGCAGTAGTAGGGAAAGTGTTGGATAGTGGAGGGATACAATTTACTATTCCCACTACAGTCAGTTCAAAATTAAAAACAAACAAAATAGCAACAACAAAAAATTAAAAAAAACAAAATAAATGACAAAATATTATAATGTTAATTACTATTCCCACTCCAGTGAGTGCAACAGTAGGTAAGTGTTGGATAGCGGAGGAGTACAAATTAATATTCCCTCTCCAGTCAGTGCAACAGTAGGGGAAGTGTGGGATAGCGGAGGGGAAACAATTACTATTCCGACTCGAGTAAGTGTAAGAGTATGGAAAGTGTTGGATAGCTAAGGGGTACAAATTTGTATTTCTACTCCAGTGAGTGCAATAGTTGGGAAAGTGCTGAATAGCGGAGGGGAAACAATTACTATTCCCACTCCAGTGAGTGTAAGAGTAGGGAAGGTTTTGGATAGCGGAGGGATAAGATTTACTATTCCCACTCCATAATTAATTATCAATTAAAGAAATAATAATTAAAGAAACAAATTAAAACATATACAAATGTATTAACTTCCCACACTTTACCCCTATAATAGCCACAACCCAGAGCTAAAATAAACTATCAAAAAATTAATTACACAATTAAAATATATTTTCTAGTAAAAACCGAATAGTATTTAACAACTAATTATAAAGTAAGTACAATTAATTTACTCCCCACCTTTTACCACTATAAAACCAAAACCCACACACACACAAAAACAAACAATTACCATAATTAAGTATCAATTAATTAATTAATATTAATTATCAACTAATTAGTAACTAATTAATTCAACATAAATTACTTCCCACCTTTTACACCTATAAAACCTACAACCCATACCTAAAATTAATTACACTATTTCCATATTTAATTTTCAATTAATTAATGAATATTGGGAGAGGCAAAATGGCTCTCGGACCCATGCTCTTCGTGTATGACACTGTATCTTATCAGTTTAATGAGCCCAAAAAACTGAATTGTGGTAGCCAAATGTAACTGAAGGTGACAGGATAACAGCCCGAATTTACCTCGTGGAGTGGTATGCTCTAGCGTGCCTATCTTGCTGTAGCAGCATCCCGAGTAGCTGTCCTGCGGCTGCTGGAGCAGGTGCGGCGGTCTTCCGGGTTCGCATACGTCAGGAGACTGCGAACTGTAGACGGAGCTAGTCGATTGGCGTCCTCTGTGGCAATGCCTCTAAAGGCTGGGCACGGTAAGATTCGCAACCCCAAGGAAGCTGGGGGATCGGGAGGGCTGCGAGATTGCAAGAACAGCGACCCGATACATATGAATGGAGGCAAGCTGTAAGAAGACAGTACCCTCTCTATTTCTGGCAGGGAAAATAAGGAAGCAACTCCCTTCCATACACATACGTCCTGCTAAGGGAACTGGACAGAGTGGTGAAAAGGGGAAAATCATTGATACTGGCTAGGGCATAAGGATGTTCATTAGCAGACGGATGATCTAACAGGGGACATATTTGACAATATGAATGAAGGGAGAAAAGCCTTAAGAACGGTTAATAAGGTAGGGGTCAATACTATTTTTGAAAGTGGTAAGTTGGCCATGAAACAAAGCACATCAGAAGTTCCTGCCGAAGATCTCCTGGCGGTACCAATCAATATATAAAAGGGATAAGGATAAGGAAAACATGATTGATTGATTCAGGGACAATTTCTTTTCCCTCTCCGACCCCTCAGACACTTCCAAAGATGAGCTTGAACCAATTACTCACCCAAGACGTAAGGGGGGCTCTCCTAATAGTGGCCACAGTGGTTTTAGTAATTTCCATCTGGATGATCGGGGAACAGATTCACCAGGCATGCCAGAAAGCAGCCCAAGAACAGTGCGGAATTAGAGGCGGATTGGGTGCAAGCATTAAAACTCCAGAAAATACAGAGTCCATGCAATGGGACTGTTCATCCTTAGCTGAATCTGGGGCTACTGGTGTGACGACTGTAATGCAGCATAGTGAAAAGGTTCTGGAGAAGACTGAGGACATTTCATTAGCGGTCATATGTCAAAGTATAATGGGCCATAGAGAGGAGACGCGCATTAATAGTCAGCGCACTCAGGGGGCTTGTCGAAAACTCCAGAATTTGGTTCATAGGATTATCAAATCGTGCACAGAATTTGCAGAGAGATATAATGAGGCTGAAACGTGCATTTTTATTTTGGAGGATGAACTAGCTGTGCAGAAGGCAATTACAGAAGCATTGCGCACAACGAAACATGATACTCTCTCCCAGCTGACGGACCTTGAAAACCGTCTGCGCCACAACAACCTGCGGGTCCTGGACATTCCAGAGGGTACAGAAGGATTAGATGCGAGAAAATTCATCACTGAGCCCTTCTCTGAGGCCTTCCCAGGACTACCGCAATGGGACTGGAATCGGGAGATTTAGAGTGCACACAGATTCCCTTGCACGCAGTGTATAAGACCTGGACAAAACAACCCCAGACCAAGGGGTATTCTAATATCAACGAACAACTTCTTGGCTCAAGAGGGAGTCTATGACTGAGCAAGCCCAGATCGAAAGAAAACATGGAAAGGGATGGAGATTTTTGTACACCCACATTATTGTCCCCTAACGGTTGAGAAAAGATGGCAATTGTGGCAACTCATCAGCCCATTTCAAGGCAAAGGGGCACAGGCCTACTTGCTGAATCCAGCTAAATTAAAAGTTATTGTTAAGGAGCAATTTTCCATTTTTTACTGCAGGCTAAAGAATATCTGCAATCCCTCTAAGAAGGGATAGGACTTGTAGGATTTGGTTAAAATATGGGGGGAAAACAAAAAAATCATTTTCTTTTTTTTAATAGGGTGTGTTGTAGGTTCTTCTACATTTTCTCTAATCTATATATTTTGTATACTTCTTATATATCTGTCTTCTTCTCTATATTACCCACTTATGATTGGGCTGTTGTACTAAAAAAAAAAAAGGCGGAAAGAAGAAATTGCACATTATTTTGAGGAATTTCTAAAAAACAAGGGGACCCAGCGGGTAGCTAAGGACCATGGGTAGTAGTTACTTTAAAGGGAACAAAGGTCCTCAGCACAATTTAAATAGTGAGTCAATGAAGTATAGACCACAATAGGCTCTATATGACACTATTCCTTGTCCAGCCGGACAGGTAACTTTAATAGTTAACTTGATGACAATCTTATTTACAATACAGTTATACAACAACGGATCATTGCAGTATAGCACACTCCTGTGCCATACCAAGGAAACCAGAAGGAAGATTGAGATGATAGGAAAGGGTGTTTCAGGCAAAAGGAAGAGCGGACAGGTCACTATATTAAGTCAGATCAATTTGTTAGTGTAACCTGAAGCGGCGCATACAACAATAAATGTACAATAAATCAACTGTATTCCCACTCAGAGGAGTCGACGTTTCGATCCCGCACTCAAATTGTTAAGGGATCATCATCAGGACTTAATTGATTGTTTGCCTGGTTGAAACATTATTGTTAGCCTGTTTGGAGGAAAACAGGGAGGAAGGAAAAATAAAAAAATTTGAAGGGAGAGAATGTGCACTCGGGAGAATTGTCATTGCCAGCGGTACTTACAACAATCGGAATCGCAGTGGGTGAGGCGTGCCCGTGACTGTGAACATGGAATTGTAAAACAACAGAAGAGAGTATCTAAGAAATGCATGACACACTCAATAATTCGGAATCGCAGTGATGGGAATGTGGTGGGCTGAAGATTCAATAGTCTGACAAATAAGCTCAGTCCCAGTGTGTGAGCAGGCATGGGTAGAGATGCATGCACTTAACTCTAGAGAAGGAAGTTGTTTAAGGACAGCCTACCTATGGCAACGCTGTTCCAAGGAGGGAGGTGTCAAACGACCGCGATAAGTTAGTGCTAATGATTCCAGCAGGGCTCAGCATGCGTGGTGCTGAGAAGGGATGACCAGGCGGGGAAAAAAACGGGAAACCGTGGGTTACAACAACCTGGAGCAAGAGGCGGATCACACAGTTGAGGCTGTAGTGAGGAAACATACCTATTACTCAATTGTAGTACATAAAGTCCACCTCGGTGAGGTTTGAACACATGTGCCCTCTGTAACTGTTTGTGCGGTACGTGGGACCGATGGGGCGATGTCCTTCGGATCTGAAGGAAGAGTTAGCGGAAAATATTTACCAATGGTCACACAGGGACAGTGAAACGTGCAGATAAATAGCGCGTGCCTACCCTTTTGTTCAGAGCGGGAGGGAACCCTTAGTTGAGGATTGCGTACTTAGTAGATGCGGAAAGGCTTGATGGCCAGTGCCGGCAGCGGTCATAAATTTCAATGATCCGCTGGGGAGAGAAGGAGAAATGCTTAATCCCAATCACTGGAGCCCTCGGGTGTCCAGTGGCAATGCGGGGAAGTTCGAGCTTACCTGATGTGGGCAGTGCCACAACCTGCAGGGGTTCAGCGGTCTGTGCAATAGGAAGGTGGGCAGGCAATTGAAAAACACGAGCCGAGTCACGTGATCGTGTGAACTGCGGTCGCCATCTTGGGGTGGGAGGTTGCTTACTGAGAGTGGGAATTACAGAAGAAACACATTTCCCATTCGGCCGCCATCTTGGAAGGGTGTAAAAGTGCCGAAAGTGGTGTGAGGAGGGAAGTGGCTTACGGTGACAGTGAATAGCTCGAGCATGCGGGGCTTCATGCAATGTACACTCGCTATGCATTGTTAAATGAAACATCAGCATGTATGTAGGTAAGAGATATGCGGAGATTCACAGTACATTCACAGTACATTCAAAGCATATTGTCAAACATCAGTTCAAGGAATCTTAGAGGAGGTTGGTCCAATCCTCACTCCTGTTGAGTACTGTATGGAGGGTGTTGAATTGAATTATTGATTTCAGTTCCTCTCGATTCAACAGTTGGTTAAGGTTGCCCCCTCTCTGTGGTAGTTTCACTGCTTTCAAAATTGTCCATTTGAGATCATTCACAGTGTGTTTCAGTTCAGAGAAGTGTTCGACCAGAGGCGCATTTGGAGTCCCACATCTGATGCGACTTCTGTGTTGGCAGATTTTTTCCCCGCCTAGTCATCCCTTCTCAGCACCAAGCATGCTGAGCCCTGCTGGAATCCTTAGCACTAACTTATCACGGTCGTTTGACACCTCCCTCCTTGGAACAGCGTTGCCATAGGTAGGCTGTCCTTAAACAACTTCCTTCTCTAGAGTTAAGTGCATGCAGCTCTACCCATGCCTGCTCACACACTGGGACTGAGCTTATTTGTCAGACTATCGAATCTTCAGCCCACCACATTCCCATCACTGCGATTCCGAATTATTGAGTGTGTCATGCATTTCTTAGATACTCTCTTCTGTTGTTTTACAATTCCATGTTCACAGTCACGGGCACGCCTCACCCACTGCGATTCCGATTGTTGTAAGTACCGCTGGCAATGACAATTCTCCTGAGTGCACATTGTTAATCTCTCCCTTCAATTTTTTTATTTTTCCTTCCTCCCTGTTTTCCTCCAAACAGGCTAACAATAATGTTTCAACCAGGCAAACAATCAATTAAGTCCTGATGATGATCCCTTAACAATTTGAGTGCGGGATCGAAACGTCGACTCCTCTGAGTGGGCATACAGTTGATTTATTGTACATTTATTGTTGTATGCGCCGCTTCAGGTTACACTAACGAATTGATCTGACTTAATATAGTGACCTGTCCGCTCTTCCTTTTGCCTGATACACCCTTTCCTATCATCTCAATCTTCCTTCTGGTTTCCTTGGTATGGCACAGGAGTGTGCATTATTTTGAGGGGCATGGCAATATGGGGAGGGGCAGGAGCTTGATCCATCTCAGGGACCATCAGTCTCAATGCCTCTTTCAAGGGTAAGGGTGGGGGGAGGGCAGAGCAGGGGCCCTGTTTTGGAGGTTGGGGTAAGGAGTTTTGGGGTGGGGGTGGTGATGATGAGGGCTACTGGGTGTGGGGGGCACAAGATAAAACAATTCATCATCGTGTAAGAACAAAAAGCGGAAAAAATACACAAACAATGCATATGGTCTCAGACGGATGTATGACATTACAACGCATGCTTTTACCACGCATGCCTTTACAACGCGGTTTTTACAACGCAAACCTTTACAACGCATAGCGCTTTGGGGTGCTGGATAGTGAATAGTTTAATTTACTATTCCAACTCCAGTCCCCGTGGACACTAGGGAAGGTGTTGGATAGTAAATTAAACTTATCCCCTATCCTAGAGCGCCCCCCAGCGCAATGCGTTGTAATGGTTTGCGTTGTAAAAGTTGTGTCGTAAAGGGACTGCATGGTAAAAGTTTCGTTGTAAAGGATGTTTCCCTCTCAGACTGGTTAGAAACATTGACATCTGATGTGGGATAGGAATATGTTCCCAGGATTATGGATCTGCTCTCCTAATGTACGTGGGCTGAATAAATATGAGAAGAGGCAACGGGTGACTGCAGAGCTGCGGGTGCTTCAACAATATTTAGTCTGTATACAAGAAACCCACTTTCCATGGGGTAAAAGAAAACTTTTGGCTGAATTGGGATTGTCAACATTGATATGCACACAGCAATCTACAACAACTCGGGGAGTCACGGTATTGGCAAATAATTCTATACAAGGGACGGGAAGAGCACTGTGGGATAAGTAGGGGCGGTGGGTCATTATTGAATGTATTACAGGGAATATCAGATGCACTGTCTGCTCAGTATAAGGCTCCAACTTTGATGAGGCAGCAGTGTTAGGTGGAATGAATGTTGAATTAGCATCATGGCCAACTCCTCTAATTCTGTGTGGGGACTTTAATATACATCTTGAGCCTCAGGGCTTGCAGTTATATATTAAAATTTATAAAGGCAGGAAACCTAAAGTCTTCAAGGCCCTTCAGTACTTTGTCTTGGATCATGGGTTAGTTGATGTCTGGGCCACTTTATGCGGTTCTGACCCAGGATTTACATCTTATTCACACCCGCATCAGAAGTTAGTAAGATTAGGTTATTTTTTTGTGTCAACTGTGTTACTGGCTGATGCAGATATGTACATATTTCCCCATTTCACGGCTGATCATGGACCTTTGGAACTGAAAATTCAGGCATCACAGGTTCATACCCGAGCATGGCACAGTTAATCATATCAACAGGGTAATAACTCTACGAGATGTAGCCAACACTTACGGTAGTAAATTTGGTCTAATCCTATTAGATGCTGAAAAAGCATTCAAACGGGTCGCATGGGACTTTTTGTGGGCAGTCTTACGACGGTTAGACTTTCGCCAAAGCTTTGTTAAAGCTATCCATGTTTTATATCATAGGCCAACTGCCAGAATTTGTATGATGGGCTTAGAATCCGATCCTGTACAAATCACTAAAGGTAAAAGATAGGGATGCCCGTGTTCCACACTGCTGTTTTAACTGTACATTGATCTCTTTTTAGTCATGCTAGAGCAGATCCCTAGGATCAAATCAGTAATTTGCATGCAGGAGCAATATCGGGTACTTAAGTATGCGGATGACATAGTGGAATATGGCGCAGCGTCCGGCTACAAACTCAATCTGTCCAAAACACACATTTTGTGTGTGAATCAAGATTGCAATAACAACCTAAGGATCATGAGCAAGGTATCATATTTAGGTGTTAAATTAAGGTCTTGCTTAAAAACCCTAGTCGAGGTTAATTGGGGATCCATTGTAAGGGCAGTGAGACAACAATTAGATCATTGTGAATGTCTGCATCTTTCATTGGTGGGACGCTGCAATGTTCTCCTAAATGCTGATTTTACCTAAGGCTTTATACTTTTTTAGATCAGTCCCGCTAGAAATCACCCGTGTCTAATTGCAATTACTCCAATCAATTTGTGCCAGGTGTTTGTGGGCTCTGGGGAAGTCCCGTAGAGCAAGGCTCTTTATGACTTTACCTCTTGAGAAGGGTGGTGGGCAGGTCCTAATTTTACGTTATATCATTATGCCTGTATTTTGCAAAACATGCACATTTTATTAACTGGAGAAGAGTTTCTAATATAGCAGAATCTCCATCTATCTACCAGAAGCTACTAGGTGCTGATGCCAAGAGCAATTTATTTGTGATGCTGGAGCTCAGCTATTACAAAAAAAACAGGTTCAAGGTGTTAAACACTACTTATAAGGTCTGGAAGGCTGTACGGAAATGGTATCATTTTGAAGGGATTTTCTGTTATACTGCATTATCTGCTTCTGGGTTACTGTCATCTGTATTTTGGGATAGGGATATAGACAGATGGAGGGTTAAAGGGATCTTATATATTGGAGATCCATATGTTAATAGGAGCATGGCATCTTATACTATGCTAACTGAGTAATATCAGTTACCTATGTCTGAGGTTTTTAAAGTTTTTACAAATCTGCGACTGTTTGTGTAAAAGCCGAAGGAGCATAGAGCTGAAACCCTTTGTTGAAGCTATTAGGAAGAATGCCCATATTGGCACTCTGTATAACCTGCTATTGGATACTCAGATGGATGATTTGAATGTCCAAAATCTTAAATGGGATAATAGGTTAGGGTGCCAGAGCTCTCAAGTGGAGCATTCTATTGACCTGGCAGGGAAGTTATTTAAGTCTGCTAATCTCCGATCTCAACACTATAAAACAGGATTTAATCGCTATCATACCCCTGCCAAAATGTTAAAATGGGGAGAGGTAAATGATCGGGAATCTTTTCAATGTGGTACAGAGGATGCAGACATGGTTCATACTTTTTTACTCATGTGGACACGAGCAATTATTTGGAGCATCTTGAGAAATGTCTCTCCAAAATAACGGGGGGAACTGTAAAAATATCTGCTTTTCTTTTGCCCCTGGGGATAGATGAAAATGCAAGGGGCGGGCAGTTAGTACACAAATTTTGATATTTAATTTTCCTAGCCACTGCCATAGCTAGATTATGTATTGCTTCCATGTGGCTGCAGAAAGATGCTCCGACTTTTGAGCTATGGAGAGCTACATGTTTTACAATTTTTAATTTAGAATACAGCTTATATGTTCTTAAAGGCTCTCGAAGTCGGAAATTGGGTACGGAAATTTGGGGTCCAGTGATAGAATATATGAAGTACTAATTATCCACTTTCTAAGAACTCTTAATCACTTATTTATGATGTACAACTGTATGGATATCCGTATGTGCCGGATAGAGTAAAGTTTTATCCTCTATCCTATCCTTTTTAAGACTGTTTTAAAAAAAAATGTGATTCATATGTGTATTGGTATTATCATGGATCGAAATAAAGAAATAAAAAAAAATTAATGAATATTATTTACCAACAAATTATTAATTAAATAGTTAAACATAAATTACTTCCTACCCATGACCCCTATAAACCGCACATCCCACACCTAAGATTAATTACACAATTTCCATGATTAATTTTCAATTAATTAATTAATATCAATTAACAACTAATTATTAGTTAATTGAAAATAAATTACTTCCCACTCTTTACCCCTATAAACCACACAACCCGCACTAAACTATTTATCACAATTATTGTAATTAATGACCAATTAATTATTAACAACCAATTAATAGTTAATTAATAATAAATTACTTCCCACAATCAACACTATAAAATCTCAATTAAATAATTATTATTAAAGGAAAAATAATCATTAAATTACTCTAATTAAATTACTTCCCATCCTAATCCCCTATAACCCCATAACCCATTACAGAACTAAATAACGCAAAATGTAATTAAAATAAATTCGATAACTACTATATACTATATCACAAACATTTAAAGTATATGCAAAAAATAAAAAATCGATATTTTAAACAACTAAGGGTACCATTACGATGGCAGGTGAACAAAGTCCGCCTGCCGCCGTAATGGTATGCGGGACCGTCTGCCAGGGGTGCGGCGATCCTTCACCTGCAATTATGATGCCACTGTGGCATCCCCCATTTCCAGCATTGTGGCAGGCGGTGCTGTGAGCATGTTGTGCATTGACATGCACAAGGTGACAGGCACCGTGCGGTGCCTGTCACCTTGTCCATGCCAATGTTGGGGGGGTACCACAGGTGCAAATGCACCCCCCACCCCAACACCCTAGGGGCCTGCAACCGGACCCCAATAGCAGAAACTGCATGCCTTTTCATGGTGGCAACGCCGCCATGGAAAGGCTCCCTACCGCCATGATCATAATATAGATGGCGGTGTCTTGCAGACACCGCCACCATAATAAACACGTTTTCCGCCCGGTTGACGATTCGACCGGCGGGTGATCTTTCCGTCTGCCACGGACCCCCCAGCCATCCTAATGTGGTGGGGGGTCATTCATGGCAGGATGGCGGGCGGATCTCCCCACCGAGCCAGCAGTGGCTACTGCCGGCCTAGCGGGGGCAATCCGCCTGCCATCCTAATGGGTCCCTACATTTTTACAAATTATATTAATGACTTCTATATTTTTTTACTTGATATCTTACCTTAAAATTGATATTCTTGACCACGATATTCTTGCTGTCAATATTTCTGTGTCACGATATTTAGAACTCAATATTTGTGTAAGTCGGCATTTCTAACTCTGTGGCATATTTGAATAGTAGTCCTATCAATGTAACATGAGGAAATTGAGCTATATGATAAAAATGTAATTTTGTTAGCTTTAATTACTGTTCTGTAGTGGGAAATTGAATGCAATTTTTTATTTTACTCCACCCAGAAAGGCTCTGAAAAAGCATAAAAGTGCATTTCAGGAAACCTCCCCTGCTGCACCTATCAAACCCTGGTAGCTCCCAGAGACTAATAAATGCAGCAAAGATAATACATGCAACCTGTTAGTGTTTCACTCTAGCTGAGGCTTAATTTCCTCTATTAATTCTAATATGAGAACACTACTTAATCTCTGCTTGTCAAAGATGTCCTACTTTTGATGGTCAAAATTAGTAATGCACACTCTAAATATGTGCTCCTGTCTCCTCCTCTAGTTAGTATCCTCACTATGACTTACAGAGCAGCAATTTCGGAACACGCAGATGCTTTCTGGGGCTGTTTATATAGGTTCCACCTGGTTACTACCTGTTTTGAGTTTTTGGTAAATTTCTCATACTAAACTAGCATTCTGCAACAGAAATAGCCATGGGGTAATAGGAAATCACAAAATACGATTACCAATTTGGAGTCCCAATTTTACGCATTCCATTAAAACTGAACTGAATGCCTTTAGTACTTACCAAGAGGCCTTTTTGTATTCACAACGGGTCCAATTTAACAAATTGGTCATTTCTGACCTCAAAATTACTTCAAACATCTGGCCCTAAATGCCTTTCAGTGTCAGACGCATATAGCAAACTGTCACACCCTTTGGAATTATGTCATAAATGATGTCGCTAAACATGTCATGAGTGATGTTTTATATGAGGTCCTAAGCAGTGCACTATTGTTTTCTTCAGGGAATTTTTGTGTATTTTTTTAACACATTGTAATATAGTATCACCTGACCTAGCTATAAAATCACTTTAACCTTTGGTTTTCCCAATGATATTTTTTGTTTTTTAACATAAAGTAAGTCCTATTGCACTACATGCCATAACGTCACTTTAACAGGGTTTTTTTTTAGTGATTTAATGCAAAATATGATCTTACTACCATACATAACTATAATGTCACTAGCCTGTGGAGGAAAAGCCCTGCCTCCAACCTCACTGGGGATGGCCGACCCTTTTTTGCACAGCCAGCCAATGAGAGTGCTCACCACAAAATAAAGGGGTGTCATTTTAAATACAGATCTACTGGCTGCCTCATCGGGTTACCTTGCCAATATATGATTATATTTATCAAGAGGTGACCACATCGGTATTCAAGGCAAGCCTATTGGCCTTGTCAAGGGGGTCACCACATCATTATATGAAGGAAAACCTAGTGACTTTGTCACAGGGTGAGAACATTATTATTCAATGCAAGCCTATTGTCTTTTCCAAGGGGTCACCACATACTTCTAAGAAGAGAAGCTTATTGGCTTTGTCAAGAGGTGACCACATTGATATACAAGGCAAGCCTACTGCTTCATCAAAGGGTGACGCATCAAATGTAAAAGGCAAGCCTATTGACTTTGTCTAGAGGTCACCACATCATTATGTGAAAGGCATTTCAAGAGCACACATGGCCCCATGAAAATATCCACTACCACAGTTTCTTCTAAATACATCATGAAAATGATGTGCAGACAAAATATCGAGTTGGTAATGTTGAACTACAGACATTTCAAGACCTAAATATCATAAGTCAGAAATATCTACAGCAAGAATATTGATTTGAAGGTAAGAAATATAGTTTTAAAAAATATAGAAGTCATTAATATTGTTTACAAAAATGTAGTAGTTAATAGGTCGATTTTTCAGTGTTATACATTTTAGTATATATTTTAAATGTATGTTATGTATTTTTTTGTATAAGTATTGTTTATTATTTTTAAATTATAAGTTACATTTTTAGTAGTTATACATTATATTTTAATTACATTTTGCATTTTTTAGTTCCATAGTGGGTTGTGCGTTTATAGGGGAATTATAATAAATGAATGATTTATTTATTTATTAATATTTGTTTAATTGGGATTTATTTTCTCATGTTAATTGTGAGAAGTAATTGATTTTTAATTAATTATTAAATTCTTGTTAATTCATATTAATTAATTGGTAATTGTGTAATTAATTTTAGGTGTGGGTTGTGAGGTTTAAAGTGGTAAAGCGTGGGAAGTAATTTATTTTTAATTAATTAATAAGTAGTTGTTAATATTAATTCATTAAAAACTTAAATATGGAAATTGTGTAATTATTTTTAGGTGATGGTTATGGGGTTTATAGGGGTAAGGGCGGGAAGTATTTTTTGTTAATTTATAAATAATTAGTAATTCATAAAATCTAATTAATTGAAAATTAAATATGGACATTTTGTAATTAATGTTAGGTGTGGGTTGTGGGGTTTACAGGGGTAAAGGCAGGGATATTAGTTCATTTTTTTGTGTTTTCATTTGTATCTTACTTAATAATATTTATGTAATTGCTAATTAATTACGTTAATTATGGAATAACATTTGATTTAGATGTGGGTTGTGAATTGTGTAGTGTTATGTTATAGGGTAGGATGTAAATAAAATAAATGTATGTAATAATGTTTTTGTTTCTAAATAATTTCTAACTAAAAATATTTGTTTGTTTGAAAAATATTTTTGTATTTTATTTAATATAATATTTGTCGGTATTTGTTATAGTTTTATTTAATATAATATTTGTCGGTATTTGTTATAGTATGTATTTAACAGTATATTATGTTTTAATTTTTTTAGGGATTTAATATTAAATATATTTGTATTTTAATTTTTAACATATTTATATATATGTTTTAATTTATTTTGCTTTGCAAATATGTTTTATTGCTGATACTTTGTTTGTTTTTTATTTTGAAATGATTGGAGTGGGAATAGGAATGTTTATCCCTCTGTAATCCAACACTTTCCCTACTGTTACACTGACTGGAGTGTGAATAGCAATTTTTAACCCTCTCCTATCCAACACTTTCCCTACTGTTCTACTCACTGGAGTGGGAATAGGAATTTTTAACCCCTCTGCTATCCAACACTGTCACTACTGTTGCACTTATTGCAGTGGGAATAGTAACTTTTGCCCCTCTGCTATCCAACACTTTCCCTACTGTTGCACTGACTGGAGTGGGAATAGTACATTTTATCCCTCCGCTATCCAAACTTTCCCTATTGTTGCACTCACTGGAGTGGGAATAGCAATTTTCCGCCCTCCGCTATCCAACACTTTCCCTACTGTTGCACTGACTGGAGTGGGAATAGTAATTTTTATCCCTCCGCTATCCAACACTTTCACTTCTGACACACTCATTGGATTGGGAATAATCATTTTTACCCCTCCACTATCCAACACGTTCCCTACTGTTGTACTCACTGGAGTGGGAATAATAATTTTTACCCCTCCACTATTCAACACATTCCCTATTGTTGCATGCTTTAGAGTGGAAATAGTAATTTGTACCCCTCCCCTATCCAACACTTTCCCTACTGTCGCACTCATTGGAGTGGGAATAGTAATTTTTACCCCTCCGCTATCCAATACTTTCCCTACTGTTGCACTGACTGGAGTGGAAATAGTACATTTTACTCCCTCGCTATCCAACACTTTCCCTACTGTTGCTCTGACTGGAGTGGAAATAGTAAATTGTATCCCTCCACTATCCAACACTTTCCCTACTGTTGCACTCACTGGAGTGGGAATAGTAATGTTTACCCCTCTGCTCTCCAATACTTTCCCTACTGTTGCATTGACAGGAGTTTAGATATGTTTAAATAGTTTAATGTTATAATAATAATGGAATGTTTTTTAACATACATTTTATGTTATTGGTATGTATATATATGTATTTGTTGAAGGTTTCCATATTTTTTAAATTACAAAATACATTTAAATGAATAGTTGATTAATTGTTTTATAGTGATTATATATAGTAATTATTATAGATGTGTGTTTAACTTTTTTAAGTTGTTTATTTGTTAAAATGTATAATAAATCTATTTATTTATTTTAATTAATTTTATTATTTGATGTATTTATTATTTATTATTTTAATTTATATTTATATAAAAAATGATATTTTATACATCTATATGTATGTCATCGCTATTTCGTTTTCAACATTTTTGTACTTACCTTCATAATATAGAATGACGATATTTTTAACACCGATATTTATTATTCGATATTGTTGTATGGGGATGTTTTGGGTGTTGATGTTTTGTCAGTGAACCCATGAAAATACCGAAAGAAAGCAAGTAACAGTGAAATGCTCTGAAGGGGAAGCTCCACACTTCCTGATTAAGCTGCTCATGTAAGCCTAGCAACAAAATGAGGGCAGATGACCTTTGGACCCCACCCAGTCAATGCCTGAAGTACAAGATGTTTACCTTTTAGCCAGTATTTCACACTGTGTCCAGTGCTACCTGATGCCCTAACTCCCTTTGTCATCTACTCCTGCTATGGCTACCTCTCACATCCTTCCCAAATAGGTGGCCAATTCCGATGTCGGAAGGACCAGAGTCTGTCTGACAGAGGTCAGGAACTGAAACCGAACGACATCTTGTTGTCGGTTCCAGACCAGCAAGTAGGATGCGACCGAACCCTGTTCAGTCGGAATCCTATACTTAACAATGGGAGCATGCACCCTGAATGGAATGCATGCTTGCATTGTTAAGTGTAGAGGTGCAGTTCATCCCTGCACCCCGTGGCAGGCATCCCAAGAAGCCCACCACCGGGTGCAGGTATCAACCACCATCTAGCGGCCTCGGACCCATGGGGGCCCTGCTGGGGGTCCCCAAAGACGGTATCCCTTGCCTTTCTGTGTTGGAAAGGCTGGCACAGAAAGGCAATTGGAAACTGCCACCGTACTTCCTTGGCCGGAAAGAGCCGACCGCGGGAGTACTGAAGGGTTTCTGGATGTCGGATGGGCAAGCCCTTCGGAAGCCATCCGGAAAACCGAGCCAGATTCCTTTCTGACCAAGCCCATCAGAATGGTTTAGTCAGAAAGGAATTCGAACGGGCTTGTCCGATGCAGTTAGAATGGCTCCGACCGAGGGTCGGAACCATTCCGAACCGCATCAGATTCGGACCCTAAATGTCTAACCTTCTCTAATCCTACTTCTTGCTGGTATCTCTTTCTGATATGTGGAACAGAGTTAATACTCCACCCCCCAGCCCCCCCCCCCGATTCTGATCCCTCTTGGCGATAGAGAGCAAGGCCAACACAGGAGCATTACTGACAGAAGCACAATTTTTCCAGCTTTCCTTAGGTCTGAGGCAACCATGAAAAGGTGGTGGAAAGCAGCTGTTTGGTCTTCAACAGGTGTAGAGTCACATCAAGTACAACAGCTGTTAAAAAACTCTATGTGCTAAATATTTCTATGAAAGCTATATAACACTGCTATACTTGATCTTAGAAGATAGGTTCCTGCTATTTCATAACTGGTCTTATAAATATCATTGTTTTATTTTAAATTGTAGCATTTGTATAGCACTTTCTAACTCCATGTGTGTCACTCAAGCGCTTACGCACATGGACAGCACCGTAGCTGTAAGGTGTGTGTTTGAGAGGACAACGATTTAGTTTTGATTCTCTATGGGAAGTGTTTTCACGTGATCTCCAAGGTGCGGTTATCGTGCTATGGGAAGCAGACCCTGGCAGTGTGAGGACATGTGCAAGTTAGTCATGCAAAGTAAAATAATGAATACCCAACTCAATGACATTGGAACCTCACTAATGCATGTCATCAATTTGAATGAATCCAGTTCTGGTAATACCTCCTCTGAAGGTCTCTGTGGTTGACCCTATAGTCACAGGCTCATATCTGGGTGGGTCCACTCAGCTTTTCATGTACCCAAAATTAATAAAATAAGTACCACTGTGCTGGGTAACAATAAAGCATATTTAATCTGTCAGCAGCACAAACATCCCTCCTGGGGTGAACGTACGAGCTTCATTATGTCTAAGTTGTACACTAATGTATGTAAATTATGCGGAGCTAAATTATGTGTGCGGCATGTATATATAGCCTAAGTTATTCATTCTTGTCCCTGGCTTTTGTAACAAGCCCCTCCCCTAAAATAATTAATTCCGTGGTATTTGCAGGGCGAATTATTTTCACTACCTACGGAAATCTTGTTTGGACCCATGTCTCAGTCAGGGGAACCTATCTGTAGTTATCTGTGAACTCAAACTACAAGTTTCACATTCTGAAGCACTGCTCGAGCCAGTGATAAGCACTGCGCTATCCTGCTTGAAACCACCTCTAAGGGAGGCACGTCTCCGAAGGGCATATCACCTTTTATTGAATTGTTGAAGTCGCAGGCGCTTCTAAAAGAGCGCTGCTCCCTTGTGAGCGTCTTTCCAGTTTAGCCAATCTTGAATTTTCTATGAAAATGAAACTATTACATTACAATATCGAATGTGATTGTAATTAACCGAATGGCACAGATGCGTCTTATCTCAAATGTAGTGTCAGTTCAATGGGCTGAAATGTACCCTTGAATACCAATTGATTTTCTTTTCTGGCCTCTTTTGGAGAATGCCAATAAGATGCCAGCAGAAGGAAAATGAGCTGAAATTGTAGCTAAAAGACATGAGAGATTTCCAATTCAAACCCTTTTCACCTCCAGTGCAAGTCATAATTGTTCCACAATCGCAAATCTCTTAACAGCCTTAAAGTATGCCAGGGAAATAACTGATTAATTTTATGCACCTTCTAGTGTAGAAAGGCTGCAGCACACTCTAGGAAGGTTCAATTTGTTTAACCGAGGATTAATTGGCTGACAGATTCAGACGATATAACTCATGCATTTCATTCTCAGTAAATGTGTGTGATGCCAAGGAATCTAAATGAACCTCGATTCAGAAAAAGAAAGCCTTAGCAGAAAAGGAGTTTTCAGATTTAACACAAGGGGGGGGAGAGCACTCACAGCGGAGACGAAATGGAAGTGTGAATGCAGATTGTGTTGTTGAGCTTTAAATTCGCATATCCCAAAAGTTTCTCTCTCAGGCCCCGTTGGATTTGTCAAGAAATTGTCAGGGCCGAAATCACCTATTCTGTGTGCGGTGGTACCTGTAGTATTTGACTTTGATACACTGGAAAAGATAGGGCTGGGGGAAGCGTCCACGAGCACCTCCCCCCCAAAATATTGAATTGCCCATTCAGGGCATTATCTAATGCAAGCCATGAGGTTATATGGGTTCTTGAACACTGCTATTTAGCATTAGAGAACACCCTACATACCCATACGCTCTTCCTCACCTTCTGCGAGAACTCTTTGATTGCCCATTCACGGCGAGATTATGTAAGGACATGGGAGAATAATTCTTTATATTAGAGAATTTGCATGATATGACATTGCCATATAACTAGGGGTAATTCATTTAATATCAATTATGAATTTTGATAACCAATTTGTGCAACCCCAATATCAGATTGTATTTCTCTCCAAAAATGTCCTACTTATTCTGTATCACTTATTATGTGTGTTTTTTTTATGAATGTATGTTAGTGTTCTAAACAAGATGGTCGCTACCAATTTGTTCATTATTTGTCATCAGCAGGCCGTTTTCTCTTTTTATGATTTACACGTGATGCACTTTTTTGTTATTAAAATGGCTCCATGAACTAATACCGACTGAACTAATACCGACTGGCATAGATAAAGGCATAGTGCCAAAACGTGTCTGTCAGAGGGAGGAGGCTTTCACATTAAATGCACTTTGCCATCAATTTCCGTGAACGCTCTCGTTTTGAAGCTGAAACTAATTGATTGGCAATGTGGATATTTGTAGAGAGGCTCACCGCCGCTGGAGACTAGCATCGGGGACGTGTGGTGAGACATTTCTCTATTTCTCTTTGGTGCATAGGGTGCATTGTGATGTCTATATATATTTTTACGGTGGAAGCTTTCAGACAGTTGACTGATGAATTATGCTATGAACGAAAATATCTTACAGCTAAATGGAAATTAAAGAAGGATTTATTACAATGGAAAAGGGAAGGTCTAATCACTAAAGAAGAATACAACTTTTTACATGAAGAACATTCCATTTTGTCCATAATGTATTTATTACCCAAGATACATTAGGACACTCTCCCGGTACAAAGAATGCCAATCATATCTGCTAGGAATAGTATATCTGAGAAGATATCTCAATATGTTGATTTCTTCCTGCAAGAATTCATGCAAGGATTGCCCTCTTACTTCAGAGAAACCAGGGATTTCATCGAAAAAGTAAAAGGCATACCATGGAGTGAAGAGTATATTCTTATGACTTTAGATATCACCTTGCTCTATTCAAGCATTAATCATTTAACAGGGCTGAATGCAGTACAGCACTTTTTAAATATGAGACCTATTACCTTGTTGAAGCATAATGAAATGTTATTAGGCCTAATAACCTGGTGTTTGTTTGTACTATAACTTTTTTCTTTTTAGTAAGGAATTATTCCGACCAATTAGAGGTGTAGCTATGGGGGCCTGCTTCTCTTCCAGCTATGCATGTTTTTACATCTAGGCTGGTGGGAGGAACAGGTCCTTTGGAAGAGACACTCTGTCTTAATGAATAAACATGTAAAACAATGGAAAAGGTTCATTGAAGGCATATTTGTAATTTGGCAAGGTGATCTTGGAAGTGCTAAACAATTTGTAAAGATTACCAATGGAAATGATTTTAATCTTGAATTTACAGCCAATATCACCAGTATCTCAGTGGATTTTTTAGATGTCACTGTGTATGCGGCTGACTTAAAACTAGAAACCACCTTACACCGTAAGACAACTGTAGGAAAATCAACGCTAAATGCAAAAAGCTTCCACCCTAGGCACCTTATCCAGAGTATACCTTACAGAGAATTATTGAGACTAAGAAGAATATGTAGCACTGAGACAGAGTTCACGAAGTGTCAAAATGAAATGTTGACTAGATTTAAATAAAAAAGGTTACAACCATAAGACATTAAACCAAGCAGTAGAGAGAGTTGCCACAAATATAGCTATTATTGAACAAACTTCCTCACCAATGATCAACAATTCAGTGCTGACATACCCCAAAAAATCAAAAGGGAATAAAGACAATGATATTACCGTGAGATTAATAACCACATACAGTAGGCAGGAGAACACAATAAGGAGTATCATCAAGAAGCATTGGACGATCGTATTGACAGACAAGATAATGGCACAAAAGCTTCCTAATAAACCAACACTTACTTTTAGGAGGACACCCTCAATGAGAACTACCTCAGCGAAAAACAGTTCAGAAATTGCACCAGGCACTACATGGTTAAAACCCAAGAGAGATTTTTTAAAATGTAAGACATTTAGAGCGTGCAAATTCTTTCGTAATATCACAGCATACAGGCAGCCACGGCCCGTGGAGGGAGTTTCGGTGGGACGGAGAAGCGGGGCGGGGGAGGGGTAGGGTGGGGGGTGCTAAAAACTGGAGTATGGCTAATGGAAGGTAAGTAAACAATTTAATAAATAAAACGAATTTCGTAGCGAACCCTGCGAAAAACGCGAAAAGGGGGCAGGGTAGAAACACCCTGACCGCCTAGGCCTGCTTAGGGGGTCCCACAAGGACCCCTAAGGCCCCCCACATTTTTTTTTAAAAACACCGGGATCAGGGAGGAGGCCACGCCCCCTCCCTGCAACACTCTGCAAAAGCGCCCCCTGGCTCGTTCGCAGAGGGGGAAGTAATTACCCTTGAATACTGGGGTGCCTGGGGGCCAACTAGCCCACCAGAATCCTCTAGTATGCGCCAGGGGGCTGCGTTGCAGAGATGTGTAAAAAGGGGCGTGGCCTCATTATACCTCTCTGCAACGCAGCCCCTTGCACGTTTCCAGAGGGGGAACTAAATCCCCTTGAATAATGGGGGTCCCTGGGGGCCAACTAGCCCACCAGGAACCTCCAGTATGCACCATGGGGCTGCGTTGCAGAGAGTTGTAAAAAGAGGTGTGGCCTTATTACACCTCTCTGCAATGCAGCCCCCTGGCGCGTTCCCATAGTGGGAACTAAATCCCCTTGAATACTGGGGATCCCTGGGGGCCAACTAGCCCACCAGGAGCCTCCAGTATGCGCCAGGGGGCTGCGTTGCAGAGAGGTGTAATAAGGGGCGTTGCTTCATTACACCTCTCTTCAAGGCAGCCCCCTGGCGCGTTTCCAGAGGGGGAACTAAATCCCCTTGAATACTGAGGGTCCCTGGGGGCCAACTAGCCCACCAGAAACCTCCAGTATGCGCCAGGGGGCTGCGTTGCAGAGAGTTGTAAAAAAGGGCGTGGTGCAGGGAGAGGGCGTGGCCTCCTCCCCGATCCCGTTTTTTTAAATTTTTTTTTTTTAAAGAAGGGGTGCTGTGCAGCCCCCCTTCCTTTTCTTTCTTTGGGCCCTGGGGACCCCAACCCTCCAGGGCTTGACCCCAAAAAGTATTTTTTGTATCGGCAGGGGGCTTGTTTGCAAAGGGGTGCAAGCTGTCACCTCAAGCCCCACCCCCTACCTTCACCACTGTGCAAACGCGCCCTGTGGCACATTCTAAATTGGGGGATTAAGTCCCCTTGAATACTGGGGGTCCCTGGGGGCCAACTAGCCCACCAGGAACCTCCACTATGTGCCAGGGGGCTGCGTTGCAGAGAGGTGTAAAAAGGGGCGTGGCCTCATTACACCTCTCTGCAACGCAGCCCCCCACTCTGGAAACATTCAAGGAAATTTAGATCCCCCTCTGGAAATGCGCCAGGGGGCTGCGTTGCAGAGAGGTGTAATGAGGCCACGCCCCTTTTTACACCTCTCTGCAAGGCAGCCCCCTGGCGCATACTGGAGGTTCCTGGTGGTCTAGTTGGCCCACAGGGGACCTCAGGATTGAAGAGGAATTAATTCCCCAACTTAAAATCTGCCACAGGGCGTGTTTGCACACATGTCACCTCAGGCCCCGCCCCCTTCCTTCACTCTTGAGCAAAATATTCCTCTAAAATCAGCCGAACTCCAAATTCCGATTTACTCACCTGTTATCACGAGAGACGTCAGTGCTGCATCTTTGAGCCCAGTACTGACCCTGAAAAGTAAATCTAAGTGTACTTACCAGTAACTTGTATTTCCTTCCATAGGAATCTATTGTGCAAGCACTAAACCTTGGGGCAAGATGGCGGACGCAGCAGCGTCTGAGTGAGCAGCATCAGCGGCATTCTCACTGTGTTCACTTCTCCGCATAGAGTGGTGCATTCTTCAGGAATCCTAATTTGCCGATTAACACTGGAGTACTACTCGGCTTTCATAAGACCTCTTTACATACCTGGAAAAAGGCTGGAATGCAGCTGGATCTCTGGTGCTGCGCTCGGCGGTCTCTGCAGCTTGCGTGGCGGTGCAACCCCTTTAGACTCCTGGTGGAAGGCGGAACGGAGTGCAGTAGCGGAGCGGAGCAGTGCTGAGCGGAGAGTGGAGGAACGAAGCAGCGAGTCAGCCCGTTTGAATACTTACAGTGCACCCACAGAATCACTGTATCGACGCTCCAGGCAACGCCGGGGAAGAGGCCAGCAAGGCGTGAGAGGTTTGAAGTACACGGTCTCTGTCATGGCCCCCAAGACCCTAAAAGTGAAGACTAGAGCGGTTACAGCAGCTTTACAGGCATCGCAAGACTTGACTCAGAATGGAGGTACTAGCGCTAGCGCTTGCTCTGCGACTCCACTTGAGACCGTGAATTCTCCCCATAACGTAAATTCTCTGCTGATTGAATCTGTGGATCGGGGTCTTGGTCAAGCAGCCATGGGGGATTCTGGGTCTTGTAGGACCGGTACTATTCCCAAAGTCCCAGGGATGTTTTCGAAAAAAATACAAAGCCTGGATTCTCTAATAGTAATAAATCATTAACTGGTGATAAAATACAAACACCTGATCTTACTACAGCCAACCCAGCTACGTCTCTGTCACAAGTATCAAAGCCCGCTATGGGGGGAAAACCCGGCGCCATAAGGGAGAGAACAAAATCAGCTCTGGGTAAGGACACCCTAGAATCATCGATAACCTTGGTCCCCGGGGGGCACCCAGATACAATTACTCAAGGACTAGCAGAATCAGTATCTTCTGGGACCAATTTACAGGTGGCACCAGTTCCACTGACTTTTCTGGAGGAGGCAGAATCAGTTGATTCGACGGGGAACTTTTACTCGATGTCCGATTTATCCATAGCCTTAGAATCAGAGAGCTTAGACGGAGAAGAGGACTGGAGGGATGTTGGGAGCAGCAAGAGTTTGAACAGCTCAACACAAGATCTACAGAGCTCAGCTGGCAAAGAGGAGGGTGACGACGTCGGTTCACCTGGAAGACCAGATTGTGGGGCCGAAGAGAGTACAGTTCTTACCGTACAAGGGGACAGTGCTGGTTCACCCTCCATTCTACCTACTGACATTTTGGATAGATCGCAGTCTCAAACTCAGACCCCAGAAGTAACTCTGGATACACTCTATCAGGTTATGCTCCAACACCGGGAGGAAACAAGGTCGGAAAACTTGCGCACACAAGGCGCAGTCCGGAGGCTGCAAAATAATCTAAGGCGAGTGGCTAAATCATGTAACGAGACGGCTGCTAGAGTTCTAGAGGCTGAAGGGCGAATATCAACGATCGAAGACACTGTGGCTCACCAAAAAATGCAACTATCTTCGTTGGAGGGGTTACGAGACGAGATTAACTGGAAACTGGTGGACCTGGAAAATAGATCTCGCCGGAATAACTTACGTATTCTGGGCATTCCTGAGGGGAGTGAGGAGAGGGATCTCAGACAATTTGTGATTGATCTTTTTTCAGAGGCCTTCCCAGAACTCATTCAGTGGAAGTGGGACGTGGAGCTGCAAAGGGCCCATAGGTTCCCATTTCAAAAAAATGCTAGGCAAGACTCGAATGCTAAGCCAAGGGCGATTTTGATTTGTTTAAATAATTTTCTGGCTAGGGAGGCTCTCTATGACCTGGCTAGACCGGACCGGAAGCGTAGGGGGAAAGGTTTGGAATTTTTTGTGCACCCTGACTTTTGTCATGCTACAGTCCAACAACGCTGGCAATTTCGCCAGTTAATTCCATCTTTTCAAGCTAAGGGCGCCCAAGCCTTTCTCCTTAACCCTTCAAAACTTAAAGTGATCTATAAAGAGAGATCTCACTTTCTAACTTCTGAAGGATCCGCTAAAGACCTCCTTGCGTCACTTTGAGCTAGCTGATTATACATTATTTTTTTTGTTGTATTATATCAGTGGGCCTTCACTAAGGATAACCGCACCGCACAGTTTTGATAACCTTGTTTATTTGCTTGAATATCCTCACAAAATGTCTGGTAATATTGGATTATATATCTGGTTTGGTTTTTCTCTGTTAGATTTAGATTTGTTATGTTGGCTACATCTAAGAGGGTGACGTGTCGGGAAGTGACCAGTGAGACACAAGATGCTTCTCATGTCATCAATGTTAGGGACTATTCAGTCCCTTTGCCCTTATTGGGTTGGGGTCAAGGGGGGGGGGGGTTCGGGGTGGTTGGGGAGGGTAAAAAGGGATGCAAGCAAACACAGAAAAAATATATTTCAGAGTAGATGCTCTATCAAGATGACCGGTAAAGTGAATCTTAATTTGTACTGGATCCGGAAACTGCTTGGATTATTTTCTTTTGAAGAAGGGGTGTACTATTATGTGGTATTGATTAGGGATGTAATGCTCTTTCTGATAGGTCTTGGGGGCTAATTTTCACATGATACATTGAATGATTAAGATGGGAAAAATACGAATTTGTTCTTGGAATATTTGTGGCATCAATAATAAGAAAACAAGCATTTGCAATGCCATAGGTCTCGCAATTACAAGATTTTGAGCTATTGGAATTGTAAATGACAATGCCTTTTATTTATGTGTTTAAAAAAAACCCAGCAATAATAAAAGGCATTGTCATTTACAATACCAATAGGTCAAAGTTTTAAAAATGCAAGACCATTTGCATTGCAAATGCTTGTTACAAATGTTGTTAATTACACTTGTTGGTTTTGCCAGTTCTGAGAAACATAAAAACGGACTAACACGCACAGGTGAGAAATGAATAACAGCAGGGTGATTGGGTGTTCTTTTAAGATGTAAAATAGTCTATCATGCATTCCGAAGTAAGCTTTTCCTGGAAGTCATAATGACTTAAAAAACAGGGATCAGTGATGCCTAGCTATACAGTCACACTGGAAGACAAGAGGATGTGGCATAACGGCTAGAGCGGTCACTATTGAAGCTGGGGAACAGAGTTTGAGTCTCGGCGGGAGGGTCAAGATCCTGTGAATCTGGGCAAATCTCTTAATCTCTCCATGCATAAAAATGAATCTGTCTGTGTGCACTGCAACTGGCTCATCATGTAAAGCGCTCCAATACCATCAAGTCGAGTTTGCGTTATATTAAAGTGAAGAACAAACACAGGAGACTGAGTTCAAACACATGCACTTGTATGGAGTGTGGGGGCAAAAGGACGGCCGTATGTGCTAGCATAACATGCTCTTGGCCTTGCTGTCGGTAGGGGGAGGGGAAATGA
This sequence comes from Lissotriton helveticus, assembly GCF_964261635.1. Taxonomy (NCBI): domain Eukaryota; kingdom Metazoa; phylum Chordata; class Amphibia; order Caudata; family Salamandridae; genus Lissotriton; species Lissotriton helveticus. The sequence continues at coordinate 1,163,728,812 of NC_136059.1, forward strand.
GAGACACGGCCGGGCAAGACAGGATGTGTCATAACGGCTAGAGCGGTCGCTTTTGAAGCTGGGTAATAGAGTTAGAGTATCGGCGGGAGGGTCAAGATCCTGTGAATCTGGGCAAATCACTTAATCTCTCCATGCATAAAAATGAATCTGTCTGTGTGCACTGCAAGTGGCTCATCATGTAAAGCGCTCCGATACCATCAAGCCGAGTTTGCGTTATATTAAAGTGAAGAAAAAACATAGGAGACTGAGTTCAAACACATGCACTTGTATGGAGTGTGGGGGCAAAAGGACGTCTGTATGTGCTAGCATAACATGCTCTTGGCATTGCTGTGGGGAGGGGGAGGGGAAATGCGAGACACGGCCACCAAGACAGGATGTGGCATAACGGCTAGAGCGGTCGCTTTGGAAGCTGGGGTACAGAGTTTGAGTCTCGGCGGGAGGGTCAAGATCCTGTGAATCTGGGCAAATCACTTAATCTCTCCATGCATAAAAAAAAAGAATCTGTGTGTGTGCACTGCAACTGGCTCATCATGTAAAGCGCTCCGATACCATCAAGCCGAGTTTTCGTTATATTAAAGTGAAGAACAAACACAGGAGACTGAGTTCAAACACATGCACTTGTATGGAGTGTGGGGGCAAAAGGACGGCCGAAGGTGCTAGCATAACATGCTCTTGGCATTGCTGTGGGTAGGGGGAGGGGAAATGCGAGACACGGCCGCCAAGACAGGATGTGGCATAACGGCTAGAGCGGTCGCTTTTGAAGCTGGGGAACAGAGTTTGAGTCTCGGCGGGAGGGTCAAGATCCTGTGAATCTGGGCAAATCACTTAATCTCTCCATGCATAAAAATGAATCTGTCTGTGTGCACTGCAATTGGCTCATCATGTAAAGTGCTCCGATACCATCAAGCCGAGTTTGCGTTATATTAAAGTGAAGAAAAAACACAGGAGACTGAGTTCAAACACATGCACTTGTATGGAGTGTGGGGGCAAAAGGACTTCCGTATGTGCTAGCATAACATGCTCTTGGCATTGCTAGGGGGAGGGGAAATGCGAGACACGGCCGCCATGACAGGATGCGGCATAATGGCTAGAGCGGTCGCTTTTGAAGCTGGGGAACAGAGTTTGAGTCTCGGCGGGAGGGTCAAGATCCTGTGAATCTGGGCAAATCACAGAAAGGGCGCCAATTAGGTGACCATGGAGGAGGGATAATAGGGTCAGATTGCAGGGTAAAGGAAGGATGTGAAGAGTAGGGGGAGGGGTCCGTCCAGGACAATGAATGCAGAGAGATACGCATATGGGTGCGGGCAATGGAGGGACTTTTTGTTACCATTCCGAGATTTGTTTATTTATGCGTTTTGATATAGTGCGGACTTTACCAGAAGGTGTCATGCCTCCAAAAGAAAGGGAACGGAAGTGAGATACAAAAGACTTGCCTGGGTGGGAACGGGTAATCAGTGGCAGGATGAAGCCTCGAGCCTGGAAGTGAGATACAAAAGACTTGCCTGGGTGGGAACGGGTAATAAGTGGCAGGATGAAGCCTCGAGCCTGCTTAGAGGAGAAAAACAGATGGCCTGAGAAGCGTCCGTGAAGCAGGGGGCGGGGAGCCGAACCCTTTGATGTAGCGCGGCCGTGAAAACAAGCAATTAGGGGGAGGAGAAGGGAAGCCAGCGCACGCTGGGTAAGCCTGTGGGAGGGACGCTGATGTCTTTGAGGTGGGGAAATGCGCGTGCTTGTGGTCACGTGATTTGACGTGAACTCGAAGAAAACCGCACCGAAAAAGCCATAGTTTGACGAGTATTTATTTATTTATTTATTTATTTATTTTTGACACTTGTAAAGCGCTGCTTATACCCTCAGGCGTCAAGGCGCTCAAACCATTATTGAAAAAAGTGAAGAGTGAAGAACTAAACCGGTTACAGAGAAGAATGAATTAGTGAGAGAAAAGCCAAGTTTTCAAAAGTTTGCGAAACTGGAACAGCGTGGTACTTTGTCTGATGTTGAGAGGCAAAGTATTCCAGAGTTTAGGGGCCGCCACCAAAAAGCGACGGTCCCCCCAAGACACTGTTTTGGTGCGTGGAACAAGCAGCTGGTTAAAGGCAGCTGAGCGTAGAGCTCTAGTGGGCTTGTAAATTTGCAGTTTGTCTCGTAAGAAAAATGGTCCTTGGTCATTGAGTGTTTTAAAAACTATACAAAGAGCCTTAAAGTGGACTCTTTTTTGTACAGTCAGCCAGTGGAGATCTTTTATGTTTTTGGCAATGGGTTCGAACTTTGTTTTGCCGGTGATAAGGCGGGCTGCTGCATTTTGTATAGTTTGCAATTTTGTAGTGACTCGGGTTTGCGCGTTGAGAAATAAACCATTACAATAGTCCAAGGATGAGAGAACAAGGGCAGAAACAAGTGTCTTAATCGCAGATTCGGGAAGAAAAGGACGAATTTTGCGAATCATTTTTAGTTTTAGGTGCGCAGTAGATGCAGTCTTGTTGGCATGATCCATAAAGTTCAGTCCATCATCGAAAACAATCCCCAGGTTCCTGACCTTGGAAGTTGGTATAGGAGGTGTGCCAAAGGACTCCGGCCACCAGGTGGTGGACCAGGCTGGTGATAGTGGACCGAAAATGAGTACCTCAGTTTTTTCTGAGTTTAACTTTAAACAGTTTTTCGCCATCCAGTCTCCTATATCTAGGAGCCCTATCTTGAATTTTTCAGCTACTTGCTCTCCGTCACCTTTGATCGCCAACACTAGTTGGGTGTCGTCGGCGTACGAGGTAAGGCTCATCCCGTGTGCTTTGATGGTCTTAGCTAGGTCCGACACATAGATGTTGAAGAGTGTCGGACTAAGGGATGAGCCTTGAGGAACACCACAGGGGGCGGAGAGTTGTGCTGATTGAAAGGGTCCTAGGGTGACCGCCTGCGTTCTATTGGCAAGGAACGAGGCAATTAGATTTTTGGCCGTATGACAGATGCCTAATCCTTGGACACGGTCGACCAAGATGTTGTGGTCGACCGTGTCGAAGGCCGCTGATAGATCTAGCAGCACCAGTATGGCAGTGCCACCTTGGTCCCTAATGACCCTGATGTCATCAGCGGCTTTGATCAGGGCGGTCTCAGTCCCGTGATGTTTCCGAAATCCAAACTGTGTATTGTCCAGGAGCTGGTGCACTTCAATAAACTCAGAGATCTGGGTATTCATGATCTTTTCAATTGTCTTTGCCAAAAATGGAAGACTTGCAATTGGACGATAATTTTTTAGCTCATTTTTGTCGAGCGAGGGTTTTTTTAGCAGCGGCTTTAGCAAAGTGTTTTTGAGCGGGTCGGGGTAATGACCTGACTGCAAAATCAAATTACAGACCTGCGTGAGTGCTGGTGTGATGACGTCTAGGACTGGTATGAGGACCGATAAAGGGCAGGGGTCTGACCACTAGAATTCTCTCCAATCCATTCCTGCGGAATGGAAAAGTCGAGACCTAAAAAGGAGGGGTGTGCACAAATCATTCAGAACATGAGAATAGATTTACTGTGCCTTCAAGAAACGCATATTATCTGGCACGACAGGCAGACATTTAAAGATTTAGGCATGCAACTAATGGCTTGCAACCGTCGAGGTACCACCACTAAAGGGGTGGCAATACTGATGAGAAGAGGATTGGGGTCTCTTAAACGCAGTAAAGTTGATCAGTATGGCAGATGGGTAATCTTAGAGATTAACATTGATAATAAACTTTGGACGATATGTTCAATTTATGCATCAAACTTGGATGATCCGGATATCCTGAATTATCTAAGTTTAGAACTAGCTGATTGGTCAGCGCCTTTAATATTCTGCGGAGATCTGAATATTTATTTGGCAGATGGACTAGATATACGCAGTGATTCAACTTACTCTGGCTTAAAGAAAAAGACATATAAGGCACTAAGAGGCTTAGTATTGGACTTTGGGTTGTCTGATGTGGGATATGCTAAAAATCCTTTATCACCTGGGTATACTTTCTTTTCTGCCCCGCATCAGAAATTCGTGCGCTTAGATTATTTTTTTATAAACACCGGTCTTATTAACAATACTTTATTTGAGATATTCCCACAAATAATATCCGATCATAATCCGATTCTGATTGAGCTGGAAAACAGAGATCGGCGGTTCTCCACCAATAAGATCTTGGTCATTTGATCGGAAATGATTAGCAGACCCTCTATATATAGAATTCATGGGGAAATGCATTACTGAATTCTTTGAGTTTAACAGAGGAAGTGCATCTATTCAAAATGTATGGGACGCTTTCAAAGCCGGGGTACGTGGGGAGACACTAGCCTATTCAATCAGGAAACAAAAAAATTGCACGGATTAAAATGGAAACGAATTATAAACTGGTAAGGGAGTGGGAGGAGAAATTAGTTACGGCTATCTCCCTATCGCAAGATACGGAACATATCAAAGCCACTCTAGCCATACACAAAGCATCCCTCTATGAAATATATGCGAATAAATTGGCACAACAGGTGGCAATATTTAGGTCAGAGATTTACGAATTGGGTGAAAACTCGGGTAAGATCTTAGCTAAAAAGCTCAGGCAAAAGGTAGCTTTAAATACTATTGATGCAATACAGGATGACGGAGGCCAGATCCATAATAATCCCGGGAGAATCCTTGAGGTATTTTGGCAATTTTATTCTAATCTGTATGAATCTGATACGATGGCTTATTCTAGAGATCAGATACTGAATTTTGTTACTATAGATAATACCTCGAAATTAACTCCTTCACAGGCACGGCTATTGGATGCCGATATTACAAGGGATGAAATTGAGACGGCTCTGCTCTCTTTAGCTTCTGGCAAAGCCATGGGCCCTGATGGTCTACCCTTGGAGTTTTTTAGAATGTTTAGGAATTTATTGAAACAAGATATGATAGCTACTTACTTGGAAGCATAAAGCGGGGCGCCTCCAGCATCATGGAGCGAATCTATAATAATGTCATTTCTTAAAAAAGATAAATCTCCGCTTAATCCAGCATCTTATAGACCTATTTCTTTGATTAATGCCGATAGCAAGGTTTTTTCAAAAATATTAGCCTCTTGAATCTCAGGGATAATCTCTTCTATAGTGTTGAGGTATCAACATGGGTTCATTCCTAATAGGGACATCACGGATCATGTCCGGAGGGTCATTGCTCTGATGGACTGGGCACAGGGTACAAATACACCTATAGGAGTCACCCTGTTGGATGCCGAGAAGGCATTCGACAGGGTGGCCTGGCCCTATCTTTGGGATTTACTTGCTATTAAAGGGTTTGGCCCGCGAATGATAGTGGCTCTGGGAGCTTTATATCTATCACCAACGTCCTCTGTCAAATTTGGGGTTAATAAATCTACCCCGCTGTCTATTCATCGTGCACTAGGCAAGGATGCCCCTCATCTCCGCTCCTTTTCGCTATATATATATTGATGTTTTTCTATGTGAACTTAATCGTGCGGAAGATTTAACTCCAGTGGAGGTTGCGGGCACTTCTTATAGAGCACTCGCCTACGCAGACGATGTGGTGGTGGTTACAACAGACATCTCAAAGGCATTGCCAAAGATTGAGGAGCTCGCTTCTCTTTTTGGGGCTTTCTCGGGATACAAGCTTAATCTCTCGAAGACGCAAACGCTATATGTCGGGCAGAACCCACCGCTACATCTTAATATAGTACCTACTGCAACATACTTGGGAATCAAGATTACAACCCCAGTGTCAGATATTCCAAAACTTAATTTTGATCCTATTTTTAAAAAGGCTAACTCTACACTCGAGCGAATTGATCATTTACACTTGTCTATTTATGGAAGGAACAATGTATTAAAAATGATAATATTGCCTCGATTATTATATCTTTTTAGAACTGTGCCTTTAGAATTTCCTTTAGACTTCTTTAAATAACTTGAGAGGATGGTGGGGAGATTTTTATGGGGCTATAAACGCCATTGCAGAGCCTATAAAAAAATTATTCTCCCGAAGGCTAGAGGAGGGTGGCGGGTTCCGCATTTTTTGTTCTACTATTTAGCATCTGTATTGCAATTTATTACACCCTTAATTTTAGGCTCTAAAGCACCAATCTCAGAGGCACATTCCCCTTCGATATATGAATTCGCTCTAGGGGCTGAGGCCCGTGGATGTTTGCTCAAGAATGTAGAACCCAGTTACTATAAGAAAACGAAATTTAAGACTATAACAGCAGCATATCGGGCTTGGAAGATAAGTAGGCGACATCTGGGGATGTCTAAAATTCTGAGGTATACCCCTTTGTCGTCTCAATATATTCTTCCTTCAATTTTTAGAGATCATATCATGACAAAATGGCATCATCTGGGTATTAACTGTATTGGCAACTTATGGCAGAATAATGATATGATACCTTTTTTGGAGCTTCAACTCAAGTTTAATCTTACCACTTTAGATTATTATAAATTTTTACAGCTGCATAGCTTTCTTAAAACATTATCCCCAGAGGAACGTCTTGGTCTTCAGAAAATTCCAATGATTGACAGCTTATATGTTAAAAGAAAAATTGGTTTTCTCCATAACTTGTTGATTTCATCCTACTCAGATGATTTATCATCGGTAAAAGAGAGATGGGACGAGAAGCTTGGTGTGGATAATGTATTGATAGAAGACTCTATTCTCTTGGCTAATTCCATTTTATTGACTGGCAGATCTCGCACACAGCACTACATGGTTCTCTTTGATCTCTATTACACCCCTGCAAAAATATCTAAATGGGGAGCGGCTAAAGGAACATCATGTAATAGATGTGCATTGGATGCTGCGAATGCAGTGCACATGTTTTTTGGTTGTGCACAACTAACATTACTGCTCTCTGAAATTCAATCTTTTCTCTTTGTATTAATGGGCATTTCAGTAAACTTAACGGCAGAATTAGTACTGATAGGGGTGTCCTCTACGATAACTGGAGTGATAATAGAAAGCTGATATTTATTGCTATGTCCACCTTACGTGCTTGTATTACTCAAGAATGGATTAGCCAAGATCCTCCATCCTTTTCTACTTGGAGGGCTCGTCTGCTAGCTATGTACAATTTGGAACATGCTGTTTATGCAACAAAAGGGCGGAAAAAAAGACATGCAGGACGGAAAATGTGGGCCCCAGTCCAACAGTGGATCCAGGGTGAAACATCGTAACTAGTATTCATATTTTTATCATTTGTGTATGAAATTTGCTGATTCTAAGCATATATCAAAATGTGTTATATTTTTATTTTTGTCTGTATGTATGACATCTCATGATCTGACTTGCTTGCAATAAAAAATGTATTTTAAAAAAAAAAAAAGAATCTATTGTGTGGTTTTCACCAGAAAAGTTTCTAAGTGTCTATTTTTGAAACGTACAAATGTTCCTCTGAAATCAGGCGAACTACGAATTCCAATTTATTCACCTGTTATCAGGAGAGACCTCAGTGCTGCATCTATCAGCCCACTACTGACCCTGAAAAGTAATTCTAACCATACTTACAGTAACTTGAATTTCCTTCCATAGGCTAACATTGACTGGTTTCACTTGGAAATTCTACTAAGTGTGGAGTTTTGGAACTTTAAAAAATTCCTCTAAAATCAGTCGAACTACGAATTCCGATTTACTCACCTGTTATCAGGAGAGACCTCAGTGCTGCATCTTTCAGCCCACTACTAATCCTGAAAAGGAATTCTAACCATACTTACAGTTACTTGAATTTCCTTCCATAGTCTAACATTGACTGGTTTCACTTGGAAATTCTAAGAAATGTGGAGTTTTGGAACTTTAATAAATTCCTCTAAAATCAGCCGAACTACGAATTCCAATTTACTCACCGGTTATCAGGAGAGACCTCAGTGCTGCATCTTTCAGCCCAGTACTGATCCTGAAAAGTAATTTTAACCGGACTTACCAGTAACTTGAATTTCCTTCCATAGGATATCATTGCCTGCTATATAAAATATATATAAATTTAAAAAAATATATATAATACAATTTTAATATTTTTTTAAAAAAGAAATTCAATTTATATTTAAAATATGTAATGTAATTTAAAAAATAAAATATCTAAAAATAAATACTTTAAAACAATGTAGTAAATCAGTATAAAAAAATAACAATTAATACATTTAAAAATTATCATTTACAAAACCCTTGAAATCACTGAAAAAACCAAAGGTTTCAGCCACGTTATAGTTAGGAATTAGCATTTAAAAAACCTTAGAAATTCACTGAAAAAAACATAGGTTTCACACATGTTATAGTTAGGTGGACATTTCACTCATACAAAACCATTGAAACTGCCCCGTTATAGTTAGTTCAGCTAACTATAACTCGCGCACCTGCAATGCACTGCTGATGATGTCACATACTACATCACTCATGACATGGTCAGTGACATCACTCCACTCCAGTGAATTGAGGTAGAGTCTTGTGAAGTAGAGTCATGTGGGTTAGCATGCCATGGGGTAGAGTGTAGTGGGGTAGAGTGAAGTTTGGTAGAGTAGAGTGGCATAGAGTGGAGTGGCGTAGTGTGTTATGCTGTAGAGTAAAGGTGGGAAGAGTGTCATTGTGTCCAGTGCCATAGCACAGAGTGGAGTGGCACACAGTGTTGTGGCATAGAGTAGAGTGGTGCAGAGTAGAATGGTGCATACTTCAATAGCATAGACTACAGTGGCGTAAAGTGCAGTGGCATACAGTGCAGTGACTTACAGTGCAGTGGCATACAGTTCAGTTGCATACAGTGCAGTGTTCAATACTGTAGTGACGTCGAGTGCACTGGCATGTCGTAGGGTAGAGTGGAATGTGTACTGTCCTAAAGTCCCTCATATCTTCCTATCCATTTAAAAAATTTAAAACACACTACTAACCTAGATATCAATATTAAATCCCAAAACAAACAAAAAGTATGGTCTATACAATATGACTGTCTTTCAGCTGTGTAAGGGCTGTCATTGACAAATAATATTGATTTTTATGTGTTTTGTTATCACCATGTACAGTGTTACACCACAAACATACAGCGGTATACAGAGGTCTATTTTATCATCAAGTTTTTGACCCTTATAACTTTTAAACTACTGAACTAATTTATATAAAATACCAAAAGCACCCTTTCCACCCATAATCTATAATCCTGGCAAATTTCATTTAAATACGTTCAACCATTTTGCCGCTTTGTTTGACTAAAAAGTATAGTGAAAATTATTTGGTGGAAAAACGTGTTTTGGGACGCCTTTTTTTCACTTCAGCCCCTTAACCATTCACCACCACTTTTTGCATCGTCAGCCAATGTAAAAAAGCAAAAGTCTGCAAGGTTTCATGGACGTTCGTCAAACAGTGGCACATTTATTATCAAGCAATATATATATATATATATATATATATATATATATATATATATATATCTATTACCTACTGGCGGTCGCCAGTAGGTATATATAGTTAGGATTTTTTCTCTATGGGTTTTTTGAAAATTCTATGTCTAATAACTTTGGCGTTTGTGGACGGAATCGGCTGAAATTTTCAGGAAAATGGCACATTTTGTTTCTGAGCAGCCCTTGAAAATTTGGGGGGGGTTCGTCCAGTGGGGGCCGAGAAAAAAGGGGGGTCCCAAAACGTGTTTTTAACATTGAGTTTTCCATAGGGCGGTTGGCCTCACTTTTAGCCCGAACGGCTGAATGGATTTGCACGAAACTTGGCAAAATTGTAGGGACTGGTAGCCCGATGTGCCTTTTGTAGGTCTCAATATATGTGCTCCAGTGGATTTTGAGAAATTAACGTTTTAAAAAAGATATATATCTGTAACAGCGGACCGGTTAGCGCTCTGGTTCGCGGACTTTTCGCGCAACGGAGCTTTGTGAAGCGAAGCTGATTGGTTCTCCGGCGTCTGTCAACATTCCAAACAGTCCGTAGCGGCCGCCATCTTGTCTCTCGGTAGGATCGAGAGACAAGAGGAGGTCAAAACAAAGGGGGAAATAACTATAAGGGGGCATAGTAGATCCTCGCTGACCCCCTAGGTTTGATGTGGAGGTTTTAAAAGGGCCCCGCGGGGCAAAAAAAAACCAAAATAATAATAATCGAACGGCTGAATGGATTTGCACGAAACTTGGCAAAATATTAGGGACTGGTAGCCCGATGTGCCTTTGCTAGGTCTCAATATATGTGCTCCAGTGGATTTTGAGAAATTAACGTTGAAAAAAAGATATATATCTGTAACAGCGCTCCGCTTCGCGTACTTTTCGCGTTACGGAGCTTTGCGAAGCTGATTGGTTCTCCGGCGTCTGTCAACATTCCAAACAGTCCGTAGCGGCCGCCATCTTGTCCCTCGGTAGGATTGAGAGACAAGAGGAGGCCAAAGCGAAGGGGGAAATGACCATAAGGGGGCATAGTAGATCCTTCCTGACCTCTTAGGTTTGATGTACCATTTTGCCAAGTTTGGTGTAATTCCGTTCAGCCATTCAGGCTGTAGACGTATGTAAATGTCCTATGGAAAATTGCATGGGGAAAACACATTTGAAAGTGTTGAAATTTAGAACCAATTAAAATGTTACTTTGGTTTTGTATTTGTGTGTGATGAAAGTTAATTGGTTATGTATATATGTCAAATGAGAGGAAACCACAGCCATTTTGTGATACTACTGTCTGAGGTACATTTGTGAGGAATTTTTGGTGGTGAATTTCTGGTGTTTGATTTACACAGTACTAACACTTCTGCTACTTTTAAAAAGGTGAGTTGTTAATTTGTAAGGGGAACTATGTTGTACACTTGAAGATAATTTGAAAAATGTTTTCTGTTATTTATTTGCTGTCCTTCTGTTATACTAAATAGTTGATGAAGTTAGTTTTATATTATGTATTACTAAAAACGATAAATGAAAGTGATTATTTTTTTCTGCAATTTACAGCAAGCAATTTCAAAATAAAATGGCTCACAATGAAGAGACCGTGGCAATTTCTTTTGAATTGTCCACTACATTGATTGAAATTGAGAGCACCAATAATGAAATATTGTCACAAGGAGGACATGACTTGTATGATTCCATTAGATTGATTGAAATGGACAGCACCAAGAATGAAATATTGTCACAAGGAGATGACTTGAATGATTCCACTACATTGATTGAAATTGAGAGCACCAATAATGAAATATTGTCACAAGGAGGAGATGGCTTGTATGATTCCATTAGATTGATTGAAATGGACAGCACCAATAATGAAATATTGTCACAAGGAGGAGATGACTTGAATGATTCCACTACATTGATTGAAATTGAGAGCACCAATAATGAAATATTGTCACGAGGAGATGACTTGAATGATTCCACTACATTGATTGAAATTGACAGCACCAATAATGAAATATTGTCAGAAGGAGGAGATGACTTGAATGATTTTTTTGATCAATCTCTTGATGGCGAATTTATCGAGTGTTTGGAGACCATAGAGTTACAAGAATCATCATTGCAGACTTTTAATGAGGAGATTCCAGATGAGATGATTGAAGAGGAAATTACTGATGAGGACATGTTAGTAGTTGTTTCAAATTTAGAAAATTCTGAAGAATAAATTTATATTTAGAAATCAAAAATTGTTTGAGACATTATTTATTTTTATTTTTAATTTATGAGGTTGTAGCGAAGTGATTGTAGTATAAAATGAGACTTATAGTATAGAGTGCAACATTTTTATGTTACATGGTAAGTTTACTCATATTTACTTCCCTTCTGCCACTATATTATCTCCAATGTGTATTTGACATGTCTTCTTCATCTCCGGCCTCCTTTCTCTCACTGTGTGTCTCCGATGCATCTTATCGCTGGTATTTTGTGTAATTACAGAAGAGAGTAAAATAAAATAGTTCGGAACGTGAAAAGGGGGCAAAGTAGAGTACTCCTCACCCCCTAGGCCTTTTTAGGCGGTCCCAAAAGGATCAGTTTCTGCTTTCCTGAGAGATTATGGTATGAGTTCCATATACCACAATAACTTGCATTACAACATGCAAGATATCTATCTCCTATTACCAACTTTTGGAGATATTCGCGCTAAGCGCGAATATCTCCAAAAAGTAACACCTGCCCTGAGCAGTTCTTAGCCATGTTATCCAATGGGAGGTGGATAACATGGCTAAGAGTATTAGCTCGGTAATGCATGAATATCGCTGAGTTTTTAGCGATATTCATGCATTGCGGCCGTTTATTATCGCATTTGCGATAAACCTTGATAATAGTAAGGTTTATCTTCGATAATTTCTGACGATGCTTAGTGGTAAAAAATTGGTTGGTAAGCATCGTTAGCGATAAATATCGCTTAACTTTGGTAATATGCCCCAACGTCTGTTAACGTTCGATTCGAAGGAAATGAGGAAGTGTTGAAAAACATTGTCTGCGCCATCTTGCCTTTTTTGAAATGCCACACTTTTGTCGTGCACGGCAGCCATTTTAGATGTCTTGACCAGACCCACTCTCTGCACGCTGTCGATTCGTAGCATGGCTCCTCACCCTCGTAAGCATCTCCCCCAGGCACTGGTCACCACCGCTCTCTGTCTTATGCATGGGCAATAAACCTTCCCCCATCTGCGCTGCTCTTCCCTGAGAATCACACTCTGTGCCCGCCCGACACCTCCCTTTCGCCCTATTCACTACCGCACCCTCTGACACTCCTCTTCCTCTGTGTCCGAATGTCCAGGCCGGTCCTAGGCTATCAGCTAGCCCTGCAGATGTAGTTTATGGCCCCAGCTGTAAAGAATCACCCCTCTTCAAAGGAGTTATAGTAGATCAAGGCCCACACCCGATGTGATCCGTCACAGCACACGCGTTCCTACTATCTGAAAACCATCCTGTATTGTGATTGGGGAGAGGACCGAGCCTGAAGCGGAAGATTCCAGGAATGACTCTTTGTACATCAAAGTTTTTACAATTATGTGTCACATTAAAAATATATAGCACTCCAACAAAGTAGTAGGAATATAAAACTTTAATAACATATAAATATATACAACAAAACAAAAACAGTAAAAACATTTAAACAACGAAGAGACCGTGGCAATTTCTTTTTAATTATCCAATAGATTTATTGAAATTGACAGCACCAATAATGAAATATTCTTGTCAGTAGCGGTCTGTTGTGCGAATAGTTCCAAGGCAGCAGAACGCGCTGAAATCTAGATGGCACGAAAGTGATGTCTAGCAAGTTGCCGCCCAGCAAATAACGGCGTGGGGCGCCGCGGGGGTGAGTGAGTCCAGTAGGCACCACAGCTATTCTTACCGGCATTGCAGAATTACTGCTGGGGACAATGCCTGTGCTGTAGCAGGGTCACAGCAGAAACAAAAAGGATTCTGTTGAAGATGTTGTTGGTTTTCAATTTGAAAACAGTTCTGGTGTCAACTGCTATGCTAATGTAGTGGTTAATGTTTTGTTTTCTCTAGAAAATGTAAAAGAGGGGGAGGCAGTCCAAAGTTCCGTTAAAAGGGCAAAGGAAAGGATCGGTGGTTTGAACTATCAGTCAAAAAGGGGAGGGGGTGCAATAATTTTTCCTACCGGGTCACACTGTGCTTTCACCGGAAGTGAGGTCTGCAGGATTGTAGTAATTCAAAGTGAGGCTGGCGCCAGCATGGGAGCGCCGACGTCCCGCGGATACAGTTTCGTCACTCCACGGGCGATCATGGCAGTCATTCCCTATCGGGGGTCGGAGACTCCCGCGGCTCCTCTAGAATCTTCAAGGTCGTGGAGGACTACGGTGGTGGAGTCAACCAGTGACCGGGCCATTTCTTTATGTTGGGCCCGCTCTTGCCAGGTCGACCGCCATTTTGAGAGTTCGGCAGCTACCGGCGATCGCGGGGTCACATGAGCGGACGGGCTCCACCCTGCCGGGCGAGACGTTGCAGCATGGCCACAGTGGAAGAACCGTTATCTAGGTCGTTCCGAAACTGTGCAGCACTGGAGTTGTTAGGATGCCACCGCCTGGAGCGCTGAGGGTGCAGCTGGGAAGCCTCCACCTGGGGAGGCGGGAGAGGCCTGTTCGCACCGTCTCTCCCTCCCAGTGCACCCCACGGCGTCTCGCTTGAGATTTGTTATGGCCGGACCAGGCGATGAGGACATGGGGGGGTCGGAGGCATGTGCAAGACATCCCCCTCCAGTGTTGTCGCAGCCATTATAAAAGAAAGAAGTGTCCCGTCCGTCTTCGGGCCGGGCTTCCGGTGGATGTCGGCCGGACGCCCCTGGCTCTGGCCCCATGAACGGGTTTCTTGGTTTATCGGCTGCAGCCGGATCCCGTCGGCCTCGGCCCCCCGACCGTTGGTGGTCGGACCGGAAGAGCATGTGGCGGGACTACCTGCAACTCTCAAGGGCCACCGCGGCCGGACTGGGAGAGAGAGGGGAGGGTCGAGGAGACATTCCCCCCCCCTGCAACTGTTCAGCGTTGTAAAGGCAATCCCCTGGCCGGGTCCCGCTGGTCTCGGCCTCTCCTCCGGCTACACCCTACGTTAGGATCTCCTGGCCGAGGCGTGGCAGCAGAACCTGCCTTATATGGGCTGCTCCCGGCTGGGCGTAGCCGGAACCCTGCCCCACCTTGGAAGTTTCCAGAGTGGGGGTGGATGTTCTACTGACTTGCATTTTCCCTAGTCTATCGATTTTTTGGGCGTGGCAGGCGGTGGGACAGCGAGGGGTGATTTGGTTTCTCTTACTGTTTTTCTGGTCTCTCACCACTGGCATATTTTAACGTTTTCTTGTTTCTAGGACATTAATAGGTTTTATCATTACGTTATGTTATCGTTTCTTTGTTCGTTGTTTAATAAAAGTTCATGTTCATCAGTGGCCTACTGATTTTCGTTTTCCTATTTTTTTCTTTCCAGGTTGTTTCATGGTAAAGTTTCTGTTAACAGGATACAGTGATCACTTCGTTATTATTGCATATGTCCTTTTCACTAGGGGTGCTCTCTGGTCGGGCCAGATGACGTATCTCTAGTAAATGGTCCGGGTGAAAAAGGTGCATCAATCAGTAGGGAGTAGATAGGCATGACAGATTACAACGGGGGAGAACGGTCCGCATTACGTACCCTTTCACTACTTGCAAAGATTTTCCTACGTTTATTTGCAAACAGGGAATACCTCCAAAAAGAACTAATTCCCAAACAGTCAATGTTCGGACAATCAATCAATCAATGAGGAATGAAATAGGTACGACGTGTTAAAGGCTTGCGTTACCTACCCTTCACTATCTGCAAAGGGAGATAGAATATTCCTATTCTTCCTCGTTTGCAGGTAGAGAAGATCGTTAAGAGAATTAACTTCGAACAATTCAATGCTCGATTGAAACAATCAACAAGGGGTACTGTGAACACAAATGAACGCCGCTTATATACATACGCATTGCTATTTTCAACAGGTTGTTCCTAATGTTTCTATTTTAGCGAGGTCAAAAGAGATCCCATTAGTGGCCTACTGATTTTGCTCGATTCCTTTTGTTTTTTTACACGATTTTTCGCTATCTGCAAAGACTAAACAGAGTATTGCGACTCTGTGCTTGTTTGTAAATAGAGAATGAACCAAAGAGAACAATCAATCAAATGGAGAGAGAAGCAGGCACGACGGATTACAAAGGGGGAAAGGGCTGCATTAACTACCCTTCACTATCTGCAAAGAGAGAGTACTCCTAATAGAAATGAGGGGTGGGGGGCAGCAATCAAAGCAGATCAGTGTGCATAAACACGAAAAAAAAAATTCTTACCACGTACTTGACATTCGACAGCTTATGATATTTGCTATTAAAAAACCATTGAAATTCACTGAAAAAACCATAGGTTATAGACCATATATAGTTAGGAATTAGCATTTACAAAACCTTGAAAATTCACTGAAAAAACCATAGGTTATAGACCATATATAGTTAGGAATTAGCATTTAAAAAACCTTATTTTACTCACACAAAACCATTGAAATTCCATATATAGTTAGTTGCACTAACTATATATTGCGCACCCGCAATCCACTGCTGATGATGTCACATATTACATCATTCATGACATGGTCAGTGACATCACTGATGACATCACTGATGACATCTCAAATGACATCACTGATGACATCTCACTTGACATCAATGATCACATCACTGATGATATCATTCATGTGACAATACAATGCATCTCCTCACATTTTAATATAACCTCTGTTTCACCCAGTGTTAAAAACAGAGTATAATTTTTGAAACCATTGACACACCAATACTAGTTACTACATACGTACTCACTGATTCCTACGTCTACACACACATTCACTCATTCACCCATACAATCATTCATACATACAATCACTCATGTTTACAACACAATCATATGCACTCATACACCTATACAGACACTCACACTCTGCCACTCATCCATGGAGTTACTCACACACCTAGTCAGTCCTGTAAAGAATCAATCACACTTCCATTTTCTACTCTATACAGTTAAACATAGAGCACCTTACGTTTTCAACCATATACTAACACATACTTACTCTCTTATACAATCATTGATACAAGTACACATTGATCTGTACAGAGTCACACACCTCCCATCCAGCCACACACACACTCAGTCTCCCATGCAAATACTTGGGCAATCAATCAATAACCCATATAGTTACTCATATAGCTACTGATCAACACATGCAGCAGTTTACAGAACAACAGACATAATGATGCACAAATTAAGACAGTTTAGTCACTAACCCATGCACTCAGTGAGACACATTTAATCACTCACTCATACATTCAGTCATGCACCTACTAAATCCTTCGTCCAGACACTTATACATCCACTCATTCTTCAATATGTAAGACATATTTTAACTTTACAGAAACATAGTCACTGGATGTTGTCATCAGTGATGTCATTTGAGATGTCATCAGTGATGTCATCAGTGATGTCACTGACCATGTCATGAATGATGTAATATGTGACATCATCAGCAGTGGATTGCGGGTGCGCAATATATAGTTAGTGCAACTAACTATATATGGAATTTCAATGGTTTTGTGTGAGTAAAATAAGGTTTTTTAAATGCTAATTCCTAACTATATATGGTCTATAACCTATGGTTTTTTCAGTGAATATATATATATATATATATATATATAATTGTTAAAAAAATATTGAATTCTACCACACTTAGTTAATGTACTAACACATTCTGTTTTCTTAACGAATAACTTTCCCCTTCCAATTACTATGAGAAATGAATACATATTTTCAACTGGTTCTATGGAAGTATAAGCTCACAAGCCTCTGCCAAGAAAAAAGCAATTAGATGCTGCAATGTTTGATATACAAGATCATACAAAATACACAACAAAGCAAAATGTCAAATTAACACAACAAACTAAAATATCAACCTAAAATGAACAACTGCCACATGTGTACAGTAAAACTGAAACATGGAGATACTGCATTTGTTAACCAAGAAAGAAATACAGGTAATTGTTGCTATAAAAATCTCAGTGTTTGTATGATACACTGCTGGTAATCAAAACATTTTAAACACCATCTGAGATCAAATGATAACCTAATGCCAACAGAGAAAAGCTTACAATGACACTCCCAGACTTTGTCACTCCAATTGTCTATAGCTAGGAAAGAAGAGCAGACAACCGCACTGCAACAACAGATTGACAATCGCTCTCCAAGACTTGCATAATATAACCTCCTGTGACTGTCATCCAAGTTGGAAGACCAGACTGCCACTTCAAACTGGCCACCATGACGCAGAAGCTCATCAACTTATGTAATAATGTCACCCTGCTCTACTATTCTCTTGAGAGTGACAAACAAACAAATCAAAGATGTCTGAGATTTTGCGGGGAGAATCACGTTCCGTGACGACAAACTTCAGCATTAATCTTCAGTGCACGAGCCCAGACCCTCACGAACCACCACCTTCAGGAAACTCAAGGAAAACAACAGTTGTATCATGAGCAAAAGGTTGGAGCATGTGGCCCTTCACCCCAATTGATACTGAATTGCACCACGCATGGCACGCTGTCAGGCAGCGCTCCAGGAGGCTAGGGGACCCAAGCTTCTTTCACCTGTGCAGCTTTCGATTCGTTCTATGTCCTGGGAGTGGGAGTTGGAGTTGAGGGGTTGCATTTGTGATGATTTAGGGTTTCGGGACGGCTGGTAGCTTAGTAGATACAGTTTAAGTGTGTCCATGCTGTTCAAGCAAAGTCTGTATTGCCTTTGTCAAAAGTAACTTTTTGGCACATTTCATAAAAATACATGTAGATGTTTCAAACTATTTTCATTGATGATTCTTACAATTTGAAAGCGATGGTTATGGGAAATTCAACTTTTTGCTTGCGAGACACGTTCAAGCCCATTTATAGGCCCAGTGGCGCAGGAGCCTGTTCCATATTTACAAGGCAGCACTAAGCTTTTTTTTGGGGCTTAATACTAGCTTGTAAATATTGTTCCATTTAATGCAGTTTTCTGCATTAAAGGGAAATGCAATGGGTGTTGCTGGGGGCGTACCCAACAACATCCATGCCTGTTTGATACTCCTCTAGATTTATTAGGAATCCATGTTTCAATATCGATGTATAAAATATAGTTTACAAAAATATCGATGTAAAAAATTGATTACAAAAATATTGACTCCCCATACCTAAACAGGTAAGTACAATAATATCGAATCAAAATTATCGAAGTAAAAAATATAGATGTAAAAATATCGACTTTAAAAATATATATAACTTAAACAAAATATATTAATTAATATTAATATTTTGAACAAAATAAATTACATTTAATACATATTTTAACTAAATATGACAAATAAGCTTAATTTAAAAAAAATAAACACAAAAATGTGTACATATACATATATTTACTTACATACATTATATTAACTATTATCTTTATTTAATTTATGAATTTCTAAATTATATAAAAATAAAATATATACATATATCAATAATTTAAAATTAAAAAAAAACATCCTATAATTAATTGACACACTAAACTTTTTTTTTTAAAAACCACACATTTCACAACACAATAATTCCAATAGCAGGGAAAATGTTGGATAGCGGAGGAGTAAAAAAAATACTATTCCCACTCCAGTGAGTGCAAAAGCAGGGAGTGTTGGATAGCAGATGGGTAAAAATTACTATTCCCACTCCAGTGAGTGCAACAGTAGGGAAAGCGTTGGATAGCGGAGGGGTAAAAATTACTATTCCCACTCCAGCGAGTGCAACAGTAGGGAAAATGTTGGATAGCGGAAAGGTAGAAATTACTATTCCCACTCCAGTGAGTGCAACAGTAGAAAGAGTATTGGCTAGAGGAGGTGGAAAAATTGCTATTCCCACTCGAGTGAGTACAAAAGTAGGGAAAGTGTTTGATAGCGGAGGGGTAAAAATTACTATTCCCGCTACAGTGAGTGCAAAAGCAGGGAGTGTTGGATAGCAGATGGGTAAAAATTACTATTCCCACTCCAGTGAGTGCAACAGTAGGGAAAGCGTTGGATAGCGGAGGGGTAAAAATTACTATTCCCACTCCAGCGAGTGCAACAGTAGGGAAAATGTTGGATAGCGGAAAGGTAGAAATTACTATTCTCACTCCAGTGAGTGCAACAGTAGAAAGAGTATTGGCTAGAGGAGGTGGAAAAATTGCTATTCCCACTCGAGTGAGTACAAAAGTAGGGAAAGTGTTTGATAGCGGAGGGGTAAAAATTACTATTCCCACTACAGTGAGTGCAACAGTAGGGAAAGTGTTGGCTAGAAGAGGTGGAAAAATTACTATTCCCACTCCAGTGAGTGCAACAGTAGGGAAAGTGCTCGATACCACACCAATAAAAAAAATCAACATTTTAAAAAAAAGGAAATTTCCATTATTAATCTAAATAATATTTAAATAAAATATATTATTATTAAAAAAGATAATAAACATTCATTAATTACACATTGTTTAACACTATAATTTCAACAACACACACCTAACATTCATTACACAATTACAATTAATAATTACTAATTAATTAATAAAATTAATTAAATAATTAATAATTTGTCAATAAAACATATATTACTTCCCACCCTTCCCACCATTTACACCTATAAACACCACAACACAAACCTAAATTTAATTAAACAATTACCATAATTTATTCATAATTAATTTAAATTAATTAACAACTAATTATCAAATAATAATTAATAAATTAATGTACACATATAACGCAATAAAATCACAACTATACAATTATGAATACATATAAACTTCTTAATACATTTCATATAAATAAATTACTTCCCACCCTATTCCCGCATAAACCCATAACCCACTACGGAACTAAGGGCCAGATGTAGGTAATCCAGATTTACCGATTCTAAAATACCGAACTTTACCGGTTTGGTATTTTAGAATCGGTAAATGGGATGTAGGTATGCATTCGGTAAGTATTACCGAATCGGTATTTACCGATTCGGTAATTCCCATTCATTCCTATGGGCCTGGAGGTAAATACCAATTCGGTAGAAGGGGGAACACATTGAAGGGTGGCAGGGTGTCACTTTGACACCATGTTGCACCCCCGAATAGTGTATGGGTGTACATGCCCTAAGGCAGGAGGATAAACAAAGGGATGTAGAGGAACTCATGATAAAAGACATTATATGCCTGCAAGAGACATTTGAGGCTGGAAGAGGAACATTTGCAAGAATATATGGAATTATCTGCCGTTTCCTGCCCCTCCCCATGTGGTGGCCACTCAAATCGTGGAGTGCAAATACACATAAAATCTAATTGGGCAGTTATTACCTCAAAACTATGGGTAAGTAATGGTGATGCCATCTTTGTTAAAATCTCCCCGACCAAGTGTTTTCCCAGGAAAACTCCTCAAACATTGATAATTGAAAGTATATAGGTTCACTCCATACCTATCAGGAAGCGTGACATAATTAGAACCCTGTTGGAGAGACTGGAGTCCAGTGTGTGTGTTTTTTGCTGTTAATCAGAGGGGATTTTAACACAAATCTATTGGGGTCAAGATTTACTGAGGAATGGAAAGATACAGAGAATACATCTTGTAACATCCCTCCAGTACTTCCCCAAGTACAGAAAATCGAGGCCTTTGGTGAGCATCTGACTAATACACTGGAATCAATGGGGTTGTGGTGCCTGAATAGAAGGACTCAAGGGCATATTTGTGAGAGCTTTGTGTCATGCTTGCACCAGGCAGAACCTGGTACATGTGTGACGCAAACCTCTAAGTCATATTTTTGAAGCTATGCAAAGCCACTTTGCACGCTTTGAATGGCTTAAAAATATGGAGTAATGCAATGCAGCATAAATCGCTGCGTTGCATTACTCTGCACAAGGGAGAGATTCCATGGGCACTACAGTGGGTGTTCCCATGCAACTCCCATGGTTTGACACATTTCCTGATTTAATGAATCTGGTTAAAATGGGAATGCACGAAAAATTACACGACTCCCCAGGACTGGCAGAATGAGGAGAAATGTCTGCATTTCTCATTTTTTCGTCTTTCTATGAGTGCTGCATTTGTTAACACACATAGACCAGCCGACATCCTAATTAGGACCTTAATGTTTACTATTTTTAACTATGTTATGTTAAATGTACAGGTATTTATAGAGCGCACAGCTACTTCCCTGAGGTAGTGTCCCAGCGCTGTCCGTATACCGCTTAGGAACCCTTCCTGGTTTTCCCTGTGAGTGTCCACTCCTGGGCACCCCTAAGGTGAAACCAGGCATCCCAGCGCTTTTGGGGCTGCTGTGGAGATTAAGCAAGCTATTGCCCAGAGTCGCAGAGTGTGACCCATGATTAGAATAGGCACCGAGGCGCGAATTATCAGGTCCGAGGAAATTGAGCCCAAGACCCGCCAAGGCGGGTATTGAACCCTGGTCCCAGGCCAGACCTCTGCATCAGGGTCTGCCGCTCTAACCATTTGAGCCACACTTCTCCACAAACTATATGTATGTGAACAAAAAATGTGTTTTTTGTGATCTATATTAGTGTAGAATGATATTCTTTTCTGATATTTTTGTCATTACATTATAAGTATAGGAAAATGATATTTTTGTGCTCTATACTTTTGACAAAATATTTATACACCGCAATATTTGTTGTTTCGATATTTTGTCACTGAGCCCCCAGATCATGCTCTCCGTGCTTGACCAGCCGGAAAGTTCAAATACTTCTGTATGCAAATGGCGTGGTCATCCTAGATTGCACTCAAATATGCTTACAGAGAACCCTCAATATCCTTGCCCACTACTGTACAGAAAATGCTGTCAAGATCAACCTAAACAAGACAAAATAGTGATATTATTAGGAAATTGATCAAATTAGGGGTTTGCATATTGAGGGTTCACACCTAGAGAGAGTACAAAGTTTTAAATATTCAGGTGAGTGCAAGGACAACAGGGGCAGCAAAACGGCACAAGAAGAAGCCAATAGGGAATTGGCTAAGCATTTAACCTTCACAATGTGGCATTTAAAAAAGAATTTGACTTGCCCAAATTTGAGAGCACTGTTAATAGTCGTGGGATATAAAGTAATACCTGCTCTCTCGTACAGATCCATAATATTTATTGACCAATTATTTGAATTCTTGGACAAACAGCAATGTGAGCAATTTAGAAGACTGTTGGCTCTCCCAGTCTGCATCGCCAAGCACAAATTAGGCTGGAATTTAATCTCCCCAAATGGGACCTGGTGTTGAGGGCTAAATGTATATTTCAGTGCTTGAAACTATTAAGGACCAAATGCAGTACAATAAAACAACTTCTATGTAAGAGAATAAAGGAGTCTAACTGTGTAATCGGATCCTTATGATGAAGTCCATCCAAATCTTGGATGCATGACATTACAACGCATGCTTTTACATCGCATGCTTTTACAACGCTGTTTTTACAACGCACACCATTACAACGCATAGTGCTTTTAGGCGCTGGATAGTGAATTGTTTAATTTACTATTCCAACTCCAGTCCCCGTGGATAGTAGGGAAGGTGTTGGATAGTACATTAAACACATTCCCTATCCTAGAGCGCCCCCCAGCGCAATGCGTTGTAATGGTTTGCGTTGTAAAAGTTCCGTCGTAAAGGCACTGCGTGGTAAAAGTTGCGTTGTAAAGGATGTTTCCCCCAAATCTTGAATGTGGAACATCTTATCAACACAAATCTCACAATTAAGGCTATAGAAAAATTGGTACTGAAAAACGCAAATGCACTCTCCGCAGATCAGGAACTACGGGACTTAAAGAACAAAGCGCAGAGCAGTTTGGAAACTGATCCACATACTCTGGGCAATCAGCCAAATTAAATGAGGTTGCCCCTTTCCAACAAGGCAAAAAATACACTTTTGAGGCTACCTTGTGGTATGCTCCCACTACGATGTTACTGGTATGGACACAGAAACAGAGATATGAGTTGTAAGAAATTGGTTTCTGGTTGATAGTGGTATGTACCCTGTCCAAGCAGGAACCACAATCCTAGTCAGCGCAAGAGGCAGGCAAACCCTAAATTAACCTGGTAGTTTGGCACAGAGCAGTCAGAAATACCTTTAGAAACAATGTGTAAAGAATTTGTGCAACACTTCAAACAGTAAAGCAAAGAAAAGATTCCACAACAGGGTAGAAAAATAGCTCTTAACTTCATAAATAAAACAAGATCAAAAGAACAAGAATCAAATAAGTAGAACTTGAGATATACATTTCTAAAGAATAAACTGTAAAATAGCATTTAGAAGAAGTAAATGTTTAAATGGCATATCTGTTTGAACCTCACCGGGTCCACCTCAAGGGTTCAGGCCAACCGCGATGGAGCACAGGCCAGATACAGGTAGCCAGTGAGGCCCCCGTGAACAGAAGTGCCTTCATCCAAGTTACATTGACTAAGATGCGGGGTGCAGCAGAGCAATGCGTCTGTGTTCCCCACATAGTTGAGGAAATGTGTTGATTTTCTACACACAGTAGCAGCGATGCATTGTTTCTGATGGCGATGGGCCAGATCCAAGATGCGGCGGTTTCAAATGTGATGTGCCGGGTTTCTCCACACAGTAGAGATGATGTGTCGATCTTCTGCAGGCAGTGGCAGTATTGCTGTGGTTCTGATGCAGATATTCCGATAGCAATGCACTGCTTCTGACCCTGTTCTCGCAACAGAGGCAATGAATTGATTCTACTCTTGATGTGTCGGTTCCACTGGAGAAAACACCTTAGGCCCACTTCTAAGAGTTCATGACTGTGATAGGCCCACTTTATTAGGGTAGGCTCACAGATTACAGAGCCCAAGTGTTGGAACAAGCTGGTTTGAAGTCTTATATGTCCCTGAGACTTAGATCAGGAGCAAGTCAGCTAGCCTTTGAAGTCACTGTGGGCTCAAGTGACAAGGGTCCAGTCCTTTTCACCTAGGTCAGAGAGAGCAGCAGGCAGCCGGGCAACACAGCAAGGCAGGAGTCCAGCAAACACCAGTCCAGCTGAGTGGCAGCCCTTCTTCCTGGCAGAGTGGTCACAGGTACAAACAATGTACTGAAGTCAAAGTGTCAGAGTTCCAGTCCTTTTATCCAGTGGTGCCTTTGAAGTGGGGGAGACTTTAAAAATGGCTTTGAAGTGCACAGAGGTCCTCCCTTTCTGCCCTGGCTCCAGACTCTCTACAGGTGGGTATGCAGTCCTTTGTGTGTGAACAGAATACAGCCTATTGATGTGTACGGGTCGGTCTGTGCCAGGCCCGGACTGGCAATGCCGGGCACCGGGCAATTCCCCGGTCGGCTGGAGGGGGGTGGGGGCCGGTTTTCAAAAAGGGGGCCGGTTTTCAAAAAGGGGGCCGATTTTCAGTCGCCCGTTACAGCCTGCGACGGTCGGACTGAAAATCGGCCCCCAGCAGCGTCACGTCGCTACTTAGAAGAAGCCACATCACCTGCACATCATTCATGAGACTCTCGATGCAGGCCTGCCTGCTGCCCCAGCCCCGGCCCCCGAGTAGTTACTAGCGCCGGCTCCGCCGCCAGCAAGCCTGATTGACCGGTGTGCGTGTGTGCACTGTCTGTATTAGCAAGTGTGCATTTTGTGCAACCTAACTTAAAACAAACGGAGCGAGGAGGAGGAGGTGTCTGTGCGCAGCGCGCAGAATTATGCCCTGTGACCCCTGTCTCCTCCTCTGTCGCGTCTGCGCGTGGGCCGTGGGTGGCGCACCTCTCTAGGGTGCGGCTGTGTCCCGCATGCGCATTGGGCAATAACTGCGCGTGAGTCTGATGAGAGGAGCAGAGGTGTGCACGGACGGACTAGTTGAAGCGGCCCCTGCATAATTTTATTCCTACAGTGAGTGGCTACTGGGCTAGCGCCGCTGCCCCGACCCCCCTGTGTCTGCGACTGCCATAGTGCCACCCCGTGACCCCACCAACAGCAGTCAGCAGCAGGCCTGCCGCAATGCATATTTGACCATGGTGCCGTAAATTCAAATTGCAGAGGCCTCTGCACACCACCCAAAACGTTGCGCAGCACGGACACTCCCATGGTGCAGGCCTACAGCATCTGCACCAGACACGACTCCAGCTCGGTATCGGCCACGCAGAGATGATCGGTGAGCAATGCTTTGTGAGCGGCCATTCACACGTCGTCCTCGCAAGGCTGCTCCAGCAGCGAGAAAGCCCAGGCCTGGCCCCCGAAACATCAGAAACAAGAAGTAGGCGACCAGCATCAAGCAATAGAGCAGGCAAGGGTTGGGCCATAGCACTGTTGGTAGCGTACTCCTCTGCACCTTGGGCTAGTACCCGCCGACGGTGCCAACGTTTCACAGCTGAGTAACAGGTATGAGTCTAGTATTGCAGCAAACATAGAGGGGTTCGGGTATTCTACATATTAGTCAGTGCTTGACTATTTGAGAGTCGTGTTTGTACAGCAGCTACACAAGTTACGTTTTGCTTGTAAACACTGGAGTAATTTAAACACCACTACCTGCAATCCGAAAGAGGCAAATGAAAGTGTCCTTCTTCAAGAGGCCAGTATATTGAGCGTTGTTAAGTTGTTACACCAAAATCCATTCTTTATAGAAATGCTGAAGGAAGTGCTATTTAAAAAATACGTTTTTATGATTATATGACTGGATACACCTAGGCCTTGCATTCTTTTTCGAAACCCCAGTGACTGAAATGACCTCAGTTCCCTTTCAATTTACTCTTCTTAATGCAGCTGCTATGTGAGTGCATGCGGATCCATTGTTCCTGTGTCTTCATCGCTTGATTTTGCTCGAAAGAAAGTGTCACTCATAGTCGTCTAATGTCACTCATATTTACACTGAAATTATGAAAATGTCACACAAAAGCAATCTGAAACCTTGGCAGCTATGAGTGAGGTGAGTAATGGTCAATCATTACAGGATTTCTGTGCAGGAGTAGAAACAGCAAAAGAAGAAGGCAGAAGATTTTTTTTTTTTAGAACTTTCGGAGAGGAAGGAGGAACTCTAATCTAGGACAGTAATTTGAGTATTAAGTATGCAAAATCCCTGAAGTCGTGTACGTGATGCACTTTGTCAAAAGCAGACTAGAAGTCTTGTAACTGTAGTGCATAGATGGTGAAAAAGGCTGATTCTGTCCCTTTTTTTTTCTTGATGGCCTGTTGTTTAATGCTCTAAGGTCGGAATGGGTGAAATTTTAATTACGCCGCGTAATTTGCTTAATTTTGTGAATTTCACATTTTGCTTGTTAGCTGCAGTTCGTGAAATCATGCCATTATGCCATGTCATATCATGTTAATACAGGTCAATCGTAGCAAAATTGTAGCATGAGAGCGCAGGAACTACATGAGCAACCAGAACATGGGTGGCTTGTCATTCGCTCTACTTGTGTTTTTTTTAGCTATTTTATTTTTACTTATTTCACACTATTATATAGCGCTAAATGCCAGATTATCTTTTTGCACAAATAAGTATATTTTAAAGTTATTCTCCCAAAATGTATCATGTAAATATTGAAAAACAAACTTCACTGGGGAGGGTCAGAGGGAAGGTTTAATGACCAAGAATGCTACGTCCCTCGAGAGTACTCAACACCAACTAACAAGTAACATTCAGTCAAAAACCTGCTCAAATATGAGGGTTAAGAGATTGCGTGTGCTGATTGCGAAATCAATAATGGGACACCTTCAAGATAGTTACAGTGTTCCCATCAGAGTTCCATCCTGTACCGCCCTACATCATTTGGGAAAGCCACCATAAGTACACAGGGAAGAGCCCAATGTACGATTTGGCACAGCGTAGTGGAAATCAATAACCCAATGAGCTTTGTGACAGGTAGGTGTCAGGATGTGAACTAGTAAGCAGTGCTAAATAATGAAAATAAAAAGAATTTTTCAAAAATGTGGTGATGTTAAAAAGGGGTAGAAGAAGGAAAATAGATTTATTGGCAACCTTCAACTCCCACTATCTAAAAACAGTGCAAAAAGGTAGTGTCAGCAAATTACTACCTGGACAGTTTATATAGTCACGGTCGACATGTTTCTGCAGCTTTACCTGTGCCCCGGGGTCACTTACTGCTTCGTCAGGACCTATACTGCTACTGCTTAATTAGTGCATAATAAACAAGGAAACATAAAACAAAATAAATGTCACCTTTGATTCTCCCAATATTATGGAGAATATTGCCCCACAATATTCTCCATAATATTGGGGCAATATTCTCCATAATATTGGGAGAATCAAAGGTGACATTTATTTTGTTTTATGTTTCCTTGTTTATTATGCACTAATTAAGCAGTAGCAGTATAGGTCCTGACGAAGCAGTAAGTGACCCCGGGGCACAGGTAAAGCTGCAGAAACATGTCGACCGTGACTATATAAACTGTCCAGGTAGTAATTTGCTGACACTACCTTTTTGCACTGTTTTTAGATAGTGGGAGTTGAAGGTTGCCAATAAATCTATTTTCCTTCTTCTACCCCTTTTTAACATCACCACATTTTTGAAAAATTCTTTTTATTTTCATTATTTAGCACTGCTTACTAGTTCACATCCTGACACCTACCTGTCACAAAGCTCATTGGGTTATTGATTTCCACTACGCTGTGCCAAATCGTACATTGGGCTCTTCCCTGTGTACTTATGGTGGCTTTCCCAAATGATGTAGGGCGGTACAGGATGGAACTCTGATGGGAACACTGTAACTATCTTGAAGGTGTCCCATTATTGATTTCGCAATCAGCACACGCAATCTCTTAACCCTCATATTTGAGCAGGTTTTTGACTGAATGTTACTTGTTAGTTGGTGTCATGTAAATATTGTACATCCATAATCCAAGAAAAGTATTTGCTGGGTTTGCTGAGAAATAGGCTTGTTGGAGAATGTATGGAAGCTTGAAATTATTAGGATGATAAAGAACCATTGATTATTGCTCTGAAGGCACCAGAAATGGTGACGATGATGTTCTTGAATACCCATGGTGGCCAAGTCTGCTAGAGAACACGTGGTTTGCTGGCTTTGGCAAGTTAAAAAAAAAATGATAGAGTAGCATAATGGACGAGAGCATCAGCTTCTGGGCAGGGTACAGTTCCTTGGTGGGTCCAGAGATGGGAAGTGCGCCGGCCAACTTGCTACTGATGTTCCCAGTTCTTGGGTTTGGATACACAGAGTTCTGATAGGGCTTCAGCGTGATCTTGCAAGTAAGGGGTTCCTAAAGCAGTGCATTCTGGATTACCCAATTTTCTAAAGTGTGTTCGATAGGTATAACATATGTATTTGTGAAGCCATGTTCACCCAGAAGGGTATCTTGGTGCTGAATAACAGATGTTTATTGTTACCCATCTCAATGGTACTCATATTTCTGACCTTAGAAGGATGAGTGGACCTGCTGAAATTCGAACCTTTGACTATGAGGTCAAGCACAGGCCCCTACTGTGGACGTATGAGTCCACAAAGCCACCAGAACCGGATAAGCTACTTTGGAAATGCAATATGAGTAATGGAGTCTTTTTGCATTCTTGATTTTAGTCACAACGCTATCAGAAGTACACATGGGTTTGCAAAGAGGACAACTATAATCCCAACACACCGTTCACACATGATACCAATAATGAGAACTAATACTCGATAACGGCTCAAAGTTATCTGATACTTTGGGCAGGGATATTCACGGTGAGTGACCTTTTTTCTGCCCCGGGCCGAGATTCACTTCAGAGTATTCCCATTCCCAAAGAGGCACCAGTCCAAGAAACAGCGCATTTACTCTCAGGTCGTCAATGCAGCAATAACGTTAAAATAAAAAAACACTCTTTGTGTTAGGCTGTTTGTTCTGTGCGCTTTGCTTTTAACATCTCAGAGCTTGCGGATATTTTCGATTACTCCGAAAGTGAAAGTCCATGCTTTGTCACCTTTCACCCTCACCAGTCATGAAAGGCCTAGCTGCTTGGATTCTGGATTTTACAGCCACACAGCCACTGCAGTAGATGCGAAACCCACTGAGCTGCCAGTTTAACATTCCTACACCACAAAACCTTTGGTACAGGGCAAAGCTCGTCTCTTTTTAAACTCGAGGGTCCAAGAGGGACTTGTGCAGAACAAAAGCCATGCAGCTGGCTCGAGTGAGGCCTCACCCACTGCTAAGTCGGGAAAATGTGCTTCCGGGTGACGGTAAAGTTTCATCACATTTCTCGGTCACATTATGCATATTTCGACCGAAGCCGCGAATCTCCATTTGACATCAGGTGGCCTCCTCGCCAATTAAATCGACATATGTAGGTGTCTAAATTCCATTTTGTCTGAATTCTATTTCTAAGCAGCCTACATGTATACTAGTCAGGTTTATCATGAATGTCAAGGCTTCGTCTCATAGTTGTGATTTATATGATGCAGTGTATTTTTAGGTTAGGCAGAGGCATTTTTAGCTGTCTTGCAAAGCTTCTACCATCGATATTCAGGTTGAATAGGCCAGCCCCCCTCAGCCACTGGTTGATCACTCCACATTACATAACTGTCATTCATGATTCTGCAACCACCATCACAACACGTGTGCTGACAACCAACAGTATGGGTGAGTTGTAAATGGACCTAGGTGCCTTCTTGTTCGCCACTTTCTATGGATGGTGGTGGTACGCCCTGGACATGCCAACTCACCCCACACAAATGTTCACAAGTCACATGACAAGTCACATCCTGGAGGTGAATGCTTTTAGAAAAGTCAGCAATCCACTATCATAAACTTGTTAAAAGGAACCATATACCAATTTTTAAAATTACTTAGCTGTCTACAGTGAATGTACTAGCTAGGTATTCTCTTAGTAAGCCCATCGTATCTCAGAAATAAAGCGGTGGTTACCTCTCTAACTTCCAGAGTTACAGAGTTAGTGCATGCACTGTGGAAAGCACATTTTGAAAACAAACGTTGTGTGGCTCTATTCCTTTCCTGCATGGCACAGAACACATTCATGATATGGGCCACTGCTGGCCATTATGATGCCATTACTGTGGTTGCTGTGGTTATGGTTTGTTTGTTTTGGTCTCCTCCCCCATTGCAAGCCGTGCTCGCGCCCACCTACTTGCTCTCCACACCTGGGCTCTGGCTTCAGCACATCTTGTTTTGCATCTTGCTTCACAGCTTCAGCCTCTATCCCAGAGTTCAGTGGAGCATACGGAGTCACTGATTTATTTTTCAGAGTGTGCCTCCCAGAGTTCTGCTTAAGACTATTTCTTGAACCCGAGGTTGGTCCTTGGATGTGCTCCCCTACTGTTGAACATGGTGTACTCGAGAGGGTCTCCCTACTGAGTCACTGTCACCACCCATGGCTTAGCGCTGTCTCTTGGTGGAATCCAGCCCCATGTCTGTCCAGAACAAAACTTGTATTTCCCACCTACACCAGTGTTGCTATATAAAACAGTATAATCTAGAATTGATTCCCAAAAAGGCTAGCATCTACATTCAGCACATACAATTCAATGAGACATATTTCCTGACCCCCTAGCATCCCAGTAGATATCTCCCCTTTGTGTCTACCTTACCCTCTCTCATCAGCAGCGAAACTAGGGCAGCCACATCATGTAAGTACACCATATGCTTAACTAGTGACAGCCCCAACATGCACTAAATGTTCCCAATCTTTGCCCACTGTATCTATTTCCGCTAGAGGTATGTTCTTCTCTTGTAACACAGGGATTACGATTCCTTTTGTTTTCTGGTAATAGTGCTCCCTTGTGCCTTTTTGTGTAGCTAGCTATTCGTACCCTTGACATTATGTGTAACGGTCTTCCACGTATCCCGCTATTGCCACTGACCTGATCTCTACTTTCCATCTCCCTTGGCCAAACATGATGCCCCCACATGATATCCACACCTGTTATAATCACCCTGGACCTTTCTTTGCCCACAACTCCTGGCATCCTCTAAACCTAGCGATACAAAAGGGGATGATGGACGGAGCGTTTGAGCAAATCAAACACTCACCCCCAGTCAACTGATCTGGGTTTAATCCATCACCATTCTTTAGCCCACTCAGTCACCCCATTTCAGGCATGGCTATATGCAAATCAGTCTGACCCTGTGCCTCATGGGAACAGTCCAGCACGAACTGCCAAGCCATGTCATCCATGGACCGGAAACAAGCATCCTGGGACCGGTTTCGGATTCATAATCCTCATCAGCCAGGCTATCTTGAATTCAGTGGCCAAGTGAGCAAGGGACTCACGTCTGAGCATACCCTGCCACACTTAGGGCGAACAAAGCGATACAAAAGGGGATGATGGACGGAGCGTTTGAGCAAATCAAACACTCACCCCCAGTCAACTGATCTGGGTTTAATCCATCACCATTCTTTAGCCCACTCAGCCACCCCATTTCAGACATGGCTATATGCAAATCAGTCTGACCCTGTGCCTCATGGGAACAGTCCAGCACGAACTGCCAAGCCATGTCATCCATGGACCGGAAACAAGCATCCTGGGACCGGTTTCGGATTCATAATCCTCATCAGCCAGGCTATCTTGAATTCAGTGGCCAAGTGAGCAAGGGACTCACGTCTGAGCATACCCTCCCACACTTAGGGCGAACAAAGCGATACAAAAGGGGATGATGGACGGAGCGTATGAGCAAATCAAACACTCACCCCCAGTCAACTGATCTGGGTTTAATCCATCACCATTCTTTAGCCCACTCAGCCACCCCATTTCAGACATGGCTATATGCAAATCAGTCTGACCCTGTGCCTCATGGGAACAGTCCAGCCCGAACTGCCAAGCCATGTCTTCCATGGACCGGAAACAAGCATCCTGGGACCGGTTTCGGATTCATAATCCTCATCAGCCAGGCTATCTTGAATCCAGTGGCCAAGTGAGCAAGGGACTCACGTTTGAGCATACCCTGCCACACTTAGGGCGAACAAAGCGATACAAAAGGGGATGATGGACGGAGCGTTTGAGCAAATCAAACACTCACCCCCAGTCAACTGATCTGGGTTTAATCCATCACCATTCTTTAGCCCACTCAGCCACCCCATTTCAGACATGGCCATATGCAAATCAGTCTGACCCTGTGCCTTATGGGAACAGTCCAGCCCGAACTGCCAAGCCATGTCTTCCATGGACCGGAAACAAGCATCCTTTGGTTTTTCTCTATCCTCTAAACCTAACCACAAAAAAACGCTCCCTTACAGACACACAGCAGCGAAACTAGGGCAGCCACATCATGTAAGTACACCATATGCTTAACTAGTGACAGCCCCAACATGCACTGAATGTTCCCAATCTTTGCCCACTTTATCTATTTCCGCTAGAGGTATGTTCTTCTCTTGTAACACAGGGATTACAATTCCTTTTGTTTTCTGGTAATAGTGCACCCTTGTGCCTTTTTGTGTAGCTAGCTATTCGTACCCTTGACATTATGTGTAACGGTCTTCCACGTATCCCGCTATTGCCACTGACCTGATCTCTACTTTCCATCTCCCTTGGCCAAACATGATGCCCCCACATGATATCCACACCTGTTATAATCACCCTGGACCTTTCTTTGCCCACAACTCCTGGCATCCTCTAAACCTAGCGATACAAAAGGGGATGATGGACGGAGCGTTTGAGCAAATCAAACACTCACCCCCAGTCAACTGATCTGGGTTTAATCCATCACCATTCTTTAGCCCACTCAGTCACCCCATTTCAGGCATGGCTATATGCAAATCAGTCTGACCCTGTGCCTCATGGGAACAGTCCAGCACGAACTGCCAAGCCATGTCATCCATGGACCGGAAACAAGCATCCTGGGACCGGTTTCGGATTCATAATCCTCATCAGCCAGGCTATCTTGAATTCAGTGGCCAAGTGAGCAAGGGACTCACGTCTGAGCATACCCTGCCACACTTAGGGCGAACAAAGCGATACAAAAGGGGATGATGGACGGAGCGTTTGAGCAAATCAAACACTCACCCCCAGTCAACTGATCTGGGTTTAATCCATCACCATTCTTTAGCCCACTCAGCCACCCCATTTCAGACATGGCTATATGCAAATCAGTCTGACCCTGTGCCTCATGGGAACAGTCCAGCACGAACTGCCAAGCCATGTCATCCATGGACCGGAAACAAGCATCCTGGGACCGGTTTCGGATTCATAATCCTCATCAGCCAGGCTATCTTGAATTCAGTGGCCAAGTGAGCAAGGGACTCACGTCTGAGCAAGGGACTCACGTCTGAGCATACCCTGCCACACTTAGGGCGAACAAAGCGATACAAAAGGGGATGATGGACGGAGCGTATGAGCAAATCAAACACTCACCCCCAGTCAACTGATCTGGGTTTAATCCATCACCATTCTTTAGCCCACTCAGCCACCCCATTTCAGACATGGCTATATGCAAATCAGTCTGACCCTGTGCCTCATGGGAACAGTCCAGCCCGAACTGCCAAGCCATGTCTTCCATGGACCGGAAACAAGCATCCTGGGACCGGTTTCGGATTCATAATCCTCATCAGCCAGGCTATCTTGAATCCAGTGGCCAAGTGAGCAAGGGACTCACATTTGAGCATACCCTGCCACACTTAGGGCGAACAAAGCGATACAAAAGGGGATGATGGACGGAGCGTTTGAGCAAATCAAACACTCACCCCCAGTCAACTGATCTGGGTTTAATCCATCACCATTCTTTAGCCCACTCAGCCACCCCATTTCAGACATGGCCATATGCAAATCAGTCTGACCCTGTGCCTTATGGGAACAGTCCAGCCCGAACTGCCAAGCCATGTCTTCCATGGACCGGAAACAAGCATCCTTTGGTTTTTCTCTATCCTCTAAACCTAACCACAAAAAAACGCTCCCTTACAGACACACAGACAACCAACGACGGCCTATTCTACAACTCGGGTGCAACTTGTAACAGCATGTCAACAATAGTGCATAGAAATTAGTCCCATTGTGAGCAATCCCCTTATAAAGACCCCATGAACTTTATGTTTGTATGCACCTTACTCTTTCCAGCACTAGGGTACATATGACTGGGTGAGTAACCTGATGTTGTTTAAGGTCATCATCTACTCTTTACTGTGCTTTGAAGGTTGATACAATTTGAATATGTGATGAAAATGTGCTGTAAAATTCACCATTTTGGTCTGTCGTTTTCCCAAAATTTCTTGGGGGGAGAACCCCCATAGTTATCGTCGGGCTCGCTCGCTGCGCTCACTCGCTACGCGCCGGACGGGGGCTGCCTTGCTACGTGCCGGATGGGGGCTGGTCTGACAAAATTTGCCAGGGCTGCTTTCAGTTCCCAGTCCGGCCCTGGTCTGTGCCCAGCTTCTCCCTTCCATCTCCCAGGATGACCCATCAAGTCACAACCAGGCTCCCTTTGTATGTGACTCTAGAGGAATGAACAAAGTCCTGCTGTCACATACTTAAGACAAGTGATCAGAGACAGGCAACAGTAATCAAGCTGCTAAAGTAAGAAAATGTCACCTTTCTAAAGGTGGTATTTTCAGAATTGCAATTAAAATCCAACTTCACTTTACGTTGTGATTTTGAATTGTGATTCAAGAGACACCAAACCTGTGGGTCCATCTCTGGAATTGGAATATGTCCTTCACTTTACTAGGGACTTATGAATAAATTAGATATGCGAATTGGGTATGAGCCAATGTTACCATTTTTAGAGGAGAGAGCAGATGCACTTTAGCACTCGTTAGCAGTGGTAAAGTAGTCATAGTTCTAAGGTGGGCAAAAACGAAGTCAGCAAAAAGTAGGTGGAGGAAGTCAAAAGGTTTGAGAGTGACCCTGCAGAGAGGGCAATTTTTAAACTTGAGTAAACAATGCAGACTATGTAGCAAATTAGACGAATATTTGCTGCATATGATGTGCAACTGCGAAATTCTAAAACTCTTATGGCAGTTTTGGTTATGCCTAATGTTCTGCGATTTTGAACTGTAGATCATGAAGGGACAACATCGTTTGCTGTTTAAAAGGTGAATTGTGTCAGCTTTCAGGCCGTTACCTACAATGCATGAATGCGTTGGCAGACCTACAACAACAACAGACAGCTATCCCCATAGCCAGCCCCATAACATGAGGAAGGAAATATGAACTATGTGTTCTGTCAGAAATACTGATACCAGATTTTAAATCTTATGGTTTAAAGTACTTTCCGGTGTGGTTAACTAGAGACCTCATTCTCTGATTTATCAAGCACATTAGTAGGATAGATTGTGTGCAATAATGGGAATTGTGCAATTATAACCAAAGGTTTAAGAGGGATTATAGATTCTGATCTGCCTAGTACTTTATCAGAGCATTCTACTAGGCTGGGCTGTGTGTTATAATGGGAATTGCAATTTATACTGAAGGTTACTGGGGCTGATAGATTCTGGTAGGGCAAGCACCTTCTTAGGATGGGAGTGTATCTGAATACGGGAAGTGTGCATTTTCGATTGAAGGTCCTAAATTTAGGTTTTGATCGGGGTCATGCCTGTTAAAGTAAAAGGCCTTGGAATTTGCTTTGGACTATTTGAATCAATGTGAGTTGCCCCACTGAGTCTGGAAGATAGGCACTAAGAGAAATATTGTGATAGGACCTTCATCAAGGTGCTTTAAGTACTTTCATTTTGGGTAAAGTAGGGAACACAACTCTTGGAGGGGGTATGCTCTGTGTTATGGTGGGCTGTGAGCAATAAGGGGAATAGAGCAGTTTCAACCTTAAGTTTAGTAGTTGGCATGTATTTCCAATTGGACCTGCGAAGAAGGTTTCAGGTATTCTAAAAAGAGGCAGTGGAACATGTTTGGCATCATTTGAATCATCTGAACTGATGTTATAATGGAAATGCGCAAACAAGCATTTACAGACTGTGCAAGGAGGGTTTTATGGCTACTGGGAGGTAGGGTCTGTGGGGACTTCTGGGGTGCTTACATACTTTGCTGTAATGATTGTAACTAGTCGCACAGTTTAATAAAAAAAAAAAATACAATTTGTAACAACTGTGTGACAGCGGGAGGCTCCTCCCAATGGTTCAGAAATTACCACTGGCTTGGCGGTCATTTCTAAATTTGGCAGGCGGGGATTTACTCCTTGGCCCTGAAAGAGTTAACCCCTTCTGTCAATAAATACATTAGCCCTATAGTTGAATTTACTACAATGCTAAGTGCAAGTTAAATAGTTCATAATATACATTAAGCCGAAAGTGGATTAGTGGTTACAAAGTAATGGGACTCAGTGGTATGTTGAGTTACTGTCTGACTTTATGTAAGGTTTTGTTATGTAGGGGAGTTTGGGAGCTCCCTTGTAGTCAAAGAGGAGAAGGGGAGTTATCTCTGGTGGGAGTGAGTTCCAGATTCTGGGCGCGTTTCCAGTGAAGGAGCATGGTTATGACCTTTGTTTCTTGACACATCTGGCACCTCACTGTATGATACGTGTAATTTCTGTTTTTATCTTACTGTTTCCTAACTTAAAAGGTCAGCTGCACCACTTGAGATGCTCAGTTATTCTCCAAGTTTAATTAAGAGTCAGTGTACATTCACTGGGACCCGCTACTGAGTCCAAACATGTCAACAGGATCAATTCCATAAATGCAGTAGATATAGGGAGAACATGGGAAAAGGTGAATTTATTTACATTTATTTTCCAGCAGATTGGCATGAGGTCTGTGTTTAACATTTATCCACACTTTGAAACATTCAGAACATAATCTCAATAGATATTGCCACGCGCATAAAGTTTAAAATAGATAGAAAAAACATGTTTGATACAACTAAGGTTCCACTTTTCTTTGTGGCATGCACAGCACATGAGACATATTCGGCTGGGGGAAGTATATCTTATTAGGGAACTTCGCAGTCCAACACATACAAAACTAGGGATGGGTACCCTGGCAGTATTAGTAATAGTAAAAATAATTTACAATAAAAACAACATTAATAACATTCTTGCTTACTTAGCATACAAAAACAAGCAAAATGTTAGTCACACCTAAAAAAACAATGGCTGAGATCTACATAGAACTCTAGTGGTGCTGTTGTTATAGAAGCAATGTGTTCCTTATTCCTATCAATTCCAGTTAGTTCTAATTTTAAAAAAGCGAGCTAAGCAGACTATCGTTTTGTTGGAAATACTGCTAAAACTAAGGGGCATATGTACAAGCCCCTATCACAACGGGAATGTCACTTCAAGTTTCTTGTACTTGCACTGCGTGTAAAACGCTTCCTCCTGAATTTTAACTTTTTAAAATAGTTAATTCTTGCTTTGCGCCGAGCGACTGCGTTTTTACTTTACTTTGCCTGCGCCGCTTAGTGGGAATTTTAGGGAGCTCTTACCCACATATAATTGTTGCACACCCACATTTGTGGGGTAGAAGGGACTCGGGGGCACTGCATAAGCATCGCGCCGGTTTCAGAGCGCCATTTTGGAGTGGGGAGAAGGATTTCCTCACAGAGCGCCATCTTGGGTGAGGGAGAGCCACTCGCCCTGCCAGGACCCACGCATTGGAGGAGGAGGTAATAAAAGTAGGACCTCCTACCCTGCTTAGACAGACTTCAAGTTTCTTGTACTTGCGCTGAGTGTAAAACGCTTCCTCCTGAATTTTAACTTTTTAAAACAGTTAATTCTTGCTTTGCGCCGAGCGACCGCGTTTTTACTTTACTTTGCCTGCGCCGCTTAGTGGGAATTTTAGGGAGCTCTTACCCACATATAATTGTTGCACACCCACATTTGTGGGGTAGAAGGGACTCGGGGGCACTGCATAAGCATCGCGCCGGTTTCAGAGCGCCATTTTGGAGTGGGGAGAAGGATTTCCTCACAGAGCGCCATCTTGGGTGAGGGAGAGCCTCTCGCCCTGCCAGGACCCACGCATTGAAGGAGGAGGTAATAAAAGTAGGACCTCCTACCCCGCTTAGACAGACTTCAAGTTTCTTGTACTTGCGCTGCGTGTAAAACGCTTCCTCCTGAATTTTAACTTTTTGAAATAGTTAATTCTTGCTTTGCGCCGAGCGACCGCGTTTTTACTTTACTTTGCCTGCGCCGCTTAGTGGGAATTTTAGGGAGCTCTTACCCACATATAATTGTTGCACACCCACATTTGTGGGGTAGAAGGGACTCTGGGGCACTGCATAAGCATCGCGCCGGTTTCAGAGCGCCATTTTGGAGTGGGGAGAAGGATTTCCTCACAGAGCGCCATCTTGGGTGAGGGAGAGCCACTCGCCCTGCCAGGACCCACGCGATATCCTTGCCGGCCATTTAAGATGGCTGCTAGACAGGTGCGCAGCGACGGTGCGCAGCGGGTGCGGCGGCGGGGCGCCGGAGGTAAGCCAGAGGTAAGCCCGTTTGCGCCCGTTCGCGCAACGGACGCGCCGGGGGCCCGGACTCCTGGATTACCTTCCCGTGATACCATTACCTATACTCGAGATGAACTCTTAGCCTTTAACACTAGTCCACCGTTAAGGGGACTTGTTGCATCTCCAGGAAAACAGACAGATTCCTTTAGCTGTGGCCTTTTAAATGTGAGGTCGCTGTGCTCACATCATGGAGAGATTGCCTTCATGATTGACCATCATGAGTTAGATATCTTACTCATGACGGAGACATGGACAAGCACGGACTGTGCAGTAGAGCTGGGCTTGGCCTGCCCCTCGGGATATAAAATCAGGCACATCCCTCGGATTGGTGCTAGAGGGGGAGGACTAGGATTGATTTTTAGAGAGTCTCTTGATCTATCCTTGATCGACATCAAGACCATTCCTGGTCATGAACTACTTGCCTTCTCTCTAAATGGACAGGGGGGCGCTCTATTTACCGGTCTACTTTGTTACAGACCTCCATCTAGCCCTTTATCGGCTGTGACTGGGCTGATTGAGTTAATCCTTGATCTATCCACCTCGCATTCAAGGTTAATGGTATTAGGTGATTTTAATCTTTGGCTGGGTGGCTCCGGAGATACTGCACTTACAGATCTGACCCAGACCTGTCGGAGTATTCAGCTGCAGCAGCTGGTCCTTACTCATACCCACCAAAAGGGCCATATACTGGACCTTGTTTTTGCAGACCCAGAGCATGTAACTGTTCGAAACATCTTGCCCCAGTGCTGGACGGACCATGCGTTGGTCCATTTCTCTCTCACGCCCAAGGTGGGGCAGGGGAGAAACAGGAACTCAGGTGGGGTTAAAAGTACCAGACAATGGTCAAAACTCTTGAGTCAGGCCCCTCTACCCTCATTACTCTTAGAGGGTTTTATCTTAGAGGAAAACGTAGACTTGAGATACGAAAGGCTCAACCAACGGATTGTGTCCTCCCTTGACTCCTTGGCCCCTTTACGGAAAATAAGAAACAGGCCTCCTCCGGCTATGCCATGGTTTTCCTGAGGAGTTGTTTCAACTTAAACTCCAATGCAAGCGGGCCGAGCGCACGTGGAGAAAGAATTACCTGGATTCAGATCGGGCTCTCTACAAACAGGCCCTGTCCATCTATAAAGCACAGATTAAATGTGCGAAGGCCTGGTTTTTGGAAGAGTCTTTGCGGGTGGCAGTAAATAAATCACAGACCTTGTTTAAGATCGTGAAGGATCTGTCATGCCCTGCTAGTGCGATCAATACTATCTCCGCATCTCAGTCTCTGTGCGATTTATTGGCACAGGCTTTTGAGGATAAAATCGCAGCCATTCTGAACAATCTTGGCGCAACATCTAGCGGTAATCCTCAGAGACGTACGGAAACGCACCCCGGGCTTACTATAGACATCACCTCCAGCACTACCAGGTTGAACTGTTTTCCTTCTCCAACTTTCGAGGAATTCTGTTCCCTGGCCAACAGTGTGTCGTCGGGATCACCTTTGGACCCACTTCCGCATAAACATTGGAAGCTTTTCCGGGAAGAACTCTTCCCTCCACTGTTTGCCATTTGTGATCAGTCCCTGGTTTCAGCACGGGTACCAGACTGCTGGAAACTCGCCGTGGTATCCCCTCTCCTTAAAAAGCCCACCTTGGACCCGGCTAGTCCCGCAAACTATCGACCCATCTCCTTGCTCCCGTTTCCAATAAAGATTCTGGAAAAGTGGGTCACAAAACATCTGTCTAAATATCTGGAGACTGGGTCCTGTTTGGATGAGGTTCAATTTGGGTTTAGACCGGCCCATGGGACGGAATCAGCGCTGGTGACTGTGCTAGACGACCGTAGGACGCGAGCCGATCATGGAAGAGCAGCCTTTTTAGTGCTGCTCGATATGTCGGCCGCGTTCGACACTGTCAGTCATGCAATTCTGATTAACAGACTAGAGGAAGTAGGGGTGACAGGCCTTGCACTGCAGTGGTTGACATCATACCTTGGAAACCGTCACCAGGTAGTGGCTTTGCCACCGTTTAAATCTAACATCAGAAGAGTGGCGCAAGGTGTTCCACAAGGGTCGGCCATCAGCCCTATCCTCTTCAACCTGTACCTGCGGCCCCTGGTTGCGCTGATTAGATCTTTCGGCATAGCGGTGACGAATTACGCAGATGACACTCAACTTGTCTTCTCACTTGAGGGCAAGGAAGCAGTGGCACTTGACACCTTCCACCGCTGTATGCTCGCAATTGCGGACTGGCTGAATCAGAATTTGCTGCAGTTTAACAGCTCTAAGACAGAAGTCTTACACTGCACTACTGACCGCGTCCCTAGACCTCTCCCGCCGGTTTTTTGGCCACCCTCATTCCAAAGCACGACTATGTCTACCACCTCGGTCCGTAACCTGGGAGTGATGTTTGGGTCCAATTTCCAACTGGACGCAGCCGTCAATAAAACAGTGAGCACTTGCATGGGTCTGCTTCGTATGTTGAGAAAGGTCCTCCCGATGCTTCCC
Source organism: Lissotriton helveticus (assembly GCF_964261635.1). Lineage (NCBI taxonomy): Eukaryota > Metazoa > Chordata > Amphibia > Caudata > Salamandridae > Lissotriton > Lissotriton helveticus. The sequence continues at coordinate 1,163,770,078 of NC_136059.1, forward strand.
ATGGACAGTAGGCCAGAGGTGGTGAGGAGCATCATCGTAAGTCGCCTGGACTACTGCAATGCTCTATTTCTTGGAGCACCAGCTACCTTGATAGGAAAACTGCAACGGGTGCAGAATCTTGCAGCCAAATTAGCGCTTGCTCGCCGCCGTCTCGACTCTTCATCCCAGGCATTAAGAGACCTTCATTGGTTACCGATCCTTCAACGGATCGATTTTAAATCTCTATGTATTGTATTCAGGGCCCTTCGCGGACAAGGCCCAGTGCCACTTCAGAACATGTTTCATTGGTACATTCCGTCTAGATCCCTTCGTTCGGCTTCTGCCTACCTTGCTGTGGTGCCTAAAGTTCTGAGATCGCGGTTGGGAGGTCGATCTTCCAGCTTTACGGCAGCCAGACTATGGAACACTCTTCCGCTAGGACTGAGAAGTATGAATGATCTTGTCTCTTTTAAGAAAAATTTAAAAACACATCTCTTTCCTAGGGTTGCATCCTTTTAGTTTTTAATCAGCAGGGTGCGCAGCAGGATCCTTTCAGTCAAAGCGCCAGGATACCCGTGGGGTGACAGATACGCGCTATAAAAGATTACCAATACATACATACATACATACTTTTCGTGACGTTCTGGTGGCGATAGGGGCTTTGCCCTATGTACAAGGCAGCGTTAAGTCACTTAACGTGGCTTAACGCTGACTTGTACATAAGGCCCCCTGTCACGCTATGTTCGCGCACTTGATGGACGTTACCTTTCTTTTTGTATCCTTAAACTGTACGTCTACCTGCATCTTTGATGCGATGACAAGGCTATCAGCATAAGCAACATAATAAACTCCCAAATGTGGGAGCTAGCTCATCTTACTGGTCCAGAAAGTTGGGCAAATCAGTCATATATGGAGAAACGGGTATCAGAATGGACCCCTGTTTCTGGCTTCTGGCTGCCACATTTTTGGAGCGATCCCATTAGATAGCTTGACATGTACATAATTATGTGTATGTAGTTCAATCAAGAAATGCAATACGGTTTGATCAATTCCTCATGAGCATAGTGAGGAACAGAGAGGTTTTCTAGTTTTTTGGTGACAATTTGAGCAGTCTTTTTTCAAGGATTGATTGGAAAAGTTTGGCAAGAAGTAATTTGTTTATACCTTTACCTACAGAATCTTGTAATGCGGTTAGTTAGGGTCTGGAACTGAGACACATTTGTGAAGCGGTTATAAAATAGACTTTTTTAGAAGGTTAAACTATTCCAACGTTGTTAAAATTGGTAAACATAAGACCAAAAAACATCATGGTTTTGGAGAGGGAAACCATCCTCTCTGGAATCTTCAATAGCACCTGAGGACTAAGAAGTAGACTGAGCCTTCAATGCAAAGCAGCAACCAAGATGGCCGACATGTTTGCAAGATTTGGAACTCTGAGGAGAATGGCGATCAATGCAGATCCCAAATGAAAGGCCTATTGCCAATTGCATGCATGTTCCAGGTTCACCATGCAAGGAGCGCTGTCAGAAAGCGCTTCAGAAGGCTTATCCTAGAGAATAGTAACATGCACACCTTCTGTGCTGTGGCCTAGAAGAGTGGCTGTTTCAGATTATTTCCAGAACCTCACACTCTATTACCACAACATAGCTATTTGTCTCCTTAGAAGGGTTCATATCATAGCTATTACCCGCAGCCTTAAATTGGAAGATAATTATGTCCCACATTTAGCTGTTCTGCTGTTAGAATGGGCGTTGTGACACCAGTTCATGCCTTGTCCCACTGAGAGCCAAAATCTACAATGATGACAAGGGTCCCTGGAGTTGCTGACCATATCACTCTTCGTATTTACCAATTTTAATGCCAGATATATGTTTTGTAAACTGTTTTATTAACGAGTCATAGGGTGATCAACTAGTGTATTTAAGAAAAGAAAAAAGACTTGCTAAACCACCTTTTGACATCTATGAACTTTAAATCAAGACCGCTGTGATGCTGATTAGACTCACAAGCAGGAACTGATCCCCTGTCTAAAGAGACAAGATGAGTAAAAATATGAAACACTCCCAAAGCTGTGACACGTTTGTTTGACTAAACATTGAACTTTGGGTTTGTGGCATATTTTAAGCTTAAAGTCATTTGTCCACATTGAGGATTGATGAGACAATAGTGAGTTGTTTCATTGAATTATTTTGTTATTTATTACTGTTAACTGTTTCTCTAAGAAAACGATTATTGTTCTCTTTTCTATGGTGATCCCATATTTGACTAGGTGACTGATGGAGATGATCACTCCCTGGCTGGTTTAATATTCGGAAACCAAGAAACTTATTAATGAGGGCGATGTGAACTATTGTATAGATTAGAACAGTACTATGGATGGTTGGGGGCGCTGGCCTACCCTGCCCCAAACTATGGTTGAAAGACCACTGGCTTAAATCAAATTTGAAGGAAAACAGTGCTTAATTTGGGCCAGTGGTAGTCAGTGGTGCCCACCGGCAGTAATCTTTGGGTTCCGGCACTTATTTTTCTGCATCAGACATTTACGAATAGCAAGAGAGGGAAAAATACACAAAGCAGACAGACGGAGGAAGAGAAAGGCAGAAAAGCTGTCACAAAGGGAGAGAGGAGGAACCTTCAATAGTGAGATAGATGGGAAGGGCCAGTGTGACTGTGAATTGAAGAGGTGTGAGCTGGATTTAAGACTTTGCAGCCTTGGTATTTGGCACAAAAACCTTTAATTGCTCTGGCTGCAGGCTTTTGGGCAAGGCTTTGGGTGCCAGCACTCATTAATTTAGAAATTAAAAACTTACGTTAGTGTGTTTCATATTATTGTCCATTTCAGGTAGTTCTAATTTTAAAAAGCGAGCTAAACAGACTATGATTTTGTTGGAAATGCTGCTAAAACTAAGTGTGTGATGGGACAGTGCCTCTGCGATATTATTGTGGTAGTCCAACTAACCTATAGGAGAATGATGGAGTTTACTCCTGTAAAACAAACTGTCCTTAAGCTCAATATTAGAACACAGGCTTTGTGATACCTATTGGGATACTTATTTTTAGGAGCTGGCAAGAAGTTATTTTGCTATTTAACCCCTTGCATGCGGCGCAAACTTTCGTGCTGTGCGGCCGTTTTGAAGAGTGGGCGGGATCATGACGGCCCGAAGCCGTCATCAGCACATGCCCACTGTGATGCATGACGGCCGGGGGCCGTCATCAGCATGCAAGGGGTTAAGTGTTGAATAGCACAGGAAGAAGATACATTCAATTCAGCGCAATACTTTAAAACGTAGGGTCTGATTTAGCAATTTATAGACAGGGTACTCTGTCACAAATGTGACAGAGTACCCTGCCTGCCAAACTCTCAGACTACACCCTCTGTTCTGAGTTGGGTGGACAATCAGTATCCAGACAGTAGTGCTACTGCTGGCTCTGCTTTTAAAAATCTTATTCCAACAGCCCAATCGAGTCAGGGTAAATACATTAGACCACCTGTCCTCTTTAAAACAAACCATCTGGTATTTTTACAGAAAATTAATAAAGACCCCCCCCCCACCTTGCTAGAATTTTTTGTCTTTCACAAACTCCTGATTTTGGAGTTTCCTATTAAAAGTGAAAAAGGTTGATGAATGCCCTGAAAGCCACTGTATCCTGGCATCACTAAACCTGCTGCACTAATGGTGGCTATGCCACTGCCAAACATGTTGTGCACACTGAACAAAATAGCTGTGACAGCACTGAAATCACCAAAGGGCAGTCAGTGATATCTAAATTTCTCATCTCAGTCAGTAGTTCATCAGTGTGGTGGACATAATGCCCTCAACCACCCTAATGGATGGCAAGCTAACAGTTAAACCATAAATTAAGCCCTTAATTTGAGGCAACAAAATAAGTAATCCCTCACTTGGTCTCCCCATGGGATATCCTAAAGCAAATATTTAATATGTATTGACTTTTTTTGTTTAAAGTTACTTTCCATATTTTGTGTAAACCTGCAAAAATCAAAGTATTTATAAAAAACATGAAGCTATCACCTCCTAGTTTAACCTCTTTATCTATAGTAGATAAGTTCCAGGAGCAACACGAGATATAAGAGTTGCAAAGTAGAGAGGTATTTAGTGAGTGTGCAAAGTGTTGTTACTTCCCTGGAGAGTAGAGACATAATCGCCCAATCATTATTGACATTGTTAGTAGAATTGTATCTATTGTCAGCCACATTCCGTTAACCATCTGTGAGAAATCGGATTAATATTAGTCAGTGGATGTTGGTACACCACAAGTAATAATGCCACTATTTTTATTAGGTCCAGTATATGTTTCAGTAATTTAAACTTGAGCTCAACCCCTGGTAGCTATGATATCGAGCAGATAGGCTTAACTTATGAATATGTGTGATGCACTTAGAAGTACCGAAACAATTAGGTTAAACAACACTACACAATAAAAACCCTACTCCACTTCATTAAAATAGAGAATAATTCAATGAGCAAAATGACACTAAAACAACAAAATCTAATAACGGGAACTGGAGATCTGCATTTTTTAAGTGTTATGTGAAAATAGCAACAAAAACTGTTACACATCAACTATTATCATCTGGTTGTACTTGACTGACTCCAAGGCAAGGTTTAAGGTTGACCGCCATGGAGCACGGGTAGGATACAGATATCAGGTTCATCCTGATCAGAAATGTTATCTTTTGAATTACGACCTGATTTAGATCTCGTGGATGGGTTACTTCATCACAATAGCAAAGGATATCTCATCTGCCAAAATATGAATCCCATTATATCCTATGGATTTATATTTCGGCAGACAAGATATCCATCACCATTGTGATGTAGTAAGCCATCCCAAGATCTAAATCAGGCCCTAATTTCTGAATGGAAGTCAAAAATCCTCAGCCGGGAAAGGCAGCAGGCTGAGTCCAAAAGGGGCTTCACAAGGTCAGATAGCCATCAGGCGAAGACCTGATGAAGCCGTTGACTTTTGGCCGAAAACCTCTGACCTGGAGAAATTTGAAATTTGTGCCCAATGAAGGTCCCTCTCCAGCCAAATACTTTTGGCACTTTTGCCTAGTTAAGATTTCTACCTTTGCATTTAGTCACTTTTTTTGAGCTTATATTCCTCGGTCTGAGCAAAACTGAAAGCTGAGGCTGAACAGGCCTGCATTTAAATCGTTCAAGGAGACCCAGTGTATTTCATCTGATTGTTGCCACTGCTAACAAGGCAAACATATTTTATTTTGTTGTGCTCCCTGCGCATTTATGGTAAGGGGAGACTGGCGGTGTTCACCATAGTGCTTTGAGTGGTTTCACACTAGTTCCCGTGGTTAGTAATTTCTACTATCGGTGTCTTATTATTGACATCTTGGTTATCTTCTTACGCTAAAACAGTTTCTTCGCTTTTTGGCAGGTGTATTTTTTAACACTTTGTATCTCCCCTGTGCCCTAATATTACTTTGATGTTTCATGTTTTGCTGTCTGACATAACATTTATGGAACTTTATAGTTATTAAGCCGGGCTCTCATTATTATTTGTTTTACTGCTGTTTTTACTTATCAATATATGGCCTAGACATTTACAGTAGGGGAGTTTACTCTCCTAGTAGGGTTCAAAAGAGAACTTAGGGGTCTATTATAATAGTGGGTGGATCACCACCGCCCCTATGGTGGTGGCAATCCGCCCGCCATTATCTACTGCCCGCCTCCTATTACCCCTGCCAAACTACAATGGCGGGAAAGTCGACCGGGCGCCATGAAAAGGCATGCGGTCCCTGAATGTGGGGGCCCGTTGCAGGTCCCCGGAGTTTTGGGGTGGTGGTGGTGCACATGGGGGGTCTGCATTTGCATGGACAACATGGCATGCAAATGCTCAAGGTGCTTCCACAGCATTGTGGCGGGCGATGCTGTGAGCTCCGCCCACCACAAAGTTGTGGATGGGGGATGCCACCGCCACCGTGGCAATGGCATCCTAATTGCCGGTGCGGGACCGCCACACCACTGGCGGCCGGTCCCAGCACCGCTAGGGTGGCGGGTGGATGAAAGTCCGCCCGCCATCCTACTAGAACCCTTAGTTTGGTGGTTTCATTGGATTTGCCTCAACAAATGGTTGTCTTCAGTAAATTATCTGATACTTGTGTTAACAGGCCCTTATAGTACCCATACTGGGATCATGATTGGCCACATATAATTATTTTTGTTAAACAATGTACATTGGTTTTAAGTTAGCCTGTCAAAAGACACAAATCCGCAGTATGTACAAGACCTTTAATCACCAAATTCCTGATATTTTTTGTTATATTTTTATTCACTGAAAAGAACGTACACCATTTTTTTAATATCACCCCACCACTCGTAAGAGAACCTTAGTTGTACACAATGATTTCCATAGAAGATATATTAGTTTTATATTATTAGGAGCCGGCCTATATACAGCTATAACTAAAATGTATTTCTATCTCTCCTTGTCTTGCAGCATTGTCATGAGAACATTTTTGCAACTGGTGGAATAGCTTAAGGAAAAAATATTGGACTTATCAGTAGCATCACAGAACCACATATGGACATTTATTTTCTATTTCAAACTTGGTTATCTACAATGCATGCATGCATAACAATTATATTTGTCGAGTATGTAACATTATTTAGCCCACTTGGGCAGAATTGGAGCCAAATGAGGTGGTTGAATGTTTTCATGTTTACCGCACCATAAGTGTAAACAGTAATGCCCACTGGGGCTGAATTGTTGGAGGTCTTATTCTTTGAATGGTAGATCTTTATTAAACTTGTTGATATAACATCTAACTAGGGGTAACGACGCAGAGCCAATAAGATTGCTCGGTCGTTTTGACGGTACAGGTCACAGTCAATCAACAGGCGGAATACATAGCGCAAGCAAAAATCAGACGTGTTGAATGTCTTAGCTTTATACCAGTCTTAATGCACTCACACCCATGTATGAAGTGACAGTGCGAAATATGCATGCTTGTTACTGATTTTTATGTTCAATGTGGTTAAGAGCTCCGTATGAATTTAGGCGGTGCTAACATGCTATGAATTAAAGTTTGGAGGTATATGATGCTATAGAGGACACATTACGATTTATAAAACTGCTAGCAGCCCGTCCCGACCTTGTCCGGGAGCATTCAGGCTTCCCCTACCCCTGCCTCCCCCGACATTGCCCAGCAGCCCGTGCCCCCGCCCGCCCCGTCTCCTGCCTGCCCGTCCCCCACCTGCCCCACCATTGCCTTTCCTCAGCCGATCTGTTTTCCCGCCTGGCCCGACCCCCGCCTGTCCTAAGTCAATGGAGGTCGGACAAAATGTTCCACCCATCACCTTGTTAGTCCCCGTCCCCCGCCTGCCCCGACCCCCGCCTGCCCCGACATTGCCTTTCCTCAGCCGATCTGTTCTGTTGTAACTCCCCATGGACAGTAGTACGTGCAAAATGTTCCACCCGTCACCTTGTAAGTCCCCGCCCCCCGCCTGCCCCAACCCCCGCCTGCCCCGACATTGCTTGTCTTTCCTCAGCCGATCTGTTCTGTTGTAACACCCCGTCCCCCGCCTGGCCCGACACCCGCCTGCCCCGACATTGTCCCCGGAGCCTTACCTCAGCTGCCGCTCCTCAGTTCACCACTCCTCGCCGCTCTGCTCCTCACCACCTGTCTGCCTCGCCGCTGCTCTGTCCGCTGCTCCTCACGTCAACGCTCCTCCCCCGCGCCATGTCCGCCGCTCCTCGGTCGCCGCTCCTCCCCGTGCTCCTGACGTGAGCACGCACGTCGCGGCCGGCAATACTTTGGAGGGACTACTTTTTTTTAATATAAATTTTGTAAATAAAGTTTATTTTTTATATTTATATAGCCTATAACCATCTACACACCCTGACAATTTCAAGGGTGTATCGAGTGTGTAGATTGGCGCTGTGGTTCCCGAGTTTACCCGCCTCAAAGCCTGAAAGTTCTTACTTTATTATAGTAGTATAGATTTATACCTCTTTACATGGGTAATATGTGATGTTGCATGAGCTATGCGATATTTCAAAATGGCCACAACAGTTACCCATTGGTTTGCACTGGTAGGGTAACTGTCCGTTTTTCACATGGACAAAGAGGTGTCTATATATTGTCATTAACTGTTATATGTTGTATGTTGTCTTTCAGTCAATTTTCTATTTGTAATTGTTGTCAGAGATTATAATGTTTCTAAATGGTGGGTGTGGATTGTATATAGTGTAATGGTTGTACAAATTTGTATCGTTTGGTATAAGAATTGAAAAAAGAAAAAAATGTCTTAAACATAAAAATATATTGTCGGTGGTAAAGAACATATTTTTAGGTAACATTAAGTTATTACATGTTTGTCTTTTATAAATAATTGACTAGAAGGATATCAGTATTGGCATATTGTTGTTTATGAACACATATACATTAGGGCAGGAACAACGCAGCACATAAACCACAAAGTCACTTTTGCAGTTGTAGGAGTGATGGATCTTAGTGGTGGTGTTGTGCAGTGGGCTGGGGAACTCACTCAGGTTAAGGCCAGTGGTGCAGGCCTTGCATTTGTGGCCTTTGTGAAAATCAGGGGAGGATTTAAGGAATCTGCGCAATTTCTGGACTGCTATTACATAATTCACCTCTCATAGACTTGACTCGTCTAAAAGTGAGGAGAGGATGCGTGGGCATCAAAGATCTGATGAACAGATCACTGCGAATCAAGTTCCAGGTGGATTTAATGATACTCCTCACTCTCTGGTGGTATGTATTGTACCCTGTTATCATTCTAATAGTGCCATGGGTGTTAGCTTTACTCCTTTTTTCTTTGAAAAGCAACACCTCTCTGGCTATGGACTCTACTCTGGTTTTAGTTCTTTTGAGTAGTGCTTTGTTGTAGCCCCTTTGCTGGAATCTGAGGTCCAACTCTGACTGAACTTGTCTCAAGGATTAAATGTCCCTACAGTTGTGCTTCATGCCCAGGTTTTCGGCATAGGGGATACTTTGCCTGAGTTTGATTGGGTGAAACGCTGCGCAGGAAGAATGGAATTTCCAGCTGTTTTCTTGCAGAAAGTCTTAGCGTGAATCTTACCATTTTGGGCAAACACCTTCAAATATAGGAATTCAACCTCACTTATGCTGATCTTACTAGCAAATTCCAGGTTCCAGTCATTGGAGTTGAGACAATCTTCAAAGTTCCTGGCTGATCCCAAAGGACAATGTTATCAGTCCACTCCACTGCAAATTATGAGATGAGCACTTGCTACCCCACCAGCCCATATGCAGATTCGCAAAGCTTGAGTGAAGCAAGTGCCAATAGCAGTCCCTTGGATTTGCTTGAACAGATGCTTGTCAAACAGAAAGTAGTCGTTGTCGAGGCACTACTCCATTATTTGCAGTAACATCACTGTGTGTTGGTAAACAATGATGGGTCCAGCACTTAAAAAATGCTTGGTGGCCCTTATTCCTTGTTCATGTTGGATATTTGTATACAAGGAAGACATGTCTAGAGTCATGAAAACATCGTTCTCATCCCATGTGATGTCGTAAATTGTCTTGAAGAAGTCACCTTTGTCCAATATGAATGAAGGTAGATTTCTTAAGTGTTCCCGGAGAAATTAGTCTTTATATTTAGATGTAGTTTCAAAAAGCCCCCCTATGGCCGAATTAATAGGCCAACCCAGGGGGATTGGTTGCAAGTTTATGGATCATTGGGATTATTTGACAAGAATAACAGGATGTTCAACTTTTATAGATTTGTACTCATCATTAGTGAGCAATCCCATTCCACACCACCTAGACAATTCCTTGTGAAACCTTTCTTTGACCATATTATAGCTTTTTGGAGACATTTTAATAGAGAATAGTCTGTCATTCAATTGTAAATAAGCTTCAGCTGTAAACAAATTGTGGGGCCATAGCACAATATTGCCCCCCTTGTCAGACTGTTGTACCACAATATCAGCCCTGGCAGAGATCTTTTGCATCACTGCATCATAGTCCGGCATTACACCTGCATGCTCATTTCGAAAGTTTTTGCTGGATTCCAATGCAAGTCTTTTTAAATCCATGGTTACCAATTCCGAGAATGTATCCAATCCATCTCTTGGCATGACTGGAGTGAACATTGACTAGGGTTAAAGGGGAAATTGACTCTACACCCCAGATCCACCCCCGGATTCTCATCCCACAGTGCACTGCTCACACCACTTTCCATTTGTAATTGATTGAGATACTGGAGGAGTTCTAGATCGGCCACTGCCAAATTGGAGGATGGAAAATTCTTAACTTGTGGGGCATTGGACTTAATGGTATGGTAAAAAAGTGTTTTTGTAACTTGAATATCCTCATGTATTTAAACAAGTCAATTTTCGTTTGGACATAGTTAAAGTAAAGTATATTTATATGTGTGGAAATGCACTTCAGCAGTTATTCTTATTATTCTTCATTCTCTATCTTTTACCATTCTTTTTCTTTTTTCACAACTATACACATTAATGGCGGAGGTTGGTGGTTGTTTGGTAAGCACCATATTTAACACTGGTTCGTTATGCACATGGACGTTGATATTGGTCTGAGATGAGATAGGTTTGTTCTGTTGTCTATTGGGTTCTTTTTGGTTCAGAGTACACTCGTTTTATTTCATATGGGTTGCTAATGGCTGCTTTGTTAATGTTTTTTTTTTTTATTGAGCCTTATTCATATCATCTACAGGTGGCAGCCTCTCAAGGCTACTTCCCCCTCCTCCTTTTATTGTACTCTTAATAGTGTTGCACACTGAAGAAAGTAGTTGACTGCATTTGGTTTCACACTTAAATTCATGTCAGCATTAATTATAGGTCAAGAGAATTTTGTGATTTAAGAAGTTCACTTTCAATCCTAAAGAAATATCTATAATTTTTCTTGATGTTAATGATTAATATTGATTAGAGCATTGTGATCCATTGACTTATTCCTTATTATCCACTTGCGGTACCCTATATAATATTTCAATATACGGTGACATGTTGGTTATAATTGAGGCACACTTAAGGAATGACTGTGATATGTGTAAAGGTGCGATAAACTTTTATTAATTGTTTTTGGAGAATGGCTGGTATAGCCTTTGTATATACAGTGTTAGACTATTATCTGTTATGTTGTACATTTACTATTTCCCACATTATATTAAGAAAATATGTAGACAATAGGTAAAAAATGTTGAAAAGAAAAAATAATGATTTAAAAGTGTTGTGAGAAAATATATATATATGGTTTGGATGATTAGATATTTTGTGGCTCAAATGTTTATGTTTTGAATATCTTCTTGGATGTCTACAGTTGTAAACATATGGTTAGGCTGTTATTGTTGCTTGTTTTCATTTAACTTCCCCTGGTTACGCCCCACCCAACCCCTTTTCTGGGGTCATCTTTTGTTCCCTACTGAAATGGATTTTCAGTTGCAGAAAAGCTCTGAGCTGGAACAACCTGAATCTTTGGACCAATAGAAATGCAATTTAGAAGGATTGACTTGGAAGATTTGTTCCAGTCCTTAGGAGGTCTTTGGAGCCAAAAAGGTTATAAGTTCTAGGTTTTTCAGGTTTTTGTTAGAAGGAGTACAATTTGATACAGCCAAGGGTCTCAGTACCTCAGAAACAGCACGTGGGGGTTAGGACTCACTCTAGCAGAAGCCACGAGCAAGGTCCAGGGCAGGTCCAGTTTGAACTGTCTAACTGGGCTTCTAGCAGCTTGTTGTGTATCCCTGTAGCTTAACAGGAGGTCAGTTGTGACCCTTAGAGTTCAATTCTGCGACATCTTAAGAACCTCTCATCAGAACACTTCTAGTCCTGTGGACGATTCGGATGAAGGATTGCCATGGTGTTTGAGGAACAGAGACTGCCCTACTGGCTGAAGAAGGAAGGTTGGACCTATTTGCCTTGAACACCGAGCTACCCAGACTGACTCCACCGGTGAGTAGGCTGAGCTCCTGTGTGAGATATAGGGACACAGCAAGCTTCCAGTGTCCTCCCTGCAACTGCCCAGGTGACCAGCACCAACTGAATCTGTCTGGTCCTGCCTGAGCCCTGCTGCTGGCCTTTGCTGGTTTGAGTTCTGATCCCCAAGAGGTGCCCTCCAGGTCCTGGACCCTTGGCTGGCATCAGTGTGAGCTCATCCTGATGAAAAGATGAGGATACAGACATTTTGGGCTCCTCACTACTGCAAAGTGACCTCTTTGCGGTGAGAATTGACCGCCCATGACTATCACCAATGCAAGTCTCCAGAGTGACCAAATCTTTGCAGTGGCAGCAATGACCCCAGTGCGATGCTTCAGCAATGACTGGTGCTATAACTGTGACCTTCCATGATGCCTAACCGGCTCCTCATGCTAGCAGTCTCCTACTTGTAGCCCCTGCCAAAGAGAGCAACACCCTTCGAGCGGAACGTGAGAAGGGAACTCTTCAGCAGGACCAACCTGGCCCATGTATTGGACCATTGCTCCATCACAGTCAATATGAACTTGTGGCTTTACCCCTGTCCAGTGTGACCAGATAACCATGAGTCGCGCTTTGTGCTTCTTGGTACTATCTTCAGCAGAAACTTTAAAAACTCATAACTCGTTTCCGTGAATTGGATTCTTTTTTGTTTTGCTGTAATTTTATTTATTCAATTGTACACTATTTTTCTAAATTGGTTTGGGATTTTTCTTGTGTTGTGTTTTCCCTCTATTACTGTTTGAGTACTGCATAGATACTTTACACATTGGCTCTAACTTAAGACTGGCTGCGTTAGTGCCAAGTTACCAGAGGGTTCAGCACAGTCTAACTTAGAGATTTTTTGGTTCACCCTGACAAGGATTTGTCTATTATTTGAGTGCGGCTTCCACACCTCTCAACTCAGAACCCAATTTGTTGCAGTGTACTGCAGTGCATTAGTGAGATTTAATGTGCAGGCCATGGGTTCATTTTGGACCACATATTGAGGACCTATAGGCAAGTTAAATATGCCTATTAGGAGTATAGCTGGTTTCTTCTTCTTCGATAACTTTATTTTGACCTCAAAGGGCCATAAAAGAGCAGGTTAAGATACATACAACAATACAATAAAATTCATTATAAATAACACAGGGCGCTTTGTTTGGTAATAGCTTGACAATAGCAGATTCCACTTCGGTTATCGATATCTCCTGTACCACCCCAGTCGATACTCGTGGAGGAGGCACGGGGACATGAAGGCAGTATCGTTATTACTCGGACATGCATAAAGACTTCCAAAGTGGTCTTCCCATACTATTGGAGTTATGTTAGGGTTACTGCGGTTTTGTCTTCCCTCCCGCCATTACTAACAATCGCCCAAAAGGATTTTAAATCCTTGTGCTATAGCGCTGTTCTCAGTTCTGCCCACTTATCAGCCTCCCAAGACTTTCTCTCCCTTTCAATCACCTGCTTGTACTGCACCCGGAGTGCCTTGGTCCTTGGTTTATCCTTGGCCTTAATCCCTTTAATCAGGTCACTTTTCTTTTTGCGACAATTTGCATTGTACCATGGGTGAGTCTGGACCGGTTTTTCCTTGAAACTCCCTTTTGGGTGAAACACCTCTAGCATTTTTTAGGCTAGCTGATTGTGGATCTCAACAGGCCTCATGTCCCTCCCTACTATAGAACCCAGTGACCCAACCCCAGCCATTTCGCTAAGATAAGGCACAGCATGTTGGTGTATTTGAGCCAGAATGTTTGGGGAACCCAATAGATGGGGCCATTTTACTCTCCGTCTATTATTATGAAGAAGGAGAGGATGTTGTTCAGAATAAGGCTCCATTTGATAGTTGGACAGACCCCAGCTCCCTGGCTTTAATGTCATAACCAGGGCATTGTGGTCGCTGTCTATCCTTTGTTGAATCCGAAAGTCCAGAACCTTGTCCCAAGATCTAGATTCTATCATGATATAATCCATGATCGAAGATTGCCCCTCTCTATTAAAAGTCGCAAGGCCAGGTCTGTCCGATTTTATCTCCCATTGCAGGACCTCAAGGATAAGGACAGAGTAAGAGAAGTGATTTGTAAAACCAGCGGGGTCCATGCTTTGACCGGTGGGATCAAAGGTTCCAGAATGTTCCAATGCAGGTTCTCCTCATCTGGGTCATCTGTGCCCATGTTACTAAGGGGTTCAAATTGGCAATTGAAGTCGCTCCCAATTATTACAATATACTCTGGGTCAAGAGTCAGTGTGTATTCGCTCAGTTGTTCAATGACCTTTGATTCTTGCCCACTCTGGGTTGGCCTGGAATAGATATTAATTAGGGCAATATATTTTTTCCCTAGCAGGGTTAACAAGGCACATTGAATATCAAGTGAGTTTGTTGGCAACTGTTTAGCTTTGGCTCCCAAGTGTGTACCTACCCAAATGCTTAGCCCACCTGACGGTCTTCCCCTACCCCTTTTTGTTGCAAGAATATTAAAAGTGGCAAAACCACTCCGCTGGTTGTTATTGAGGGCCCACGTCTCCTGCATAAGGCATTTGTCATGTTTTTCCATGAACAAGCCCCAATCTTCACATAACAGTTTGTTTTTTATCCCTGCCACATTCCAGGAGAGTATATTAATATTCCCTTTTGTCCCCCCATCCGTGGAGCTCGCATTAATACCACAGTTAATAGTCCCTAATAATGGATCAACCATTTGTGTATATCCCCCCCCAGTTTCACAACTAACCCCACTGATCCTAGGTGCTCTTACTCCAACCCCTCCAATCCCAGAAATTCCTCCCACCACCTTTGTTAGTGTTTTTGGTGACCCGCTACACCTGCTGGATAAACCTACACAATTTAAACCCCTTTTGGCCTCAAATAAGCTTTCTTCCCCCATAAACCCATACTGGATCATAATACCCTTCATCTCTGCAAAGCCAGCTTTGGCCTCTAGTAGGCTCTTGCTGTTCACTACAGAGGATGGGGACTTCTTGGGCTCCAGCAGTCAGTCTACTGAGTCAGGACACTGTATCTGTTATTGTGGTTGAACATGTCAAGTGATGAGGGACAATTTTGGGACCCATTCCGCTTAGCATTTCCCAAAAAGTGGTTACCTCCCTGAGTTTCCTTGCCCGCCCGGACCAATCCTCCCCTATTGGGTGCAGAATGTACATTACTAAAGGCACCCGGGCAGAAATAGGTTAGTGGAAGGGATTTTATTAGCGTTTCTGGGCTACCTGTCTCCAGATTACATATATAGTTGACTGTCCAACTATTCCTGAAATTAATCACGACGCAATCGCCCTGTATGTTTTTTGCCCGTGGCCCCACCCAGTCTACACGTCTGGCAAATAAGATTTCACTTGATCCCTGGTTGGGAAGAGGTTTATTATAGTTCAACCAGTGGATGCATTTATTTTTGAGTTCACTGTATGCCTCAGTTTTTTCCCTCACTCAAAGAGGGGACCCCAGCGAGAACCATCACATAGGGTATGGACTCTGGGGGCAGGTCCAGGCAAGGTAACAGGGACCTATTTGAGACCAAGGTTCTAGCCCTATTTAGCTTGTTTGTTGTTCAATCAATGCTTCGGGCCCCCATGTCCCCCCCTCCCTCCCTAGTCTTTTCTTTTGCTATAGCATTAGATTTGACTGGCAGCGTGGTGAGGTCGTTGCCCATTGGAACAGATTTGACTGGCATATCCCTTACAGCTGTTATTGCCAAAGAATTTATACTCTGATGGCCTACATGTTTTGGACCAGGCAGACCCTGGCCCTTACTAGCACAATCCACGACCCGTGTGTCCTCCCCATCCTGTCTTGTTACACACAATGATTCCAGATGGGATAGTCTTTGCTCAATAGAGTTCAGTCTTTCGTGAATGGGGAGGCAGGTCTCTGTAAATATCTGCTCCATTTTGGCCCAAAAGTCTCCCCTACTCTCGGGAGGGATCGTGTCATCAATCTCCTGGGTAATCGAAGACACATTTACAACTGGCTGTGGTCCATCCATGACAACTACAGTTTGGTTGCTCTCCGTGGTAGCGCGTTTCTGCATTTTCATTTTTTTATTCATTAGTGCAGATCCTCCACGCTTTCTTTTGACTACAGGGTCTGGCACTTGGTTAATAGCCCCTGATTTGATACCCAATGCCGACCGAATTGACAGTCCCGATCTAGTAGTTCCTGGGCTTTGAGGGAGTGTAGGTGGATCAGTTGCTGCTGTAGCCACACTGGCAGGAGAACTATGCAGGCTACCAGCTATATCTGGCAGATTGTTGCCCTCGCCTGCGGGTCCAACAGGTGTAATATCAGCCGTTATTTGAACTACGGCTGATTGTGCCTGGGCCATTATTTGGGGCACTGGAGATTGCGTCTTGGCCAGTCTGCCCAACAAAGACCGCTTGTCAAAAATCGGCTCCATAGATAGCCTTTTTTCGGTTAGTTCTATTTCACGTTGTAACACGGACGTTGCGCTTATTAAGAATTGGTCTATAGTCCCCACAACACTTCCTCCAGTTAGTGACTTTCTCCCCTTCCCCGTGCCCGTTGCAGCCATATCCTGAGTTGATTATTACACAATGTCTCCGGGTTGCTCTAGCCCAGGCGGGTCCTGACAACTACAAGGCGGTACACAGGTTACATTTTAAGGTGTACTGACCTTGCTGTACGCTTCTGCAGGAAAGGTCAAGGAGGGGGGCCCTGTCCCGTCCTCGATCGTGATCGGACGGGCTCAGACGGGCCTGCCCTTGGCTCGGGTTTCGCCCGGCGCGTGCCCGCGCACGTCCCGTGCAGCGGTGGGAGTTTCCAATGATATAGGACGTCAAAGTAGGGGGAGGAGCAATGTGATGGCGGCGGTAGCGGAGACTCCTGGTCCTAGGAGTCCCGCTGGTTCCCTCGCTCCCCTCTGGTCAGGAGAGCTGCTGGCAGGTACAACAACCGCTGCGAGCGGCGCCCGCGAAGCGGGGCCGCGAGTGGTAATGAGGCGGTGGCAGGGGAAGGAGCACGGTGATGGCGGCGGCAGCGGAGACTCCTGGTCCTGGCAGTCCTGCTGGTTCCCTCTCTCCCCTCCGGTCAGGAAAGCTGCTGGCAGGTACAACAACCCTTTTTTGCTTTTCTCAGCTTTTATATATCTTCACCATAAACAGTGACCTGTGAAGCATCGTCTCCCCCCGAAGCTTGGTTTGTGTCGGCACGGCAAGGAGAACAAAACCTGCCACCCACCGCTTCAGTATCTCCGGGCACCAATCAGCTACACTGCGTGGTAGCTAATTTCAACATGCGTTAGGTTTTAGAGCACATGTACTGGGGGATGGTTAGCAGATTCCCACTACACAGAGCTGAAAAACCAGAAATACCAGTCCAAAACAAATGGAGGTGATGATGCAAAAAAATCATTTTTTCTACACCAAGATCCTACCACTAAGAAAGTAAATAATAGACTATAATTTTGTTTGCGCTAAATTGTTCAGACCATTTAAGCTTCCTGCTGGAGCCACAAGAACTAAATGTTCGCTATTTAGTTCGGGAACTTGAGCTTGCTTGACATGTCTTGCAGTGGCAGTCGTTGGTGGGAATAGCTGCTGGGTGGATGACGTGGGGAGGGGCAGGGTGGGTGGTAGTAATCTATGGATTACGGAGAATTACAGGTAAGTAAACATATAAATAAAAAAAATGAATTTTGTTGCGTGCACTGCATCACATTTGGGGATGCAGTTCGCGCAACGAAATTCATTTTAGTTAATTATATGTTTACTTACCTGTAATCCTCCGTAGTCCATAGTTTACCCACCCTGCCCCTCCCCCTCCCCACGTCACTGCCCGGCAGCTACTCCCACCACCGACCGCTATTGATGTCTTCACATAAGATTAGAGGGATATTTATCTTTGCTACATGCTTCGGAAAGTGACTGTGGCAAAAGAGAAATCTTACTTTATAAGCAGCACCAAAATCTTATGTTTTCTGCTTTTTGTGTATCTAGGGGTACCCTTTAAATCTAAATCTACCTGGCCACACCTTATGACTGTTAGAAAAGCTCAGTTTGATAAGACGATTGAAAAAATCTTCAAGTGTGTGAGGAAGATAGGCCCCAAGACCTTTGATGTTCTGATTAACAATTATAAGGGCCGGGGTTGCCCCACTGGTTCCTACAGATGATGCAATTGGGGGTATGCTAACACCTCACACATACAGACCAGTGAGGATGTGTATTTGAGGAAACTACTGTCTGTCCATACCTATGCTTGCCATGCTGAGCTGGGTCTCCCATACTTAGAGGATCACATAGTTAGCACCATTGTTTTCGTGGCAGTCTATCAGGTCTAAGCAGGAAACGCAGCTAAACAAGGACATAATTATTGACTGCATAAGGCTAGACAATGCTCACAGTGTCCCATGGCTCAGATACGTCAAAGAACAATTTACCCGGCTTGGAAGGCCGAACTGTTGTGATAATCCAGAGGACATTGCTGCCATACCAAAGAAACGTTTAAAAACTGAATTCCACTCTATGCTGGCCTGGAGAGGAGACACCCAAGAGCTCAGCAAAAACATGGTGGCAGTCGATACTTTTTTAGTAACTACTGACCATATGGAGCCCTAGCTGTATACCCTACTGCACCGTCATCAGCTTTTATATTTGACCAGATTTAGGTTTGGTTTCTTAGTTTCTTTTTTTGTTTTGTAAATCTCTTTATTAAACTTTTATAAACACTTGACACATCATGTAGACCAACAATACAACAACAAATAATGCACAATTGCAGACAGCCACCTGAGCGCTTATGAAAATATTGGGCATGACTACATATAGTGTAGACTAGACTGTTACATATAGACTCTCCCCCGCCCCAACATTCCCAGCATGAGTGTTTAGATTTTCACTATGAGGGCAGGCACCCGAGTCCTGCGGACCCCCTGGGAATGTCTCACGGGCCCCTGGGGGTCCGCGGACCACAGTTTGGGAAACGCTGATATAGAGGATACAATCTTCAGAGACATCGTACAGAGAAGATTTGTGATGAAGCTAACACATGTGATCTATGGGACACATGACATGAAAACAGAAGGGGCAGGCAAGTGCGCAGAGGACATGCGAAATGCCGTCCTAAATATCAGGTAGCAGAGGGAGAAAGCAGTCTATGAGGTTTTGACAGAAGTGTCTAGGCCTGGAGGTAGGGGGTTGTAACACATAGTCCACACTGACTCTGTCACAGTATGTCATGCATCTCCAGCAGCTTGATCTCATGCTTGCAAGAGCACAGAGATAAAAATCTGCGGGTGAATCTAGGGACATCACCAGTTTACCCACAGATTGCAATGAGAGGGTTCGGTGTGATCTCCAGGTAAACCAGGGTGGAGAGTAGGGAGACAGAGTACCAGTAGGGGATGATCTGAGGGCACATCCAAAATAAGTGTGCAAAAGCAGCGTCTGGAGCAAAACATTTGGCAAAGTGGGCTTGGTGTGTGGGACCAAACTTTGCAATAACAACAGGGGTAACATAAGCTTGATGCAGGAATTTAAAATGTAATAGTTTGTACCTGTGATTAACCAATATATGTCAGGTTTGAGTGCAGCACTAGCGAAAGCGGGGGAAAGCCATCAGTGGCAAGGGGGTTGGAGGGTATGCAGGAGCACAGAGTGTGATGAATTCGTTGGAGTACAATGTGGTCCATGTAGGCGGCGTTACGAAAACGGCTATCGCCAGCCTGTGTAGGGACATGGGGACCTGAGGTCAATCAATTCAGGATCTAAGAGAGGAGGTTGACATCTCTGGAGCACCGGCCCGAGGTGGGGTCTCAATGACCAGGAAATAACAGAACATGTATAGTACCAAATAAAGCACCAGGTCTAGACAAACTTCCTGTGGATGTATTTTGGAGGGAAGCTGAAATCTCTGGCACTTATCTTTCTCCATTAAAAACCGATTTTATAAAAGGGGCCGCCTTGCCCCCCACCTGGGCTGGGACCAACTGTTAGAATGAAGACTCCACAGGATGAGATGAGAAGAGGGAGTTTATTATAACCAGATCCTTCAGTGCCATCCACTGGAGTGAGCTCACCAAGATTCTAATGTGAGCTTCACCCCAACATTCTAAGGTAGGCTATACAAACAGGGGGGAAAGGGAGGGGGTACCGGAAAGGAAGGGAATGCGCCAAGTTACAACACACCTCCCTATGTATGGGCAGAGAACAAGGATAAGGGTTGCAAAGGTCATTAGAGGTTGGAAACCATGGAGAAACCTGGGAAGAAAACACAGGTTAAAAACCAAGCAGAAAATTCACAAACTGTGTAATAGATAAACAAAAGTAAAAATCTACTTGAGTATGTTGCATGAGGGTACGTTTACAGAGAACACAAAAGCAAAACATGTGACCAGGATATATACTTTACATGCTGTAATCAGCTTGCCATGCCGGACACCTACGTTGACGTGCTATTCTTCCCATATTAGGATCAACCAGCTGTTCTCCTGAATCATTGTTGCTAGAAGGTTGGGAAACATGAACATTAGTGCAACAAGCCAATCTATCCATGCTCCATAAATTACCATCTTCTAACCGGACGGAATTATTATAGACTTCCTTGATCCTAAAGGTTTAGAGAAGGAGGAAGATTTGGACTTTAGCAGGGTAGGTTTTTTGACCACCACCCACTCCCCAACCTTCCACTCCTTATCAGATGTGCCCCACTTTGTGTCATAATCCTTGTTGTACTTGACCTGATGTTCTTTGACTCTCTCTCTCTCACAGTGTTCCTGTCTACCCACACTGGGGACCCTCCATTAAGCCAGTTAGGAGTCAGTTTGGAACCTGGATTTCTTCCTTTAAGAGAAGTAAAGGGTGATACACCTGACACAGAATTGGGGGTGATGTGGTAGGACCACAACATTTTCCTTAAGCTGTCCTCAATTGGCTCTTTGTTAGACAAAGCAAGTTGAAAGGAGTCCTTAATCATTCTGTTAGCCCTTTCCACTAGCCCATTGGATTTGGGGGAGTAGAGAGGAGATTTTATGTGAACAACAGACAACCTGTTCAGGAACTCTCTCATCTCGTCCGAAGTAAATTGCACGCCATTGTCCGTAATTAACTCGCTGGGTATGCCTTCTTTTGAAAAGGTATCCTTTAAAAACTCAATGAGATACACTGTGGAAATGGAAGGGACAAACCGGGTCGTTATCCAGTGCGAGTGGTAATCAATCAGGACGAACATAAACTTTTGGGATTGATTTAATAGATTCAATGGCCCAATAATGTCCATACCCAGTTTATCCCAAGGTTTGGTGGGAACAGTGACCGGAATTAATGGGGCCTTGCGGACGTTCTTCGACTTATCACTGGCCCCACATGCAATACAATCCTTTACTAGTTCTTCAATTTGTGTGTCCATTTTGGGGAACCAATAGTTTTGACGAATTTAACTTTTTGTTAAGCTTCGTCCTCGATGACCTTCATGACCGATTTGTATAATGCGATCCCTCATTCCAGTCGGGGGAACTATTTTATTCCCTCTCCAGACCAGGTCTTCAATTACGGATAACTCATCCTTCGCGTTCCAAATATCCTGGACATCTTCTGGCACTTCATTTTTTCTCTCTGGCCAGCCGGCGATGATCATGTCTTTCAGTTTACCCAAAACCTCGTCTTCTTGAATGGATTTTAACCATTCTTCTTTCTTAATGGCTGGAATATCGACAGCCAGGATGGTTTCTTCTTCCTCGGTTTCTTCTGGCATCTCAACCTTCAGCGGCATGCGCGAGAGACAATCCGCCAAGGAATTTCTTGAGCCTGGAACATGCACAATTGAATAGTTGTACCCCTGCAGACCTAAAACCCACTTTGAGATGCGTGGAGTGGTGTTTTCTAAGTGTTTGTTTGTAAACAATGGAATCAATGGCTTGTGATCCGTTTTCAGGCAGAACGGAATTCCCCACAGGAAGTACTTGAAATGGCGTATGGCCCAGTAGCACGCCAAGGCTTCTTTCTCAATTGTGGAGTAGTTCACTTCAGCAGTCTTCAGAGTTCTTGAAGCGAAAGCTATTACTCTCTCTTCGCCACTTACTAATTGGATCAAAGAGGCACCTAGACCTTTATTACTTGCATCTGTGGACAACGTGGTCCTGGCATTCGGATCAAAAGTGTGTAAGATGGGCGCCTCCGAAATGGCATCTTTGATGCATTTGAAGGTTTGTTGGTGCTCCGTGCTCCATTCGAATTTGGTTCCTTGTTTCAGTAACTCCCTGAGAGGTTGAACTTGGTCTGCGAAATTCTTCACGAACTTTGACATATACTCGACCAGGCCCAAAAAGGATTTCAGTTCATCTTTATTTGAGGGAGCCGGTGCGAGTTTGACAGCATCTACCAGGCTGGCCTTGGGTTTAATTCCTTCACTTGAAATCGTGTGCCCCAGGTACACCACTGTTCCCACGCCTATCTTGCATTTATCCTTCTGAGTAGTGACACCAGCATTGCTGGGTTTAGACAATACTCCCTCCAAGATTTCGTTGTGCTCATTTTCAGTAGCTCCATAGATCAGAATGTCATCTTGGAAACAGATAACTTTATCAAGACCCTGTAAGATGTTTTGCATAATACGCTGGAAAACAGCGGCTGCGGATGCAAGCCCAAAAGGCAACCTTGAAAATTGATATGCACCAAAAGGGGTTATGAAGGACGTGAGGTGCTTAGACTCTAGATGAAGAACAGCCTGGTGGTAGGCAGAGGACAGATCTAAGACTGAGAAAAACTTAGCACCATTAATGGCCATCAACATTTCATTGATGTTGGGGAGGGGGTGTCTATCCACCCAGATGTTAGCGTCAAATCCCTGAGGTCAACACAGAGGCGGATGCCCCTTCCCCCCCCTTTTGCCGCTACGACAATGGGGGCCAACCATTCTGAACTTTCAATCCGCTCTATAATCCTGTTCTCCTCCAGTCTATTCAATTCTTCTTGCAAAGGTTCTTTCAACAGCAATGGAATGGATTGGGCTTTGTGTACTACCGGCCTTGCATTGGCTTTGAGTTTGATTTTGTGGAGAAACCCTTAGAGCTGTCCCAATTTGTCTGTGAATACCTCCGGGAATTTTTCACACACTTTCTTTCCCACTGTGGGCCTATCAATAAGTAGAACAGGTTCAGGGGCATTTGGGTCTAATTTAATACCTAGGTCCTTTTGGTGTTTCCAACCTAACAAGTTTGAACCTTTTTCTGTGATGTACACTTTACCCAGAGTGGTTCTACCTTTAAAATCAATTTGCATCATCAACATTCCCACCAGTGGTATAGGATTGTAATTGTATCCCCCGGGTTTAATGTCTGGTGGTAACAGATTATAGTCTTTGTGGCCTGAATTTTGTTTGAAAGAAGTCTCATTTATCAAGGTATAGGGTGAACAGGAATCTGCATAAACTTGATAAACAACATTGTCAAGACCTATTTCACATTTGGGATAACAATTCACATTCTTTTCAGAAATATTCAACACATGGAAGACAATATCCCCTTGCAAAGGTTGTTCAACATCCTGGATCACCATGTGCGTGATGCTTTTCTTTTCATGACAAACCCTCGAAAAATGTCCCCTTTTTTTACAATTGCTACAAGTGACACCCTTTGCTGGACACTTAAAATCATTAGCTAAATGGTTTGGGTTACCACATCTATACGAAATTAACAAAGAAGGGAGGTAGAGTAAACGAAGTAGGATTCTTACTCCACAAGCTAACATGTATAAACAAAAGGAATCCTACCAGAGGGGATGGGTTTCCCAAGAGATATGGGAGCACTCAGTGTTTGTTAAAATACCCCTCACACACCAAAAGGCCCCTTGGTGTCATGCTTCATCATCGGGGTCTTCGCACCCCTCTATCGGGATGCGGCGTGCTACGACCTACGACTACGCGGGAGCACTGATAAATGGCTATGTGTGGTGTGTGTGGTGCACGTGATAAAGCAAATAATGTGAGTGGTGGTAGATAGTGACTAGTTAAAAAGTACCTGGCTCGTAGGTGAAAAGATTTTTTTTTTTATTCAAGACCTCGGGAAACCCATCCCCTCTGGTAGGATTCCTTTTGTTACCACATCTATAGCATTTAGGCTTATTAAATTGTGTGCTTTGTTTATTCACCTCAAGCTGGGTAGATCTAGCTTTGACATCTTTTTGACCCACCTTGTGCACACCATTATCACAAACCTGTTTCACTTCATGGGTTTCCTTCATTTCGCTCATGCAATAGCTTGTGTGCTCTATGCTAATAGCTATATCAATTGCTCTTTGTAAATCTGGGGCTTCAGCTAAAAGTCTCTCCTGGATTTTTTTTTCACTAGTACACCTGACCAATTGGTCCCTGATTAGAGACTCTGTAATCACTCCAAAATCACACGTGGCTGCTAAACCCCTCAGAACTGCAATGTAATTCTTTACTTTTTCATTCTTACCCTGGGCACGTAAGAAAAATTTGTGACGTTCCAAAACTATATTTATTCTATCTCCAAACTGCTCCGCCAATTTTTTGACAGTAGCCTCGTACACATC
This sequence comes from Lissotriton helveticus, assembly GCF_964261635.1. Taxonomy (NCBI): domain Eukaryota; kingdom Metazoa; phylum Chordata; class Amphibia; order Caudata; family Salamandridae; genus Lissotriton; species Lissotriton helveticus. The sequence continues at coordinate 1,163,794,522 of NC_136059.1, forward strand.
AGGTTGGGCCACTCCATCTCCCCCAACATTGATGTTTGCCCCTCCATCAACCACCTCAGGCAAATCCTCAAACACATCCCTTGCATATTTACCTAGATTGTGAAGTAGAATATGTTGTTTCCTCAAAGAAGAAAATCTATTTCCCCCAATTGCAATGAGATATGATTCAAATAAATGAAACCACTTTTTCCATGAAATAAGGGGATCGCCCGCCTCGTCCAACATTATACCCATCCACAAGAAAGGGCCCCGCAATGAACCATCAAACTATAGACCCATAAGTCTTTGCAGGAGTGGATGGCTAGAAATGACATTCTGTCACCCCTGCAGTCAGGCTTTAGGGAGACCACAAGCATGATTCATCATGTGCTCCGGTTCCTGATGGTGTACTCGAAGGTGGTCACCCTGGGATGGTGGACACCTTTATGTCATGTTTGTCGAACTTCGATCCACCATTGATCTTGTCCCCAGACCCACCTTATGGAAACACCCAGCAATTTACTTTACAGTATTGTGACGCTGTACATCAAGAACTATGTGCAGGGGAGGTGTGGCCAGGCTGGTGAGCTGACAGAGCTCCTTCCCGTAAGTAGAGGGGTAAGACAGGGCTATGTACTTGGCCAAACACCCTTTTATATCACTGGCCTTATAGATTACTTGGGGTTGATTGACGATTCTCCCAGATTGGTGAACACAAGGATTCCTTTCCTCATGTTTTTTGACGACACCCACCTGTTTTCAAAATCGCCCATCGGCTTCCAAAATTGCTTTGAACAATTCTGCAAGGTTCGGGGATTGGAAATCAATTTAGGCAAGGCAAAGTCCTTTTCTAAGAGGCCAACCCCAGAAACAGTAAATTCTTTCACATACTTGGGTATTACAGTCCCTGAACATATGGGATGGCAGGCACACATCGCCTTGCATAGTCTCAAACTAGAGCAAATTGTGGGAGGCATCTCTAAGATGGCATATAGATCGCAGTGTCGACCAGCAGGACTTGCAAGTTTACCAATCACAGGCTCTGCGGTCAGCTTCTTATAGTGCAGAGCTGTGGGGTCATGTGGATGTGACAATGCTTGATTTGGTTGAAAATCAGTTTATTAGTCAACTGGTACCCCTTTGCTTTTACTTAGACTCAACCTTGGGATGATACTATTATCAGCCAAAATTGGTGTACCCCCTGCCCTGTAATGTAAGAGGCTCTAGACTACTCCAGAGCTTCAACAGTACCAAGAAGGCCTAGTAGAGATCATTAGCCTCTCAGTCGCAGATTTACAAGCCCCATGTGCCACTTTTGCGCCGCCGTTGCGTCACTTCTGATACGCAACAGCGGCGTAAAGCTTGCACCATGCTGCGGAGGATTTACAACATGACGCATCTAGGGAGATGCGGTACGTTGTAAAGCCCTGCGCCACATGAAACCTGCATCAGGTTTCATGTGGGTTTTTTGGCACAGGGTGGTTGTTCTGGCACAGAAAGGCCTCGGAAAATTGCCTGAGTGAAATCTACAACGTTTCACTCAGTCACTTATCCGACCAAGCTGTGTCAAAACCTTGTGCCTGCTTGAAGCAGGCGTAAGGTGTGACGCAACATGTGGAAGATAGGCCGGGTTGGTACAGTGCTGGAGATGTGTCGTGCCCGCGACACAAATCCAGCACTGCGCCAACCTTACACCAGCAGATGAGACATGCATCTGTCTGTCCTTGCGCCATCAGGCGCCGCGTTGTAAATGCGGCACATCCGTGGTGGCGCAACGATGGCATTGCGCGTCGCATGTTTCTTGGCACATCCCTACTGATTTGCAGGAATGTGCAAGGAAACATAAACCTGCCCCATATGCTTTTGTAAAATTCCTTGGATCAGGTATTTGAGGGCTGCCCTGGGGAAAGTTGAGTTTGCAACTCTGTGGAGTACCCCAAACGAGTCAGCGGGGATCTCCAAGAACACCATTAAACATGCTTATTGGCAGCACATAGATATTGGAGGAAACTGGAAGGAAAGTAGAGGTTCTCATGTGCAAGAGCCCTCACGTGAGACCCTTCAAAATGAAAACATCCCTGCGATTGGCTTGTATTTTGTTCCGGGCACTTCATTGTTTGGGACTGAATTGTCTCTAATGGGATGGCACCAAGCTTTATTAGCATGTGGATGAACACTTTCTTCATTGTCACAGAGAGCAAAATAATTTTTGACTAGAATGTGGTGCACAATAAATGCAATTGGCAGTAATTAATTCACACATCTATGATGGATGTGCCCAGATCTATGCCCGGTGTTTGCTCTACTATAGGATTCAAGCTGCACATCACTGGCAAGTTCCTCTATGGCCAACACGTCTGGGGTTGATTCTGTTTAGTACCTGTGGTGCTCTGCGACCTAAGCTGTACTTCTCCGATGTGGTCCTTCAAGAGCAAAACATGTGGGGGTTACTTTTGTCCCCTTAACCCCTTCGCCGCTGTGCAAATTTCGCCGCGGTGCGAGGGCGGGCCGGGTTGGGCGTGGCGCTCAGGTACTTATGACGGCTCCCGGCCATCATAAATCACGGTGGGCGTGTGCTCATGATGGTCAGGAGCCGTCAGCACTCCGCCCACTGATTAATTCTCCCGCACAGGCGGGGAATTAACCGCTAATGGGCGGAGCGGCAACGTTCGGACGGCTCCCGGCTGTCATGAGCACACGTCTACTGTGACTCTTGACGGCCGGGAGCCGTCATGAGCACCGAAGGTGTTAAGGAAGCAGGGAGTTCCAGGATAAGGCAAAACGTGATTTGCAAATGTCTGTTTTTTGTCTTTAACAGTACAGTGAGACTACAAAAAAAATACAGTAATGAGATTTATAGTATTTCCAGATGTTGAAATACATTGATGCATTCCACCCATCACTTTTTGTGTTTCTCAGAGTGATGACATAACTGCTGTGTTTCGCCCGGATGTAGGTTTCTTGCTCGCTCTGCTGTAACACTCAGGCTACATCTTACTTATGAGGGTGAACATAGTTGAAAGATGGCGTCTTTTGCCTGTAGGTCTTTGCAGAATGCACATAACATAACAGTTCTTCAAGTTTGCTCCCATTGATGAAAGACTGATTTGCCTATGTCTGTTTCTGTCTATAGTGGCAGAATCAGAAAAAGAACAGTGGACAGGATTAGGGTCCCGAGTATCAAATCAAATCAAATATTTATTCATTCGGCACTTAAAAACATACCATAAAAGTACATAAAACCAGTTAAAAACACGTTAAAAAACAGTTCACTTCATGACATTTCATTTCATTTTATCCAGAGTCTCTATATACAGGGCTTTACAATCAACTCATCTCTCTCGAATTCCTTATCCTCACCACAATCTTAATAAATCTCATAATACAGGACAGGGTATATGCATCATTGGCCTTTTGCAAGAACAATAAAGCAACCTTGGCGTGTTTAAACTTAGCTCTTTTCAAGATTCCCACTAGAAACTTGCGCCTAGGTAATGTATAAAATGAGCATAACAAAACAAAATGAAGGGTATCCTGCAGAGTCCTATTGTCGCAGCCGCAGGTACCCTTCTGCTCAACCGTTAAGGTAAAACCGGGGGGGTCGGACAATAAATGATGCAAAAGGTTAAACCTAAAACGGGTCATATAAAATCTGTCCTATGCATTATGGGTAAGTGAGGGATAGGGTTCCCTTCCACTCTCCATTTTCAATAATCTGTAAGCCGCAACTGTGGATTTGCGCTCTTCAGAGGCCGCCCTGCTTGCAGATGTCCATTCCCCAAACATTTTCTTGACTATCGTTTTTTTCTGGGCAATGAGGGCTTCAGGCTCCGTGAAGAGGTTCTTACAACCAATGACCTCTAAAGTGCACTTTACATATTTTAACCAGGGGATAGAGCTCCCTTTGTCTCGGTTCAGACAATCTGTGATAATTTGTCTACTGAGGCCTGCTTCGGGGTTAGACCAGATCTTCACCCAGGCCAAAAGCGGCCTGACCTTGATTTGATCTTCAATATAAGGTTCTCCCAGTTCTTCATGTATAATGTAGGCAGATGTACTATGCGGAACTTTCAGTATCCTTCTAAAGAATTGGTTTTCCTCTGCCTGGACCTGTTGTGAGTTCACAAAACCCCAAACTTCAGCCCTGTAGGCTGCCTTAGCGTAGCATATTTATCTATACAAATTCAACACTTGCTCGGGGGACCATCTTCCCAATCTTCTCCCATAGCCCATCATGGCCCCAGATGAAGCCACCAGTTTTGAGCAGTGTTTGTCCACCTGAAGTCTAAACTTTAAAAGCCCGTCAAATAATACACCTAAATAGGAAAAGGACTGGACCAGGCCGATTTTATGAGTTCCTATCTTATAAGAAAATGTCTTATCTGGTCTGGCCCCCGCAAGCATGACATACGATTTGTCCAGGTTTGCTGACAAATCAAATGTGGACATAAAACTTACAAATCCATCAATCAGCCTCTGTAACCACCGCGGTGTCCGGGCCAGCAACACTGCGTCGTCCGCGTAGAGCAGGACGGGTGCCTACTTGAGGAGAGTCCACTCCAAGTTTACGTAATTCCCTATCTAGTTTATTGATATAAAGTGAAAACAAAAAGAGAGCTAAAATGCAGCCCTGCCGCACTCCAATAGTGCATCGGAATGATGAAGTCCTACTTCTGTTTTGATTAAAACGGACATACGTAGCTTGTCTCCTTTCTGGTGAAGAATTGGCTTGGTAGTTTGGTCTGCCCTGTTCCCATGATGCACTGGGCCAGGGACAGACTAATTTGCATATAGCCAGGTTCTGAGCTGGGATGGGGCAGTGAGATAAATAACGGTGATGGATCAAGCCCTGATCTTTGGACTGGGTAAGAGTGGTCTGCTTAATTCAGACACTCTGTTCATCACCACCCCCTTTTCTGTATCGTTTTTGGCCACTATAGGTGTGGCAGGGTATACTCAGACATGAGTCCCTTTCTCACTGCTCCATCAGGATTCAAGCAAGCCGGGCCGAAGAGGCTGAAATGCCAGAAACCGGTCCCCGGTAGCTTGTCTCCTTTCTGGTGAAGAATTGGCTTGGTAGTTTGGTCTGCCCTGTTCCCATGATGCACTGGGCCAGGGACAGACTAATTTGCATATAGCCAGGTTCTGAGCTGGGATGGGGCAGTGAGATAAATAACGGTGATGGATCAAGCCCTGATCTTTGGACTGGGTAAGAGTGGTCTGCTTAATTCAGACACTCTGTTCATCACCACCCCCTTTTCTGTATCGTTTTTGGCCACTATAGGTGTGGCAGGGTATACTCAGACATGAGTCCCTTTCTCACTGCTCCATCAGGATTCAAGCAAGCCGGGCCGAAGAGGCTGAAATGCCAGAAACCGGTCCCCGGTAGCTTGTCTCCTTTCTGGTGAAGAATTGGCTTGGTAGTTTGGTCTGCCCTGTTCCCATGATGCACTGGGCCAGGGACAGACTAATTTGCATATAGCCAGGTTCTGAGCTGGGATGGGGCAGTGAGATAAATAACGGTGATGGATCAAGCCCTGATCTTTGGACTGGGTAAGAGTGGTCTGCTTAATTCAGACACTCTGTTCATCACCACCCCCTTTTCTGTATCGTTTTTGGCCACTATAGGTGTGGCAGGGTATACTCAGACATGAGTCCCTTTCTCACTGCTCCATCAGGATTCAAGCAAGCCGGGCCGAAGAGGCTGAAATGCCAGAAACCGGTCCCCGGTAGCTTGTCTCCTTTCTGGTGAAGAATTGGCTTGGTAGTTTGGTCTGCCCTGCCCTGTTCCCATGATGCACTGGGCCAGGGACAGACTAATTTGCATATAGCCAGGTTCTGAGCTGGGATGGGGCAGTGAGATAAATAACGGTGATGGATCAAGCCCTGATCTTTGGACTGGGTAAGAGTGGTCTGCTTAATTCAGACACTCTGTTCATCACCACCCCCTTTTCTGTATCGTTTTTGGCCACTATAGGTGTGGCAGGGTATACTCAGACATGAGTCCCTTTCTCACTGCTCCATCAGGATTCAAGCAAGCCGGGCCGAAGAGGCTGAAATGCCAGAAACCGGTCCCCGGTAGCTTGTCTCCTTTCTGGTGAAGAATTGGCTTGGTAGTTTGGTCTGCCCTGTTCCCATGATGCACTGGGCCAGGGACAGACTAATTTGCATATAGCCAGGTTCTGAGCTGGGATGGGGCAGTGAGATAAATAACGGTGATGGATCAAGCCCTGATCTTTGGACTGGGTAAGAGTGGTCTGCTTAATTCAGACACTCTGTTCATCACCACCCCCTTTTCTGTATCGTGTTCCAATACAAGGCCTTAAGGATGTTGACTAAATCCCGGTCTACCCCTAGGTCTATCATCAGGGCCCATAGCTTCTCCCTGTTCACATGATTAAAAGCCGCAGAGAGATCCATGAACCCCAAGTAGACCGCCTCCTTGCTGGCAATGGTATACTTAGCGACCAGCAAGTAGTGGTTCAGGCATTGGTCCGTGGTTGACCTTCCCTCCCTAAACCCATATTGGGTATCCGTTATTATCTGGTGGGTATCTGCCCATTCAGTCAGGCGACCCAGCACCTTCACCGTGACATCAATCAAGGATATTGGGCGATAGCATTGGGGGTCATCTCGGTTTACTTTTTTAAATATTGGCACTATTGTTGCCGAGGACCAAGAGCGCGGCAGGCCCGCCTCAACTGCCGCGTTCAGGACCCTCGTAAGAATGGGTGCCCACAACTCCACTTTACTGAGATATAGGTCGGGAGGAATGCCATCCGGGCCAGGCGCCTTATTTTTGGTTAGCCCCAGAATAGCCCCTTCCACTTCTGCCAGGGTGATCTCTGGCCTTGCAGTCAATTTTAGCCTCTGTCCGTCATCATTGTTAATTTCACCCGTATGATTATATAAGTTTTTAAAGTGGGAATGCCACTGCTCTGGCAAAATAGTATTTAAAATCTGTGGGGCATTTGAGTCCTGGAAACATGGTTTATTTATAATTTTCCAGAACTCAGTCAAGTCTCTTCTGTCCGCTGGCTCCTTTAGGTCCACCCAGGCTTGCGTTTGGAGGCTAGTTTTGCGGGTTTTTAGTGCCTTCTTATATGTCAGCCTAAATTGAGCTATATAAATATTATCCCTGGGAAGCAATATTAGGCTAGATTTAAGCTCTTTATGTGCCTTTAAGCATTCTTTGTCAAACCATCTAGGTGTAGTTGTTAAAATCCTAGTATTAGTGGTCTTTAATAGTTTTATTGGGGTCGAGGCATACATTAAGTGCGTCTGCCCCTGTGGTTATTAAGCTTTTATAAAAACTATCCCCATCTATTTTGGACCATTTAAGTCTCCTCCCTTGGTCTGATATCGTCTCCACAAAACCTACCCCACGTGATACATTTTTAATAGTTGGGCCTTTTAGCTCTAACACCAGGGGATTATGGTCACTAAATATACTTCTTTCTATATCTGCCCTGCTAACGCAGGCTTTAAGTATAGGTGAAACCATGATATAGTCAATGTAAGATCGACATCCTCTGCCCTTAAAGGTGGGATTAAGCTCCCCGCCACTCCCCATTCCTATCAGGTCCATGGTACGGACCAAATTGTGGCCTTTCAGCACTTTGTCTAAGTCCACCCCTTCCGGTGAATACAGGAAATGTGGCCCTTTCTCCACTGCGACCAATACTTATTAAATGGTCCTAAGTTCGCGCACAGATGACAGTTAAAATCACCTACAAGAACTACAGATGGAGCTGTTACCGACTTCGCAGTTGACAATTGGGCATTTAGGCAAGAATCTAATTATTTTACTGTGTTTCCCTTCCCATTTACTCCCACTGCATTGTACCAGTTAACCAGGGTGATGTTTAACCCTTTTGAGCGGAAGCCCACAGCCTACATATTGTGTGATGCCCAGTTGAGATTGGTCCAAACCCCTTCTATAAGAAGATCTACGTATATAATCAACCCTCCCATGGCTCTCCCTGAAGTTGACCTTTGGGCAAGGTCTGAGAAGCACTTAAACCCCTCCAGGGAAAAATGGTTACAATCAATTATCCAGGTCTCCTGAAGACATATAACATGAAACCCTGTAATGTATTGTCTCCATTCCTGATCCTCATATTTGGCAGTAAGTTCTACTACATTCCAGGATATTATTTTTAATCCGTCCTGCCTAATGGGTCTTCTTGCCCCGTCCATGAGCGGGTGAGTAGCTACGTTTCCCTCAATTATTGAGATTTCCTTTGGATCAGCTAAGGTATATAAATGTGTTAGTTGGTTGCCTAAAGCACTACTGTCTGGCCCCGTTATCTCTTTCTCAGCTGTAGTACCTGATTGTGATCTCTCTGCAATAGTTACCCCCTTATCGTCCCTTCTCTGCACTAACTCTCATCGCAATGTTTTAATCAGGGGTGCCTTATTCTGTTCAACACTCTTATTCTTATGTGTCTATCCCTGGTCAATCCAGTTCTTCTAGGGTGGACAAGAGGTCGAATCTATTCTGCAGGTCAATCCTAACCTGGTCCCTCATAGCTACATAGTGAGGTCTACGACTATGCCCAGCTAGGTTCCACTCCCTACCTCTCAGATCATCCCTGGCACGCCCCCAGTTATAGGCCCCCTTTGGGTAAAAGAAGCTAAGGGGCATGGACCTGATATTGCTCGAATCCGTGGTTGGGCCCCACCTTAGTATCTGGTCACCAACCTGCATATTTCTAACGTTCACCACCACACAATCCCCGGTGTTATCCTTGGGCCTAGTTCCCACCCAGTTCACCCGCCGAACCATTAATATTTCCCCCTGTTCCATGCCTACTAGGGGCCTACACTTATTTAACCAAAACATGGTTTTGTTTTTCAGCTCGCCATAAGTCTCCAGTTGATCTGGTCTCAGCACTGGAACTCCTGTAAGGATAATTACATAAGGGGCTGCATCAGGAGGTAGATTGAGAGTTACAGGCGTGTTGGAGTGCCCCTTAGTAACAGAATTCTCTAGTTGGCTCTGGCTCACAAGGAGGGCCGAAACTTGTCTATGCACCATCGCCCAATGTATGCCTTTTGGCACTCCCGGGGGAACTTCCCTGCTGGTGACGGGCAAACTCGGGGGGGCCTATATCAAGCCTGCTGGTTGTGTGTTCAAGGGGTCAAGGAATCTGTGATTGCGTTACTTTGGTCATTTCAGGGCCTAATTATAGATGGTATTTCTGAACTAGTGCCAGCACCCTCCCCCAATGGGATGTTACCCGAGGCGGAGGGATTACTGGCGCCAACCGACCCCTTTGTTTTAACCAGAGTTATTACTTTATCCAACCTGCTGAGGATCAATTTGGTTTGGTTGGCGATGAGTTGCTCTAGGTGGTTCTGTAAGTTAGATATTATTTGGGTTACCCACATTGGTTGCACTTGTGTATTTGAATTAATCCCCCCAGGAGGCCTTGCTTCTCTGGAGGTGGTATATAACGGAGCCTTATTCGGTGTGACCCTCTTACGCCTGTTCTTTTTCCTGTTAGTTTTTTTGGTCTTGCCCGTTTGTGGTGTTTCCCCCCTTGGTGTTGTCTCCTGTACCAATGAGGTACCCTCTTGAGCACAAGGGATATCAAATATCCCGAGGTCAGGAGAAGCCAGTGAAAGTATTTGGACTTCTAGATCCTGCTCCAGGCTTGGTAAAACAGGTTGGGGGGTTAAAGAGAGCCGTCTCTCCGTGCGCTCGATCTCAGATGCTACTTCCCGCAGAACTTTATGTAACATTCTGTCAATAGCAGTTGGTTTATCCCGGATCGATGTAGGCATTCCTTTAGATTTACTACTTTTTGAGGGACCTGGAGGAGTACACTTAGGTAGTTTTGACGACCTGGTTTGGACTGCACGTGCCATCTCAGTGTGCTAGTCGTATTTAATGAGTAAATGGGGCAACAGGAGGTTACCCGGGTTCAAAAACACTTTGCACAGGTAAATTTCCAAACAATTACAGCCTCCCACTATCACTCCCAAGCGTCTCTAGTCCCAGTGGTGACTCACAGCATCTCACGTTACTTAATTATATAGGATTATTCCATGTACTGACCCGATGCTTGTCCAATGGTGTTCACAGTCACTTCCCAATCCGCAGATTTTAGTGGCCGGGCCCGTCCCGTCCTCCTTCGTCCACTGACGGCCACAGACGGCCCTCCCTTTGCCCAGGCTTAGCCCGGCTTGGCCCGCGCGCCGTCCCGCGATGCGCGGAAGTGGGTGGTAGCAGGTGGCGTCCCAATCAAGCAGGGAATGCTGGGTGCAGTAGTTTTTCCTCTCTCCCCTCTCGGTGACCGCGTTAGCAACAGCGGCAGCAGGGGAGAAGAGCGGCGTCTGCGGGACCCCTTGCAGCAGGTAACTGATGGTGCAGTTTACCCCCAAGAGTGCTCGGGCCCCCGCTCCACCAGAGGGGCGGCTCTCTTTTAGGCGCCTCCGGGCGCGGAAGTGGGTGGAAGCAGGCGGCGTCCCAATCAAGCAGGGAATGCTGGGTGCAGTAGTTTTTCCTCTCTCCCCTCTCGGTGACCGCGTTAGCAACAGCGCCAGCAGGGGAGCAACAGCGGCAGCAGGGGAGCAACAGCGGCAGCAGAGGAACCAACAGTGGCAGCAGGGGAGCAACAGGGGTCCCGAGTAAATACTAGTGTCTAGGATTCAGCACCCACAGAATGGCTACATCTATGTTCTTAGCAGCTAACGTGGGTGACTGAAATATTAAGACACAATTGTTCCCAATGAGTCATTCAATGAAACATTTAGGCAACTTTCATGCATGCAAGGTATAGAAATCCATATAAATATAATTCATACACGGTGTAGCAATTCTTCTGCATGGAATCTTGGGAACAGAGGCCAAACTGGCCGTGCCAGAAAGGCTAGTCGGACAAGACAGGGTCTAGGCTGTTTTTTTTTTAACTGTTTGTGCGCCTGTTTTGGGGTCAGATTGGCCGGTCTTTACAGCGAATTGCACTGGTATTACCACAGACACGGCATTAAGCACAAATTAATGCAGCTCTTCCATACATTGCAAAACATGTCTTTGCGAGTTTAAAAAATCTCCTGACTTGCAAATGTGGGTTAATTTTCTAGCTCTCTGATTCGCTCACGGGGGACACTTTTATTTTTATGTCTGTGTCCGTTTTCTCCCTCTGTTCACCCCAGTCTCGAGAGCCTTTATGTAGTTCAATCAAAATCATGAAAGAGAACCACCATGAACATTTCTCAAAACGACGAGAGATAAAAATATGACATAAGACATTATTTTTGTGTGTTAGACTGGCATATGCCACACGAATAAATGTTTAGAAGGTGAGCATTACGCTGAACACAGTTCTCAAGTCGCCGTGCAGACGAACAATGTGACAATCAGGGAAATAGTGTGTATTTTAACAGTGCAGTGAAAAAACACAAAGCCATGAGCAATGTCAAGAGACTGCGGGGCAATATCTGTCTCCTACACGTGCAATAAATACTTTTTTCAATTCAATCGATAAAAAAATCATCAAAGTTTCTGCGTTGGTGGCAAATGTCCATGGCACAGCAACTCGTCAGTGTGACACAGTGTCCGAGCTGCCAATAGAGCTCCGGTAAATGAATTAAAAGATCATCGGAGAAATCGCTCTCGCAGTCTGGTGCACAAAGATGAGGCCCATGCTCTTGTTCCTACCTTAATCTCGGAGACATGCTGGAGCAATGTTCCCTAACCTTTTTTTTAATAACAGGAACCACTTCTGATCGAAATACCATGTTGTTTTTGGCCACATGACATTCATCCACAATAAAGACCACACTTTTCAGGATTACTAGTAGTGACCACCAAGATGTATGTTACAATACTGCATGAAAACATATCATCATTTCAAATATTATACCCAGGATATTGACTCATACAATATCATGAAAGTATGTGTATATATAGGTAAGTAAAGAAATGCAGCCAAAGACCCAGAACTCTTGTGGGCCCTTAGGGAGTCCAGTGCAGGGAGGTTTACGGCCTTTTATCATCTGAGAGAACAACTCAATACAAAGCAGGTCAGGGGTAACCTCTCCCTACTAGTCCAGAGGAAAGCCAGTAGTAATCTGTGCAAGGGAGGGAAGTTCAAGTGAATGCATCTGATCCCCACAAGCCCTGGCTGGGTTTGCAGCTTAAAATGAGCCCTCATCAGGGCTTCCAGGGCAGCTCGTCCATCTGGTCACAACATTTATTCTTATGGCGTGTGCAATAAGATTTTTATTTATTTTTATTTATTTAATGCATTTTTATAAAGCGCTGACTTTACCCGAAGGTGTCAGAGCACTGTACAATAGAACCAGTTACGTTACATGAGAGAACTGTTACAGAAATGGATCATGATGACCGGTATCAGAGAAAAGCCATCTGACCATTCCATGCTTAACAAGGCGGGATGCCGATTGCCCTTTGGGGGGACCAGCAGGCCTAGAGGGAAAGCACAGGAGAGCGGTTGCAGACTGGACATTGGCTCTGGCCCTGGATGTGACTACGGCCTTCCCGGGCTCTGACTAGGCCCTAGACAGAGTTTTTTCTTTATCTCAGCAAAGCTGGGCACCCCTCCACCGGCCATCCCTATCCCATACTGGGACCTTTGAGACACCATAGGCCCCAGAATGAGGCCAGAACCCCTGGAAGTGTTGAAATTTTGCCAACGGCCCGAATAGAGCTTTCCTTCCCACTCAAACAAGAAATCCCAACCAGGGTCTGCAGAACCCCATTCTAGAGGTTTTGTGATACCTATGAATGAATGGTGAATAAAGTCCAGGCCTCAGGCCTATGCTTGTCTGACCTACTAAAGCTCTGATGGAGGCCCTGTCAGAGCTTTCCACACTGTCAAAGCAGTGGAGCCCTCCCAGAAAGCCCTGTCCTGGCCACTTTGTGGCACAGAAGGATGATGAATGGAGCCCAGACCCAGGGGCTTGCATCCCCAGGCCTTCTGGAGCTCTAACAGGGGATCTACTCAGAGCTTTCCACATCTCCACAGAAGGAGAGTCATGCCCAGACATGCAGAACATGTGAACCCACAGGCCAATGAATGGAGTTCAGGACCAGTACTCTCACCCGTTGGCTCACTGAAGCTCTGATGGGGCCAGTTTAAATCTTTTTACCACACCAAAGCAGGAGAGCCGGTGAAGGCCTTTCTTGGACCCTTTGTGATATCATGTACTGTTGAATGTAGTCCAGGCCCTGTAGCCTGCACGCCGACCCTGCTAGAGCTCTGACTAAAAGCCCGGATAGAAGGTACCATCCTGCCCGGATCTGCAGAACACAGGCCAAGGCAACATGTAATACTGTGTGCTGGTGCATAGTACTAAGGTCCAGAGGCCCACATCCCTGTACTCCCCGATCACTGAAAGGGCCCTCAGTCAGAACTTTTAATCCCTTACTAAAGAGGGAAGCCACCCCAGGCATATGGAAGAACAGCATGGGTATCTTGGAACCCCAGTGGTTGGTGCCTGGAGCCTACGGTCCAGGGCAATCAGCCTGGGCCTGTCTCACATTTGACTGTGACCAGTAAGAGCTTTCAACTCTGCAGGAGTTGGCGAGCCCTCCCAGGGCCCTCAGCTCCCTGCCCTGGGTATAGAAGGATGCTTCTGGTCAGTGGATGAAGCAAAACCAAAGAGGATGATAGACGGAGTGTTGAACTTTGCAAGCACTCACCCCCAGTCAACTGATCTGTGTTTAATCTATCATCATTCTTTACCTCACTCCACCACCCCAGTTCAGACATGGCCATATGCAAATCAGTCTGACCCTGTGCCTCATGGGAACAGTCCAGCCCGAACTGCCAAGCCATGTCTTCCCTGGACCGGAAACAAGCATCCTGTGTCCGGTTTCTGGCTAATCAGCCGTCATCATCCAGACTAGCTTGAATCCAGTGGCAAAGTCAGCAAGGGACCCACGTCTGGGCATACCCTGCCAACTTAGGCCCTCTTCCCATTGTGCGCAGGGTCAAGACTGATTTGCATACGGCTGGGTCCAAACTGGAATGGCATGGTGAGCTACTACAACACATACCACTACAACGCATGTCATTACAACGCAGTCATTACAAAGCATACCATTACAACTCATACCAATACCATCCAACACTTACCCTACTGTTGCACCCCCTGGAGTTAGAATAGTAATTTTTACCCCTACACTATCCAACACTTACCCTACATGCAATGTAATGTTATGCATTGTAATGGTATGCGTTGTAAAGGTAGTATGCGTTGTAATGGAATGCATTGTAAAGGTAGTTTTTAAAAATGTGTTGTAATGGCATGCGTTGTAATTGAATGCGTTTTAATGGATGTTGCGTTGTAAAAAATGTGTTGTAAAGGTATGTGTTGTAAAAGTATGCGTTGTAATGTCTAATGTTCACATTGTCATTTACTCTTGACTGGAAGAATCATCTAGTTGGTGCAGCAGTTCCTCTCGCCCCTATAATACCTGTCTGAGGAGAAGGCGATAAGGCTTTCAAGTAATCTGGGTACATAGGGTGATGGGGGACAAGCCCGTCGCACTCTAGTGACAGGCCTTCAAGTTCTGCGACAGGCCTTCATGTCTCTTTCCATTGTCCTGGAAATTGCCTTAAGAAGGGCCCTAAGAGAAGTACTAAACCACTATATTGGTGAGTACATTTTAATGTAAGACGTTAATGGTAGCATTATTATCAGTGTAGGACTGAGGGAGGTGAACCTGCAACATCTTTGTGAGGTTTAAGACAAAATCTCAGCAACAATTTTGTCCCTAAACGTTGACAGTGCCCTCAGTGACGGTCCTGTTATTGAGAAGAGATCCGGTCTAGCAGCAGGGGCACCATGGCTCTGGAGGAATCTTGGCTACCTTGGTGAGTGGCTGCTGCAGAGCAGGAGAGCTCTTTTGAAAGCAGGACCACCAAATAGCAAGGTTTATCTGCGATAAAAATCGCCGATGTGCGGCGAGAATTTTTGTCTCTAAACAAGTTAGAGACAAAAATTATCTCTATTGGTTGGTAATATGCCCCCTGGGCTTCTATGGGACTTCACAAGGGCATATTATCAAGTCCATTATCGCCGCTTTAACGGCAGTTTCCTGCCGATAAAAGCGGCGATAATGTGTCGCCCTTTCTTGATAATATGGCCCGTAATTTGGGGAAAGAACTGTTCACAACAAGATTTTAGCTGGGCCCGCAGAGTATCAAAGTAGAACAGGTAAAATGAGAAAAATTGTATTTTGGGGGCCCCATTTCGGAACTGCTTTGAATTTCTAACCCAGTTTCAGCACTTGCAGGGCATTTTTGCCAGGCCACTGACAGCGCACAGGCACACGTTCACATTCTAAATGTGTGTACTTCTGATATTTAGGCATAGTGTGGTGTGTTTTCAATATTGAAACACAACAGCAGCTCACTCGTATTACTGCAAATAATCTCTGTGACATCCTCCCATTTCTCATATGTAAGGTCCTGTTTTGATCTAAAAGAAACTTTTTTTTATGGACGTTGCATGAAAAATAAACACATTTTTCTGCAATAGATTCTCACACATCACTCAAATTAAAAATAAATTGAAGGAAAACTGTATTTAAAACCATCTGTTTAAGAATTATTCAAGGTCATCAGGGCAAGACTCTCTGCAGAACATAGCTGGCTCTATCAGGGGGCCCCATGACAGACTGGGGCCCTGGACCAGAGCCCACTTTGTCCATGCCTCAAAACGCCTCTGTTTCTAGCTGGATCTAACATCGCTTTTTGAAACATTTAATTCTAGAGTAAGGGACTGTGAGTAGGAATGGAGTGATTTTGACTTCATTGCAATCGGCAATATATGTGCTGTTAACCTCAAGATCACAAAACATTAATACATCTGAAGGTGTGAATTAAACACCATGGAGGCAAATCTACAACCCTCTAGCGCAACTTTTGCGTCACTTTTCCCATGTTAAAAGTGATGCAAAAGTGGTGCAAAGGGCTTGTAAATCTACCCCCATTTGTCTAAAATAGTTGATCAGGGAGATCTACGGACTACATGAAGGTGCATATGGTGAAAATCTGATAACCTAATAAGTGAAGAAAATAATTTGTTTTGCAGCGGTGCATGACTAATTGTTCCTTTTTTCTGCCCCAGATCTCCTTCACTGATGTACCATCTCTAAAACACTTTCCCTTATTAGGCTTCTCCGACACTATGATCACACTTGCCACGTTTTCCTGAGTGCTGAGGGTGAGCGAACAAGCAGTGAGCAGCGAGACGCTTGAGGCCGCAGCAGCCGAGCTCACGGTCGGGCTTTGCTCTGCTCTACTTCTGCCGGGGTCTCGAGGACTCGAGGTCTCCCCAGCAGCGGCACAGTCTGCAGCTGCACCTAACCACTAACCACAAAGAGACCTCCGTAGCGGCGGGCAAAATTCGGGAACGACCCGGTAGCGGCGGGAACCGCGGGAGCATTGTGGTAGCCTGGGAACAGCCAGGTGGTGACGGGGGCCCAGCAGCGGCAGGAGCCACGGGAGTGTTCTGGTTCTGGTGGCCCAGCAGCGGCATCAACAGCAGGCAGAACCCACGGAAAGACCCCCCCAGAGGTGAGGCAGCGAAGTGGCATGACGAGGTGAGGTTCATAGCATAGCATAGCATAGCATTAGCGTTTTCGGGGCGCTCTGCCCTCAGCTCTGTCTCCTGTGCCTCCTGTGTACGGCCACAACTGGACATAATCCCCTCTGCATCTGCCAGGTGTACCTCGGCTCTTCTGACGTCCCAATCACGTTGCCATTGCTGTGTCCGGCGGAAGAGGAGGTGCGAGGAGTGAAGAGCGAGGAGTGAATCGCGAAGCGGAGCGGGGAGCAGCGGTACCGAGCCGGTGAGCGATATTCAATAATCCGCCAGTACTGGCACATCCGCTGGCACACCCGCTCCAGTCCCCCCGCTCCCCCAAGCTGCGATTAAGATTGCGATTAAGACCGCGGCGCATCGCACGGCGCATCACAGCGTCACAGCATCACAATACGGGTTCCGGTGCGAGCAGGCAAACCCCCGTAAAACTCCCTATAAACATTTAAAACATTTTAAACCATTTAAAATCTCTGCAGCCCCTTCCTATCTCAACACTGCGGGGGCCTCCCCGTCCCGCTCCGTCCAGGACCTGCGGATATCTACAGGATCAAGGACGTGAGGTTGAGGCAGGCTGAGGCTGAGGCCGAGGCCGTGGCATGAGGCCCGAAGCATGAGGATTTCGTCTGCCAGTCCCGCAGCGCCTGACCAATTCCGCAGTACAACGCTGCAATTGTGGTAATTGCTTCATTCCATTCCATCCCATCTCTGCTCTCCAACTCTGTTCCAGCATACCTCGCCTCCCGGCGTTCTCTAAGAGTCTCTGAAAAGCTGCATCAGAGTCTCTGAGCTTCCACCTATCTAATATCTACAAGCCACACGAGAGGTGAGAGCCTGGCTGGGCGCGCACGAGCGCGGCTGCCGTTAGAGGCAGCTGCTAAGTAAGAGCCGGGGGCAGTGAGCCAGGCAGGGCTGACTTGGTCTATCCCTGCCGGAGGCCCGTCCCTGTGTGCCCCGCTCACCATCTATTTCGCTTTTGCCATTTGCTATTGCTGCCTATCAGCGGCTTATCAGCGGCCCACTCTACCTGAAAGGCTTTTCATAAAAAAGCTCTGAAAAGACTCTTCCGAAGTGTCTAAAAGCGCCAAGAGACTTTTTACGACCCTGGGAAAAAACTGTGATGACTACACCCCAACTACCAACTTATTCTCAAATCACTTTGCAATCTTTTCAAAATCTGAAGTGATACTGGTTTTCTCGACACCTTGTTTATCTGTTTTTCCACTATAATGCGCACTAGGAGTAGCTCTCAACCACTAAACACTAACCGCCCTGACAAGTCCGCCAAGTGCCAGAAGTCTAAACTGCTATATCCACAAGAGACTGGTAGGGGTCCCCAATCTCCCCCCCGCCATCTGTACTTGGAGCGAGCAGAAGAGGCGGACGTGAGTCTTCCAAAGCACTCACCGGGCCGCCTAAAGGGCGATAAAATGGCACTCAACCATCCGCAAACAGCTCACTTGCAGTACTTAGTAAAAACTAAAAATAACAGCACTGCTGACATCAGAGAGCACTTTCCCAGGATCACCAAATTAAACCAAACTGCCCCTTATCCTCAATGCGGAACTCATGGAAAGTCCCCTTAACAACCATTAGCATTGCCAGCTCACTCTGACTCGAGGTCTCTCTACCCTGAAATATTTATTCAACGCAAGACCTCCGCTTCTGCCAGTGCACTGGAAAAATCATCATCAAGGCACCCCACCCATGATGTGTCCCCTCTATTGTCACCACCTGAGTCCCAGCCAACTGGGCTAAGCACAAATAAATCGCTTGGAACCCAACGCCCTTCGGCAGCACCAATTCCATCCACGGTGCTGCCCACGGAGAGCTCAACCAACATCTTCGAACCTAAAAACGAGTTCCCAACTCTCAAGTGGGAGAGCGGAAACTGCAATTATAACGTCGAGAATTCGACATGTGGCAAAGACGATTCTATAATATGGGTCTCAACATTCCACCCCCCAATCAAAGCAGTAAGGCCTTCATTATTGAAACCCTGCCTACTACGTGAAGACGCGATAAATTTGTTGAAATGCACACTGAATGACTCCTCTCAAATAGATAGTTTCGACCTTCCGTCACAGACATCCACTCCGTTCCTCAGTGGGGTACCAGACCCCCCCTGCATCAGAAACAGTGATCTGCCTACGGCAGCAACCAGCGTAAGCCCATTAAAAGAGCTTCCAGCAACCAGCCTTAGCTATAACGCTGGCACTGAAGATTGCAGTCTTATCTTAAGTCAAAACAAAAACTTTCCAAATGAACAAATCAGCACACCCACTAACTCACCCTTGGCTCATAATTCAGTCACTGCAAACAATCTACTCCCTAAAGACCTTGGGCTTGGACCCGACTTATCCCAATCCAACCTAGGAATGCAAAAAATCGAGGCACTTCTGTCAGTCACCAATAGAGCTTTGAGCTCTATGACCTGTGCGGCTCACATGCATGCCGACAAACTTGACACCCAGATATCCATCCTACAATTGGTGGCCGACTCCATAATGGGAATCAACCTAAAACTAGATCAATTAAATTCACTTATACGAAGAGCTCAAACAAGCCCGATCCAAAACCATGCGCCTGAAGCGAACCTGAGCATGGAACCAAATGCAAATGCACACCCAAAACACGGCCAAAGTACCTGCATCTGCGAGTCTTTATTGAACAAACTTGAAACCCTACCAGAAATAATGTCTACGCTAATAGAAGACCTGAGGATGAAGACCCAAGTCAGACCACAGAGTCCTAGCATTCCCCTCACTTACCTTTGAACTTTGGAAACTCAAAGGCGATCAGAACCACGCTTTAAAAGCCCATCCCGCCTTACCAATATCCACACCAGTTTAAAACTGGACCACTCTCCACCTAAACTGATACTAAACACCCCCCTTGAACAGCCTTCCTACGTGCCACCGGTTTCTGTTGGCAATCTATCCTCACAACTATCCAATGCCACAAAAACAACTACGCAGTCCAATACTGAAGCAGTTCCCCCAACCTTATCAAGCCATCATACGCCTACTACCAAGGCTGACGACGTCCAAAAAGCAAGCACCAACTTATCCAGAAAAAACAAGAAGAAACTGAAGAAACTAAATAAAGCAAAAAAAGGGCAACGCACTAACACAATGGCTTGGAACAAAAGTGGGTAAGTCCCCAACCAACTTGACTAACCAGGCAGAAAAATCAGCAGTCTCTCAAAAAGAAAAAAAAGAAAACTTGGAAACCCCAACAAATTGTGCACAGCCACTAGTAGATCACAAGTCTCCTGGTAATTGCCAAAAGCAAAACGATGGTCTCACAAAACTATCTGATAATAGCTCCTTGCCTAAAATTGTTGCAGTACACAAATCCGCTATCAAGGACCTAAGTCCAAAAGAAGGAATAGTGGCGGGCGCCTCATCTTCGGTTTGCCTGGGAGAGGAAAAAAAACAGCCCAAAGTTAATGCAAATGCAGACATCTTTGACAGAAAAATACCCTGCCCTTGTGAACCTCCAATGTGTGGCGAATCACTGAGAATGACCAGTCCTCTAATGATTAAATCAAGCGCACAAGCTAACGCAGAACCTCCGAGCATTTACTCGGACGGTCCTTGCATCAATCCGGCTTCACTGCCTCAAGATCCTTGCCTTGGACAACAACAGCATAGAAAAATATTGTTCTATCCGGAGTACGAATCTCAGGGACAATGGGATATCTTAAATAGAGGCAATTTTCTTAGGCTATGCCTACATTTGCCAGGTTTAGAAACCGTGAACACAACGGATATTGAGACAGTGTCCTTTTTAGACCCTGTCTTAGGACAAAGAAATGAGTCCACACTGGTAACCTTTTTTAATCCAGAACGCGGCGCCACGCTAATGAAGAACAAAAAACAACTGAACGAATGGGGCATCCAGGCTAGCCCTTATATTAACACCAATTATCCATCCTTTTTAAAAAACCTTTCTGTCACAGCTACGTCTATCAATACCAGACCGGATCAAAAACAAATAAAGCATTCACTCCAGTCATCCTCGGTGCTGCGCGGTTTCCGCCAAGAGCCGAAATCAGTTTCATGGGCCGAGAACCCACTGCAAGTAATCACCTCCACAGCAGGTGGCCCACGCAAATGTATATTAAAACCTCACAAATCGGAAGACTGGTCTTGGCTCTCCCAGGCGCTAGGGTAGTGCACCGACTCCTGTGCAAGGCCATAAACCTAACCACGAGACGGTCCATCGTCACTTAAACATATGCTCTTGGAATATTCGGGGGCTCACAAAGGACAAATCAGAGCGATTAACTTCAGGTTTGCTAAAGACCCATGAAATAATTGCCTTACAAGAAACCTGGGCCCTGGAAAACACCATCTGGGAAGATTTCACTGTAATAGAATCCACTGCCATACCTTCCAAAGTTGGTGGCCACGCATCCGGGGGAGTGCTGATTGCCGTGAAGAACACGCTGACTACGAAGATAGAAATGCTTTACAGTGGAGACGGCAATCATGTTTTTATTAGCATGGAGATTGAGAGCCAGGCAAAGGGTAAACCAAAGCAAAAAATGTTCCTTGGCTGCGTCTATTTACACCCAACAAAAACGAGGCGTGAGTCCACCTTGAGCACGTTACTACCAATAATGAACAATCTCGAAGCTCTCTATCCCGCTGACCGTTGGCTGATAATGGGCGACTTTAATGCAAATTTAATGGTAATCGATCCTACTCAATCCTCCCAAATAACATACTTTAATACAATGTGGGCAATTCCGGAGATAAGATCCCAGTATCAGCGAAAGGATATGAATGGAATAAACTTGGCAACAAAACTGAACAACCTTGGCCTGCGCATCCTCAATGGAAGGATGGCTACAGACCAACCGGCTGCCTACTCACACACATCCTCCTCTCGTATGGCCACTTTAGATTACATATGGATTTCACTAATGGCCTTCCATCTGGTGTCCCAATTTCTGGTAACGCCATCTCCAGACAGCGATCACTCTATTTTAACATGCAGCATCGCCCTCGGGCCACTACATCGTCCGAACATAAATCCAATAGGGACCGCTGTGGGACTGCAGAGTGTGAGGAAACTACGATGGTCTGAAAGCAACCAGGAAGTAATTGAAATGGAGGTGGACAAGCTTATGACCAGAGGCCCCCCAGCTGCTTTCACCGGGGTGACAGCTCTCACCTGGAAACAATACTGACTAATTTCAGAGATCGCTTTGCCACAAAACCGCCAAACAATCTCTCCAGGGACATTATGATTCTGACAACCTTGTCAGTGCAACAACAACGCATAAAAACTGCCAAGAGTAAATTAAACAAGCTACAAAGACTAACTGTCCACAACGAAAATGACCACAAACTCTTGAAGGATGATATCACGGCTGCGCGGAAAGCCTATAGGAAGGAACGCTTTACCCTAAAGAGACTAGAGGAAGACCAGCATTGGGTAACAGCCTTTGAAATTATAAAATCTAAAGATCAAAGGAAATTTTGGAACTGGGTTAACAAGGCCAGCAAAACCACCAAACCGCCTACCGCAACTAACATCTCCCCCACGGACTGGGAAATCTATGTTAAAAAGCTCTACACAGTACCACACCACCAAACCATTAACAGCCCGGCCTTTCTTGACCATCCAGTCAATCATGACGAAACCACCATCCCCGTCAATACACTAACGGACGATATAACTGGAATAATAAAGAAAATGCGCTCGGGTGGCGCCCCTGGTCCCAACGGAATTCCGACCCAAGTATTTAAAACCTCTTCTGGAAAATGGGCCCGGATTCTGACACCGCTCTTCAAGGCTGGAATACTGGGTGGCCCCATCCCGATGTCTTGGCAAGGATCGCTTCTTCTCCCCTTTCATAAGAAAGGACCACGTTCTAACCCCCGATAACTATCGGATGATAGCTCTTCTAGACGTGGACGGCAAGGCATATGCCAGCACTCTCTTAACTGCACTCAATACGTGGGTGGAAACCAACAACCTAGTTCCTTTTACTCAAACCGGTTTCCATAGAGGCTGCCACATTGAAGACAACCCGATATGTCTTGCTCATATGATGGAATCCACCCTAGCCGTAAAAGGTAAAACCTTACATCTTGGTTTTATCGACTCGCAAAAAGCCTTTGACAGCGTAAGTCGGCCAAAACTATGGGCAAAACTAGCAAGATGGGGTATTCCACAATCGCTACTGAAAGCATTAATCGCTTTACATACTGACACCTGGGTCAAAGTGCGAGTTACATCGAGCTGGTCGACCTCCAATAAAATATATACCACCAGAGGTTTAAAGCAAGGGTGTACCCTTGCACCAATGCTTTTCAACCTGTACGTCGCGGACCTCCCTGAATGGCTGTCATGCACTCGTTCTTTCCCTTCACGAATAGAGTCAAGAAAGATCCAAACTCTTCAATATGCAGATGACACCATCCTGTTAGATCAAACTCAGGTTGGTCTCCAGAGACTGTTCGACTCCCTCGCTCAGTACTGCAATATGAAAACACTTGAGATAAACGTGACGAAAACTAAAGCAATGATAATATCATCTGGAAAACCCAAAAAGTCTACGTGGTTCATCGAAGGGAAAAGACTGGAATCTGTCACCGCCTATAAGTATCTGGGGGTGTGGATTGACCACAAAGGGAGACCCTCAGTGCATACTACCGAAATGCAGGCCGTTGCACGTAGTCTGGAATGGGCCTTTATAAGAACAAAAAGTGCTCTTCACTCCCAAAATCTAGTACCATTAATAAAACTGATTGCTGCAAAACTACTCCCCACTATCTCGTTTGGTGCAATAATATTCAAGGACAAAATGAATAATTGGTTGGACAGAGCACAATCTTCCTGTTACCGTAGGGTTTTCCGGTTGCCAAATTCTACTGCCCACGCCCAAATCCGGAAAGAATTTTCATTGTTTTCCCAGAGGTGGATAATGAGTGCACGCTACATTAACTATTGTTTAAAAACAAAGCACGCTAGCCCTCACTCTCTAAAGAGCTGTCTATGGTTAGTCTTTAGCAACCACAAAACATTGTGGAATAAATATCTGACGTCATGTCTAGAATCCCTCCAAGCAAAGGACATATGGTCATCCCCGTTGCCCATTGCAGCGAAAACAAAACTTCTAACCAAACAAGCAAAAAGTCTTTCAAGCGCCCTCGACGAGCAACGGGTCGCCCAGCTCTTTCATGGCCCCTGGGTCTCTAAATTATACACCCCGAAAATTCTCCCATCGTATCTGGCAGTTTCTACGAAAGTGCATATAAAACTTCAATTGATGCGATTTCGTTTTGGTTTAATCCCGCTGATGGCATTCAAGTTTGGCCAGGGGTACAGGAAAGGGGCATCATCTCAATGCCGCTTTTGCAAACAGGAAGAGGAAAACCTTATCCACATACTGTGCATTTGCCAAAAACTTCGAGCCCAAAGAAACTTCTGGTTGCGTCCCCTTTGGCTTCTTCTCAACATCAGGACCTGCCAGGAAGCACTAGATGCCTGCATGAGAGGAGACTCTCTGCAATTGGCGGCTCGTTTTGTTAAGTTTATTTTAGAAATTAATTCCCAAAAACTTGCTTTAGACCCAGCATGAGTTCCTTTCCTGCTGACATTACTGCATGTTTTTCTTTTTTTTAATTTAGAATTTTTCTGTTTTAATTGTTTTGTGCACCCTTTTACTCTTAATGTGTAACGTCTATTTCAGTGCATGTACATTGCAATGATTTTAATTAATTGTGCAATAAAAACTTTTACTTTACTTTACTTTACTATGATCACAATCAGAGCTGTAAGAAGTTGGGTTCTGGGAGGTACTGTTTCAAAGGATACAATGTCCTAAAATGGGGTGACAAGGGGGACCTACTGAACAGTGGAATCCAACCACTTGAGGCCTTGACTGCAACAAATGTTCCAAATCCTACTATTGGGAATTCCAGTGCAGCTCAGACTGTTAAGTCAATCCAGTGGCTCATACAAAGTATTTATTTATTTATTTTCCTTTTGTATACACAGAGTCACCATGTTCGAGTGACTAATTTTGCCCAACCCTGGGCCTGTTAAATGTAGTCCTGGCTGAATTTTGCACATGCCTTATTTTGCCAAAATTATCAAGCCTGAACAAGCATTTGACTTGGCTTTTTTCCAATACCATGAGTGATCTCCTGTCGAAAGAATCACCCACCACCTCCAGTCATGGAAATCTTATGCAGAACATAGTATGCAGGGTTTGTGTCACAGAAAACAGTGGGTGAATCAAAGGGCCCCAAAACATAGGCCTAAAGGTGTTCTCTATCACACTTGGCTGCAGCGGTGGCCACCCCACCCCCATTAGGGCGGAGGAGCATCACCCCTGTGCTGCCAGTGCAGCAAAAGTGAAAAACGAAATGGTAATAAAATGAATGACTTTTTTGTTTTTCATAGCTCCCAGCCCGAGTAGTGTTTGGGGTTGAGCATTGCTGCTGACTGACAGCAGGGGAGTGGCGCTCCTCAGTCCACCAGTTTACACTATATCACTTTGGCCGGCTGTCTTGCGATGGCCAGCCTGACATGTGCAGTGTAAACCTCTCCCTCTAGCTGTCTTAATTAGGGGGACAGTAGGCACAGGCCCCCTGTGCCTGTTGGAGTTTCAAGGCAGCCTGCTCCAGCCAATCCTGGCACTGCTCTCATGCTGCTGCTCTGCAGCATGAGATCAGGTTTTGGAATTTTGAGAGGGGAGCTGGCAAAGGCTCCATGAGGTGCCGCCACACTGACTACAATCAAGACCAGGACGAAGAGCATGGGTGAGTATATTTTTCATTATATGTCTATCTTTTTGGCCCACTGACAGACGTTGACAGACAGCTACTTCGCTGCTCCCGGCCTTCTCCAAAATGCTGGAGAAGGAAGTGGATCGTCAACTGTCCATATACCTGGAGGCCAATAGCATTCTTCATGCCACACAATCTGGCTTCCGCCCTTAATTTAGTACTGAGACAACACTTTTGGAAGTGGAGGAGCACATCCGCAATGTCCTTGACAAGGGAGGAAAAGCAATGCTGATATTGCTCAACCTTACAGCAGCATTTGATACGGTACCTCACCACAAGCTGCTGGAACGACTGCATGAAATAAGAATCAGACATCAGGCTTACGACTCTCTAGCATCTTTTCTGGACAAATGGTCCATGGAAGTCTGGCTGCCTCCTTTTACAGCTCAGGGAAGGCCTCTGGTAGTGGGAGTGCCACAGCGATCGGCTCTTAGCCCCACGCTGTTCAACATGTACCTGACCCCTCTTGCAACGTTGGCAGAGTCTTTTGGAGCTAAGGTCATCTCATACGCAGTCGACACTCAGTTGTTGTTTTCATGTGATACAGACACAGACTTAGATGAGAAATCGATTGCCAATTGTCTCACTGGTGTCTTTCAGTGGCTGGAGTTGCACCACCTTAGATGCAACCAGGATAAAACGGAGATTTTGACCTTTGGAGCTGTCCCTCACAACTTTGTGGGAGACTGCTGGCCTAGCAATTGTCCACATCTGGGATCTCTGAAAATGGTGTAAAGAAATTAGGAATTAAAATTGACAGCTCTTTATCTTTTCTCCCGCAGATCCAAGCCTTGACAGGGTCATGCTTCAGCTAGAAAAAATCTCTACAGGTCTTCTCCGAGGCAGCAGGCAGAAAGGTGGTACAGGCTCTAATTTCATCTAGACTGGACTACAGTAACGCACTGTACCTGGGCCTTCCAGACTACCTTTCAACAGATCTAGGGAGTGCAGTATGGAGCACCTAGACTTCTGTCTCTCCCCTCATGATCTCACAAGACTGCGCACCTAAAGGCCCTCCGTTGGCTCCCCATGAAACAGAGGGTGATGTTTAAAGCCATGGTCCTTATGCATAAATCCTTGAACGGGACTAGTCCGGTATTTCTTAAGGAGAGAATTATTCCTTATGTTCCTGCCCGTAGTCTTTGCTCTTCTTTGACTCATATGACAAAGGTCCCTCGAATTAACCGTCTCCGGATGAGCGGGAGATCCTTCGCTTATTTGGGTCTCAGCACGTGGAATAGTCTTTCTCTGCACCTGAGGCTGATTGACAGTCTTGAACTGTTTAAGAAGAAACTCAAAACCCATCTTTTTAATGACTAGTCTCGTCTCTTGTTGCCTGTCCCGCCTCTGCCAGCGCCAGGACACTCCTTCGAGTAGCCGCACGCTTTACAAATTGGATTGACATAACTGTGAGAAACTCGCATTTCCTTTAGCCTTAATTCCAGAGCTCTCAGTCGCAGCCCATTATGAAACCTGTTTACAACCCATGACTGAGAGCTTCGGAATGTGAGCCAAAATGCATTGTGATTTATTACAGTGCCTACCATTGGGTTTGGCACTCTGCTCGACGAACCTCCACTGTTGAGGGTCACCACCTGCTACTGTTTGGTTAGCGTTCCAATTTCCTCAGTGTGCCATGGGGTACCTCTGCTCAGGCACAATACATGCTTACATTAAATGGGTTAGAAAGTGTGGGCTCAGGGGATGTTCAGTGCTCCCTATGGGAGAATCTATGGCTTAGGAGGGTGTTTAAACACCTCCTTTTGTCTGATTTTGACTCTAAGGGCCATATGTACAATGAAGTTGCGGAAAGAGGCATTAACCTTCCTGGTTTAACGCCTCTCTCTGCCACTTCTGAAACGCAATGCTGCACTCTATATATAACAATATTGTGTAGCCTTGTGTTTCCCCCTATGATAACGCTACACTTAGCACTGTAGCGCCAACGCAGGGCAAGGGTGTCTGCATGAGACATCCGTTGCCTTTTCCTGAGACATCCGCTATTGGAGGGGTGTAACTTCAGCTAAAAACTTTCATTTCAGAATCGGACTCGGTGAAGTTATGCTTATTTTCCCTGCCCGTTTTAACGATATTTCACGAGAACTATGGAGTTTTTGTATAAAACGTGGATGGCGCCCATGTGATAATCAGGATTTTTGAAATGCTTCCTATCAAAATATCCTCATTAAAATATATTTTCACAAGTATAAATGACCTTACGTAGCTTTTCATATTGACCATTCACTGTCCAGTCAGTCACAAGGTATACGTATACAAATGCAGTTGAATTCAGAAGCCTCCAAGGAATCAGCGCCAGTTCTGTAAATTGCTCAGTGAATATTGCAAAGGCCCTAGCCTGTATGCATTGATGGAACAAATCCGAATACAAAATGCCTGACCAGATCTGTGTGCCTGCACCTGGTCTTGTGCACGTGAAAACCAAGTTTCTGGGCATGCATTAAGAAAACAGTTGATTACGCGGTCTCCGCTGCACTAACACTCAACCTTTGCAAGATTCTCTTATGTAAATATGTTATGTGGAAGGACGACGGTTGTACTGCGCTGACTTGATCAGCATTTTTTGCTTCTGTAAAAAGACTATTTTTATATGTTGTTTATTTGTACGTATAATATAAAACCCTACATAGTGGTCAACAGTCCTACCAGTGTGTCAAGTATGGCAGTCTGCATGCATTTGGGCCATATTTATGAGCTTCTTGCACTGCACTTTGAGCAAGGCCTGTTTCTGACTGACACCTTGTATTCCCAGGTGTCTCCCACTCTCGCCTTCTTGGAGCCTGTTGAGCCCCTCCGTCTCTGACAAAATATTGCACCTACCAGGTCCTTCCCTCATCGAATACGGTAAATATATGGACCCATACCCACTCTTGGTCTCGTCCTTTAAGTCTTATGTCGGCCTTGACAAAATCCTTATTTCATTTCATTTTTAGGTGCCACTCTGTCCCTCACTTTAACATCTGTCCTGAGAAAGACCCTGTCAGTAAGGACCAGAACAAACCTACATTTCGCTTTGGGGTCGAAATGTCGACACATTTCTGACGCCAGAACAATCAATGGTGCATTATCTACTGTGTTACTCTTCTGTACATGGCTATGTGAAAATATTCAACTATTTGTGAAGGATTTTTCTATGTACATATGGCATTGAGTAAATATGCCTGACAATTTGATTGTGATACGTTTGAGAATTCTATGCCACTTGCCTCACTACCTCACCCAAGTCACTTTCCTCCCCTCCACCCCACCCAGTTGGGTACACCAAGGCCTTTTATTTGAATACTGTATATAAATTGTTTGTTTAAACTAATACTTGCCAGGTGCTGGGTGTGAATAAACAACACTCTGGCACGAAGTAATTCTTGTTGTTATTTGTTCTTTGATATTGTTTTTGAAACTACTTTTGAAATACAACTGTACTGGGACCACTACTTCCTATACTGTTTCACACCCAGGTCCCAGTGATTTTAGGTTTACCCTTCTTTATATTGTCTTGCACTGCCGGAGCATTAATTTTTGTGATGCTCTGACAGTGCAAACTACAAAAACATATTTATGAGGTGATGCTAAGTCACTTTGCGTGGCTTTGAATGGCTTCATAGATATGGAGTAAGGCAAGGCAGCGTATATTGCTACATTGCCTTACTCTGCGCTAGGGAGGTGTTCCATGGGCTTTCCACTGGGTGTTTCCGTTCAACACCCATGGATTTTGACCCTTCCCCAGATAAAAAAAACATGTAAACCTGTGGATGTACCAATACCTTACGACTCCCCAGGGAGACGCAATGAGAAGTAACTTTATTTCACCTAGTTTTTTCCTCTTCCCATGTGTGCTCCATTTTGCAGCACACAAAGTAAGAGGAACAGGCATCAGAGGATTGATTTTGTGCAGGAAGGTTCCCCTTCCTGTACAAAAGCAATCCAGCCAACAACACAGCCACCCTTGCACCCTGGTGCAAGGGTATCTGTGTTGGCACTGGGCCTCCTAATTGGCACCAGAGTAGGAGGAAAGGACAGGAATGCACCATATTGGATAAATATGGCACATTCCTGCCCTTTCACTTTGACGTAGGGAAGTGCAGCAAGGTGACTTGCTGCTCTAGCGTATGCCAAATCCCCATAAATTAAGTCCTCAGTCTTTCCCATGGAAGAACAACCTAATAGAAGCAAACTCATTTTCCTGATTGCAAACACCCTTTCAATTATTTTAGGGTGGTCTGAGGATGAGTGATAAAACAGACTTACCGCCATATGATGTGGATCTATGTCAGCTTCAGTTTTTTTGCATGTCTAATTTCATGTCTAACAGGAAACTGTAGAGCTACACAGTGTGCCTATTTGGCATGCCAAGCAGATTAATCTAATCTTGATTCAACAAAGACTGCCTTGCTTCCTTCCTGCAGGCATCATTTTAATTCTCATTAACTATAGGGTTTTTCTTCGGCAAGTAGTTAGTGGTACACAGTTTCATTTGGATCTTTGTAGGTCGCCAGCCATCTGCCAGGAGAGTGGAGGTAACAATCTCTGCTGTCCTGGCAGATTACTACTCGCCATATTTAGAGAAATCTAAATGCCCCAGAGGAACCGCAGTCATAACGGCACCTGTGAAGACACTGAAAGTTTGCAGAGAAGCCACTGTCGCAGGAATCCTGCTCTCACACAGAACTGTGCATAGAGACTTGGAACCTCAGTGAATTAGGGTGTGCCAAAACTCACCTTAGTACCCAAAGATCCCCTACCAGACTAGCAATCAGTGTCTCATTGGTTCTTACAAACTCCCAATGTTTAGACAACCCAGAACATGGACTTAGAACACCTCAGGTAACGTGGAACACATGAACACTCTTTCGTTATACCAACATATCAATCCAGAACGAGGAGTAAATGAAGACACGTGCAAGTTTGAAATGTTTATTTCTAATGAAGTGTTCTCAAGCGCAGTATCTTAGCTAATACAAGCAAACATATATTTTAAGAAACAAAGTTATCAGCATAGTTACTAGTCCATAAAATATAAAGGGAGAAAGCATGTTAAAATGCTAAAGGGAAGAAGGCTAAATGGCACCTAAGTTTTACCCTATCTTGCTAGTATATTATATTATATCTAAAGAAGGTCTCTTTGGGTTTTAGAAGGGCGGCCCCATACCTCTGATCCTAGTGGAAAGGGATCACATCATCCTCCACCAGCTCTCTGCATGTGAATATTCATCAAGTGTGTTTGCATGCTCTGCGCAGTGCAATATTAAATGCGCCTAAAACCAGAGTTGGCCGCAGCTGCATATTTTTTATGTCTAGAGCGCAGATCAGACCTCACAACAACCACTGTGTTGAAATAACCTTGAAGGCCTCGGCACTCACTGTTCAGACATAGCTTACCAAGCAAAACTGATACAATAGCAAAACATATTATTCTCGTGTGAAGCAAAATATTCTACTAGGCTCAAAGCACTAATAACAATATGTGCCGTTTGCAGAAGCAGCAGAAAGGTAAAATGGCGTTTAAACTTTTAATAAGCTCATACTAACTTAACACAGTGTGAAGGCAACACATATCTATATGACTCAACTATTGTTCATGAGTCACTCCCAAAGGGTGAGCTTGTTTTAAAAAAAACTAAACAAACAACAATGTCCCTGGCAACCCGGTTTTTGAATTTTCCTGAATGGGGCCACAAGAATTTACCTGGCGGTCCTGATCAGAAACAAACAGAAGGCGGTGTGGGGGTGGGTCGTGGGGGTCAGGTGAGGTAATAAAATGGAAAAAAAATAGATACTTACCTGTCTGCTTCTACTGCCGCCGTCGCCACCACTTCCTCTTGGTCCTTTTCCCCACTTCCAGGGTAGGAAGCAGGATGGACCTGGCTTCCAGCCTCCCGATTGCCCATCACAACACTGCAATGCAGCATTGTGATTGGTCTGAGCACAGTGGATCCGCACTCAGCCACAGAATGGGAGGCTGGGCATGTCTCCGTACAGGCTGTAATGCAGCCTGCATGGAGAACATGCAAAGTGGGCATGAATGTTTGGCCGGCCCCAGAGGGTGGCCAAACATTCATGCACACTTTGGGGAGGGCAAACCACCCTTCCCCTCCCCTACTTGGTCAGCAGAGCAGCCCCGCCCGCTCCGTCCGACCCGCAAAGCTGTCGCAACAAGGAAAAAAGAAAATGATAATAACTTAGGGGCTCATTGGGATGGCAGGCGGATCTGTGTCCACCCGCCATCCCTGCGGTGTGTGGACCAGCCGCCAGACATGCGGCAGTCACACACCGCAAATTAGGATGCGACCGCCACCATGGCGGTCGCATCCTGCAATTTAACATTGCGGCAGGTGCTGCTGGGTAAATCTCATTGAGATGATGGAACAAGCGCCACCGCCGGCCTGGCGGTGGTGCTTGTTCCTGCGATAGCATCGTGCAATTTAACATTGCGGCAGGTGCTGCTGGGTAAATCTCATTGAGATGGTGGAACAAGCACCACCGCCGGCCTGGTGGTTGTGATCGTTCCGCAATCGTAATGAGCCATGTAGTTATTATCATTTTTTTTTCTTTAGTGCCACTGCTAAAAAGCACCTTAGTGGTGGAGCTGCCACAGAAAACAAAGTATGTTAGACTGTCCACTTTAAATATAGAACATGGTCTGAGGTGGTTAGATTGATGGCCCAAAATACATTGGCCATCTGTCTAAAGTTCCTGCCAGCAGAAACAAGACTGCCCGTCTGACTCTAAATATGGCGCCCAGGCCGTCAGTTTTGCAGACAGTCCATCAAACTCTCATTGAGGTCCTAAGTTGTGTGTGACTATCACAGAGGTGCATTTTTTGCTCCAAACAACCTGAAACCTTGAAACTATGCTGCTCCAAAGACAAAACTAGGAGTGTAAAGATCTAATTGGCAGGACATGTTGAGAGCTGTCCTAAAAACCTATTTTAGTACTATTTTAGTGGTGATCCAGCTGTAATCGCTTTATTAACATTTTATCCAATCGCAAGGAAACTTCAAAAATACTGATCAATAATCGCAATTGAAAATGTTCTTCACCCTCTAAAGATAAATTTCATTACATTTATAGAGTACGGTTTAATTTCCCATTTTATGTCTGCACCATAACTCATTGGTGACATATAAATTGCATTTGATAGATCCAGCTAGACATGTGCCCTTGCTACATCCTCACCCGACAGCAGAAATGTACAGGTCTCGTTCAATGTGTTTCCTTTTTAATATATCTTTCAATCATCTTTATTGTTCAAGTTTATTTTTTCACGATGCAAAAAAATGTTTATAGAATTAGGCAGATTCTATTGGACCTGGGCCTTGGACCAGCTATGTATTCAAGAACTGAGAAGCAAGAGATTTAATCTGGCCTTCATATGTCTGTCTCTTCTTTACCCAAAGAAAGAGCATTACATTGCGACTAATTTTCATACTGAAACCATATATCAATTCAGTATACATTCTTGCTAAATTAATGCTACAACTTTCAGATAATTTCTGTCTTGTACTGCTCCATGAGCTTTTGAGATACAAAAAAAAATGTTGCTCTATGTATTTACAAGGTAGTTTGTCATTAAGTGCTGCAATTTCCGATTCGCCATCCCTTTGTGAAATGGTTTCAACACTGAAAAAGAGTGCATTTTCTAACGTTTGGGGAAATTTGCCCATTTTACTTTGCGGAAATTACATAGAATGGCCTCACAATTATACAAGATGCTAATCCAGCAATAACGGCAATTTTTAAGAGTGAAATGCGTCCTCTAATTGTTTTTGAAAACAATTAACCATTTCTCATTTGAGAAAAAGTGCACAATTGCAGGGGGCGTAGACTACAGCTGCTCCAATTCCGTTTAATTGTTCATGTGATCCCGAGATAGGTTTTAACTTTAACGACATCTCAAATATGGGACATATGTAATGACGTAATCTTGAGCATTTGTGCAGCAAGTGTAATGCGAAATGCCGGAAATGACACAAGATTACACTTCTGTAAACAACATTTTGCCTGGACATGTTATTTTTATATTTTCCTTCTGATACCTGATTATATGTCATCGTTCAGTTTTCTGAAAAACAATGTTGCAGCCCACTTGAAGTTCCCTGATATATCTCACTGTAGAACCAGTTTTGCCTCACTCCAATGCCATCTTTCGAAATATAACTTGCATATTAATATTTGAACATTTTATATTTACAACATATGCCACTGATATGTTTATTTGAGCTGGATAATTCTTATTAAATTATATTCCACGATCTGTTGCTTTTCCTATCTCTTTAAAAAGAAGTGCTTTGGTTCTTACAAAGGTTTGAGTTTCGGCGATTTATTTTTTTAACAGTCCGATGCTCATAGCCTCCTCTTCAAATCTATGCAAATCGTTCCCAAAATATATAGCTGTTGCCAATTATTAGGCAGCCATTTCTTTATTCAGTATTTTAGCTAAGACAATGCGACCACTCATTCGTACATATGACATATCTTGAAGTCAACAGATACACTGCAAGGGTCTTAATAAGCAACTAAGCAATGCATCTTTTGTAGAAAATAAGGATTATGATAGCTGTCCGTCCCTTCCACACCTTAAAACAGCTTGTGTATATATGTGTAATAATAATACCATATGGCATATTCAACATCAGAGATGCTCTCCACCACGCCATAGGTGGAGCCAAAAAACAGTCCCTAATACTCCTCAACCTCTTCCCTGCCTATCAAATTGAGCATCCAAGAATCCTTTCGGAAAGGGGGTAATAATGCCTGATACATTAATAGGCTAAACAGAAATCCTTTCCTAGCACTCAGAGGGGTATATTCACAAGGAGCTATCGCCGAATTAACGGCACTTTATTGCAGCCAAATTCGTGATAAATTTACCCCACCATTCACAAGCTGGTGCCAACAGCCCACAGCACCAGTTTTCCTGCGATAGCAGCCGCAAAAAACATTGCCACAGAGGACCCCCGCAACTATCGCTAATGAGATGCAGAGTAGGCGTTCCCGTGACAAAACCCGCAACAACACCGCACCTCAACATTCACAACGACCAGCCAGACCGGCGACAAGACACCAAAACACGCGATAAGGCACGTTAGCAGCAGGAAATTTACACCTGACCTGGTGTAAAGTCGGACCACAGCCTGCACCATAAAAGGGAGCACAGCCCAAATCCACATCTGAAGACAAACAGATGCCATACAGCAACTGAACATGCAGCTCGGACACCCAAAAGGGCCACAACACCCACCGAACCCACACCCAGGATCACCCCTCCCTGGCACCCTCCGACCAAAGACATGCCACATCAGCTACACCAAAACATGTACGAAATAATCTGCCTGATGTTGCACAATCACAACTGGTGACATGCATGTATCGTCACAGAAATGAGCATCACACATTCACTTTTCGAAGCATACAATGGAACTTCATTGAAATTAACACAGAAATCAAATGAAGGCACATGGCGGCTCCACTCGACATAATCTGTAGGTCACAGCCTGCAAGACAAAAAACATGATGAGAAGGTGTGTCCTGCGCACATCAAAGGACAGAGAGAGAGCGGGGAGGAGAGAGAGAGAAGAAGAGAGGGGGAGAGAGAGAGAGAGAGCGAGAGAAGAGAGGGGGGAGAGAGAGAGAGAGAGAGAGAGAAGAGGAGAGGGAGAGAGAGAGAGAGAGCAAAGAGGAGAGGAGAGGGGGAGAGAGAGAGCGAGAGAGAAGAGGAGAGTGGGAGAGAGAGAGAGAGAGAGAGAGAGAAGAGGGGGAGAGAGGGAGAGAGCCAACCTTGCACACAGAGGCCACACTTCTCACCTGCTGCCACCGGTGTGTCTCCAACCAGTTGCCGGTATGTAAAGCAGTACACCAGTTCACACATCTGAGACAGAGCCGTCATCTGAAACAGAGTTCAGAAACATGACTGACACAGTACACACACTTGCACAAGATAACATCGCCCACCCGCCCGCCCATGCACACCCTGGCAGAGGCATCCCAGCCCCTCACGCCGCCCATCGGCGTATTCCCACCCATGCACACATGGGCCTCACCGCTCACCTTCTGCCACCGGCGTGTAGACTGCAGGTCCCACCACGTGCCGCTGCAAGGCACAAGCCTGGGGCCCACGGACATGCCACCCTGCACACCATGCACCCATGCTGCGCAGGCCACCAGGTCTCACGATTGGTGCTGGGCCTTGATTAAGCCCTGGGATGGGACATAACAGGGCAACAGGCAACATTACAGCCTGCACAGCTGCTTAGCCCAATGGGTGCCACTAACTCTGTGATCCCAGAAGCGAGGCCATGTGGCGGTAGGCCCGCACAGCCCGCTGGCGTGGCCTGCACTGCGGTCCAGCAAGGCACACTAATCCTAAGCAGTCCGGTCCGCCGGGATGGGCCATCATCGCAGGCTGCACACCTGCTCTGCAGCTCAAGGTGCCAATGACTCAGTGCACCCTAAGTCACCGTCTCGTGGCGGGGTGACTGTGCCGACCACAATACAGCATGTGCCACAAATCCTGTTCAACCTCAGTCAGGGCCACGTGGCAGGGTGCCTGTGCTGGCCGCAATGCAGCATGTGCCACAAACCCTGTTCAACCCCAGTCAGCGCCACATGGCAGGGTGCATGTGCCAGCCACAATGCATCGTGTGCCACAAACCCTGTTCAATCCCAATCAGCAATAAGTGGCAGGGTAGTAGGCCTCTGCAGGCAGCAATGCAGCATGTGGCACAAACCCTGTTCAACCCCAGTCAGCGCCAGCTGGTGGTAGGCCAGTGCCAGCCTCAAGGCCTTGGGTCCGTCATCCAGTCACCACTGGCAGAGGAGTATGTGACGTCGTTGGCCCCTTATATTTGTGGGGTCACATGGCCTGTGACACCTGTTCCGGATGGGTGTGGTGTGCGTGCAAACCTGCCCTCAGGGAGTGACTGTGACATGCTGACAACTAGACCAGTGACCTGCACAACACCAGTGAGTATGCCTTTGAAGGGTAGCAATGAGGCCCCCTTGGGAGCTTGAGCATAGTGGTCTGGCCTGCAGTACGCCGGAACAGCGCAGAGTGTGCAAAAATGAACCGTCGGCACTGGGCGTGGTTCAGTCAATGTCCAGAAAAGAAAGTGGCTGGTGCGTGTGTCCCTGTTGTGGTGTCCATGGGACCTGTGCACACATCGCTATGTAGCACCCTCAGACTGGCATCCCATAGGATGAGCATCATTGGGGAATCACTGTCCCTACATTCATCCACACATACATACATGAATGATGAAAGACATGACACAGCAGTGCGTCACTGGATGTTTCTTGCTCAACTAGAGCAGTTCCGAAGCTGGAGTGATACAGGGCACTTGCAAATACACCACACCATTAGGCCCGTGGAGGGACAGCCAGAGTCCATCCGTGGAAGATAAGTACTGCAGAAGAGGAGGGGTACAGTCCGCAGTCTGGTGGCCATGTCATTGGTCATCAAACAGGATGTGGAAGTCCATGTCACTGTCCAAGGTGAGTGCATCTGAGTGAATCAGGGGTCAGTGAAAGGTCATGAAGCCATATGTGGGACCAACCAGGTACAGACCAGGTGGCAGAAATGAATGCTACTGAGCCATTCTGATCACAATCCCATCCATGTCCTCATCCTCGGATGTGTGCCCTGCGGCACCTGAGGGTGTTGCTGTACCGGCTGCGGCACTGTGTGCCAATGACACCTCAGGTGCCGGAGGTGGATTGTGGGCTGCACTGTGTGCCAATGACACCTCAGGTGCCAGAGGTGGATTGTGGGCCTCACTGTGTGCCAATGACACCTCAGGTGCCGGAGGTGGATTGTCGGACGCATTGTGTGGCACTGTAACATCACGTGCCGGAGTGGTTTGGCCTGCCGCACAGGGAGGCATGGACACACCAGGGGGCGGAGATGTGGATGGTGTGGGGCTAGCAGCATTCAACATTGCCACTTGTTGTGGCAGCAATGCCATGATGAGGATCTGCAGGGCATGGTAGATCCCAGCTATATGACGACCTCCAACGTCCACGCCGCAGAATACTCTCCACGGTTGTTCACGCTACTTCTTTTCATTATATCTAGTCGCTGCAATTATAATCTTTGGACCAGTAACACGGGTGGAATCACGCTGTGGGTTAATTACGATTGATTACAGATCATAGGTCATTACTACGGTTTATGACGGACCTGTCTGAAGCCTTCAAGAAGTCGAGGTATCAAATACCTTACGAAAAAACACATGTTGGCTGTATCAAGATGTACTGTTGAATAAATCTGCACTTGTTGCAGAGACTGTATCATTTGGATTACTCGTTGCACTTAAGAACTTTGATTGAACCTTGATCCTGAACTGGTGTCTATGGAATAAAAGTGGAACAAGACAACACTTGTGATCTTGAGATCATTATTGACATTTCAATACTCCATGAGTGCTCGGAAAGGATTTCTATTATTGTTTTGATCTCTTTTTCTGAAGGGACAATTTAGATTGAATTGGTAACAGACCATCCTCTCCCAGTAGCACCAACATTACTACTGCCTTATACATTTCCCGATACTGTCTGCAGAACGCCCTTTGGGTGCTTCTAAACCTGGTTGCCAAATCTGCTTTCTTGTACATTAATAAGCTCTTTGCCTTGGATTCTAGCCCTTTCCTTAGAAGTGGTTTAGTGGAATCATCTTCATGATCAGTGTTGTGACAAGTGCTCCTGCTCTTCTATATTGAGATATAGTCCCTGGACAGCTAAAGTATGCACATGACCAGACGAACAACACCACATGCCTAGGTCACATGTTGCAGTGAATTAAGGTTTACTTCTCATCCACCAATATAGCAAAAAATAAAATCCTGGTTTGGGGAAGACACAGTACCACAAATGCTATGAAAAGTCAATAGCAATCAATCAAGCATGAATGCCAACGTTTTAGGAGCTTTTTTCAAATTAAACTATGCACAGTGTTGTTTTGGGCTACTTGAGTTACCCAGAGCACATGCACATGCATACATTTTTATTGTATTCTATAGGTAAACAGTGCAGTTCCTTCTTTAGTGTTTGTTTTACCCTCCTAACCTGTCCATCCAATTGCAGCAGTTAATGTATAGATGAACTCACATGCATATGCATAGCCTTACAGAAGGTCCCCCGCAAATAGGAAATTCATTGAGGTTGGCTGTACCATACTATCCTTCGAGGAGTTAAATCACATTCTAAGAAAAAATGTGTGCCTATTTCTTGGTGGTGTGAATACCTTCACTAGATGTTAAATAATATAACTTGCTGAGCATCACTACATTTATTTGTAGTCGTATGAAATTGGTTGTCTTTTGGGTAGACTACGATGAAGTCCATAGACACGGAACTCCAAGGAGCCTCTGACATGGCAGTCCAAATCTCAGAGTTTGATACTTGCAGATGTGTGCTATTACACATGGCTGCTGTGAGAAATTGAGATACTGGTTGAGGGAGATGAAGCCCCACTCAAGCAGAAACCACAACCCTTGTTAGGGTGAAGTTAAAAGTAAACACCAAATAAACTGTGCTCAACCCTCCGGTAGCTTGCCACACAGCGGTCAGTCTTCACTTAGAGGTAATGTAAAGTATTCATGCATCACTTTAAACAGTAATAAAGTGAAAACACAACACAGAAAAAATCCAGCACAAATTAATATAAGAAGAGTACATTTTCATATATAATCAAGACCAATATAACAAAAAATCAAACAGACAAGTTGTGACGTGAGGGATTTGCATTGAATCGTATGCCCCACGCACACACTCTAAACATTTCCCTGTGTTTGGCACATGTTTGGCCCCAAAAAGAAGATAGCGATAAGAGTATTCTAGTTTCTTATGTTATGATGCAAAAGATTAGTGTTGTTGTATATAAATGTGTTTGTATATAAGTATTTCATGCACTGTATACTGTGAATCGTCATAAGTATTTTTCATGTTTTGTATGTTATTTTGAAAAATGTGTGTCTCTTTACTTCTCATGCAACTAACATCTTTTTTGTAAATACAAACAATTGCAAAGAAAGGAATGGTTGAATGAAAATTCAATTCAAACAGAAATGACAGTGGTCTGTTTGTTGCTCAAAAATAATAAGAGCATAACGTTAAACAGAGCCAGTTTCCTCTTTTTGTATTCAATTTACATTTAGAAAGTTGGCATTTTCCTGTCCTTAGCCCTTTTGTGCCTGTAACCTGCCTTAGCTCACATGACTGGGTGTAACCGACAGTTAGACTTTTAGTATTCCTCCTAAACAGTCACACAATAGAGGGATGAGGTGTGCTTGAATAGGCCACCTTCTGGTAAGATGGGGGCAGAGCTGAGCACGTGTAACTGAATAGCCTGTGCTCTGCCTTCATACAAAGAGACTAACGATCCCATGTTGTCATTGCAGCCAGCATGGAGCCAGGGCTGGGGAATCTGGAAATTCCATGCACTTTAAAGACACTGTCTAGAAGCTTTTCCTACCTTCAGGAACCAGGGCATCAGGGTATGAAAGTAGAACTTCAGCTGCCAACTCTTCAGTACACTTCTGGACCTGTGCATACTGTGACAGGAAGAAGGACGTCTCTGCTTCTAGAAGGATTACCACTCTGCTGTACTGCTATTCTGAAGGATTGCTGCCCTGCTAGATTCCTGCCCTGTTGTCTTGCTGCTCTGCTACCTTCTGTCTGAGGACAAGGAATGGATCTTCAACTGTCCCAGGACCTCCAGAGTGACTCACAAGGGATAGTTTGCTGGCCTTCTGTTAAGAGCCACAGGGACAAAAAAGTATTCCTCCATCTTGAACCCACACTTGTACCCAGCCTGAGTGAGTCCTGACCCTCCAGGTGGTGCCCCTCCAGTGCTGGACCCTTGGAAGTTGGTGCCCAGATAGGCAAAATCCCAAATTAGGGACTTAGGACATTTTTGGATTAAAGCTGCTCTGAGAGCCAGGAGGAGACCAGGACCAACCTGCTTGCATATCCGCCTGAGTTGTATCACCGGTCAGATTGGCTTCTCCTGCTATGTTCTACTCCGCTGCAGCAAATTGTTTTCAGTGGTCCTTCACCAATGGGGTATTGTACCTTGTGGAACTGTCTTCGGCTACAGCCCCCTGCCTTGTCCTGCTTGAGATTTTCAACTTCCTTATGTAGAAATCTTCATGGCGGCTTAGACCCAAAGCTATCAGGCATGGATTCTCCCTCCTCAGACACTTCCTGCAGTCTTACCTCCCTGAATTTTACCTTCTCCGAACATTTTTCTCAGAACATTTTCTAAGTCTGAAGGTAAGCGCTGACCAGGCCCAATCCACTACTTGTATCCATACCATGCTCTATCGTAGTAAGCCACATTTTTCAACTTTGACCCAGTCTTGCACAACTAGATGTCCGTGGTTGTCGCTTTGATCTTTAATGGGCTAGTTATTATTAAAATAAAATTACATTCATAACTCCGGTTTTCCTGATTGGATTTTTGTTATTAGAGTGTCACATAATTAAATAACATTTCCTCTATTCTTTCTAACTTGGTTTGGGATTTTTCTTTTGTTGTATTTTCACTTTATTACTTTTTGTGTGCTGCATAAACATTATACACATGGAGCCCGATTCACAGAACTAATTTAAGACAAAATCCTAAACGTACTACTTTTGGTATTCACAGAAGGCATTTAGTAGTCTTAAATTAGGATTTTGTCTTAAGTTAGGATTTTGTCTTAAATTTAATTTAAGACAAAATCCTAACTTAAGACAAAATTCTAATTTAGGACAAAATCCTAATTTAAGACAATATCCTAATTTAGGACAAAATCCTAATTTAAGACAAAATCCTAACTTATGCCAAAATCCTAACTTAAAACAAAATCCAACCTTAAGACAAAATCCTTACTGAAGACTACTAAATGCCTATTGTGAATACCAAAAGTAGTAAGTTTAGGATTTTGTCTTAAGTTAGTTCTGTGAATCAGGCCTATGTATATAATGTTTATGCAGCACACAAAAAGTAATAAAGTGAAAATACCCGTTGCCTTTAAGTTAAGCCTGGCTGTTTTTCTGCCAAGCTATACAAGGTTAAGCATAGGTTAAATTAGTGACTTTTTGTGGCCCGCGCCCGTCAGTGACTGACAGAGCCT
The DNA here is from genome assembly GCF_964261635.1 of Lissotriton helveticus. Lineage (NCBI taxonomy): Eukaryota > Metazoa > Chordata > Amphibia > Caudata > Salamandridae > Lissotriton > Lissotriton helveticus. The sequence goes on from NC_136059.1 coordinate 1,163,836,025, forward strand.
GGGCTGGGCCAGCCCCCTAACTCCTCAAACAAGGACTGGGACTCAGGTGTAGCTAAGTAAGCTGCAGATATGTACACTTGTTTGTGACATTGGGAAGTGAAACTGCTTGTTGGTATTTATACAGTCCTAACGCTGCTCACATAACATATTTTATATCCTAAAGTTCAGTGGCTCAAGTAGGGGCGTTCTGTTTCAAGTTTTTTGCTTTCATCTTACTTTGTATTATGAGCAAAAACACACGTAAGGGGGGTACTGGTGTAGGGGCTGGGTGTGTGGGGACTTTAGATGCCTTCCTCCATCGGGCCGAATCGGTGCTAATAAAGGAGATAGAGGTCACAGAGAGGAGTCTCTCATTGGACCCACTCAACTTGCTTGCAAACCAGGTATCTGCGCCGGAGTTAATTGCAGCCAAACAAGCTTGTCCTTTAACCCCACATGTGATATTATCCTCTCCTCAGCAGGATTCCCTGCAGTCCATACAGATGGCTAATACCACATGCTCATCTCCATCTACTTCCTCCCCCTTCACACGCACTAGGCAGTCAAGGGCTCCATTAGTCACTAAAGGAAGAGAACCGCCTGGGAAAAGAAAAGCACATAGCGCTCCCAAAGGAAGCCAACAGAATTCAAAACAGGCAAGGAATAAAAATCCTGCTCATGGGTTGGGGGCACCAACAGAAATAGTAGTGGACCAGGAAAATACCTTCAGGGCTAAGGGAGGGAACAAGTCCTTTGGACCCACATTAGGCCATAGTTCCTCAAGTGACAATCATGGACTTATAAAGCAGTTGGAGGAAAGATTTCTGGTACTTATTAATCCAGTCATGGCGAAACTTGAATCAATTGACCTAAGACTAAACAATTTAGAAAAGCATCTACTCAAAGAACACCCTATCATTACCGGGACCCAATCCACTGAAGCACGAACTACTGATGCTGGTAGAACCGCCATTATTGGTCTGAGTTGCCTCTTAACGGCTCCAATGGCCAACTTATCGGCCCCCCAAACACGTAACGACTCTAGAGCAAGGGCGGGGCCTCAGGGTCTCACGGGGAGACTCAAGAGAGTGGGAAATAGTATGCCTAAGGACGTGTTTCTTCATCTTCCCCCGGAGGCATGTCACTATTACATCATTCTTGCAAATGTCCCGAAAATCCTAGATGGCGGAGAGGAGCATTGGTCCTCTCTCATAAATAAGGCACTCCAATTCTTGAATGGGAAAGCAGTGCTTGGGGATCATCTCTTCAAGGAGTTTAAAATGATGAGAAGGGTTGCTTGGGTAGGTCAATCACGAAAGGGCATGGTAGGTGACTGTGTAGTCCTAAGCTTTAGGTCTCCAGAGATAGAGGGGCATATCTTGAGGCAAGCAGCGTCTTTCAGGATCCATTCCGATGGTATTAATGTATTACCCTTGGGTTACTTCTACCAACTATGCATCCCTCTAGGGAATAACATAGGAAGACACTACCCAACTCAGGAAGGTCCCCTTAACAGTTTCACCTCATTGAATAACAGATATGAGGTCTTAAGTACGCTGGATGCCAATGACTGACTCCCATGTAGACTAGATAGGAATCCTACAGGGACAACCCCAGCTCAAGCTTGTAGAGAACCAATAGTCTTAGGACCCAGCACTAATATAGCGAAATCTATAGCTCTGGTAAAGGACGTACCACTAGGTAGAGCCGACACTAATAGCTTGTCCCAAGAAATTCCCGAAATAGGGCAATTAGATTTAAATAGGGGCTAGGCGATAGCGGGCATCAGGGACACCCTATCACCAGCATTGGTTCCAGTGTAGCATCCTTGGTACGTTGCTGGGCTAAAAACGAAGGTAACATCCCAAGATTGGCAGTCTTTTATAGACAGTAATGATCTAGTATTGTTCCAGGAAACATGGCTGGTTGCACCAGAGTACAGACTGGGTTACCTAAATTTTTTCAAACCAGCGTCTCCCAGTCTGCGGGGGAGACCTAAGGGGGGCTTAACTACATGGGTAAGACAGGATAGTAGCTATATAGCTAAACAATTGGACTCCAAAAGTAATGATATTTTACTAATACAAATTCAGTGCCCGGAGACCAAGGATCTCTATATTTTCAATATTTATGCAAGGGGTCTGCCTGGGGGTAAATCTTCGGATACTATTGTTCAGTTAGACGCACTCCTTGCTTCTTATAATGGGAAAGGCAACATTCTAGTTGTGGGAGATTTTAACTGTTGCTTCGAACCCCTCGACAGTAATGACATAGACCTTACCATGGAAGATCTCTCATGGAATATACCACAGCTGTCCCAACCGCCTATTAAAAAGTGGACTGAGGCTGCACTCCAGCTCAAAGTGTTATGCATTGAGCAAGGGCTACAGGCGGTAAATGGTAGAACAGCTTCGGATAAATTAGGGGCTCCTACTTTTAATAACGGTCTATGTAAGAGCCGTATTGATTATATCCGCACTAACAAGAATAATTGGCCCTTTATCAAGGATATGTCGGTAGTCGAAAGAGTAGATTGTGTTCATGACCCACTACTCTTATCCTTCCAGTTGTTTACATCTAACCGCCGAGAGGCATCCTTAGACGGTGCCGACATTTTCCTTGCAAATGACATAAGGAGAATTAAATGGGCAAACTGCTGATTGAAAGAGGATAACATAGTGGCAATGAGGGAACTGACAATACAGGCAACAATTGACCTCCAGAAATGTACTACACAGGAGGATGTGGTAGCTAACGTCATTCCCATCCATACTAAACTTTAAACCAACTTAGGGAATATTTTACTAAAAAGGTATCCAATACACAGAAGAGGCCCGTAAATAGGGAAGAACAATGGTATGGGAAATCATGCAGGGTCGCGTATAAAGCCTTGGCAGAGGCAGTAAAACTGAAAGACAGGGACGGAATTAAGTATGCTCGTGCTTTTTATAAGAAAGCCCAACATGATGCTAAACGGGCTTGGGATGAGGAGTACTGGAGCTGTATTGTGCCAGTAAAGAACGGACTATGGGCACCTTTTGGGATTTGGTTAAATGGGAACGGGGGATTCAAAGGGGAGAACCCAGTAACCATGTCCCGCCCAACATCTGGGTCTCTCATTTTGCGACACAGTTTGCCCTTTCGGAAACTGATAGTGAGACGGATGAAGATTTTGTTTTCACCACAAATGATATTATTCCGTTACACTTTGATAGAACCATAGAACCGAGGTTGAAAGAATACTGAAAGTCATCCCAAAGGGAAGAGCTTCCGGGCCTGGATCAAGTAGCAGCCGATCTATTCATGTATGATAAGGAGGTATGGGCACCGTACATCCAATCCCTAGCAAATGGTATTGCCAAAAGCTCACTCATACCTGATACCTGGAAAGGCGCTGAGATCATTCCGATCTTTAAGAAGGGGGAGCGCTCAGATCCAGGAAATTATAGGCCGATAAGTCTGATAGATTGTATACAGAAGTTGATAGCCAGGCTTGTTCTGCAGAGAATCCAAGGGTGGATTGAGGAGGAAGAAATACTGTCACATCTCCAAGCAGGGTTCCGCAGTCATACAAGCACAATAGATCAAGTTTTTAGATTTGTTTTAATATACTGGCGCGTGGTATTGTTGGGGGGAGGCTCGCTCTTTGCGCCATTTGTTGACCTTAAGTCAGCATTTGACTTGGTGCCGCGGGCTAAAATGTGGAATGTCTTTGTAGATCAGGGCATGCCATTAGATATACTGGCCTTTCTAATGAAATTACACGAGGACAATTTTGCCCAAGTTCGTTGGAATCAACAAGGGAGGGTAACAGACAAGTTTCTGATCTCAAGGGGAGTATGCCAAGGATGCGTATTGGCCCGACTCTCTTTTCACTTTACATCAACTGGGTGATTCAGTATTTTGAGAGCCATCCCACTGACGCCCCCAAGCTAGATGGTAAAGAGATCCCTCTGCTGATGTTTGCAGACGATACCTTATTAATTTCCAAAACACAGCAAGGCCTCCAGAAGGCCATTGATCGATTCGAGGTATTCTGCAAGGACTATGGACTCTCCATTAACGTGAGCAAGACCAAGTTCATGGTCCTACATAAGTCCAAGCATGTAAGAGAGAGGGTGGTCATGAATGGTGCCCAGCTGGAACAGACTCAAGTCTTTTCTTATCTGGGCATAACCCTGGGCTCGAAACTAGACTGGAAACACCACTCCAACCAGCTGGTTATCAAGCATGCCCAACTAGCAGGTGCTCTAAAAAAGAGCTCTTTCTCTCCCATACACATCCAATTGCCCCAGCACTAAAAATGTATGATGCCAAGGTTAGTGCGGCGGTTCTTTATGGGGCCGAACTATGGGGTACAGTAATCTTGCCCTGTTGACTAGTGCTCAAAACAAGTTTCTAAGGGGTATAACGGGCCTTCCAGTATCCACCCCCTTAGTTCCCATTTTTTATGACTTGGGATGCCAACGCTTGGAGGATTTGGCTCGGTACAGACCTGTGGCATACTGGAGGAGATTGTGGGTCACCCCTGAGCTCTCCCAGTATGCTCGGGCATTCCTTGAAGTCAGAGACGCTGATAGGGAACATAAAATCCCATGGATGAGGGAGGCAAGGGCAACATATATTGCCATTGGTCTGGGCTTTTTATGGGAAGATCCAATAGCAAATTCTTTCCCGCCTAGGAAAGTTTTTAGAGAATTATACTGGAGCATGGTTTCATTGAGAAGGTTTAGGAACTGCACTAGCCCTTCACTTACAGCTGATTTCTTGGAACTAAAACATCTAACCGCTCTAGAAGGCTACTGGGACTTCATTATGGTTCCTGGGGATAGGAAGAGGTACCATCAATTTAGGGCTGGGACGCTTCCGGTAAACTCTTTTACTTCCAAATGGAACACTAATCATAACCTTAGTTGCCCCTTTTGCCCTACACAACGGGGAAGTATTGCCCACATGTTATTTATCTGCCCAGAATACAAAGCTCCAAGGCAGATGTGGTTGAAGCCTATCTGCTTGCAGATGGGTTTCACCACTGGTTGTGAGGCTTTAAGAATTCTTAAAACTAATAGCTCTGAGCCCGTGGTCATAGCTGTTGCCAAATTCTTACACTGGATGTGGATGATCAGAGTACGCAAATTAAGTCTTTAATGATTCTTATGGTTTTAAAACATTTTATGATCTTGCTGCTATAAACCCCATCTCGAATACAAACTGTATATGGACCTTGTGCTTTCTTTCCTTTTAATCTTTTTATCCCTAAGTAAAAGTGTATTAACCCCTTCGATGCTTGTGACGGAACTGTTCCGTCATCAGTCACGGCTGAGCTGCGCTGATGACGGAACGGTTCCGTCACGACCGCGCCCTGTTCTGGAATGTCCAGCACAGGGGCGGAATCGGCGCCGCACGCAAGGTGTTAAGGATGTTTTTACAATGATATTTATAAACAACATAATGCATTTAATTTCTTTTTTTTAACGGATGGACTAACTTAATTACCATATCCCCGATGTTTTTTTGTGCAATGTAATCGGACAAAAGAAATGTTATGCTCTCGATTTCTATTTTTATATATATAATGTTTGTCTTTTATGATATTAATATCCTGAAAAATTTAAACCTGGAGGCACTATGGGTTGATCCAGCAAGTGCGACTTTTCCTACAAAAAAGGCACTCAAGGATATCTACTGGCACTGGATCACTGAGAGGAGATCTGCTATGTCCAATGGTCCGACCATGACACTGGATTTTTTGGTTGTAAAAGATGTTCCTAAATACGAAGCTTATTGGGACTTGATCACCAAGCCAAATGATCGCAAACTGTACCACCAACTATGAGTGGGCTCGCTACCCGTGCGGGGGCTAACGCACTCTTGGTTGGCTGGAGGAAGTGATAAGTGTCCTTTCTGTGTAACAGCAGTAGAGAATATCGAACATTTTTTTTTCTGCTGCCCCATGTACTTGCTACCCAGGAAAGTTTGGCTTATACCAGTTTGTCGGTTACTAGGGACCAGATCTGCTGTTGAAGCGTTTAGAATTCTCAAAACTGATACCTCCCCTTCCATTGCTATTGGTGTAGCAAAATTTGTGAGTTGGGCATGGTCAATCCGAACCCGTAACCTTGGCAAATGAACTTTCCGTTGTACTGTTTTTAAAGTAAGATGTTCTTATGTAGCAAGGGGTCTTTTCGCCCATCATTGTCTATAAATTTAATACTTTCTTATCATGGTTTTAAATTGTAAAGTATTTATTATCTTATATGCAAAATGCTATTTTTATGTATATGTATTTGTCTTTTATGATGCAAATCGAATAAAGACCTCTTGACTGACTGACTGATTATTATTTATTGCATTTGTATGGCGCTACAGCTACCCTGAGGGTTTCCCGGCGCCCTGAATCAGCATTACTGTAATCGTGCAGGAGACAGTTTTTGGTCAAACAGCCATGCTTTCACTCCCTTGCGGAAGCGTAGATAACAAGGTTCCAATCTTAGTTGGAGAGGGAGTGAATTCCACAATGTCGGCGGTATACAGGAGAAAGAGCGCCCTCCTAATCGGGCTCTCTTTACCCTGGGCACGATAAATTTTGCTTGATTTGCTGAGCATAAATTCCGCGTGGGCAGGTATTTTTTAACCATTTTACATAAATACTTTGGGGCTATTCCTGCGTTAATTCTGTACATATAGCACAGTGCTTTGAACTTTACTTGAACAAAAGAGCACTCAGGGGTGTATTGTGTGAATTTTATAACAATGAAAGACACATTACAGAGCGCTCTAAACCTTCAGTTGCCAGGTATTTGTCCCTACTAGAGGCAAATATCCCTCAAACATATATGCCATCTAAACACCTCCTGAAGAGCATTGGATGATGGGAGAGGAGTCTGCTCTTTCTCCTTTGGGATGGCACCATAATATACTCACTTTGCTTCCCTTTGGGATTTAACAATAACCTTGAGCAAACGCCCTGTCCGGGTGGTACTGGCAGTAGCCAAACAATGATACACTTTTTAATCTTTTGCAAGGTTTACGGAAAATATACAAAACAATATTTGATCCCGTATTTTAAGGCATTTGCCAATATTGATTATAGATCAGCGAACTTGATTCTCCGTGCAAGCTCATTTCTTAAAGCGGCAGTCCGGTCATGTATTTCCATGAGCGATTTTTAAAGTGTTAAGGGCACTTGTCCACATAATAATGTTTCTTTGTACATAGTCATTGTTACCAGTCACACTTGTACTATGCTGCTAATACCGTTTACAACTAATTGCAGTTTATTTTAATATGATATTGCTGCTAAATGCCTGTCCAACCCCTTTTAATGTTTTAACTTTGTTCATTAACTTATAAATCGTTACTATGGTACTGTTGTCATATATTATGCTTTTTAACATTGTATACAATTGTAGTCTTTTTTATTGAAGCTACTTCTTTTCATCTAGCTTTAAGCACAGCGGTTTTAAATATGACTTCAAATAAGAGTTGTATTTTTGTTGGTGGCGATTGAATTGTGCTTTTATGGATATTTTTATCCGAATAAAGATTATTGAAATGATATTAATATCGAAATAAAGACTGTATGAAATGAAGTGAAATTAATTACTTTGTGTGGTTCACCCTGTAAGGGATTGGGGCTCTTGCTTGACCAGGGCTCAAACCCCAGTCAACTAACAACCCAATTTCTCATAGGAGTCCTGTGTCATTGTCGAGGCTGCAGTCAAGGAGAGGCTTGCGATATGAGGGTCTGTGTCAGGGATGCGTTGTGTACGAGCAGTTCCAAAGAGGTTGTGAGCTATGAGGGAGATGCAAAGTCCTTGCTCTGGGAAAGTCCACGCAGCACAGGCAATGTGCCAGTCCTGCTCGGGGTTGCACCGCACAGCAGAATAGATCTGTCTCTTCTGCTGGGTCCACAGATGGGCTGGCAGAGAACCTGCAGGCCCACTTTCAAGGGTATAGAAATGGGGTGGCAACACTTGGCAGGGTAGGACTCACAGATGGAAGAGTCAAGGTGCTAGGTTCCAAGTTGTAGGAAGCCTGTTATGTCTCTAAGGCTTCTGAGCATGAGAGCAGGCCATTAGCCCTTCGAGTCACTCTGGGGTTCCAGGTTTAGAGATGCATCTCCAGACCTTCTCACCCATGCAAGAGGGAAGCAGGGCAGCACAGCAGGACAGTAGTCCTTCAGAGTAGCAGCACAGGAGAGTGTCAGACCTTTCAGCAGCACAGCAGTCCGTTTTCCCCGCAGAGTTCACAGGTCCAGAAATGTACTGAAGAGTTGGTGTCTGAAGTTCAATATTTATACCTGCGGCCTTTGAAGTGGGAGAAGATACCAGAGGATTCCACAACCCAGAGGTGCTTCGAATTTCCTCCCTCCCTGCCATGGCTCCAGATTGTCTTAGGTCACAATAGACTAATGTCAAACCTTTCGTGAGAGTGATCGGGCAGGGAGTTTGTGATGTGCAATTATGGTAGATGACAACTCCTCCCTCTTGTAAACTGAGTCGCCCATCCTGCCAACAGGCTTTGTCTCACTGCCTGGAAGTAATTCACAAAGACCAATTGCCAACTACACCTAGCCATTTGAGCCAGGATAAAGGCAGAGACACCATATTGTTGGAACAAAAAAATGCAATCTTTCTAAAAGTGGCATTTTCAGAATTGTGATTAAAAAATATTACTTTACCATTAAAGTGCGTTTGGAATTACCATTCTTTTGACAACAAACGGGATCTGTCTACCTGCTCTCAATTGGAAATTACAGCGTATTGAATGTAATAAGATAACTCCAATGTTATCTTATGGGAGAGGTAGCGTTGCAGTATTGAAAGGCGAATATATGGGTATTTCACTAGCAGGACATGTAAAACATAAAAGCCCATTTTACTTTTTAAATGCACTGCACCCTGCCCTCTTGGCCTACCTTAGGGGTGACTTATATGAATTAAATAGGATGGTTTGAATCTGGCAAGAGGTGTATATTAAAATCACAAAAAGAAGACCAGGGAATGAGCATTCTCTGACTCCGCTTTCCAAGTATTAAGACTCACAAAAGAGAGAAGGACCATTAAAAAACATGGTCAGGGATACTAACCTAGGTTGTGATAAGAGGTTCCTGTCCCCTATTATATCTCTAAGGTATATACAAGATGAGAGAAAAAAGAAAGAGAGAAGGAAAATTAAAGAATTTCTTAATATGGCCCTCACCCACTGTGCAGTGGCATGCTTCATCATTGGGCCGCTGCAGACGTCCAGGTGCAGACCAACACACTGGATGGAGTGCTGTTTTTTAGGGGTAGGGGAGAATGTTGAAAAAGAAAAAAGAAAACTATGAGTGATGGGGAAAGCTTTTCCCTTAAGAATAGATCGCAGGAGCAGAAAAGAAAAAAGTAAAACAGTCCAAGGAGATATCTAGTGATTACCTTTATTCTTGGTTCTTCTTGACTGGATTAAAAATGAATTAGGGACCCTGTGTTTTATAGTCCTTCTATCCTATGTGAGTCTTAATAAGAGGTGTTTATTGCCAGTTCAAAAAGGAAGTTTAAAACCGCTCACACAGGCTGCAATGGCTGGTCTCTGACATGTTTAGAAGGGCTATCTAGGTGGGTGGCACAATCAGTGATGCTGGGGCACTAGTACCATTTAATTTACAGACCCTTGGTACATATGGTACAGCTCTACCAGGGGGTATAAACCAATTCCACCATGATTTAAGGAGAGAGCACAAGCACATTAGAGCTGGTTTTCATTGATAAAGCGTGCAGAATCCTAATGCCAGTAAAATTAAGATCAGCAAAAATAGGAGGACTGAAGGTAAATCAAAAATTGCAATCAAAATCTACAATGACATTTGAACAGATACTCCAATTTATATGGAACATGCACAACATGACTGCAGAATAATTGTATAATTCCTGTTATATCACTGCCTACTAAATTGAGTAGCATCTTTACAATAGTCTTTTTCTTTATCCAGTTAGAAAAACTGCAGGAAGATATACCTTGGTAGAGGAAATACAATATTTTTTCTTTGTTCTTTTGTCACTCTCTAAGATGATCTGTTATTCAAAATAAGAATTAAAAATACATTCAACTTCAGAACACTTTTAAAGAATTAGGAAATAATATCTGAATGACCTGAAGGTAGGCATCCTCTTCCTCTCCAAGAGACCCATGTTTTCCAAATGTTTATCCTTTATTCATAACCTCCACAGACTGATGGTCTAGATCTACCACTACACAGATTGAACCTGAACCAGAGGTCATCTGGAGTTTATCTTGCACTGTTGCATCTTTGAACTTGCCATATAACCCATGTATAAAATGATCAGCATTGTTTACTCAGGCCTTTCTGACTCAATCACCACTTGGATGAACAGTAACAAATTGGTCAAAGTGTCCCACTACTCCCTGCCTATGCTACAGATGATTTATGAAATAAATCAATCTTGATTTCTGGCTGGATGAGAGAAACTGGCAATAGATTATATTCACTCTTAAAAGGAATGCCAAATGTGTCTTTGGATATAGCATTGGGGAAGTAATTTGGAAGACCCATACATCAAGGTGTATTTGTGTTATAAAAATATGATAATTCTCCTGATGAATATCTGCTGGGCGCCAGGGGTATGGCAGGACGTTGCTGAACTATCAGTGATCTAATCATGATGAGTCTGGTCGTCATCTCTTTACCTGGAAAACCCAGGAAAGTCAAGGGTACTACCAGGGATGTTATGTACTACTGCAGCATGCCTACTTTGACAGCAAAGTAAGCAACCCAACTCATCATACTCTCTCTGGCCTTGGAAATATCTTTCATTGGGCAAGTCCTGGTGTGCATTCTACTTAACAAATGTAAACACATACAATCCCTAGTCTCTCACGACCTAGCTTACAGTTACAGAATTACCAAGAAATCTGTATTAAAAAAAGCCTTGTTCCCAAAAAACAGGATAGATCAGCCATAGCACTCTCATACAGGGGTTGGAAGAAGCAGTTATGCTTAGGGTCCTTGGAAAGATTCACAAGTGGTAGCAGGATCTGTTCTTTAAATCTTGCAAGACTACATTTTCATCATTACCATCAGGACATGCAGGGAATGAAAGAAAAATGCTTGTTCAAAACAGGTGGTGCATACCAGCTTAACGAGTGATGAGGTATGGAGACCAGTGTTGTAACATTTTGTCGCAATAAAAATGCCAAATTGTACCAATGAATCTACTACCAATCAATATCACCCATAATATTTGCAATTTTCACTTGAAATATTGCCTTCTCTGGGCTGAATAACATATCAACAAGTGCAGGTGAGCACATTTCTTACTTTTTCCACAGGCTCATTGGGGTGTGCTTCCAGCAGTGTGTCCTTTGTCCATTTCATGCATCGAGATACTGAAAGCGGAAAATCCTGGGAGTCCAAAGGGTGCTACACAACTTTGTTGATTGAAACAGCAATACCAAGACACTTTTATACATCGATCAAAGGAGTGCGCTGGGGTTTAGTCTAAAGGCCTGTTCATTTCCTGAATTAGCTGTTTCTCTATGTGTCGTGGACATCTTAGCAAAAGTGCAAAGGTGCAGTGGTACCAAGGCTATGAGTGTGAATGGATCGCCTCATCGGTTCACAGAATGTCAACACCTAAAATATCCCCACACAAAAATATCAAATTATAAATATCGATGTCAAAAATATCAATATCCTATATTTATAATGGTAAGTACAAAAATATTGAAAAAAATATTGATGCAAAAAATATAGTTTATTATATCGTTTTTATATTGATAAAATAACATATTCAATATTAAATATATTAAATACTAAAATGAATTAAAAAAATTAGATCTAATATACATTATAACAAATATAAAAAATCAACTTAGTTAAAAAAAGTTAAGCTTACATATATAATAATTTATATATATTTACTTTAAAACATTTTGTAATTTCAAAATCATATAAAAATTTACAAATATATATATATATATTTTTTTTTTCATATACCAATAACATAAAATTGATAAAACAATATTCTATTACCAATTAAAATATTAAACTATTTAAAAATCTTCAAACTTACATTTCCCACTCCAGTCAGTGCAATAGCAGGGAAAGTGTTGGATAGCAGAGGGGTAAAAATTACTATTCCCACTCCAGTGAGTTCAACAATAGGGAAAGTCTTGGATAGTGGAGAGGTACAAATTAGTATACCCACTCCAATAAGTTTAACAGTGGGGAACATGTTGGCTAGCGGAGGGGTTCAAATTACTATTCCCACTCTAATGAGTACAACAGTAGGGAAAGTGTTGGATAGCGAAGGGGTCGGAATTACTATTCCCACTCCAGTGAGTTTAACAGTAGTAAACATGTTGGATAGTGGAGGGATAACATTTTACTTTTCCCACTCCAGTCAGTGCAACAGTAGGGAAAGTGTTGAATTGCCGATGGGTAAAAATGTATATTCCCACTCCAGTCAGTTCAAAATGAAAACAAAACAAAATATCAACAACAACAAATATTAAAAAAATATGTATATATATATATATATATATTTAATATTATTATTTAAAAAGTAAAAACATATTATTATACATATTATTATAAACCTGGCTGACCAATAGCTCAGGTCCAGACATAGCAGCTGCATTACCTACTAACTACAGCTATATCAGCAAAAACAGAATACATAAAGAAGGGGGCGGTATCGCCATTATTTTTCAAAACTGCTACACATGTCAATGGATAGATCTTGACATTCCTAACTGTGAAGCTGGATCCTTTAAGCTTAAGTTATCTCCAAACTTTACACTATCTGGTGCTTTAATATATCGAGCCCCTGGCACTGCCAGCATGTGGGCAGCCTCTTTTCCCGAGCTCATTGCACCATTTTTACTAGAAGCATCGAACTTCTTGATAGTTGGTGACCTAAATATTCATCTAAATGACATCTCTAGTCACACCAGCACCAACTTTATAGCAGATCTACTGGCCTTAAATCTCACCCTTCACAACGAGGGTCCAACCCACAAGGCAGGTAACTTCCTTGATCCAATCTTTTTTAACCAAGATAACATCTCCTGCAAACCATCGAAACCTATTCCATGGTCTGACCACCATTTAGTGGAATTTGCGATAGCAATGCCGCAACTGACCACTTCTTGTAGACCTCCATCTGGGCCCAGAATTTTAAGAAATTGGAAAAAAGTTGGATTCCACCAAGCTCAACACCTGTCTTGGGGACACTAGGCCCCTCACTAATATAACAAATATAGGTGAAGCTACAGTTATTCAAAAGTGGCTTAGTTCCGCCATTAATACATGCCTTCCACTGAAAAGTAAAAAACAAACTCCTCTTCACCCTCCCGCTCCTTGGTTTACAGACGCCCTCAGACTTGAAAAAACGGCCTGTAAAAATTTAGAGCGTAGATGGCGTGCCCATTATGATTCCGTACAAAAAGCAATATATAAAGCAGCCCTTCTGCGCTATCATGCTAACTGTGCATCAGCTAGAGCTGAATTCGCCAAAACAACTATTGAAAATGCTCATAATCGCCCAAAAGCACTTTTCAAAATAGTCCAGGAACTTTCTGGTTCATCCTGTCAACCAAAAGCACCTTCCCTGGACTCTGCACAGTGTGATGCTTTGGCGGAATTCTTTAGAAATAAAATTGACAAAATATATGAGGAATTCGAAGACCTAACTACCTTTCCATCAGCTTCGAATTCCTCGGTATGCCTGTCCAAATCTGAAAAAGTCACTACAACTCCCGTCCTAGATGCCCACCCCCAGCTTCTAACCAACTGGGTCCCCCTCAACCTGCCCTCATTACAAAAAATTATAACAGCCATTAAGTCGGGCTCTCCCCTCGACCCCTTCCCTCCCCAAATCCTCCCTTTACTGGACACTTCGTCATTAACGCTCATTCTAGAGCTGCTAAATACCTCTTTAAGAGAGGCTGTTGTTCCCAAACCGTGGAAACATGCCATGGTCTCACCCCTTTTAAAGAAATCCACTGCAGATCCACAGGATCCATCCAGTTTCCGTCCAATTTCATTATTACCCTTATTCTCCAAAATTTTGGAGAAACATATTGTCTCCCAACTTGCACACTTTACAGAATCTAACCTTCTCCTTCACACATCCCAATCTGGTTTTAGGACAGGATTCTCAACGGAATCCACCCTTCTTGGGGTTTCCGAAACCATACGCCGGCAAGTTGATGATGGGGAGACCGTGGCACTTATATTACTCGATTTAAGTGCCGCATTTGACACGGTCTCCCACACCATCCTCCTTAACATCCTGCAAACCTATGGCATCACAGGACCGGCACTGGCGTGGCTTGAAAGCTTTCTCTCCGACAGAACCTTTCAAGTCTTTTCTACCACATCCTCATCTAAACCCTACAATCAACCTTATGGGGTCCCTCAGGGATCAATACTGAGCCCTTTGTTATTTAATTTATACATTAGTCCCCTTGCCTTCCTCGCAGAACAATCTGGGTTGACAATCTACTCATATGCAGACGATACCCAGATTGTGTACTCTCTCTCAGAAAATGCACACTCAAACCCATCCTCCCTCCATTTGGGCCTTACCAATATTGCCAGCTGGATGCATGAGAATAAGTTAAAACTCAATGGAGGAAAGACGGAACTACTTCTGTTTGGTAAACAAGCCTCCTTGTGGGGCCCACAACATTGGCCCTCCCAGATGGGGCCCACACCCACCCCCTCTAGTACCGCTCGCAATCTGGGCATAATTTTTGATGAAGACCTGTCCATGAAACAACAGACGGTTAGAGTGGCAGCCACGTGTTTTAACATACTCAAGTGGCTTAGAAAAATCAGGTGGATGCTCCCCCAGGACACTTTAAAAACCGTGGTCCAAGCTCTAATCACATCCAGATTGGACTACGGTAATATCCTATACCTGGGAGCTCGCAAGGATGTTATTAAAAAACTACAAACAGTGCAGAATGAAGCTGTGAGACTGATATGCATGTTACCAAAAAGATCCCCTACATCATCTGATCTCCGGAACCTCCATTGGCTCCGGATCGAACAACGAGCAAAATTTAAAGCTCTGTGTTTCATGCATAGAATCAAAGCTGATAAGGCTCCTGCCTATCTGAGCTCCTTGGTTAAGAAATACGTCCCCCCCAGAATCCTACGTTCCTCGACCCAACATAAGTTCCAGGTACCTAGGATTAAACGAGTTAGACAGGGAGGTCGCTCTTTTTCCTACTTGGCCCCCTCATTATGGAACTCGCTCCCACTTCAACTCCGTAAAAATGAATGCCATCTGCAATTCCGTAAAAACCTGAAGACATGGTTGTTTAACCAATAAACAGATTCCATTTGCTCACTATCTTCCCTCTCCATTGTTACTTTGTTTTAGTTTCTGTCTTAGCGCCGGGAAACCTTAGGGTAGCTGTTGCGCTCTATAAAAATAAATATAATAATAATAATAATAATAATAATGTTAAATACATATGACAAATACTTACAAATATTATATTAAATGAAATAAAAAATAATTCTCCCACAAAAACATTTTTAAATAGAAATATTTATAAACAAACATTAATTATTCCATAAATATGTTTTTATTTCCTACCCTATAACACCGCATAATTCACGACCCACATCTACAGTAAAGAAAATGTACTTCCATAATTAATTATCAATTAAATAAATATTATTAATTAAAAATCTAATTAAAACACATACAAATTTATTGATTTCCCACACTTTACCCCTACAATCCCCACAACCCATGGCTAAAATTAAACTGTCAAAAAATGTATAACACAATTAAAATGTATTTTCAATAAAATACTAATAGTATTTCACTCAATCAATCAATAATCCTTTATTCGGTATTTAAAAAACACCATAAAAGTTCATATTTACACAATTAAAAAGTCACCATAACAGATACAGTTTATAAACATCACATGCCCACTGTAGAATAAAGTAAGAGAACACAAAATTCAGTCAACACAACCCTCTTGTGTTCCTCAGCCTTAAAGCAACCTTGATAAAATTCATAACACAAATCAGCGAAAGGGGGTCGTTAACCCTTTTCAAGAATAATAGGGTAACCTTAGCTTGTCAAAACTTGGCCTGTTTTAAAATACCTAATAAAAATCCACGCCTAGGTAATACATAAAATGGACCTAATAATACAAAATGAAGGGTGTCCTGCGGAGACCGATTGTCGCAGCCTCAAGCACCCTTCTGCTCAACAGTTAGAGTAAAACCTGGCGGGTCAGCCAGGAAGTGGTGTAACAGGTTAAGCCTAAAATGAGGGATTAAAAATCTATCCTGGGCATTAGGCATAAGGGCGAGATAAGGTTCCATGCCCTCCCCTGTTTGGACCAGGCTATGAGCGCAGACTGTGGGTTTGCCTCCTTCCAGTGCTGCCCTGCGTGAGGCTACAACTAATTATATAGTAAGTAAAGTCGATTTACTCCCTACCCTTTACCCCTATAAAACCAAAGCTCACACAAAAAATAAACAATTAACCTAAATTGTATCAATTAGTTAATTACTAATCAACTAACTGTTAATTAATTAAACATAAATTACTTTCCACCCGTTACCCCTATACACCCCACAAACCACACCTAAAATTAATTACCCAATTTCCATATTTAATTTTTAATTAATTAATTAATATTAATTAACAACGAATTATTAATTCATTAAAAATAAGTTACTTCCCACCCTTTACGCCAATAAACCTCACAACCAGCATCTAAAAAAAGTCACAATTACCATAATTAACTACCAATTTTTGAATTAATTAATATTAATTAACAACCAATTAATAAATAATTACTAATAAAAAGTGGAGAAGGATCACTTGTCCTGAATAACCAGGGTTTTTTTGTTGTTCGTTCTGATACCGATAAAAAACCCTCATTCATGTACTAAGACTCGAATGGCTGTATATCTTGATTCTCTGCCTTTCTTTTATGTTTTTTAGCTACGTGACAGCATCATCATTGGGTTATTTTGTATGCTTCCTCCACCCGGAGGTGAACCACTGGTTATTACAGTAGTGATTAGTGATGAAAAAAAGTGAGTGAGAAAAGCTCCTGATAAAAAAGCATGGGTAACCAGATAGAACGGAATTTTATTAGGTCTGGTGTCAGGCTTGTTGAAAAAATTTTTTGTGCATTGGAAGGGGAGTTATGGAGCTTCCGCACTGTTTAGAGTCCATAAAAAGGTCGACATGTTTCAGCCTTGGTCTGCCCTGGGGGGTCAATTAGGCTTTCTTCAGGACCTTGAAATTGATAGTGGGGATAAGAAATCACCTTTTTGTTTTTAAGGTGGGTCTAGGTATATTATCCTGACCTATATCAAGGTCTACGAGTACCTTGTCGGAAGAGGAATATAATCGTTGGAGGGCACCCACGTGAATATCTGCTTTTTGACTTAGAAGCTTCAGGTGGCTAGAGTTTCCTAGTGATTGATTAAAGATACGACCCAAATAAGTATATTCTTTTACCACTTCAAGCGTTTCTCCTCCTAGTGTCCAGTTATAAGTTGTGTAATGTTTTCTCCCTCTAAAGGGGACTATTTTTGTTTTGAATATGTTTGGAACCAGAAAATGTTCCTCTGTATATTTAATTAGTACATCTGGATTCCTTTGTAATCCAAAAGGGGTAAGATCAAAGATTATAACGTCATCAGCGTACATCATGGTGTGTATGCTATAAGATGCTATCTTTGGGGGGAAATTTATAACCTGTAGAAAACTGTCTGGAAGATCACTAAGGTATAGTGAAAAAAGTAGGGGAGCCAGAAGGCAGCCTTGCCTGAGACCGTTTGATGTTGCGATTCGGTTGGTTAGACCCTTTTCTCATCCCAGTTGTACTTGGCACCACGTTTCTGAGTGCAATGGAATAATAAGGTAGAGAAGAGTATCGGGGATTCCCAGATTTCTAAGTTTCTTCCAGAGTGTTGGTCTGTCCACTCCATCAAATGCGGTTGAAAAGTCAACAAATACCGTGTACACGACCTGCGATTTCAGTGTTACGTATTTGTCGATGACGGTCTGTAGAACCGCTATGTTGTCTGTTACTGAATGTTTCTGCCTGAATCCTGCCTGATTTAGAGGAATCGCTCCAGAAGAAAAAGCCCAATCTTTGAGGTGGTCCAGGATGCTTGCTGCAAAGATCTTCCCTATTGCGTCCAACAAGTCTATCTGTCGGTAGTTGCCTGGATACAGCCGGGATCCTTTCTTATAGATGGGGTTGACCATACTCCCCTTCCATGATTTGGGAATTTTCCCAGTATCGTAGCAGTGTGAGAATAATGTGACTAGGAATTTGCTCCATTCCACAGAGTTACTTTTTAGTGCCTTCATCGGAATTTGGTCTGGGCCCAATGCCGCAGATGATCTTGCTTTCTTTATATGGTACTCGATTTGACTGGCTACAGGAGAAGAAATATTGCATTCGTTTTCCGTCTGCCTACATAGTGCAAAATTCAGATTTTCTTGGTTCCCGTTAGATTTGTATTGATTACGTAGGTATTTTTCCCATTCATTTGGGGGAACTGGTGTTGCTTGCAGAGATCTCTTTGATCCTGTTTGTTTGGCTATTAAGCTCCAATACAGACGGGTGTTATTTTAATTTGCTGCAGTTTCAATTTCGACCCAGTTTTTGTCCTGCTGAGAATATAGCAATTTTTCTTTTTCCTTCCTCTGCTGTCTTTTTAGGTGTTTTATTTCCGATGCTCTCGTCTTAGAAGGGTTTTGAAATTGCGTACAAATTAATTTATTTAATGCGGTGGCTCTTATGTCTGAGGTCTTTATTTTTTGAATTGCGGCTCTGTTCCTCTGGATTTTTAAATTTGCCTGTAGAGCTTGCATTAGGTTATTGAGGACTATTTAAAACATTTCTATTGGGTCAAAGGAATACGTAAATTGGAATACTTTTGCCTTGTCAATTGCATAGTTGATTTTATTAAAAGCAATGGATGCCCATAATATTCTCCATTGGGTGTGGTTCACAAGTACTGAACTTTGTGCATGCATATTAGGTGCCAGAGATGTGGTTGCAGTAATATTTCGGTTTCAAGTCTTGATATGGCGTGATCACTTCCTTGATAAAATGTTATAATTAATTTTATAATCCTGTCAAGCAGAGCTGGACTACAGATTATATAGTCTAATATGGAAGGAGTGAGAGTACCTTTTCTTGTGAAGGAATGTCTCCTTCTATACGTCTGTTTAGGATGAAACCATTTATTATGGGGAGGGAAGATAGTAAGATTTTTCCTCGTTTATCTGCTTTGATACCAGATGGAAATAGTGGGGTAGGGATTGATAGAGCTTCTGCTTGTTCTTCGTGTTCCCATTGGTCTATAAGGTCATTGGATCTTTTACCATTGAACTCTCCTATGAGGAAAGCAGATGGGAAATTTCTATTCTCCACTACCCTTTCTATATCTTCGAATATTTTGACCAAAAGAGCGTCATTCGAGAAACCTGGTGAAATGTAAGCGTTGAAAATTATTAGATCAGTTGGAGAGCCCTTAGCGTCAAGCCAACATTTGACCTTTAAGGATTGGATATTTCTTTGTTCCATGGGAATTACTTCCTGATCCCTGAAGAATTCCTCTTGGACCAAGATTGCTAAGCCTCCTTTGGCATGACCCCGAACCACCGGTTCGGCTGCTATTTCATAGACAAAGTAGTCTTTTTGATCAAATGGCTTTGTTGCCCATGTCTCTTGAAGAGCGACCAATGCAGGGGAATCTTGCAAAATTGACGCCATTTTCTCTTTGTTTTTTCCTGCTATATTCCACGATGCTATGGACAATCTGCTGTTAAAAAGGGAGTTTAGTTACTGATCCTGCTCATGTGGGTAGGGGTGGTGGGGGCATGGAGACAGGTGCCTTAATGCAGCTGGTACTGCTAATGAAGTTGACCCACATCTATCCTGCATTCTTAATGCATACCAGGATTGCATCGGAGACTTTGACCAGGTAGTTGGGATCCTCAGGAACATGCAACAGCAGCAGGCTGCACATTATATTACAATAGACTGACACATGTCCAAAAGGGAGTCACACATGTCGAAAATAGATGATCTGACCGCGTTGCACTCGGACATACTCAGCTGCCTCTGCCAGATTGCCAATAGCATTACCACACCTTCCTGGGTCCCCACTACATCTGGTGTTTCTGCAACTGCCAAGGTGAGGGATGTGGACTCTGGCGGAGAGTCTCCTGCACTGCCACAGACTGCACCTGAGGGTCCCCCAGACAAACATAAGAAGGGTCGTCCGAAGAAGGACACATGAGAGACAGATGGCTAGGCATCATCCCCAGGAAGTGACAACCTGCTCCTGATATCCTCCATTGTGTGCCAAGCGATCACTTTGTTGACTAACACTGAACTGTCCCACAATGGATGTAGGGTCTAAGTTGGCCCGAGGACTCAAATGACTGTATACTTGCCTCTGAAAAATTAAACTACTGGCAATACCGACTCCTCTCTGAACTTTGTCCATCCTATTTTGTACAGCATTGTCCCATTTTGTGTACATCTACCCAAGCACCAAAATAAGTCACTTTTCACAGAATACTTGCTTATGTCTTGACTGAAACACAATTGTAAGGATTGAAATGAGGCACAAAAATGCAAATAATGGAATGTCAATGAGATTGGCTGAGAAACAACTTCAGGAATTCACCTACTGGCTTGTGAGTAAATGCTACCTGACACAGCATGAGAGATACACACAACCAGGGCATCACAACCCCCTAGTACATGGAATTGATCCTCATTGAATCTACTGTTGTAAAATAAAACATTTCAATGCACAAACAACAATCATTGTCAGATAAACAGATCATCAGGGCATATGTACAGTGTGTAAATGAACGTTGGATGTGTGTAAACAGACAAGGCCCACTTCAATGTGGAGCACAGGTTTATTCCACAGGCACAACCTGGTGCCCTCACACAAAATAAGATCACATCACATTGTGACAAAAAGCACAAATGAACAAACATTGAGCGTAATTTCTGAAGTGAGTGTGTGGCACCGAATCCTGATCCAAAATGAACTTGCAATGTATGACTGCATTATGGGTCTGTGAGTTCACAACTCTCCAGACAACAGCAAAAGGGCCCTGGAAAGGAGATACATAGAACAGTTAGGAACTCAGGAATCATTTGTCCACATCTTCAAGAGACTTATCAGAATCACACATTTGTCACTGTGAACACTAGCTAGGATTCTTGTTAGCACTGTACCCATCACACTACAAACTTACTAGACCCTAAAAAATGAAGATGATCATGTTAAGTAGCATACACTCACATGCATGCAAACATATTGAACACCAGACACACATAATGCTACAAAAGTGCTTTGTCTACTCCTCATTGCATACTTACACTCATGTGAAAAAGTTGTTGATGAGCTGTCTCTGAAAATCCTCTTCCTCCTCCACATCACTGGCAACATGTCCCAGTCCTGGATCCTTCCATGGTGGTGGAGACTGTTATCTGTCATCTTGTATGAGCTGTAGGTAAATCCTCACTGCAAGGTTGTATAGCATGCAATACTTAGTGATGATCTTACAAACCTTCAATGGTGCATATTTGAAGGCTCCTCCTGTATGGTCCAGGCAGTGGAATCTTATTTCAGAAGGCTGAATGTCTGCTCAACCACTCGCCTGCCCTACCATGTGCCTCCTTGAAACAAACCTCAGCAGGGCTGACAGGGTTCCTGAGTGGTGTCAGCAACCACGGCAGGTTGGGGTATCCAGAGTCTCCTACATTGAACACAGAAAAGACTTTAGTTGTCTGAAAGCAGGGTACAACCTGACATCCAAGCAACACACAACATAGACACACAACGTGACCTACCAACAAGCCAGGTACACTCATGTCGCAGCTGAGACATCAAATGGGGAACATCATTATTTCTCATTGTGTATGCTTTGTGTCTAGATCCCAGGAAATGTGCACAGACATGGGAGATCATCATGTCATTCAGACATTCAACCAGAATATTTATGGAGTGGTAATGCTTTTGATTCCTGTAGGTTTTTTCATTGGCTTGTGGTGGGATCAAAGCCACATGCATACCATCAATGGAGCCAATGACATGAGGCATCTGCCCCAATGCATAAAACTCCCCCTTGATGTCTGTCAACTGTCCTGGTATTGGGAACTTGATATAGAGGTCCATAAAATATAACAATGCCTCCAACATATCCCAAAGCACAAAGCCAAACATTGCCTGGGACATCCCACCAGCAGTTGCCACAGTATATTTTAAGGATCCTGTGGCAAAGAAATGTAGGGCTGCCATCACCGTCACCTTGAGGGTCAGCACAAAGGGATATGTGCGTGCAGCCTGCAAATGTGGGGCCAACTGGTCTGCCAACTCCACAATGAGTGGCCTGGTGAAGCGGTATCACCTGATGCAGTCCCATTCTTCCATGCTCTGAAGGTCGGGGAAGCGGCTGTGGATTGCCTGTCTCCTGCGGTATATATGTTACAAGTGAAAACACAGTTGAGATAACTTTCCAATGTGAAAAGCAACATGTAATAACACACACAACATTCTATCTGGACACAATGAAGTTAGAGGCCAAAGGTTGAGTCTAGATAAAAAGCACAGCAATGTGACCCTTGACAGACATGTTACCAAGTTATCGTTAGGCACCAATAACAGTGCTGTACTGTACCTGGTCACTGGTGTCCATCACTGTACATGTGAGCAAGCATCACATACTCTACAGTCACAAAACAAACTATCCAAAATATAGGTTTGTGACAACTATCACATGGTTGAAAGGTACACAGAACTGCATCAGGTAATGCCAGATATGTGGGACACATGATACAGACAGCGGGTCACCATGCGAACTATGCACACCACTGTCACACGGGGACACTGTCATGATGTCATGTCTGACAAACATGTACAATCACATACACAGAACACTGACAATGTGAGGCAGGCATTTATTTGGCAAGCATCCAGGTATGCCTCTGACACACAGGCAGAACAAAAACTCACATGACAAACACAAGCTGATATGGCAGCTAAATATCATGGTACCAAAATTATGAAGTGTCAGCATTGTACAAGACTCAGACACAGTAGATTAAAGACAACAAAAATGAACACAATGCACATTCTGATACACAGTCAACCAAAGCAGTGTATATGTGTGGACATAACATGTCTTCGCCAATGATCGCCCAGGACTGTGTCCAAGCTTGGGAGTGTGATCCGTGAAGTGAACTCTAAATGTTGTGATGGACCCCACAAACAGTGTGTTGTGTGCCCCTCAAGCTTGGCTCCTCATAGGAGTGTGAGATATCAAACCCAATGTCCAATATGTCATGTTAATCACTGTCTCCACACATGTAATGCACCAGAACATAACGTTTTTACTACTGCCTGCCCTGCTGATCGATTAGTTGAAGGACGCGGTAACAGGTGCATGGAGTTGACCATCATGCGTGATGTAATTGGCTGACATGTGTCAGCATATTGACTGATGTATGACCTGTAATTAGTGTGGTACTAACATATATGTGCAGTATGTTGCTTTTGGAGCACACAGGTGTGCATAAACAATGCTATACATCCAACCAGCAGGTGAGACCAATGTGGATGCCTCAGAGAAATTATCTTGATCATTTTGCCCAATGTTTTGTCCCAGACATAGCGCTCAGTGTAATCACATGTATCCCTGGACCAAGGACAGGTATGCCAACTTAGGCAATCTGAGACACTGGCCTAGCACATGTTTGTGTGTCAGGCAACACTTTCACCATTAAAATGTGAGATTCCATTGGTCAGACTCTGTGACATTGAGTACATGTGCCAATCTTTGAAAGACACAGGTAGTCAATGTTGGAAACCTGGACAAACATCAGATGTATGTCTTTTGTTTCACATACACAACAGTTGACATGAGTGTATCATACCTTGACTGTGCATACTGGTGGCTTGAACATCAATGTGTATGCTGCATTGCTTTCAGCTTGAGAGATGTAAAATGTGCATGTAAACACATCTGTTTGTTCGCATACTCTGATGGCTAACTAGAGCAATGTAAGCCTGTCAAAGTATCCACATTATGTTTAGCACGTAAGGGGCATGCATACTTGACACCTACAAATGTGGCTTGAAGCAGTATACACAGGGCTGTGACAAAGTGCAAACTGTAACCTTGAGAAGTACAGGTCCAGTACCAAGTGTCCATACAGACAGTACTGCCAGAGATAGAGGCCAGTGGCATAGTGTGCCACATGAAGCATTGTAAGAATGCAGTCCTTGTACTTGGAAGTGTATTAAAACTTTATCAGATTTGTAACTGGTGAGCTGGATACAAAGTGCATGCTATGCCCAGTAATCACCCTAACGCCCTCCATAGCTGAAACAAGACAGTGGGCCATTCAAGTTTCACCCAGGCTAGGCCTACAACCTTGGTGTATCCAAAGTAAGATTTATATGTCTGACCTGACAGCAGTGGACCAAAGACACTGGACACATGCACACAATCACTGTTATCTGTGTGAAATGAGTCATGTTATGACTATGGAAGTTTGGTGTACTGCATGCAGACCAGTTGAGCAGTCACGTCAGAGACATAGGTGCACATCATGATGACTGGGGATGGAAGAATGTTGACCATGTCACATTTCAAATGTGTGCATCCCATTTGCAGTGTCAGCTCATATCTCCCTTGCAGGAGATGAGATAGGTATGTCATGACACAAGACCATGAGGAGCATTACAGATCAGACCACCTGCTACATAGTGTAGTAGTTGACATAGTGGTTGTGGTATTTGACATTGATCTAACCGATGTTGCTCATGACATCATGTGTCTGGGAACCATAGTTTACTGGCAGACTGGCAAATGCCATGTTCACATATGTGTAATAATTAGAAACCTGCCATCAAAATGAGGGCTAATCTTGCTCTGTGATGTGTTGTAATGATACTCTTGTGTCAAGTCTATGCAGATATCTCATGTGTGTCTTTTTTCCATCCTTGTAGCAGCATCAGCACCGGCTACTGGAGGAGATAGTTTGATGGACCAAGGGGAAGGGGCTAGCCAGACTGGGTCCAGTGTGGAGGAGGAAGAGAGACCCAGTGGCACAGAGGTTGAGGGAAGCCACACTGAGGGCAGGTCGGAGACTTCTACAACATCCGAATACCACTTCAGCTCCAGTGATGACTCTCTTCTGGTGGTGGGTGTTCCCAGATTGGATCCCACAACATCAGAGTCCACCCCTACCATCACCACCGACATCTTCACCCTCACAGCTGCTCCCATTCACAGTGTCCATGGACACTCCCGTGTTAGGGTGCATGTCTCCTTCGGGCCAGGCACCACACCCTCTGCATCAGTCTCCCTGCTACCCTGAGTGTGGAGGCCATGGATTTACTGAAGCAGATCCATGTGGGGCAGACATCCATGCTGAATGTCCTCCATGCACATAACAGTCTTTTGACACAATTGGTGTCATACATGCAGGACATCTCATCAGACATGTCCGCCCGACAGAGATCTAATCAGGCCCTGGCCTCCTCACTGACAGAAGCATTGTCCCTCGTCCAGCAGTCCCTCACCCCTCCTTCCTCTGCCCCATCCACAGTCTCCACTACCCTACCTGACCCGAGCACACTCAAACAGGCACGTGCACACACAGCAACAGACACATGCAGCAAACAAACACCCAAACAAAAGTCAAAACACACATGCACGCACATTCAGGGGACTGACATCACACACCCCGGGGAGAGGGCAAAAAAAGACAAACATGCATCCACTGACACTCCAACCTCCACAGGTCCCTCTGCCTCTACAACTCCTACCCTTGACTATCTTGCAACCCCCTCTTCCCAGCAGGTCTTCCTCTGTGAACTTGGACTCTTCCCCAAAGAGCCATCTGACCACTCTTGCAAGGGGAAGAGGAAACCCACCAACCCAGAGATGAGATCCACACCTGCCTGTATGCCCTCCCCTAAGAGGAAGACCCCGGAGTCCCCCACTTGTACAACTCCCCAATCTTCAAAATCCAAAACAGCACTACCAACCCACACTTCCCCTGCAAAACCCACTTCCTCCTGGTCCTAGGCCCCCCTCCCAAAGTGGACACCTCAGACCTCAACCCTGTTTTCCCCACTGCGGTTACACCATCCTCAAGAAGGTCAAGTCCACCCCCGCCACAAGCACTTCCCCTTCAATAGCCCCCCTTCAGCGTGTTACTGCCACTACAGTTACCCCCTCCCTTAATCTGGCCAGCCCACTGCAGTGGACACGCACACAACATCAGATCCCATCCCTCCCGAAACCTAAACAAGTTCCCCATAGCCCTGTCCCGGTGGTGCCTGGCATGCACCCATAGAAGCCCCTTGCGGTTGAAGTGCAGGCAAGCAATGGAGGATGATTGGCCCTGCCCCCCTCCAGGTCTCTAGAAAAATGGACTGGCTCTTGGCCTTTCCTTTGTTTTGAAAATTGATGTTTCTATCTGTGAATAAAGCATGCGAGATTCTGTTAACTGTTGCTTTCGGTGTCACCCAACTTGGTCATAAGTCAACTGTCATTAATGTGCAAATCTTGTTATGCGTATATGAAGATGTTGTGATGTCATGGACTGCATATCACCCATGGACTGTGTGACCTATTACAGTATGTATCCGAGTCCTCATTGTCTACATTTGCAGGGTGTCATCATGAACATCATTTTCGGCAATGAGGATGACATGAATTTGCCCCCGTGACATGTATTACTTAAACCTTTGCACATATGTCTTGGTGACATTTATATTCATTGTTCAAGTCTTTCACAATGCAACCGTCTAGGATGGCCATGCAGTATAGGGCTGTGCAGTTCATTAAGTCATCTGTCTCATCATTACAACTGAGTACACTCGACGTTTGTGTACGTGGTGGTGACTTTGGACACACCCATGTGCACAGGCTGATGGAAGTAAAGTATGATGTGACTTGGAAGTGTCGGAGCTATGTCTGAGTGTCCTCATGTGTTGAGCAGAGTGGACTGGGGGTGCCCAGGTGTGTACTGTGTCCATCGGTCATGCATAGACTACTGGAGCCTGTGTAACATCCATGCTCTTCATTGGCACATAGGGGAGTAATAGTACATTTATTTGTGCAGCGTAGCTGCAGGTGTGTTTATCAAGGTTGTTGTATGTGCTGAGCTTGCACACACAAGGGTAGAGGTGATGTAGACTGGTGTATCATATGTATGCATGGTGTGTAGACCCCTATGTGATGGCAGCAGACCATTTGAGATGGTGTCAGGTGTGGGGTGTGAATAAAGTTCAATGTCATTTCTTGTGTAGGGGACATGGAGTGTCTACATTTTTCCTACGTGAGTACTTGTCATGTGGGAGTGTGATTCAGAGAATGTGAGCTTGATTTAGTCCTGCCACCCTGCACAAGGTGTGGTAGAAATGTGTGTATGTGATAAGGGGATATCCCAGCGGACAAGGTTGTATTGTGGCATGCGATGAGAGCTGTGAGGTGAGGCACTATTGTGTGTTTTTAATGTAAGAGTGCAGTTCTGGATGAGTGTTGTATGGTGATACTGTGCTTGAGTCCATGGGGATATTGCTAATGGAAGTCATTTGTAGATGTGACAGGGCAACATTGAGACAAAGTCTGACTAGTCATATGGGACAGAGTGGATTTGGGAATGTGAAGGTATGTACATCAGTGATGTGATCATGTGTGCTGGATGTTGAAATATGTGGTGTTGTAGAGTTGTAGTATGTGGTATTTGAATGTGTGGATGCATATTTTCCAGAGTGACTATCCTTTGTATTTGTGCTAGTTTGGGTGAATATGCAGTGACATGCAAATGACTGAGTACACCGAGTTTGCATGTCTGGGCGTGCTGTGATGCTGCACGTTGTGACATGAGTGCAGCCAAGGCATCACTGAGTTTATGGCTGGTGATGAGAGTGGTCCATCTGATATGTTACGTTTGTCATCTGTTGAAGAGGGAATCCGTAATGTACATTGTGTGCATAGCATGTATCTGAGACATGCTGAGTACATGGTGATGGAGAGTGGTGCTGTGAGTGTAGGTGTGGATGTGATGAGGGTCGCACCCATTTGGTTTTGTATATCTTGGGTTGTAATGGTATGCGTACTGGACTAGATCTCATGATGCAGACATGCTTCTCTGTCTAGATGCACCAATGGGGGCTTATGACATGCTTGTGTGTTTGTGAGTCACCGTTTGAGCCCCCACTGGTGTTGTCACCAGTGCAGACTGATTCTCTTACACATTTGGCTGTGCACTTGATCCTCAAAACCCTGTTGTTGTATCCTCAACCTGGTGACTCTTATACTGTACACACTCTGCATCATCAAAATGGCATTAGTCATTAGCTGCACATACTGCAGCTTTTTGAGCTAGATTCAGAGTTGCTGTGAAAGACATGCACCCAGGTTGCCAGTGTACACGTTCTGATCCTTTTTATTTTTTTTATTTTAACAGAGTTTTATATAGCGCAAACTTGACCCGGTATGGGGTATCAGAGCGCTTTACATAGCACCAGTTGCGTTACACGAGGACACATTCATTTTTGTTAGGCACAGGGAGATTAAGTGATTTGCCCAGAATCACAGAATGTTCAGCGTCATTATGGAGACTCGAACCTGGTTCCCCAGATTAGAGCTGGACCGCCCTACCCATTAGGCCAACTCCACATCTTGAGTTGTGTGCAACGCCCCAGGCCACACATGGTGATTATCTACTACATTGTTGTCTGATGCATGTTTTTCTCCATAGGAGATAGGAATGTGGTCTAGACATGTGGCGCTGACAGCTGTGACACAACCACTTCTGGTTTGTTATAGTGGGAGGTTAATTATTCTATTTTGTGTGTCTGTGTACTTGTGTGGTGTCGGGCCAGTGTCCTCTGTGCTTCAGTGTACACTGACTCATCACAATGTCATCCTTCTTTGAGTATGTGTACTCCTGTTGCCCTGCAGGGTTTGGATATGTGTTGTGGTGGACAGATACTGTGACTTTGTGTCACATACATATTTGTGTCTGACACCTCCCATATGTATTAGTATGTGGCATGCTGGGTGTACCAACTTGATGGTGCGGTTCCCCCTTTGGTCATACAGAACAGTACAGGGTCACATGGTTGTATTGGTGTTACATTGATGTGTGGTCATAATGGATTCATCATTAGACATCCATTGATCCACACAGTGAAGGTGGCCTCTGCAATGTCACCTGTCAAGTGAGGTTTTGAAGAGGCACAATGCTGCTGATCAGGGGGGTGTTTAGACTGGCCAAATGTGAGTTGGCTCCTGGCAAGGCCCCTACCTCCAATGAGGCCTCCCCGCACCGGCCATCCTTTGGGAGTCATGTTTAGGCATGTAAGATGACAGTGCTACTTGCAAGGCACATGACACAATGCGCAACAGTGAGTCTGCTCCAAAGTCTGGCCCGCATCCACAGTTTGCATCTCAGTGGATCAGCAGACAGGATACAGGCACCACAGTGCTGTGTCCTGGAGGAAATTGTGGAAGTGAGTCAGTCTCCTGATGTGGTTTTTGATGGACCCCATGCCTGGCATACATATGAGTCTGGTGCACACGTTCATCAACCAATGCCTGATTGACCACATTGCCTAACCAAAACCTGTATAGAATACTTCCTGATTGTACTCAACACAAATATGGCTCAGCCCCCTGTCATGTGTATCGGCCAAGGCTAAGCCAACTTCCACACTCACACACATGTTGGGGCCAATTCACAGAACTAATCTGAGACAAAATCCTAAATGTTCTACTTTTGGTATTCACAGAAGACATTTAGTAGTACTAGTAAAGGTAGGATTTTGACTTAAGTTAGGATTTTGTCTTAAGTAAGGATTTTGTCTTAAACTTAAGTTGGTCTTAAGACAAAATCCTAACATAAGACAAAATCCTAACTTAAGACAAAATCCTAATTAAAGACAAAATCCTAACTTTACTACTAATAAATGCCTTCTGTGAATACCAAAAGTAGTACGTTTAGGATTTTGTCTCAGATTAGTTCTGTGAATCGGCTGTTGTGTTTGATTTGCACTGGGTGGGTATCCATTTGTCTTTATGTATCTTACCCCCTGTATTTCATCTGTCTTTGAAGGGCATTGAGTGGATGGTGTGTTTTGTTTCTTCCTCTACTGGCCTTGGGCCTCCTACATCTCCACTCTGCCCATTCATTAGGTTTGATAGTTTACATTGCTGCCACAGTGTGGGACTGCAGCTCATCAAATATGGACTTTGGGATTGAATTATTTGTATTTTCTGCTACTTGTATCCCAAATGTGAGTGTTGGTGCATTTTTGATGGTCACCTGTCACATTGCACAAGTACACATTGCTGGGAGTGTTATCCCCCAAAGCACCAATTGGCTGCACATGGCTGAGGTTATTTAACCCCCACCATAATTTCTTGCATCAACAGTGCTACATGTGTTTTGCCTCCATCCCCCACTTAGTCACAACAATGTTGGATGATTAGCCCCCCAACCCCCTAATTGCTGGACCATGCTGGAGGTTGAGCTCCACAAGCTCCAAGTTGTCACAATAGTGCTGGTGGGCTAGCCCCTCAACCCTCTAATTTCTGTACCATGCTGGGGGGTTGAGCCCCACAAGCCACATTTGACACTAAAGTGCTGGTGGGGTTTGCCCCTATACCACATTTTGTGTACACATTGCTGGGGGGTTTGCAAACGAAACACAATATTCCCATGACAATGCTAGTAGTGTTACGCATCCATCCCCCTATAGAGTAGACAATGGTGGGATTGATAGGCATCCACCCACCTACAGGCATTAGATTGCTGGTAGTGTTAGGCATCCACCCCCAATAGGGTGGATAATGGTGGGAGCAATAGGCAAACACCCCCCTATGGGGTGGACGATAGTGGGAGTGATAGGCATTCACCCCCTATGGGGTGGCCCATGGGCTGGACAATGGTGGGAGTGATAGGCATCCACCCTCCTATGGGCATTAGATTGCTGATAGTGTTACACATCCACCCCCAATAGGGTAAACAATGGTGGGAGTGATAGGCATCCACTCCCCTATGGGGTAGACAATGGTGAGAGTGATAGGCATCCAATACCCCATGATGTGGACAACAATGGAAGTGATAGGCATCCACCCCCCTATGGGGTGGACAATGGTGGGAGTGATAGGCATCCACTCCCCTATGGGCATTAGATTGCTGGTAGTGTTAGGCATCCACCCCCCTATAGGGTGGACAATGGTGGGAGTGATAGGCATCCACATCCCTATGAGTAGGACAATGGTGGGAGTGTTAGGTATCCACCCTCTATGGGGTGGGCAATGGTGGGAGTGATAGGGGTTCACCCCCTATGGGGTGGCCCATGGGCCGGACAATGGTGAGAGTGATAGGCATCCACTCTCCTATGGGCATCAGATTGCTGATAGTGTTACACATCCAACCCCTATAGGGTAAACAATGGTGGGCATGATAGGCATCTACTCCCCTATGGGGTAGATAATGGTGGGAGTGATAGGCATCCACCCCCTATGATGTGGACAAAAATGGGAGTGATAGGCATCCACGCCACAATGGGATGGACAATGGTGGGAGCGATAGACATCCACTCCCCTATGGGCATTAGATTCCTGGTAGTGTTGGGCATCCACCCCCCTATAGGGTGGACAATGGTGGGAGTTATAGGCATCCACTTCCCTATGAGGAGGACAATGATGAGAGTGTTAGGCATCCACCCTCTATGGGGTGGGCAATGGTGGGAGTGATAGATATCCACCGCCTTCTAGGGTGGACAATGGTGGGAATGACAGGCATCCACCCTCTATGGGGTAGACAACGGTGGGAGTGATAGGCATCCACCCCCATGTGCATTAGATTGCTGGTAGTGTTAGGCATCCACCCCCTATAGGGTGGACAATGGTGGGAGGGATAGGCATCCACCCCCTATGGGGTGAGCAATGGTGGGAGTGTTAGGCATCCACCTCCCTATCCGGTGGACAACAGTGGTAGTGATAGGCATCCACCCCCCTATGGGGTCGATAATGGTGGTAGTGATAGGCATCCACCCCCCCTATAGGTTGGACAATGGTGGGAGTGTTAGGCATCATCCCCCTTTAGAGTAGACAACGGTGGAAGTGCTAGGCATCCACCCCCCTTTGGGTGGACAGTGGTGGGAGTGATAGGCATCCACCCCCTATGTGGTGAACAACGGTGGGAGTGTTAGGCATCCACCCCCCCATGGGGTGGACAACGGTGGGAGCGATAGACATCCACCGTCCTATGGCCAATAGATTGCTGGTAGTGTTAGGCATCCACCCCACTATAGGGTGGACAATGGTGGGAGTGATAGGCATCCACCCCCCTATGGGGTGGACAACGGTGGGAGTGTTAGGCATCCACCCTCCTATAGGGTGAACAACGGTGGGGGTGTTAGGCATCCACCAACTCCCTTGCCTCTACATTGCTGCAAGATTTCCCCCTACTCCGATATTGACTGTGGTTTCTCACACGCTGTGTATTATGTTGCCTTTCGCAGAGTAGTAGTGTTTTTGTGTGTGGTAGGTGTCTGAATTACTGTCTGTGACGAACCCGTCGGTTGAGGTTGTAGTATCGGCCATAGGCATAGAGTATGGGTATAACGTGAGTGGTAGGATACATGGCTGCACCATCTCGTTCGCAGGGATCGTGTTGTGGCATGAATAGGAGCTAAAATACTGTTCTTCTGGATGCTCTGATGTCTGGGTAGTGGTGACAGATTCGGTGCATTGGAAGTACGCATTATACTTGGCCTCGTCGGAATCTGATTGGGAAATGCCTCCGGACGACTCCATTCAATGTTTACAGAATTCTTCTCGTTGGTAAAATGGAGCCGGAATTGGAGCATATGCGTCGTTCGGATATATTGAAGGGTTTTGCGCATCGTACTTTGTCATTTGGAAGGACCGGTTACCGGGATGAGTTGGTCAGAAGGTAAGGCTACTTATTGCTTTGGGAGGGCATTCCTGATGGGATCGTAATGGGGCAAAAGATGGCTTGGTACCAGTACTCTCTTCTAAAGAAAGTCAAACCATTTCTTCCAGAAAGTGGCTTCAGAACTGCTGTGCAAGACCTTGTGCTCCAACATCTTCATGGTGGTAAAGCCCTACTACATAGCTTCCCAAATGCCACGCTGGGTCAAATTTGCTGCATCCTTTTTGCTCGAACATGTCTCATCCATGGCCTGAAGAAATATGTTTACATCAACCACATCTTGTCGGAACTTCATTGACTCTCCTTGGCTAGTCCACACCATCGTCATCCAGCTTCATTATTTACAAAGGTATAACAACTAGCTCCCCAGCTTAGCTTGCAGACATGCTCACCATCACTTTTGGATATCGGCACACCCACACCAGGAAACCTTCATAATGCAGACTAAAAAGTGGAAAAAAATAAAACAGCAGGCCTTTCTATCTCTGCCCCCAGGACCTGGAAAAATATTCCCATATCTGTCAGGACTGTCCCAACACTGCTCCAATTCATGAAAGCATGCATTAACCATCCTCAACCCAGCTCCATTTCTTTTTGTTGACTCACCAAGTTTATACTTGTTGCTGGATATGACCATCTTGTGCGTGGTCAACATGTTCATAGGGTACAAATAGAACATAGCCCGATGCCTTGATTCCTCCAGCGCCACTACCCCATTGATGCGCTACCACTTCATGAGGCCCTTCAAGGGGCAATAATGAAGATAAAAAAAGTAATATTCATGAGAAGGCTCCACTTCAATTGATTTCTTTATTTTTTAATACCATGTTCCTCATCACATAATCTCATAAGAGCATCTCAACAATTCAACACAAATACTCCCAGCACGTGTTTCAGGGACACACCCTTCCTCATAGATGAAAATTAAACAAAGACACACAATAAACTACCACAAAAAACCTAAAAGTTGGTTGCATTGTAAATGTTGAAATCATATACAAAAAAGAAAAACAGAACATTACAGAAAAAGTGTAGTTTCTGTATATCTCTTTATTGTATGAAGCATACATGTTCACTGATACCGTCAGCACATACAGGGAATGAAAGAAAATTGATTGTTCAAAACAGGTGGTGGATACCAGCTTAAAGAGTAATGAAATATGGAGACCAGTGTTTTAAAATGTTTTCACTACATTTGATAATAACATAATTGATTGTAATTAGGGATTCCACACTTGCTATTCATATTCTCAATATTTCATATTAATTCGTAAGAAAAATTTAATTAAAGACTTTTCAGAAACACATGACAACATCAAGCTTAATGCGCCTTTCTCTGATTAATCACAGGATTGGAGAATAATACAAATTATAAACAATAAATTAAATTGCAAGAGATTACAAACATGGAAACCATACCAGGTTTACAACACTTTCATCAAATCAAATCCCACAGTAATTGTTTCCATGATTTCTCTGTATGTTAAAGACTCAGTATTAACTCCAAATATAAACAATTATCAACAAATGCGTATCTTCAATGATCGTACGAAACCCCTTTGTCCACCAACTGAAATTGGGAAAATTTACTTTAAGTATAAATGTACATTCTCATTGTTGGAACTGGCTCTTTTTGCAGGGTTATCCCCAAACTTTTTGCTTCTTCCTCCCTTATTTTTCCTGACCTGTGGCTGTTGGCAATAGGACTCTGCGCGCTTTACCACTGCTGATCAGTGCTAAAGTGAATATGCTCTCTGTGTAAATTGTTATGGTAATTGGTTATCCATGATTGGCATATTTGTATCCCCCAGAAGTCCCTAGTAAAGATCACTGAGTGTGCCAGGGCTGGTGATACAAATGCTACTAGTGGGCTTGCAGCACTGGTTGTGCCACCCACATGAGTAGCCCTAAAATGATGTCTCAGCCTGTCACCACAGTGCCTGTGTGCAGTCTGTGAACTGCCATGTCCTCCTGGTCAGTTCCCCACTGACCAGGCCTAACGCTTCCCTTTCTGTGCACATTGGCCACCCCTATGGAAGGCCCAAGGTACCCCCTTGGGCAGGGTGCAGTGTATGTGAAAGGTAGAGCATGTACTGGTGCAGGTGACATGCTCTGGTAGTGAATTACAGCCATTTTAGTTTTTTACTATTGTAAGGCTATCTTGCCCATAGGCTATCATGGGGAATGCTGGCTGCAGTGGCTACCAGCATATCTTCCCATAGGAGCAAGATAGGACATAAAAGTTTGGTATCCCTGAACTCAGAATTTAATAACACATCTTTTAGGAAAGGTGGTTTTAAAATCCTGTGTTTGAGAACAGCACTTTTAGAAAGTAGCTGTTCCCTTGTCTGACGTTTCTGTGTGCCTTGGCTGGTTTGTGAATTGACTGTCTGGTTTGTGAGATCCCAGGAGCCAGAATGAGTCCGCCCAGTGGTGAATAGAGACATTTGCATCTAGATGGGAGCGAGGAGTTGCACTTGGGACCTAAATAGGACTGTGCTGGCTCCACCCCCTGTGGTGCGTCTGATGTCTCTGCCCTGCACTGTGAAAGGAGAGAAGGAATCATGTTAACAAAGTGCTCCAGGGCTGTGCTTTCCCTCCACAATGCTGGCTCCACCTCCTGCTGGGCTGCTGACGACACTGCTTTTCTCTCTGAAAGGAAGAGAGAGACCAGGTAAACAAAGTGCTCAAGGAACAGCCAGAACTAGTTCAGACCGGGCTCAGGGCCCTCCTGCACAAAGGGAACAAAGACTTTTAGAGGTATAAGTACAGGACCCCTGACTACAGAAAATTAGATCATCCTGGAATCAAGCAGGAACCTCTGCCAAGGAGAAAGCTGAAACTGAAGAAGGAAGAATGTCCTGCTGTGTGATTCTGTATTGCCCTGCTGTTGCTTTGCTGCCAAGGAGAGGGGAAGGACTTTGCTTTGTGCTGTGTCCCCTTGCTTGAAGGAATCTCCAAGGGCCTGAGAAGAGCGGGCTCCCTGTTTTGAAGTCCCAGGAACAAAAGGACTTCACCCCCAGCTTCCCTGAGCTCTGCTGAGAGAGCTCTGTCCTTCCTGGAGTGCGTGGCCCATGTGTGGCTGTGGTGCCTCTGGAAGTTGTACCTTTGTTGGGGAGCTGAAAAGCAAGCTTTTAAAGACTTTGCTATAAAAAATCTATCGCAAACCCGGCCGATCAAGAAAATTCCCGCCGCTACAAAGACCGAGATTGTAGCAGCACCTGTCGCCGCTGCCTGAAGACGTCGCACCCTTAATTAGCGGGAAGATTTACGCTGCTGCGAACATCGTAGCAGAGCCTGTCATCGCTGGGTGAAATCATCGCATCACGTCGCTGCGGGAATCGTCGCAGAGTTATCGCATCAAGGAGCTGCGAGAAAAAGATCGCCTCTGGACCGCGCATCATCACCCCGGAAATTGTCCCTACACCAGAGAATCGTCGCATCGTGCCTTTGCGGGAGTAAACTGCCTACAGAACCTATGCACCGGAATCCACACAAGTGGCCTTCCTCCCGATACAGACCGGATTCGTCGCAACACGCCCGCTGCTGCAGCGGGGCTGTCACTAACCCCTGCCCAGGGTCTCAGGAGCAACGCATCGCTTGTTTTTCACCGCTAGAGCTTCTGTGGTTGGAACTTTTTATCGCTAACAAAGGTACTGCGGCTAAAACGTGACGCAACTTTGGATAATTTCATCGCTAACCTTAAAAACATTAAGAACTCCTTTGCAACCATATTCTTGAACTGTGTATGTTGGATTTTTGTCGTTTTGGTCTCGTGTAGTTTAGATTAAATACCTTTATTTTTCTAAACCGTTGTGGAGTCAGTTTGTGGTGTTTTCACTGTGTTACTGTGAGTGTTGGTACAAATACTTTACACATTGCTTCTGGATAAGCCTGACTGCTTGTGCCAAGCTACCAAGGGGGTGAGCAGAGGTTATCTAAAGAGTGTTTCCTCCTTACCATGACTAGAAGCAAGGGTCCCTATTTGGACAGTGGTACCTACCTCTGACAACTAGAGACCCCTAGTTCTAACACTCATGTGTTATCTGGCCACACTCAAAAACAATCATGTTCCTTCATTTATTAGTCTATTTATTATAGGTTTTGTTTAGTAATGTTTCCTCTTGTTTCAGTGTATCATATAACTTGAAACTAATTAATAAAGGGTAAAGGAGTTTTTAATCATCAAGTTTCTTTTCCTTGGGCTGATATACCTACTCCTGCAGTTCATGAACTCTATGAGATAATGAAGCACATCATAATGCAAAACCATGTACGTAAACATCATATGAAATCAGTCTTAGAGTACTATAGTCAGAAAAAGTATTGCTCCAAGCGTTAGCTTACTGAAAGTCAGCATGAACACCCACAGATGCGTACGTTATCAGTCTTCTGGCAAATGTGGCGCTATATTGGCTGCTTCTTGTATGCTGCAAAGATTCCCGCCCAAGTTCTGCCATGTGGTGTGACCCAGAGTGATAATGCGCCATGACCCATTAACCCTACCAATGGGAGAAATACTTGAAGAACTAAACCCAGCTCCTTGTGTGAAATTCATTTGTTTTTAGCCAATCCAATGCATAGGTGCTATTTTATTGAAACAACATATTGACTAGTTAGTTAGAATATATCCACGTATAATACTTCCAATTCATGAAAGACCCAATATAAAACATGATTTCTTTTTAATAAAAAGCCTTCTCCCTCACATAAACTCAAACTCACTACCTTCTTCATTAAGCGCCTTCTATAATTGCTGTTGTGCTAGCTCTTCATGATTGAAATTGCTGTGGCCTTAGTTGTATATAAGATGGAATGAAC
Source organism: Lissotriton helveticus (assembly GCF_964261635.1). NCBI lineage: Eukaryota > Metazoa > Chordata > Amphibia > Caudata > Salamandridae > Lissotriton > Lissotriton helveticus. The sequence goes on from NC_136059.1 coordinate 1,163,873,858, forward strand.
TATGTGTAATGTAAGATTCACTTCTGTATCCATTGTAAATACCACAGCCTAATTGCTTCTTGCTCACATTACAATGAAGTAAACAGCTCACTGTCTATATTCAAGCCATCTGATACTGTTTTAAGTTTATACATCCAAAGGTTTTCCCTTATTCTAAACAGGTGTTCTAAGTCCCCCCTTTTAGTTAATGTTTTACTTGTTCAATTCCTAAAAGTTTAACTGATACACCTTTATCGAGGGTATGTTTCTCCTTCAAATGGGTCACAGTTGGGTATCGTACACTCTCATTTTTAAAGGGTCTCGAGTGCTGTATCCATCATTCCTTCAATATTCTCATTGTAGAGTCCACATATTTTAAACTACAGCTGTAAATGATCAGATAAGCACATGATTTTGCATTGCTTTTAATAAAACCCTTGGGGCCAGATGTACAACCCATTTTTGCAGCCGCAAATGGGAGATTCTTCCGTTTTTGGCTGCAAAAAAGGGTAATGGCATGTAAATATGCTATTGTACGAGTTAGTGACTCGCAAAATAGCATTTGTGACACCCGCTGTTAGGAAGGGGAGTCCCTTCCAAATAGCAAGTCACCTTGCCATGTACAATTGTTTTGCGACTGCATTTGCGGCCGCAAAACACTTTTAATGTACCACCTACTTCAAATAGGTGGTAAACCACTCGCAAATGTGAAGGGGTTCCCTGGGGACCCCTTCCCCTTTGTGACTATGTGAGAAAATATTTTTAAGAGCAGGCAATGGTCCCAGAGACTACTGCCTGCCTCAAAAAAATAAAGGTAAACGGGCTGCATTAAAAAAAAAAATGCTTTATTTAAAAACAGTCCCAGGCATGGTGATCTGCTGACCCAAGAAGGCCACCATCCCTGGGAGTGCTAGCCATTCCTAATGGGGTCGCACATTTCGACAGCCTCATTAATATTCATGAGGCATACAGTGTGCTACCCCATTAGGAATCACTAATAGTGTCACAGAGACTGTTATACATGGCAATTTGCGAGTCGCAAATTGCGAGTCTCAAATACGATGCAATTTGTAAGTCACAACTTGGTGTGTCGTACATCTGGCCCCTTATAACATACCTCCTCAGATTGTCACTGTCAGCAAATATTTTAGTGCCATCCATTATATATGTTCAACCATTGCATGACCGACATTTATGGAACCTAGCAACTAAAGTTGGAAGTCATTGACTTCATCCATGTTTTTCCTTGGTCTGATTTTTATATATAGACATTTCACTGGGACTTAAGAGTGGGAGCCCTGGTATAAGTGATACATTGTCTGTTAAGAATTGTCTCAAATCCTGATCAACTTTCAATTGCAGTCAATATTTGGTAAGCTTCATAAATCAATATGATCTTGGCATTCTGTCTGTTCTACTCTTTGTCTTATCCAGATCATGAACACTCTTTCAAGGAATGTATTGACCATAATACCTTCCTCATTTTTGTATTCTGACTCATGGCTGTATGGTATTTGCAGGGTATGCCCCAGATTGTTCCCTTATTTTGCTAAACCCATTTTCTGTTGACCAAAAGACTCTGTGCACTTAACCCTTCCTAAGCAGTAGTGAAGAGCATGTGCTATAATTTTTAATCATGTTAAAATTGGTGCACAACTGATTGGTACATTTAATTTGCTTGTAAGTCTCTAGTATGTGGTACCGCTTTTATCCAGGGCATGCAAAGTAAATGCTACTAGTTGGCTGCAGCACTCAGTGTGCTACACACTAAAGAAGCACTCTAATATATGGCTGAGGCTGGCCATTACAGCCTTGGTTGGCAGCTTTATACAGCCATTTTGTCCTGGCAAAATAACCTTTTGCCAGGCCAAACCTTCTTTTTTAATACTTATAACTCATCCATAATGTAAGCCTTAAAATGCGATAGGGCAAGGAGCATGATATTTAAAAGTAGGACATGTGAATTCACAGTGGCAAGGCAGTTTCTCCAAAATATTAACACTGTTTTCCACTATCACATTCAATTAGTGCTAAATTTAGTTTGGGAATAGTTAGAAAAATATTTCAAGGACTCATTTTAATAGTAGTTTAAAATCAAATTTAACCATCAAGTCAGATTTGACAATACTTGTTTTGGAAATTATACTTTTAGAAGGTTGTCATTTTCCTTCCGAAAACCAGAAGCCTTTCCCGGCAGTGTCCAGCAGTCTCTTCACCTCTGATGGCTCCCCTGTGATGAGATGTGTATTGACCCAGACAATGGAGAAAAAGCTCTGGATGTGTGGAGGTGCCTCAATAACTAAAATAATTTTTCAAAGGACGCATACCCTGCAACTGTCAGATACAGTCCATGCCTAGGCCTGCCCTCCTTTTGTCTCTCTAGTCAGGCTAACTCCAACCCAGTATTATTGGAAGAACTGACCTGAACTGGTTTGCAGGTTGGACAAAGGACTGCCCTCCACTCACAGGCCTACATTGGAAGTAGATGTGGGCTTTGTTGAAGTGAATCCTAACCCCTAAGTGATGCTCCCAGGTCCTGAAACCTTTGCTGGTGTTGGAGTATACTCTTCGTGTCCCCAAACAGCAAGAAGTGGGACTGAGAACTTCTTTAACAGCCTTCTGCCTTGAGAACCAACGGAGACTGGAGTTACTGTATAAACTGTAGCCATTGAAATCGAATTGCCGGTCAGCATCAACTTGCCGGTTTGCTGTACTGAAGGAGTTATGACTTCTGGAAAAGATTCTAAATTCAAACTTAGATGGCTTCACCAAAACCAATGCCATGCAGTATCAGAGCAAGGTTGAGGCCTTCCAGTGCCAGGACTTCGGCTGCTCAGAACTTTCTGGCCTTCATTGACCAGTGCACTGGGACTCTGCTTATAAGTAGCCTTCTTTTCTCAAGTCCCCCTTTGGAATCAGCTTCCCGCTTGCCCCGCTGATGACTCTTGGATAACTTTTTTTTCTCCATAAAGGTTTCCAAATCAGAGGATAAAACTTCCACGAGATGAGCCTGGTCTCTGAATAATCAGACTGCTGATCAATCACTGTTCGCCTTAACCTTTTGACTTTGTCTTGGTCTTGTTCAACCAGATATCCAGGGTTGGCACTTTGTGCTTTTTGGATTCAGTTAAACTCAAACTTTAAAAATTCTTCTCCTAGGTTCTACTTCTTGAATTTGTCTTATTTTAACATCATTTTATGTATTAAAATATTCTCTTTTTTTCTATTGTGTTTTCACTATATTAGTGTTTTAGTGCTGCATAAATACTTTACACATTGCCTCTAAGTTAAGCCAGTGTGCTTTGTGCCAAGCTACCAGAGGGTTAAGCACAGGGTTATTTAGTGACTTCAGTGGTCCACCATGACAAGGGTTGTGGTTATTATTTGAAGTGGGTTCCTATCCCCTTTAACTAATACCCCATTTTTTTACACTTGTCTTTTGTTATGCACATCACTCTATTGACTTTTGGCCAGGTGTATACTATAGAAATAGCATAAACATGAACACCACAGCACTCCAGTTATCACTGTCACCGTTTTTTCAATTAGTCCAACCACTCCACAATGTTTAGTTTGAAATTTGAGATTATGGCCATGTCTAAAAAGTCAAAAAAAGTTATAAATATTGATAGGAGACTTCAGGGCAGCCCTGCAATTTACATGTATTGTAGATCAGGCAGGATTTGAAAGAGCAAATGGGCCGATTACGTTGGCGGGCGGATCGCCACCATCAATCTCAATATTAAAACTGTCAAATTAGGATGGCGGTGGGAATGGGAATGGTACCGCGGCAGACGGAAAGACCGTCCGCCGTGATCCTGCAAGGCGGTCCTTTTCCGCCTGCCTTGTAGGACATGGTACAATGGGAGCATTATGGCGGTGCCTTGCAGTTACTGTCATGTGCATTAGGATACCTGTCTTTTGTGGCGGAGATCCCGCCGCAAAAAGACGTGCGGAGAATGCCTTTGGGGGCCAGTTGCGGGCCTCCGGGGGTGGGGGTGGGTGAGGTGCTGCACGTGGGGGGTACCAATGGTACCCCCCTTCATTTGCATGTACAAGGTGGCCAGCACTGCACGGTGCCTGTCATGTTGTACATACAAATGCAAAACATGTATTTTTACATTGTGGCGGGTGCTGCCGCCTGCCGCAATGTCAAAATACGGGATTCCCCCACCAGTGTGGTGGGCGCATCGTAATTTGTATTGCGGAACCGCCGCACCTATGGCAGCCGGTCCCTTTTGCCTATGCAATGGGGAATGGACTTTGTCAGCTCGCCATCGTAATCGGCCCCTATGTTCCTCGGACAAGTGAATCTGCAAAAATAGTTAAATAATTATGATCTCTCAAGTGACTGGGAATTATTTTTCCTTGGAATGGAGAATTTGTTTTTCAAGATAATATCTATGATTTGGATCTCTCTTGATGCATTATTTTATTAATATTGTGTATATGAACGTAGCCCTAAAATTGGAACTCTCATTTTAAGATTACATTTACAGCGACTAGATTTATTATCCCTAGAGAAAAGTGTCATCCTTACATCCTATGTAACACATCTTTATCATATGTGTTTAGCACCTATCAGGGTCTGTCTATACTGAGAGCTTGACACTTCTGTAATATTTTTGAAAAAGCTGGAACAAATACATGTAGTGAAACTGATAAAATGCTTCAGTTTCACCTATAAATCACAATATGTTGACTAACTCCTGGTTATCAAGTTCGGAATACAGCACTTTGCTCAGGGTTAGCCAGCAGTGGTGGTTAAATAAATTTTTAGGTTTTGTATGGAAGGTCCACTGCACAACCACTAATGATGTGAGGATTTGAAATAACATACTTTTCATTCTATTTTTTGGTCCTTGTTTCTATCTTTGATGTAATGCCAAAGCCACATTTTAATGGGTGTTGCTTCACATATTTGGGCTTTTGGATCACTGACAAAATATTGAGTGACAAAGTATCGCATTCCCAAAATATCTGGACATAAATATCGATGTCAAAAATATCGACATCCTATCTTCATTATGGTAAGTACTAAAATATCAAAAACAAAAATATAGGGGCTCATTTGGATTGAGGAAGGCCCGCCACAGCAAGCTGTGCAATGGCGGACCCTCCGCATCTGACTGGCAATTTTCCCCCGCCACATCACGATGGTGGGGGAATCATTCCGGAATTGTGACGGGAGCATAAACCTCCTGCCATGCTTACGCCACAGGCAATTGTCACAATAGCCAGGTGGAGCGGATAGATGGATGTGAATGGTGGCGGTGCCAAGCAGGTATCGTCCGCCAGATCACAATCCTGGTCTCAGCCAGCCTTTCCATGGCAGGGGAACGGAAAGTCTGGTGGAGAATGGATTTAGGGGCCCTTTGTGGGTATGGGGGGAGGGTGTTTGTGCACTGGGGGATACTCATGGTACCCCTATATTTCCCTGCACTAAGTGGCAGGCACCGCATAGTGCCTGCCACGTAGTGCAGGGAAATGCACTACGTGTCAAATTTGCATTGCGAACCGTGCTGAAGCCAGCAGCATTGTCCGCAACGTGAAGGGCCCTGGATTCGCCTGCCATAGCAGCAGGTGCATTGTAATTAGCTTAGCAGGACCGCGACCTTACTGGTAGGTGGTCCCAAGCACAGCAACCATGGCAGGCAGACTCAGGTTCACCAGCCTTTGTAATCGGCCCACAGTTGTTAAAAATATTGAAGTACAAAATGTTTTATTTTTATGAATAAAAAATAAATTAAATGATACATATAACTTAAAAAAAAATTAGAATTATTGGAAAGTGTTAACAATTATAAATAATAAATGTATTGTTAAAATAAATTAAACACATATATATATATATATATATAAAATGTAATATATATATATTTACTTAATAATAATTATTAAATAATTATTTTAATGAATTATGAAATGTTAAAACTATATTAAAAATTATAAATATATATATATATATATAAATACGCCTATATATATGATGGCCAGACTTCAGCTAGGGGTTACAGTAAAAATTGCTTATTTAATGCACTAGCAAAGAGTAGAGATCGATCAAGAGTCTCTCTACTGGCACCCAAATTGCTTGATGACAATACCAGTACTGATACTGTTATATTGATAACAACTTATAGTAGACAACATCGCCAAATCAAATCCATTGTCAACAAACACTGGGCTATACTCAAGACAGATGGTGTTCTTCGTGACAGAACCCCTGACAAACCAGTGGTGACATTTAGACGGGCAGCCAGCATGCACAATAAGTTGGTCAAATCCAGCCCTGAACTTCCCAGGTCAAATGAGTGGTTTGGAGGCAAAGGTTTCCACAAATGTTTCTCCTGTCGAGCTTGCAAATATGGTCAAAATACCACCCATTATAGTACCCCATTTTCCAACATAGAATTACCCATTCATGGCAATTACAATTGCCGCACTGAGTTCGCTGCTTACGTACTGACATGCACCTGTGGTCTGCGCTATGTGGGCAGTACCGGCGCCCAGGTGCATGTCAGGATATTGCAGCATTTACGCGCCATTGTCAATCATGACAGGGCATATCCAGTGGCTCGTCATTTTAACATCAGACATAACAGGGATCTGTCTTGTCTTACATATTATGTAATTGACGCTGTTGCCCCTCTCAGACGCGGTGGCGACCGCGACAAACTATTACGCAGATTGGAAACGCGGTACATAATTAAGCTTGACAGCAAACAACCCAATGGGTTGAACGCGACGGAGGATTTGCATAATTTTCTGTAGAATGTCGATTCAATCGCATCCACCCCGCATTCAGGCCCTTACACCTCCATGTTGGAGGTTTCAGCGATGCTTAACTTTGCACTTTAGAATGGGGTAAATAAAAGTATTTCATATGATACACATCAAGATGAAAACAAAGATTGTACTCCAGTATGGTGACTTGCAGTCCTACTATCGTTTTTAGATTGGTTGTTTATGTTTTCAAACAATGTGGTCTTTTAAACATTATTTGGTTATTCTTTGGGTGGTTATGTTACACTGTGAATATATAGGAGCACTTGTTTATTATTGTAAATACAATTTTTTGTTAATAGGTCTTAATATTTATGAAGAATGAAATTTATAAATGGATACATTTTAATAAATATATAGGACTGTAGCTTATAGTCACGGTTGAACACTCAGGTGCATTCAGTGGTAATTCCTTTTTTGCTCATAATCCAGCTGAGCTCTGTTTTAAATTTCAACAACACTGCGTTAGGCCTAGTATTTAAACTTGTCTACAATGTCATTATATGATCATATATTTTTTGGTCTATTGAACTATGTAGCTCATAAGGTTATGCATCATGCATGTAGGCATATTATTCTAAAGTAATCAGTGGATTATTTATCTGCATTGAGGCAGTTAAGATATAATAACAACGTTATTAATGTATTTATACAGAAATTTTTTGTCCATGTTCCCAACAAGTGTTGTACTGTGGGGGAATTAACATTAGCGGCATCATGTTTATCGCTATGTATGTCAATTGCATTTTTTTGACATTGTCCATTATCCCTGATTTCTTTTACATTCAAAGCGGAGCGTTGTTGCTTTAAATTTGTTAAATCCGGGCCACAGGCTGGACTATGTGATGCACGTGTGGGAGGTGTGGCCCATAGGTGGGGTCAGAACCAACAACATAAAAGAAAACCAAAAAAACAAATGTGGTGTGTGAACAAGAGTACGCCAGTACTCGAAACGTTGCATTTTGAAGGCTTGTGAATAAATAACCTGCCTGGATATCGTGGGGTCTGTCTCTTCTTTCGCCGCGCAAGTGGAGGTCTGAAGATTTGGGTGATATATATATTGGCGGCTTTTCACTGTATGAGCTGTCACATTGGACTCGGTGTCCCAGCGTGCTCCTGGTTTCAACACCTTCACAGGAGGCACCGCAGCTGTGAGCGGAGGCGGGGAGGAACTATCTCTTTAAAAAGCGTGGCCAGAGACTGCTCAGGACACTGCAAGTATCCCCAGGTGCGAGGCTCTGAGAGGAAACAGGAACCGGCACTGAAGAAAGCTAACACACTCGCTAGAAACGCGTCTGCCTGGCGTTTCCTGGACGGTGCTTCATCTTTATTTTTTGCATAATAAATCCTGGTGAGAAGTTAGCATATGTCGGGCTCATTCTGTTGGAGTGGGCGTTGGTTTTCATATCAAAGACCAGTTTGCTGTGTACTGGTCAACCGGCATGCCCTCCTGATCTGGTGTGAAGCGCAAAGGCAGCAACCTTTGGTCTTCGTATAAAACTACAAGCGCTTCACCCCCCCGAGTGGTTTTGCGGTATTTGGCTGTGGAACATTATTTCGGGGAAGGAGGCTGCAGCGTGTCTGCAGGGGCCCTGCCAGGTACTGTGGAAAATAACCCTGTGGCTGAATTGGAAGGATGCGGTGACATCGAGACAAGCCACTGGGCGTTTGGCGGCTTTTCACTGTATGAGCTGTCACATTGGACTCGGTGTCCCAGCGTGCTCCTGGTTTCAACACCTTCACAGGAGGCACCGCAGCTGTGAGCGGAGGCGGGGAGGAACTATCTCTTTAAAAAGCGTGGCCAGAGACTGCTCAGGACACTGCAAGTATCCCCAGGTGCGAGGCTCTGAGAGGAAACAGGAACCGGCACTGAAGAAAGCTAACACACTCGCTAGAAACGCGTCTGCCTGGCGTTTCCTGGACGGTGCTTCATCTTTATTTTTTGCATAATAAATCCTGGTGAGAAGTCAGCATATGTCGGGCTCATTCTGTTGGAGTGGGCGTTGGTTTTCATATCAAAGACCAGTTTGCTGTGTACTGGTCAACCGGCATGCCCTCCTGATCTGGTGTGAAGCGCAAAGGCAGCAACCTTTGGTCTTCGTATAAAACTACAAGCGCTTCACCCCCCCGAGTGGTTTTGCGGTATTTGGCTGTGGAACATTATTTCGGGCAAGGAGGCTGCAGCGTGTCTGCAGGGGCCCTGCCAGGTACTGTGGAAAATAACCCTGTGGCTGAATTGGAAGGATGCGGTGACATCGAGACAAGCCACTGGGCGTTTGGCGGCTTTTCACTGTATGAGCTGTCACATTGGACTCGGTGTCCCAGCGTGCTCCTGGTTTCAACACCTTCACAGGAGGCACCGCAGCTGTGAGCGGAGGCGGGGAGGAACTATCTCTTTAAAAAGCGTGGCCAGAGACTGCTCAGGACACTGCAAGTATCCCCAGGTGCGAGGCTCTGAGAGGAAACAGGAACCGGCACTGAAGAAAGCTAACACACTCGCTAGAAACGCGTCTGCCTGGCGTTTCCTGGACGGTGCTTCATCTTTATTTTTTGCATAATAAATCCTGGTGAGAAGTCAGCATATGTCGGGCTCATTCTGTTGGAGTGGGCGTTGGTTTTCATATCAAAGACCAGTTTGCTGTGTACTGGTCAACCGGCATGCCCTCCTGATCTGGTGTGAAGCGCAAAGGCAGCAACCTTTGGTCTTCGTATAAAACTACAAGCGCTTCACCCCCCCCGAGTGGTTTTGCGGTATTTGGCTGTGGAACATTATTTCGGGGAAGGAGGCTGCAGCGTGTCTGCAGGGGCCCTGCCAGGTACTGTGGAAAATAACCCTGTGGCTGAATTGGAAGGATGCGGTGACATCGAGACAAGCCACTGGGCGTTTGGCGGCTTTTCACTGTATGAGCTGTCACATTGGACTCGGTGTCCCAGCGTGCTCCTGGTTTCAACACCTTCACAGGAGGCACCGCAGCTGTGAGCGGAGGCGGGGAGGAACTATCTCTTTAAAAAGCGTGGCCAGAGACTGCTCAGGACACTGCAAGTATCCCCAGGTGCGAGGCTCTGAGAGGAAACAGGAACCGGCACTGAAGAAAGCTAACACACTCGCTAGAAACGCGTCTGCCTGGCGTTTCCTGGACGGTGCTTCATCTTTATTTTTTGCATAATAAATCCTGGTGAGAAGTCAGCATATGTCGGGCTCATTCTGTTGGAGTGGGCGTTGGTTTTCATATATATATATATATATATATATTACCTACTGGCGGTCGCCAGTAGGTAGTTATAATTAGGATTGTTTTCCATAGGGAAATCGCAGCATTCTATTGGGAATAACTTTGGCGCCGGTTGAGGAATCTGCCTGAAATTTTCCTCCAATTTGCCTCGCGGCTCTCCGCTCCTTCCCTAAAAGTTTGGGGGGGATTAGTCAATCGGGGGCCGAGATAAACGGGGGTCCCAAAAACGTGTTTTCCCCATGTTAATTTCCATAGGGCGGTTGGACTCACTTTTAGCTCTAACGGCTGAATGGATTTTCACCAAACTTGGCAAAATTGTAGGGACTGGTAGCCCGATGTGCCTTTGCTATGTCTCAAGATATGTGCTCCAGAGGATTTTGAGTAATTTGGGTTTAAAAAAATATATATATCTATAGCCGCGCCCCGGTACGCGCACCGGGAGCGCACTGGGCGCGCTACGCGAGTTCGCGCGCGGAAAGCTGATTGGCTCTCGGGTGTCTGTAAACATTCCAAACAGTCCGGAGCGGCCGCCATCTTGTGTCTCGGTAGGATCGAGACACAAGAGGTGTCAAAAAACAAAGGGGGAAATGACCAAAAGGGGGCAGGGTACACCCCCCGACCCCCTAGGTTTGATGTGGGGTCATAAAAGGCTCAGCGGGGCAAAATTCGATTTCGATTTTCACGGGGGGAGCGCCCGGTACGCGCACCGGGGAGCGTACCGGGGAGCGTACCACGGGGAAAACCCAGTGAAACAGTAAAATAATAATTTAAAGTGCTTAGAGGTAGGGTAGCTCTGCATAGAGTTGTTGTGTTGTTTGGGTGTTTTAAGTACCAACATGTATGTACCAATGCAGAGTCTTAAATTCAATGTAGACCGTCTCCTCTGTAGATAATTTGCATGTTGTTACAGAAGTTATTGTGGTATATGGAATCCATATTATAGTCTGTCAGGAAAGCAGAAACAACATGGAGGCAGGAGATGAAAAAGAGATGTCAAATACACATTGGAGATAATAAAGTGGGAGAAAGGAAGTAACTATGAGCAAAATTACTATGTAACACAAAAAAGTTGCACAGTATACTATAAGTGTGACTTTATATTATAATCAATGTGGTACTAGTTTATGAATTACATATAAAAATGAATAATGTCTCGAACAATTTTTGATTATTAAATATACATTTTTTTTCTGATTCTTTTTCAAAATGTAATAAAACTTCTAACAATATATTGTCTGGAATGTCCTCATTTTCATTCTGTGATTCTATTGCTTCCACACACTGAACTAATTCATGGTCCAGTGACTCATCCATAAAATCAAAGTCATCATTCTCATCAAGTATTTCTTCAGGGTTGTTCTCCAGAACAATTTCGAAAGAAATATTCTTCTCCTTCCATTTTCTTTCTGTAAATTGCATACAAAATAAATATATCAGTAGAGATAGGGCACTGTTGGGTTTAAGTTCAGACAGGTAGTTTTGATTTTTTAACAGTGAAGTTATCTTTGGGCAGTGTATGGTATCGGGCTGGAAGTAGAAATATAAAAAAGTGTATGTGATAAAGCCTAAGTAAATTCATAATTATACCAGAGAAGCCTAACTCCATCCATAACTATAACAGAGAAGCCTATCTCAATCTATAACTATTACAGAGGGATAGTATATAACTATCAGAAAATGTTTTCCAAATTAACTTAAAGTGCACAACATACTTCACTTTCCAAAATAACAACTTACCTTAGCAGTTGAAGTTCTCAGTGAAAATCCTTTTCAAAAGTACTTCAGGAAGTAGTAGTCAAAATGGCTGTGTTTCCCTCTCTTTTTTATATATATTCATGTACATAACCAATCAAATGTCAGGAAATAATAGTAGAAAATGAAAGTAACATTTTAATTGGTTGTAAATTCTAACATTTCAGATGTGTTTTTGTCATGCAATTTACCTCAGGATATGTAGACAGGACTACAGGCCAAATGGCTCAATGGAATTCCACCAAATTTGGGAAAATGGTAGGGACTGGTATGTAGTATTGCCTATTCTATATTTGGTGAACTTCTCCACAGAGGTTTTTATGTAAATTAACTTTAAAAATGTTTGGGGAGCGCTTACCGGTGCGCGCCCCGGTACGCGTACCGGCAGCGCAACGAGAGTCCTCCATTTTGTGTTTCGGTAGATTTGAGACAGAAAATGGAGGACAAACAACGTTGGGAATGGGTATAAGGGGGCACGGTAGGCACCCCCTGACCCCCTAGGTTTTCTGAGGTGGGCTTAGGAGGCCCATATAGGCCACAAAAAAAAATTGTGAAAAAAGTAAGAAAAAGATAATCATTTGGAGTGATCAGAGGTAGGGTAGCCCTGAAAAGAGCTTTTGGGTTGTGTGGCTGATTTAGGTACCTACAAGTAGGTACCAATGCAGAGTCTTAAATTCAGGAGGAATATTCTATTCCCCTCATCTGAGAAGTGTACACCATCTCCTCTGTAGATATCTTGCATGTTGTAACGCAAGTTGTTGTTGTATATTGAACCCATTCCATAGTCTCTCATGTAAGCAGAAACAGATTTATTCACATGTTTCCGTGCTTTCTCAAATTGTGGACAAAATTGGTTGGACCACTTCCATTTCTGTCTTTGGCATATATTGGAATATACCAAGGCAGTTTGAGGAAAAAGTGCCATCAATTGCTGAAAGGTGTCCTTTAAAAGCATTTCCAGACCTACCCCAGTCAAAGTGCCTAAGTCATTTCCACCACAGTGCAGAGTTATGAGGTGAGGGTGTGGCAGATGCAAAAAGGTTTTCACCAATGGTATCAATTGATGACATCTCAATCCTCTTTGGCCAATCCATTTTATGTCTACATTTGGTAAGTCAAGTTTGTGAAAATTTCTGGTAGCTGCATACCTTTGAGCCCAGTGGATATAGCTATGTCCAATAATCCAGACAGAATACATGGTGAGAGAAGGTTCTGGTGCAGTCAGATGAAGTGTAGGAATAAAATGGCAGTTGGAACAGTAGGAGTTTGCAACAAAAAAAAACTGTGGAGTTTCAGTGCTCTTGAATCATAAGCATTGATTGGTGGATTCAGAAAGTTGAAAACTGAAAGTTAGGGTGCATGGTTCTGTTCTGTGAAAGAAGTAATTTGAATGGTTAAGAAAAAGTCATGTAAAGAAACATTGCACCTCATAAGCTGGGGTATTGAGATATCAAACATCCTTGCTGATTTCATTTGCAACATTGTAGAATAAACTTTTAACCCTGAGAGCTCAGTGAGGAGGGAGTTGCTATGGTAACAGGTAGAAAGGGCTGAGGGGGGGGAAGGGTGTTGGTTTGAAAATAGAGAGGGAAGAGTTTTAATTGGTTAACCAAAAGGGATATGTGTGTAGAATAAGAGGTTTTCTGTGCCATTAATGGTTGCAGTTTCTGGAGAACATACCTTTTGCTCTGCTAAAGAAATATTGGTGTGTGTGTCTGACACTGTTTTCAATCTCCTAAAGCATTTGTAAAGGTAAGTAATGATTTATTTAATATAGATAGAGAGTTGTATACTGCATGGAGAATATTTGGAAGCATATTGTGGTTTTTAAATTGTGTTTGTGTCATGCTTTTTCATAATGGTTGGTAAAAAGTTTGTACTGCATAGAGGAATTGTATTTTGTAAAATTGTGCAGTTTCAGTAGTGACATGGAATTCTTGTACATAGGACCTGTGCTGTGTTTCTTAAATGTGAGGTCAAAAATGATTTGGGGGGAAAATGAATGGCTTTTACATTTTTGAGAAGGAATAAATAGTGTCTGCATGCTGAAAGAAATACATTTGACCTTTTCACAATGATGTTACCTGTGTTAACTCATTGTAGGAAGCACATTGAGTTTCTTTGCATAGAGGAATTGTATTTTGTAAAATTGTGAAGTTTTAGTACTGACATGGAATGCTTGTCCATAGGACCTGTGCTGTGTTTCTTAAATGTGATGTCAAAAACGATTTTGGGGAAAATGAATGGGTTTTACATTTTTGAGAAGGAATAAATAATGTGTGCATGCTTAAAGAAATAAATTTGACCCTTTCACAATGATGTTACCTGTGTTAACTCAGTGTAGGAAGCACATTGAGTTTCTTTGCATAGAGGAATTGTATTTTGTAAAATTGTGAAGTTTCAGTAGTGACATGGAATGCTTGTACATAGGACCTGTGCTGTGTTTCTTAAATGTGATGTCAAAAACGATTTGGGGGAAAATGAATGGCTTTTACATTTTTGAGAAGGAATAAATAGTGTCTGCATGCTGAAAGAAAGAAATTTGACCTTTTCACAATGATGTTAGCTGTGTTAACTCAGTGTAGGAAGCACATTGAGTTTCTTTGCATAGAGGAATTGTATTTTGTAAAATTGTGAAGTTTTAGTAGTGACATGGAATGCTTGTACATAGGACCTGTGCTGTGTTTCTTAGATGTGATGTCAAAAACGATTTTGGGGAAAATGAATGGCTTTTACATTTTTGAGAAGGAATAAATAGTGTCCGCATGCTTAAAGAAATAAATTTGACCCTTTCACAATGATGTTACTTGTGTTAACTCAGAGTAGGAAGCACATTGAGTTTCTTCTTGTGTTAACTCAGAGTAGGAAGCACATTGAGTTTCTTTGCTGTTGGTTTGCGTCATGTTTTTTGAGAATGCTTGATTTTCAGTAGTGAAATTGAATGCTTGTACATAGGACCTGTGCTGTGTTTCTTAAATGTGATGTGAAAAACGATTTTGGGGAAAATGAATGGCTTTTACATTTTTGAGAAGGAATAAATAGTGTCTGCATGCTTAAAGAAATAAATTTGACCCTTTCACAATGATCTAACTTGTTTAACTCAGAGTAGGAAGCACATTGAGTTTCTTTGCTGTTGGTTTGTATCATGTTTTTTGAGAATGGTTGAATTTCAGTAGTGAAATTGAATGCTCGTACATAGGACCTGTGCTGTGTTTCTTAAATGTGATGTGAAAAACGATTTTGGGGAAAATGAATGGCTTTTACATTTTTGAGAAGGAATAAATAGTGTCTGCATGATTAAAGAAATATATTTCATCCTTTCACAATAATGTCACATGTGTTACCTCAGATTAGGAAGTAGATTGTGCAGATGAGGTGAGGCATGTCCAGAGGGACAGAGGAGATGAGGCCTGTGTTCAAGACTGTAGTGGGAGAGAGGCCTTTCCTGGAGAGCGTAGGTGGTGAGGCCTGTGTCTAAGGGTGCAGTGGACTAGGCTTCACGAAGCCTATCCCCCACTGCACTCTTAGACACAGGCCTCATCTTCTTTGCACCCGTGGACAGACCTCTCTTCCACTACACTCTTCAATACAGGCCATACCTCTTCTGCACCCCTAGACAATCCTCACCTCATCTGCAACCCTGAACAGACTTCAACTAATCTGCATGCTAAGACAGGCCTCAGCTTATTTACACCCTTGGACACGCGTCACCTCATCTGTACCCAGTTACCATCAATTATACTCAATACATTGACGCCTGTCCAGAGGACACAGATGAGGTAAGGCTTGTCCAAGGGTTAGAGGAGGTCAGTCCTCTTCACTGTACTCATGGACACTGAATGCTTGTACATAGGACCTGCACTGTGTGTCTAAAATGTTAGTTAAAAAACGATTTTGGTGCAAATCAATGACTTTTAGATTTTTAGAAGGAATTAATAGTGTCTGCATGATTAAATAAATATATTTCAACCTTTTACAATAATGTCACCTGTGTTACCTTAGATTAGGAAGTAGATTGTGCAGATGAGGTGAGGCATGTCCAGAGTGACAGAGGAGGTGAGGCCTGTGTTCAAGACTGTAGTGGGAGAGAGGCCTTTCCTGGGGAGCGTAGGTGGTGAGGCCTGTGTCTAAGAGTGCAGTGGACGGGGGAGGAGCTTCGCGCGCACCCAAGATGGTCGCGTGAGCACAGGGCTCCCGGACCCTCGCCACCTCCATCGACTATCCTGTACTTTATCCTGGTTCGGACGACGGGTGTTTATTGGCACAGTTCTACTGATCATTTATCTGTTTCAGCAAACTTTTTTGGACTTCGGGGTCCAGAGCTACAGACTGTTGCAATTTTCTGGCCTGCTCCATGGTGACGCCCCGAGCTATCTTGTCTGGCCTGCCGTCCAGTAAGTGAACAACAACGGACTGCCAGACTTGCATGGGCTGGCAACCGCTTTTGGTTTCGATTCCTGCCCGGAGATCGACCTGACTTTGTCAGCTGCGTAGACGGCCGGACGCTCCTGCACTTTTGGTCTATCCGCTCCTGTTGCCGATCTGTCGTGGCTCTCAGTTCTGAGACTGGCACCACCGTCGCCCTTTTTGGTCTTGCATTTGCCACCGCAGTCACCATTTTTACCCGTCAACAGGCGACCCGTACGGGTCCAGGATCCAAGATGGCCACCAAGCCAGAGAGTGGGAAGCGCGGGCCTAAACCGGGCGTTCGAGGGAGTGCTTTGCAGACGAACATTATGGACCGGTACACCCTTACTAAGGGATCGCCGGGAGCAGCATCTAAACCCTCGACGACAATGCCGGAGGACTCATCGATTGAGGAAGAGCCCTCGCTGCGGGATCTCATGGGCGCCATCACCGGTATGAAGGCCTCATTGGGGCAACAATATGAGGCCTTGACTCTCAAACTGGATACTGTGTCGATTGATGTCAATCTGATCAGGGCGGATTTGGCGAAGACAAACGAAAAGGTCAAATCTCTGGATCTTAAGACCACTAGCCTGGTCACCGACGTCTCTGACTTACAGGCTGAAGTCGGGAATCTGAGGAAAGCTAATGACTATTTCTCTGGGCGCCTAGAGGACTATGAAAGTCGTGCCAGGCGCAATAACATCCGCCTGATTGGGGTCCCGGAATCATCGACTGCTGCCTCAACGGACTTATTGGTGGAAGACCTGGTGCTGAATCACTTGGCGCCCAAGGGTCTCAGCAAGTTTTTCGCTGTCGAGCGCGCACACAGGATCCCCGGCGGCACACCTAAATTGGGTGCTAACCCTCGACCCATCATTGCGAGGATCTTTCATTTCCGGGACAGAGACGCTATCCTGCAGGCTTCGAGGCAGTCTGGTCCCATTGCCTTTGAGAATTCTACTGTCAGCTTCTATCCAGACTTTACACAACAGGTCCAGAAACAGAGGCTGGGGTTTCAAGGGGTCAAGAAGAGGCTCCGAGAAAGGTCTATGAAGTATGCCATGCTCTTCCCGGCCCGTTTGCGGGTGGTTCATAGGGATCGTACTTTTTTCTTCGACCATCCTGGGGTCGTGAGTGACTGGCTTGACACGCTGCCTACGGATCAAGAACCTTTTGAGGACTCTGGCAGGTCGGATCGGGCGGACGGTGGCCCGACGGAGCAGGAGTAGACGTCGACTTTGACCCCGTGCCCTTCCCGTTGGCTTTGAACTGTGCTATGCTGTGTCATTAATGTTTGCATTGTTGCAGGGTTTCTGTACTCACACAGAACTGTGCACAGAGGAGTGGAACCTCGGCAAATTAGGATGTCCCAAAACTTACCTTAGCAACCAACTCACCCCTTACCGAGCTAGCTACAGTGTCTCATTGGACATATCAAACACCCAATGTTTAGACAAACCAGAACATGAACTTACAGTACCTCAGGGTACGTGGGACTCATGAACACTCTTTCGTTATATTATCATTACAAACCAGAACATGGAGTAAAGAAGACACATGTGCATTTGAAATGTTTATTTACTAATGCCGTCTTCTCAGGCGCAGTATCTTTGATAATACAAGTATACTTATTATCAGTAGCAAAATTATCAGCATAGTTACTAAGACATAAAAAGCGAATGGTGACAGCATGTTAACATGCTGTAATGAATAAGAGTTAACAACACTTATATCTCACCCTCCCTAACACATATATTATATTATTATCTAAGAAGGTCTCTTTGGGTTGTTTTAGGGCGGGCCCATACCTTAGTGTCCTAGCATGAAGGAATCACATCAGCATACACCAGCTCTCTCTGCATGTGCACCGCATCAAGTGTGTTAACAATTCTCGTGCAAAGCAATATCAATCCCGCCTCAAGCCCAAGTTGGCAAAGGCTGCACTTGTGTTATGACTATGAAGGCGTGGAGATCAGACCTCATAACAATTCCATATCGTGTTGCTCCTGAAACTTCAGCACTCTCCGTGCAGACATGGTTTATTAAACAAGACTGATATCAGAGCAATAACATATTATTCTCACATACACCACGGCAAACCACTAGGTTGAAAGCTAAGTCAACAATTAAGGGTCGTGTGCAGAAGTTGCAAGAAAGGAAAAATGGCGTTTAAATCTGAAATGTACCTATGCTAACTTAACACGATATAAGGATATATAGGAGCTATACAACACCCCCCCATGATCCGAGAACGGACTAAATAAGGTAACAGAAGTGCCATCACATGAGAGCAGAATCCATTTATAAACGAGCATGAATAAAAATTCAATAATAAAAACTAATGCTAAAAAATAGCCCACAAATATAATGTGGCTCAAGCCAATAGGCAAGCAAAAATAAAAAGTCTTGACCAAAAGTCAATAAAATCAAGGAAATGCTATCAATCAGCATGCCAATTTGAGGCAGTGTCTATGATAAGACTGTATATGAAAAGTAAGCTGCAACAGCCTCCAGGAGGAAGTCACTGTCCTCATCCGAAAACAGTTCAGCCATCCAGTTTAAAAGATGAAAGGAACATACGTGATCTTCCAGCACCGGATCCTCTATAACCATCAGAGGACAGCTCGGTGGGTTTTCAAGAAAACTTTGTTCCAAGAAATTTTGCGCTGCCGACAACACATCCCAGGGACCCATTAGTCCATGTGCCACCGCCAAGGCCATAATCCTTTCGTCAGAACAAACCAACTCGTGAGCAATGATAGGACTCATCAGTTGATCAAAATCGACGTCAGAAGATGCTGGTCCGCAGAGACACAAATCAATGGCCCAAAGGAAATCACAGGTCAGGCAGCGAAATACAGGCTGGACACAGGTGAAATAGGAGAACCGAAAAGATAATCCAAACGCCGTGCTTAGAGTCGCCAACGGCAGTGTGCCATAATAATCAAGCATGCGGTTGCGAAACCGCGTCAGTAGTAGCTGTGCGTGGTCTTGCACAGGAAGGGCATCCATATTTAAAAAGGCAGAAAACCACCAATGCGCCAGCCGCTAATGCAAGCAAAAACGGGAACCCTCCAAATAAGGATGAAAAAATAGAATGGAAGAAGGCAGGGATGACTCCAAAAATCTTCTCAAAGGAAGTCACGAGACCACCGCTAACAACTTTAAAAAAATGTGCTAGGCCCGTTGTGGAGGATGCGTTAAAGATAGAACGGACCATGGCTCCGAAATGCAAAGGCAAATCAGTGTTTAAAAGAGCCTGAACCTCCGTACGGGTGTTAGCAATGTGAAGCACGAAAGTTTCACGGGCCGAGCTCAAGGCCACCTCTTTCTGGGACAATAGAGCTCTTATTCTAGCCATGCCGCTGAATTCTGCTCCCAAGGTCGGTATCTGTGGCCAAATGGAAGACTCCCTATGTTCACGTGTGGGAGGATAAAGAACATTTCTGCAGCAAATAACTCGCTCACTAACCGTTACTATGAAAGCTATACCTTTAATTAAACCACAACAGTTTTCATTATTGAGCATTAAATAACTACCATTCTCTAACAATTTAAACGTGGGGATGATAGCAGGAACTGGCGTGCCCTGTAAAACGCAAGCCATATTCGGTCTGTCCTTGTTACATGAACCGTGTAACTGTATGTGTCTACACATTAAAGAATGATCTGGCGTCTCAGTACACTCATCCCCTGTTAGATAAACCTCTTGTTCATCCTTGAAACATCTGTATGTGTATGGGAGTGACCAGACCTCATGAAGAAAACCGCTACCTAAGGGTTCAAAACGACCTATTGGCACATATTTCATACAATTTGAAAACTTATATAAAGCAAAAGGCAGCGTTATTAAACCGTGGATAAGCCACGTAGCAGCAGTGGTCTCTGCCACAGAAAAAGGCAAAGATTCCAATCTTTCAATATGGAGCATAGAAAAGGAAGCATCACGCATTGAAAGCAAGCGTTGTTTGTCTGTCAAATTAAACGGTGCAAATAAAGAGGAAACGTTCATGTATCCCCAGGGAACTTTACCCATTTTTAGAGTCTGTAGTGTCCATGCAAACTGCATGATTGAACGTAATTGATTTTGACCATGGTATAATACAGACACTTCATCATGCACAATATCAACAACAGACGACACAATATTATCTAATGTGTAAATTCTAGAGGAAAGCACGTTAATGCTATTGTCAACCACTGCAAGCACTTTCTCAAGATTTGCCTGATCAATAGCCCTAAGGCGTGAAGCAGCCTCAATCTGTGAGAGTTTCCAAATTTCATTGTAAACACCATATAACCACCTTTTCGACCTGCCACTAGCTGGGCCCTTAATGAAATCATTCAAATCCACGTCTGCATTCAGTTTGGAAAGGTGATACTTAACCGCAGGTAAAGTTGAATGTTTCAGCCAGGCTTGACACAACTTGCCCACAGAGTAAGAGGTGACAGTATGACTCAAATCAAAACGGGGATCAGATCTAACAGCCTTAAAACCGTCAGTCATATTTAAAAATCTTTTTTGGCAAGAATCAGCACCACGGTGCCAAAGCAGCCAACCCTTGGGATTCATACTGGAAATGTTAAAGGAGGAATTCAGAAGCAGAGCCTGAATATCTTTAATGGACAATTTAGTAAAATTACTCCAATTCTCATATTCCTCCAACTCCGGGAAAGACGGGGTGTTTAACCTTTTAGATGTAGCCAATCCAAAGCATGTGGTTTGGGAAATGGTTTCATTCAAAAACCACATATGATTTGGGATGAGACATGCACGGTGCAAAGCCTCAGTGCCTCGTACCTGCCAGGCCCTTGAGCCCCAAACTGATTTAAGGTCTATGGTATCCTTCCATAACTCATACCCTCCAGTAACTAATTGATCCAGGAAGGCCTTTGAATATAACAATTTTGTATTTGTAAGTCGAACCTTGGACAGTGGCTGTTTGTGAAATTTAAAATAAAAGGACTCGGGATTGGATTGATTAAAGTCAGTGAAATAAGTATACTTTTTAAGAAACGTTTCTGAACTCCCTTGTGTTGGTGCTGGGCAATGTTCCCACTGAGTAAAATTAACCGCATCCCTTCGGGAAGATGTCTTGTGTAAGAAGTGATTGCCATAATGTTGGTAACAGAACAATTCACCATAATTAGCAGATTCTAAATATAAATCCTCAGCATCAAAAGCAGCATAATATTTCAAATCAGAAAACAAACTTTCCACAGCATTAACATCCCAATCATCAGAACGAATGTTTTGTTTCACCACATCCCCCATATTAACTCTTAGTACATTAGGGACATTAACGACTTCCGTTGGACCATGAATCTGAAAACGAACTGCATCCCACGCGATTCCATCCAGAACAGGCCACGCTGTGATGTTAACCAAAGTCAAGTCTCTTTTTAATCTGTGTGTAGAATGTGAAGAGGAAAGTGGGGCCAAAGTTCCATTCAAATGAGTAATGCAAGTTCTCTCCTCGACATAGTGTCCATTCATAATCCGAAAAAAATAAAACACAAAACCAATTGACATAAAAAGGTAAACTGAAAAAAGGACCAGCCAAATGTATATCCAAGGAGGTATCAAAAAATGTTTTTTAAACAGGCTAGCATATAATGCAATTTTAGAGGGTTTTTTCGAGGCAAGGGAAGCAGAGTCAAATGAAAATCTGGATTCCGTGGCTAAACGAGCTTGCAGGTCAGGCATGGACAAATCAGTGGGGTATGTATAGTCTGTCTCATCAAGGTTAGTTCCTGGTAAATTATTCAATAATGGACTGGAAACAGCAGGTAATTCGATGGCCACCTCAGGTTCATTATTAGAAGCAGTGGGCATAATTGAATTTCTCACAATGGAAGGACAGGAAACAGCCGGTGTCATGCTAAGAAGAATCGGCCACTCTGTGTATCTTGACATTGTCAATAGAAATAAACCTGTTTTCCTTACGACCTGGAAGTGGTGGTAAAATGACTGTTCTTGTGCCCTTCACTCCAAGCACTGGGACCGGAGCTCGATAGGAGGGACCAAACTCTTTCTTGTTGTCGATCTTCTCTCGAACCAGTTCTCCAACTTGGGGTAGCCAGCCAACTACCGGGATCTGCAACGCATCATCCGATGTGGAGGGCAAATGTTCCTTTGCAAGAGTGTCTCTCGTCTTTTGTAGATTCTGTAAAACATTGCAATGTTCATCTGCGTCAAAGGAAGTGGCGCGAACCACCGAGTCTAGACCGTCAAGGTCAGGGACGAACATCTTGATGCCAAAGAGCATTTCGTATGGGGTCCGCCCACCCAGAGACCTTCTAGGGAGATTATTAAGAGCACGCTGCACGCCATAGAGGTGAGCCAGCCAATTTCTGCCAGTGCCTATAACTCGGGCTGTCAAAGATTGCTTTAAATCACGGTTCATTCGTTCAACTACACTATTACCCTCGGGTCTGTAGGGTGACGAAAACTTGACTTGGACCCCCATCGAAGTCATGGCATCCTTATACGCCTTAGAGGCGAAAGCCGGACCCTGATCCGAATGGAAGGTACCACAGGCAAAAATCCCTATAAAGATACGCAAATCTCTGATGACAGTCCGGGAATCAGCGCTGCGATGTGGCCATAACCACACAAAGCGTGTGCATGAGTCAACTGCTACTAAGATGTATTTATACGCAGTATCAGATGAAAATGGACCGCAGTGATCTAAATAAACACAGCCTAGTGGTTTATTAGAAATGTACAACTGAGTCTGAGGCGGACGCGTAGCAGTTGAAGGTTTAATCTGCTGGCATATGTCACAAAGAAGGACATAATCACGCGTCTGTTTGTACAGTCCCCGCCACCAGAAACGTTGTTGTAGTTGCGTTACAGTGGCTGAGACGCCCGCATGCGCAGACGCCACACCTTCATGAGCCGCTGTAATCAAGTCTGTTCTGCGATCCGAGTTGGGAATCAGCCGTTCCCCAACATCGGGAATTGTCACAAAAGGAACCTTTTCGGGACTTAAGTGGTAATTATACTTCGAAGGGAATCCCGAAGGATGTTTACTTCCCTTCTCAGAGGCAGCAATCGCTGCCAAGATGTCGCTATCAATCTTGGTTTTGGACCTAGTAACTGCTGCAACTAAGTATGTAGATACTGCTGATTTCGCTGCTTCATCAGCAAGCGAGTTGCCAAAAGCGTGAACTCCCACGCGCTGATGACCGAGAGTATGAATCACATAAACGAGTGGCAACATAGCTTTAAGCTCTGCCACTCGAACCCAGATCATTTTATGTTTTATTGTGCTACCCTTGGAATCATGAAAATCATTTTGAGTCCAAAAGAACAAGTTTTCATTGTAAGACTGGACACAGTAGTAAGAATCACTTACAATTAGAGTAGTAACACTTGGATCTGCGTACTCCAAAGCTAGTAAGAGAGCACGAAGCTCTGCCAATTGTGCGGTGCAATCGCCCAGGGGCAACGTGTGTACCTCCCTGGAAATGAACTCATCATTCAACATAGCACCGACCACAATGGCGCATGCGGAAACGTAGGCATGTTTAGAGCCATGCGCAACCTGCGCCGACCCATCAGTGTAAATGATGCAATGGAAGTCCTCCAAAGGTCGCATCGCCAGAGGAGCAGGGTGAACGAATTCATACTGCAAGAACTCCTGCGACCGTAAGGAAGCGTCAAAAATAAACATGACATCCGAGGATGACAATGACGCAGCCCACTGAATCCACCGAGGGTGCAAAGCTTTTGAATTTGGTACACTGGCTTTCGTGACTGCCTCCAAATGAGGACAGGGTGTTACCACTAGCATGCGTTTCCCCTGTGACAGAGCTCGTTCCTTTAGAATAGCCATCTGTACAGCAGTTAAAACCTTTTCTATGGTGGGAAACCGCATCTCAGCCGAGGTGTACAAGTGTGACTTGTAAGCAATAGGTACTGTGTCACCTTCATTAAAAGTGAGGTAAGTGAAACCCACCGTCCCAGGAATTATTCTTATGACCAGGTTGGTGTGGTTATCACGAGTCAGTAAATATTTAGAAGCGAGCAGATCAGCCTGCAAGGATTGCAAAATGGCTGAATGCTCAGGCAGCCAGCATGATTTTGAGAAAGTTGGTTGTATCAAAGCATACAAAGGCTTGATACGCTGGGCATATTCCGGAATATAAGTTCTGCCGAAATTCAAAAAGCCCAGTAAGGATTGTAATTTTTTCAGAGTTGTTGGTGCGCGCAATTGTGCGCACTTCTCTAAGAAGTGAGGAGCCAAACCTCTACCTTCATTGTTGAGCTCATAGCCCAAAAACAACACTGTGTGTTCAGCAATGTGCGATTTTGCAAAGTTGAATTTGTAACCCATGTCTGCGAAGTTGCAAACAAGAGAATTTACACGACACAGATGCTCCCAAATATCGTCGTCTGTGAGATATATGTCATCCACATACGAAAAAGCATCAGGGTCGAGTGCCTCCAGAATAGAGACAATTCGAGCGGTAAATACACCAGGACTATTCTTGTAGCCCATCGGAAGACGCCGGAATTGTTTTTGGACTCCAGCGCTTGTAAAACTGGTCCATTGGGAGCTAAAGCTGTCCAATCTGTGGGCATAAAAACCATTGGATATGTCAAGCGTTGTCTTGAAACGCTTACGCACGAGACTATCCACTAGGGCAGAGCCGTGGGTATTCTGTACTGCACAGTTACGGCAATGCGAGTTTAAATGCCGGTAATCCAAAACCAAACGATATGATCCGTCAGGTTTATTCACAGTAAAAAGGGGATTATTCATCGGTGACACACACGTTTCAATAACTCCCTGATATTCCAATTGTTCAAGGATTTCCGCGACGGAAGATTTTGCTTCACGCCGAATGGGATATTGAGGTTGAGGCTGCGGCTGAGACCGCAACGGAATTTCGTGGCAAGGCGACAATTTATCCCAACCACATTGGTTACAGTACAGAGCCGGCGCGAGAGCCCGAGCCCACTCTTCTGCAAAATGCTGCGCATGCTCTTTCGAGACAGTGTTCGCGAAACTGGGTAGGATTACCTCCTCCCCTCGCGGCGCCGCGAGCACAAAAGGTGGGGGCCAGTCAGCCTCCGAAAGTAAAATATCATATGTGGAAGACAGATTCTCCCAAAATACACCTTTAACGGTACGCTGTATGTCACCTTCAATTAACAGGACAATTTCATATAGTCTTTCAGGGGGAGCAAGTCTCGTATCCGCTGTTTCTATCACAACGTAGACATCAGTCGCTGTCACCCTCAGTAGTGGACGCAGCGCCTCTCTGACTATGGTTATCTCCGCCGCGCTGTCCAGCAACGTCAGAGCCCAAGTCAGATTCCGAAGCCGCGTTCTCACTATCTGTGGCATATCGATGCGCTGTTAAGGCTGCGACTTTCTTTTTCGCAAACTGCGGACGCCTAGGCGTAGAATCCTCCTGCTTCACTGCGCCGTCCGTCTGGCGGGACTGACCACGTCCTTGTTGGCCACCACGTCCACGTCCACCCCCTCCTCCTCCACCGGTCTTCGGGGCCGATGTGTCCTGAAAGGAACGAGGAGAGCGTTGATCAGAACCCTGAAAACGATCAGGTGATTTAATCATCGCGCGGTCGCGCAAATCATAAACTTTTTCGGATGGCGCAGGAGCTTCTATTGCAGGAAAAGTACTCTGAGTCTGCATTGTCTGCTTCCCCTGTGTCTGTTTTTTAGGCCAATTTTGTTTCTTTGACTTGGGCTGGGCATCTGTCACTGCAGATTGTCCCTGTGGTTGTTTTTTCTCCTTTACTGGAAAATATTTTAGACCTCTACTTGTGCGGCCAATAGTTTTATAAGCGGCCACTACAATCTTTGCTAACTGGCGGGGTTTGTCGGCATCGGGCAGAGCAGCCAAAGCATTCGACACCTGAAAGTTAACTGCATCTCCTTTAACATTGGAGAGAATGAGATCACTTACAATCTCAAAAGAACCACACAGGCGCATACCCAATTCAACCGCTGCCTCTGGACCGTGATCATTCTGAACACGTCTAACGATTTCAGGCAGGGCAGTCATAGACGGGGTGCCGAAGCACCTTGTATAAACTGCCGCAAATGTTTTTCCCCAGCTGTCACAGTCAGCAAGTTCAGGAGTAATATCCTTCGGTAGAGTAATCGTCAACATTCTATGTTTATCAGCAGGAGTAGAATTCGGAAAAACCGCCTCCAGTTGATCAAACTTCTCTGCTAGCCAGAATGGGAAGTCATCGTTGTCAACAGGACGCGCACCAAAAACCGAATTTACCATCACTGGATTGAGACGCATACCGCCTCGTTCCATGGGAGCGGCCGCACCCCCCTGGGGACCACCAGGAAGATGTCGTCCGATGTATTGCACTAAAGCACGAATCACGGAAATGGAAACTACATGCAGCCTGCGAATTTCAGCCAGGGTGCAAGCCCCGTGATTCGGGTGCGGGGTAAAGCCACCCAACGCAGGCCAATTAGTACCTGGAATTGAGAGTGGACCTAACCTCGCACGGGACAAAGAGTGGGGGAGGGCGCCATCAAACCAAACTCGATGCTGCCAATGATCAATAGGTATTTCCAATGCCCTGTATGGCGTATATTCAGCCGGGACATCCGAGGCGGTGTAGGAGTGGTACAAACCAGAATTAGCGTCCACAGCCGGAAACGTAACCCAAGAGTAAAACAACTCGTAAGGAAACGCCGGATCTGCACTTACCACGAAAATCACAGCCATCCCATCTACTGGGACCTGGTACGTCTGAAGATGGTTGCGTATCGCAACGCGACTATGCTGCGCAATAGCCACCGCTGCCGCCATCACAGAATTGGAAACAAGAAAACACAAAGAATACTTTGTAGCACAACTGGGTAGTAATTCAAAGAAACCGTTTAAGTAAGAATCAAGCTTGAATAAAGACCTATTTCAAAAAATAGGTAGGTTTCACCAACACCCCGTTTTCCGGAAACGGATGTGAAGGGGTTAAGGCATGAACGATAAACTACTCGAGTGTCATGATATAAGACCACCGAAACCGTTGGGCGCCATGTTGCAGGGTTTCTGTACTCACACAGAACTGTGCACAGAGGAGTGGAACCTCGGCAAATTAGGATGTCCCAAAACTTACCTTAGCAACCAACTCACCCCTTACCGAGCTAGCTACAGTGTCTCATTGGACATATCAAACACCCAATGTTTAGACAAACCAGAACATGAACTTACAGTACCTCAGGGTACGTGGGACTCATGAACACTCTTTCGTTATATTATCATTACAAACCAGAACATGGAGTAAAGAAGACACATGTGCATTTGAAATGTTTATTTACTAATGCCGTCTTCTCAGGCGCAGTATCTTTGATAATACAAGTATACTTATTATCAGTAGCAAAATTATCAGCATAGTTACTAAGACATAAAAAGCGAATGGTGACAGCATGTTAACATGCTGTAATGAATAAGAGTTAACAACACTTATATCTCACCCTCCCTAACACATATATTATATTATTATCTAAGAAGGTCTCTTTGGGTTGTTTTAGGGCGGGCCCATACCTTAGTGTCCTAGCATGAAGGAATCACATCAGCATACACCAGCTCTCTCTGCATGTGCACCGCATCAAGTGTGTTAACAATTCTCGTGCAAAGCAATATCAATCCCGCCTCAAGCCCAAGTTGGCAAAGGCTGCACTTGTGTTATGACTATGAAGGCGTGGAGATCAGACCTCATAACAATTCCATATCGTGTTGCTCCTGAAACTTCAGCACTCTCCGTGCAGACATGGTTTATTAAACAAGACTGATATCAGAGCAATAACATATTATTCTCACATACACCACGGCAAACCACTAGGTTGAAAGCTAAGTCAACAATTAAGGGTCGTGTGCAGAAGTTGCAAGAAAGGAAAAATGGCGTTTAAATCTGAAATGTACCTATGCTAACTTAACACGATATAAGGATATATAGGAGCTATACAACAGCATGTAATAGTCTTTTTGGGGGTGGGTGGGGGGCGAACGGGTCCTTTCTCCTCCTGGGTTTTCTTTTCGTAGACTAGTTGGGTGGTTGGGCGACAGGCACACTGCAAGTTTATGGGGCTCTTTGGTCTTCAGCAGGGGTGCGGGGTGGGGGGTATAGTTGTTTTGAAATTGTTGGGGGGACTGGGTTGTTGTTTTGAATTTTATTGTTACTTGCAAGGCGTAGGAAGGGCACACTCCTGTCTTTTGCAGTTGCTCTGGGTGTGGGGCGGGGGAGGGGCTGAAATCGGGGATGGGGGGTAGGGGACTTCGGATATTGTGTTGGAACATGAACGGGTTGGGGGATGGGATCAAGAGGAGGGTGGTGCTGCAATTGCTGAAACGTTTGACTCCAGATGTTGTCTTACTGCAGGAGACTCATTTGCTCGGCAACAAGTGCTACGCACTGAATAGGCGTGGTTATCACCTTGTGGCGCACTCGGGTTTCACTTCGGGTTCCAGGGGGGCGGGCATTCTGGTTCGGACCTCCCTCCCCTTGGCCATTGATGATGTCATACTGGATGATAAGGGACGATACGCCGCCATTGTGGGGCGCTGGGAGGGGAAGGTTCTTATTCTGATTTCCGTGTACGTGCCCCCGGGCCTCCAAGCCACCACATTTGCTGATCTGAGTTGACTCATCTTGGGTCTCCCCGAGGGTCTGCTTTTGGTTGGGGGTGACTTTAATGCGGTGGTCTCGGGGATGTGTGATCGTCACCCTCCCAGGGAACTGCCGAAGGCCCAGACTTGGTTGAGTGACTTCCTGGAGACGCTGGGGCTCACTGATTGCTGGCGATTGCTTCACCCGGGGCAGTTGCAATATACCTATCATTCTGGTGCTCATGGTAGCCTCTCGAGGTTAGATCACATATTACTGCCCTCGGCCCATGCATCCCTCATACGGGAAGTTAAACATCTGGCACGGGGTATCTCGGACCATTCTCCGCTTTGGCTGGTGGTTGATGCACGGCAGGGTTCAGCAGGCCGAGTGGCTCTGATTAATCCCTGGTATTTGAAGGACCCCAGGGTCAGGGCTCAGCTGGTTAAAACACACGATTGTTATTTTGCGGAAAATGTGGGCTCTGTCTCCTCCCCTAGTTTGCTTTGGGAAGCTTACAAGACTGTCATTCGTGGCCAGGCCCTCTCGTTGATTGGTAGCGTGAAGTTGGCCAATCGTGCTGAGATGGTTCGCCTTGAGGGGGAGGTCACGGCCCTGGAGGAGTGCTTGGAATCTGGGGTCACCGCTGAGGGGTTGCATCTACTGGAGTTGAAACAACATGAATACAGGGCTTTGGTCACTGAAGC
The DNA here is from genome assembly GCF_964261635.1 of Lissotriton helveticus. Taxonomy (NCBI): domain Eukaryota; kingdom Metazoa; phylum Chordata; class Amphibia; order Caudata; family Salamandridae; genus Lissotriton; species Lissotriton helveticus. The sequence continues at coordinate 1,163,903,329 of NC_136059.1, forward strand.
TGCTAAGGAAATGGGAAGGGAACAGCAGGGCCGCCTGTATGATGTGGGTGATAAGGCTGGGAAACTACTTGCTTGGCTGGATAAGAGGGAGAATGCAAGTCGTGTCGTCCCTGTGATTGTTGCGAAGAATGGAGAGTGTTGTACAGACCCTGCTGATATTGTTGCATGTTTTGCCGATTATTTCCGCGAGGTGTATTCCCAGGTGTCTGATCGATCAGAGCAGGACTCCCACCTGCTATTGCGTGATATTGCGCTTCCCAGATTGCCTGACATTGATAGAGATGCTCTGGATGCTCCGCCTACTGTGGACGAGATTGCCGCTGCTGTCCGTTCGGTCCGATCCGGCAAGGCTTCGGGCCCTAATGGGCTCCCTATTGAGCTATATAAACTACGCCCGGACTCGCTAGCTCCTCATCTGCGCTCTATGTTTCTTGAGTCTTTGGAGGTGGGTTCTCTCCCACCAGACCAGAGACTGGCCACTATTGTCGTAATCCACAAGGATGGTAAACCTCGGGATTGCTGTGCCTCTTTTAGACCCATTTCGTTGATTAATGCGGAGCCTAAAATCTTGGCCAGGCTGCTGGCGACCCGTTTGGCGACTGTCATTGGGGATCTGGTTCACCCGGATCAATCCGGCTTTATACCGCATCGCAATACGGCGCTTAACCTCCGAAGGTTGCATGGCGTCCTGGCACGGGCCGAGACACTACGTGACCCCGCCATCTTGGCGTCCTTGGACGCTACGATGGCGTTTGATACAATAGAATGGCCGTATTTGTGGGCGGTTCTTGCCAAGTTTGGTTTCGGTCCGGAGTTCGTTCGATGGGTCAAATTGCTTTACGCCGGTCCCATGGCTCAGGTGGTGGTCAATGGTCGGGTCTCAGCACCCTTTGCACTGGGCAGGGGGACGCGACAGGGCTGTCCCCTGTCCCCCTTGTTGTTTGCTCTCGCCTTGGAACCGCTGGCGGCCTGGTTGAGGTGGGAGCCGTCCCTGAGGGGCATTAGATGGAATTCGGGGTTTGAGGACCGTGTATCTCTCTACGCTGATGATATTCTGCTGTATCTTACATCTCCCCGTAAATCCCTCATTGTGCTGTTCGATGTCTTAACGTCCTTTTGCAAAAACTCGGGTCTTGTCATCAACTGGTCGAAGTCCTGTATATACGTCCTGTCGGGTGCCGCCCCCCTTCTGCCAAGTGGTTGTCCTATCGCGATAGTGAAAGATGGATTTAAATACCTAGGCATTTTTATCACTCTGAAACCTGAACTGCGGTTTGACCGTAACTTGCTGTCCCCTCTTCAGCGCCTTCGGGCAGATGTTGTCGCTTGGGGGAAACTTCCTCTCTCTCCCCTAGGTAGGGCGGCATTGTTTAAGATGATGTCACTGCCCCGCTTCCTCTACGCATTGCAAAACACACTTGACGTTGTCCCGGCTACATATTTCCGTGAGGTTGAGAGTTTACAGAGACAACTGGTGTGTGGGTGTAGGCCCCGGATCGCCATTGCTAAACTGTCGCTCCCGTGGTACGACGGTGGAATTGCTTTGCCTGATATCCGCCGCTATTATTGGGCGTCTCAATTGGGGGCAATAAATCATTGCATGTATGGCCCTTTGCCGAATCCGGCCTTCGAGATGGACAAATGGTTGTTACCGGGGGGTGACTACAATAGAGCCCTCTACTCGAAACTCACCCCTCGAAACGTGACGGGCCCCACTAGGACGGCTGTCCAGGTGTGGAGACATGCATCCATGGCGCTTGGGTGGACTGATAAATTGACTCGTGCCACCCCACTGTATGCGTCTGATAGACTTGGCTCACTCTGGCAGTCGAAGGGGTTTGATAGGTGGGACTTGATCGGTATCAGCAGGATTGATGATGTTTGGACTAAGGGGAGAATGAAGACGTTTGAGGAATTGAAAACCGAATACGCTCTGAGCGATCGCGAATTTTTTCGCTACGCGCAGGTCCGCCATGCGGTGCTCTCGGTCTTCCCTTCGGTGTGGAGATTCCGGAGTCGTCCCCGCTTGAGGACAGGGTACTGGACGGACATGTTCCTGATAGTACGATTTCGCTTATTTATAAAAAATTGATCAACTCCAGGTCTGATCTCCTGTTTCGTCTTAGAGAGGTCTGGATTGGTGATGGGCTGGAGCTGGACGATGAGGACTGGCAGGCGGCGATCTCCTCTCCTAAAGAGGTGGCCATCCAGGCGCGCCTTAGATTTGTGCAACTTAAAATCCTGCATAGAGTGTATGTAACTGGTCCCCGTTTGGTGCACATGGGCTTTTCTGTGGACGGTTTGTGTCGGCGTGGATGCGGTCTCCTGGGCACCTTTTTACATATCATCTGGGAGTGCCCTGAGATAGTGCGATTCTGGACCCGTGTGCACGAGGTGATGAGTGAGGTTACGGGGGTGCGATCGATGCCGGAGGCTAGGAGATGCTTGCTGAATGTATGGGAACCGAACGATTACTCCGTATCGCAGCTTCGGTGGGTGACCTTGGGCAATATGATCGCCAAAAGAGACATTGCGCAACTGTGGGGCGCTCAGGGACCGCCCGGGATTCGGAAATGGAAACAAAACATGGACTGGTGCATGTTCAGGGAAAAAACTGTATATATTTCTCGGGGTACCCCCCGAAAATGGGGGAAGATATGGACTCAGTGGAACACTTACCGTGGCGATATATGTACCCCTCCTCTTCCTGACCCAGATGTTGCACCTACGTCCCCGTAGCCCGAGGGTTCCTCCACATGCTACTGTATATTGGTTACATTTTGTTCCTTCTGCCCCCCCCCCCACCTGTGTGACTCTTTCTCGATGAAACAAACGCCCATTGGTTGACCTTCCCGCTCGCACGCCATGTAATGCAACGTTGCTTATATTGCTGTCGTTCTTTTTCTTATTCCTTGCAAGTTGTTTGTATTTGTATTATAAAATCAATAAAAAGTTAAAAAAAAAAAAAAGAGTGCAGTGGACTAGGCTTCATGAAGCCTATCCCCCACTGCAGTCTTAGACACAGGCCCCACCTTCTTTATACCCCTGGACAGACCTCTCTTCCACTACACTCTTCAATACAGGCCTCATCTCTTCTGCACCCCTAGACAATCCTCACCTCATCTGCAACCCTGAATAGACTTCAAATAATCTGCATCCTTAGACAGGCCTCAGCTTATTTACACCCTTGGACATGCGTCACCTCATCTGCACCCAGTTACCATCAATTATACTCAATACAATGAGGCCTGTCCAGAGGACACAGATGAGGTAAGGCTTGTCCAAAGGTGAGAGGAGGACAGTCCTCTTCACTGTACTCATGGACACTGAATGCTTGTACATAGGACCTGCACTGTGTGTCTAAAATGTTATTTAAAAAAACGATTTTGGTGAAAATCAATGACTTTTAGATTTTTGAGAAGGAATAAATAGTGTCTGCATGATTAAATACATATATTTCATCCTTTCACAATAATGTCACCTGTGTTACCTCAGATTAGGAAGTATATTGTGCAGATGAGGTGAGGCATGTCCAGAGGGACAGAGGAGGTGAGGCCTGTGTTCAAGAGTGTAGTGGGAGAGAGGCCTTTTCTGGAGAGCGTAGGTGGTGAGGCCTGTGTCTAAGAGTGCAGTGGAATAGGCTTCATGAAGCCTATCCCCCACTGCACTCTTAGACACATGTCTCATCTTCTTTGCACCCGTGGACAGACCTCTCTTCCACTACACTCTTCAATACAGGCCATACCTCTTCTGCACCCCTAGACAATCCTCACCTCATCTGCAACCCTGAATAGACTTCAACTAATCTGCATGCTTAGATAGGCCTCAGCTTATTTACACCCTTGGACATGCGTTTCCTCATCTGCACCTAGTTACCATCAATTATACTCAATACATTGAGGCCTGTCCAGAGGACAGAGATGAAGTAAGGCTTGTCCAAGGGTGAGAGGAGGTCAGTCCTCTCCACTGTAGTCATGGACACTGAATGCTTGTACATATGACCTGCACTGTGTGTCTAAAATGTTATTTCAAAAACGATTTTGGGGCAAATCAATGACTTTTAGATTTTTGAGAAGGAATAAATAGTGTCTGCATGATTAAATAAATATATTTCATCCTTTCACAATAATGTCACCTGTGTTACCTCAGATTAGGAAGTAGATTGTGCAGATGAGGTGAGGCATGTCCAGAGGTACAGAGGAGATGAGGCCTATGTTCAAGACTGTAGTGGGAGAGAGGCCTTTCCTGTGAAGCATAGGTGGTGAAGCCTGTGTGTAAGAGTGCAGTGGACTAGACTTCATGAAGCCTATCCCCTACTGCACTCTTAGACACAGGTCTCAATTTCTTTGTACCTGTGGACAGACCTCCCTTCCACTACACTCTTCAATACAGGTCTCACCTCTTCTGCACCCCTGGAGAATCCTGACCTGATCTGTAACCCTGAATAGACCGTTTGCTTTTTGTCATTGCTTTGTTGTTTGGTAATAGTGGTCTATAATGTGCTATTTTTTTCTTTAACACAGATTGAAATCAAGATTTCAAGAGTAAGGAAAGATGCCCTCAAGGCAAAGAAGAAGGAAAGATGATAAGCGGAAAAAATCAAAAACAGCAACGGAATTACAGCACTCCTCCACAACAAATACTTTAAAAAACAGGAAAAAAGCTCCTGGTAAGACAACTAAGTCTTTCTTACGGAACATATGTAGATCAAAAAAAAATGTTGGACAGCATGTAGAAAAAGAGAAGGAGAGGGTAAATTTGAAAAGGAAGGAGAGGCCCTCAAAAAATCTTACTACTGGAGCAGGAGAGAATAATATGTATAGGAATAGAAGGCAGAATCAGTTTAGAGACATTCGTAAACGAATGTTTCGCAATAGGGTGGTTTTAAATTTGTTAAAAAACATTAGGAAAGGTAAACAGAGAGCTGCTTTTTATAAGAAAAAGAAAAGTGTAGAGAAGATTGTTGATCAGGCTGTAGAAGTTAAGAAAAAATTATTTATTTTAATAATCAATAGAATTAGGACACTTAACAAGACAATTGATGTTTTCAAATCAAACAGTAGATGGAAAAGAGTAAGTAATCGGACTAATTTTTGTAAAGTTTTTTCAGGAGAATGGATGCACAGTTCAAGTTGTGAGCCATTTTTTAATGAGGAGAGTTACTTCCAGGATAATGATTTAGTGCATGCAGTTGACACCAGTGGTCGAGCATATGAGGTGAAAGACGGTTGTCCGATTGAAAAAGAGAAACTTGTGCCTAGAGAACCAGAAGAGGTGTTAAGTGATGAAGTTTTAGGGAGACGTACTAAGGGTCCAGTGTATACTTGGAATGTAGTAGTATTTGTACTGTGCGACAGGAATCAATTGATTTGTTTTGTAATTTCTTACGTACATATAGTAAGAAAAGTCTAAAACAAAAAATGAAGTTGTTGCAAGACTTAGATCCTTGCAGAGTGAGAGAAAACACAGGTTTGCAAGGGCATTCACTGGCTTGTCTTTCTAGAAAAGTCTGTCAGAGTGTTTTTCATCATTTTAGGATGTTAGCAGTGCATCATACCAAAATGAGGAAATTAGTGAGAATGTTGTATTATGCAAAAAGTCCAGCACTTAAGCTTAAACAATTAAACAGTGCTCTTTTGCATGGAACTGAATTAGATGTGAAGAAGATTTGTGAAGAAATTGAGATTTCTTATTTTGGTGAAAAAGAGGACAGTGTAGAAATTGACACAGAAATTCAAGGTAATGTGGAAGACAATGTACAGATTTCAAGTACAGAAAAGTTTGACCAGGAAATTACCAGGTTTAAGGTGAAATCAAGTGAAAGGCCGAATTTTACTTGTGTGTGTTGTCGCGAACTCATTATAAGCATCAAACTAGATTAGTTGATTTATACGTAAAAAGTAAAAAGATAAATAATTATGAGTGGAAGGATTTTGCAACTTATTTGTGGGTGGAGAATTGTTTTGATTTGAGTTCTGATCAGCGTATTTGTAAATATTGTTATGATAAATTAAATCAAAACAGAATGCCTGCTAGAGCTGTTCATAATAATCTGGAGTTGGTAGACATTCCTCCTGAATTGATGGATTTAAATACATATGAGTCTATTTTGATTCAATGTGTACATCCTTTTCAGGCTATTGTTCGCATGGAGCCTAAGATAGGGAACTTGCCTCCTTCAGATTTACAGAGAGGATTAAAGGGAAGAGTTGTTTATTTGCCTCTAGATTTCAAGAAACATATTGATACAATTGGTGTAGAAAAAGTGGAAGAGGAACCTCTGGTTATTCTAGTTAATGGGGTTCCGACAAAGATTAAGAAAATCTGGCAAGATTTAGTGGATGTTAGGAAAGTCAAAAAGGCAACGTTGTATTTGGTCAAAAACAATGAGTCCTACAAACATGTATGTGTTGAAGCAGAGGAAACAGCTGCAGATGAAGACAGTGATTGTTCAGCTGGCCAAATTGAAAAAGTTGATGTATCAAGAAGTGAAGAAATATGTGAACATTATACTGTTCATCCTTTGCAATCCAAAGAAGTGATGGGGAATGCAATTGACTTGTTTCAAATGAAAGCAGCAAAAGGAAGTCCCATTAGTGTATGGGAAGAAAGTTTGGAAGCTCGTTGTTTTCCACATTTATTTCCAACAGGTCAAGGTGGACGATATGACGATCGACCACTTCAAATTCCTGCATCTGAATATCGAACTGTAAGATTATATGCTGAAGATCCAAGGTTTCGTCAATGCATTCCCTATTTGTTTCATCTACTTTATGAAAGTGACTTGTCTGGGCTTTCTTATGCAGTAAACCATATACTGAAAAGTGGAGCACATCTGCAAAATGTTTCGGCGAGGGACTTTATGGAGAAAGTAAATCTGCAAGATAATATTTTGGAATCTCATTTAATCAATCTCATGGCATGTCAGCGTGGTACCAATGAGTATTGGTACCGTCGTCATGGGGAATTGAAATGTATGCTAAGAAACATAGGAACTCCTACATGGTTCCTCACTCTTAGCTGTGCTGAGTATGCATGGGACGACTTACTTCAATTTCTACGAGAGGCAAATGCAAATATACAAAATATAGAATTCAAAACTGCTGGAGAACTGTGTTCTTTGGATCCAGTGAATGTATGCAGATATTTCAATCATAGATTTGAAGCTATGATGTCTTTTATTACCAACAAAAAAAATCCTCCCCTTGGAGAGGTTTTGGATTTCTTTTGAAGAAAGGAGTATCAAGCGAGAGGTGCTCCTCATATACACATGTTGTTGTGGATTAAAGATGCACCCAAATTTGGAACAGATTCGGATGAGACAGTGATGAGCTTCATTGAAGAGTATTCAACATGCGCTGTTCCGAAAACTACCGAAGAACACAGTTTAAGGCAACAAGTTTTACGCTTTTAATCCCATCGTTGTGGAAAGTACTGTCGTCGAAAATTCAGAAACAAGGACAAGTTCTACACAAAATGTCGTTTCGGCTTTCCACGACCAGTGATTTCTAAAGGAAGAGTAAATAATTTGATGTCTTCTTTGCGACATACTGTGACGAGGAAATCACCAAAAAATACATACAATTTAAAAAGAAACGAAGAGTCCAAGTACATCAACGACTACAACCCAGTGATTTTGTCCCTGTGGAATGCTAACATGGATATTCAATTTGTTGCTGACAACTCTATTGCTGTGGCTCTATATGTGACGTCTTACATCACAAAAAAAGAAAAGACAGAACTGAAGGAAATGTGGGAGGACATTTCACATGAAAAGAGTCTAATCAAGAAATTATATAGTTACAGTCTGAAGATGTTGTCGCATCGAGGAATTGGAGCATATGAATGTTCTGATTGATTGTCATCAGCAAGTCTCTATGCCAAATCTAGAACCATCATTTGGATAAGTCTAGGTCTTGCTGCAACACGAAACCGAGTTTTGAAATCTGTACAAGAGATAGAGTATTTGGTGGAGATAGAACCAGAAAGTACAGATATTTTGAAGACAAACATGTTGGATACATACTATCCAAATAGAAGTCCTCACCTTGAGAACGCTTGTCTCTATGAAGTTCTGCAAAGATATATTTATAAGAGGAACATCAGAGAAAATATCAATAATGGAATATAAGCTGTCATTGGAAGTGAAGGATGTCTAGTGAAACAGAGAAAAGGTCATTTGATTAATCATCGAAAATTGAGTTGTGAAAATCCAGACAAAAGAGAATTTTACTATTTGGCTCGTTTGCAACTCTTTAAACCAAGGCGTACAGAAGAGGAACTACTTGGAGATTTTCTCTGTTATGAAGACTCTTTTAATGCAACCAAGGATACCAAAGAATGTCCTGTTTTTCCAAATTATCTGCAAATGTTGAATGAAGAAATGGAGCAAGAAGCAACAATTGCTGCAGAGATTGCGAGAGACAGTTCTCAAGACAGTCAGAGTTCTGCTTCATTGAGTCAGGATCCACTAGGAGGACCAATTATCCAAAATGAAGCTGCCACTGCCATGGATGAGGTGGACAGAGCTATGGAGCAAGCTCAAGAGGATGTAATTAATTTAGAAGATTTGGTGAAACAATTAAACCTTGAGCAGAAACAGATATATGACGAAGTCACAGAACAGGTTGAACATGGATTCAGTCATGAGAAGAAAGAGTGCTCATGTACATCATTTAAGCCTGTCCAACTGTACGTGAGTGGAGAAGCGGGAACTGGAAAAAGTTTTCTGATTAAAGCAATTGCAACTTATCTGCAGAAAAGGACTGAATCACCACTGTCTTGTGTTGTTACCGCCCCAACTGGGCTGGCAGCACATAATATTAAAGGGATTACTTTACATCGTTTACTGATGCTGCCAGTGGAGCATGATAACAAATTGCAATACCACAAGCTATCTGGAGATGCATGTTCCGAAGTTTGCAGAGTCCTGAAGAAAATGAAACTTCTTATCATTGATGAAGTAAGCATGGTCTCAAATCTAATGCTCGCTTTTGTGCATTTGAGAATGCAAGAAATTCTTAGAACAGATTACAGTGAAAGGTCAACCAGTGTTTAAAATGGTCACGCATGAAGATACCAGGAAGTGCCTAGGAAGCATTGGAAATGTTAATATATGGTTACATTTCAAATATGCAGAACTACTCCAAAATATGCGGCAGGCAAAGGATGAAGATTATAAAAATATTCTACAAGATGTAAGAATCGGAAAAATAAGTCATCGTGGGAAAGAAGCTTTACATGGACGATTAATTTCAAATTTGTACTCAAATGAAAACATTCTTCCAGAGAATATTTTTAAGAAAATTAACGAGAAGAAATCTGGCAGATGTTTGATGCCTACTCTGAAAGAATGTTCCATGTTCAACAACAAAATGTTAAAGTTAGAAAATGAAGAGATAGTGAAACTGGAAGCTATAGATAAAATAGAGCATATGGGAGCAACAATTATTTTGTCAGAAAATTTGAAATCAAAATTGGATTCATTAGAGAAGACTATATCTAAAACTGCTGGTTTTGAAAAGACTCTGAATGTGTGTTTAAATTGTCGTATCATTTTGAGAAGGAATTCAAATGTTGAAAGAGGTCTGGTAAATGGAGCAATGGGTCATGTTGTTGGTTTTGTGAATTACAAAAAAAGAGATGGAATTGAAATTTAAAAAATTAAATTTGATGGCATTGAGGAAATAGAACAAATTTGTCGTTGTTCAGCTAGATTTTTGCTTGTGAAAGACTTATATGTTCGCCGAAAACAGTTTCCTGTTTGTTTGGCATATGCAGTGACAATTCATAAATCTCAAGGTTTAAGTGTAGATAGTGCTTTGGTGAACATTGGAAGTTCTGTGTTTAAAGAGGGTATGGCATATGTGGCATTATCACGAGTCTGAACTTTATCAGGATTGTACTTGATTGAGTGTGATGAAACAAAGATGTGTGCTGATCTAGATTGTGTTAAAGAATACAATAGGTTAAGAAGAGAGTATGCTCCACATTTGCCTCAATATCCTCTGTTTGAAAAACGTGTGGTAGGCCGAAAAAGAAGAAATGAGAATAATTGCAGTGAGGTACTAGCAAAAAGACAAAAAGTAGATGAAACTGTAATTGTAAGCAGAAGGAAAAAGGATTCTGTTGAAGATGTTGTTGGATTTCAGTTTGAAAACAGTTCTGGTGTCAACTGCTATGCTAATGTAGTAGTTAATGTTGTTTTTTTTCTTCAAAATTTACAAGAACATATTGTTGAAAATCGGGATCAAACATTCTGCTGTTTATTGATTTCTGTGTTTGAGAAATTTAGCAGTGATAGAGCAAAAATAGAAAGTGTTTCAGAAATTAGAAATCTTCTAGACATATGTTCTGGTCAAAATCAATTTTCACAGATTATTCAGCAGGATTGTCAGGAATTTTTAATGTATATGTTTGATGTATTGGAAGATGAAGGAGTAGATATAAAAAATCTTTTTAGCCTTTTTTATCAATGGCAGCATGAGGCAAGATGGCGACCGCACCGGTCGTGTGAGCTAGCTGCTCTGCCGGACCTCGCGGACTTTGGCGTCTTCGGTTGAACTGCGGGCGGAGAAAAAACCTCAAGAAACCGAGGAACAAGTTCTGCATAAGCATTTTTTTTCCATTATTGGGAACTGTGCTCATGTACCGCAGGAGTGGGATTGCGAGGTACAGAGCTTGAGGTGGGTCTGCGGCGCTACGGAGGCCACGGAGGCTGGATCAGCAAGACGGCAAGATGGCACACCTGTGCTCACCGCAGCGTGGGAGCCAGAAGGTAGCAGAGCGGAGCAGAGCGGAGCTGGAAAGAGCCGCGAGCCGCGATTAAATAATAACGGAGACACGGCTTATTTTTCAATGGATTACCAATGTCATTGACCGAACTCTGAATTTGAACATTTCAATTGATATCGGTAGCTGTTCTTGTGGCCTGCCTCGAACCTGGCATTAACACTTACTTATCGTTATCAGCAGCTGTGCTCGTGTTTGTTAGCAGGAAAGGCAAGGCGGCTGTGCTCGTGTTTGGTAGCAGGAAAGGCAAGACGGCAAACGGCACACCTGTGCTCATTGCAGCTTGGGAGATAGAAGTTTGCAGATCGGAGTGGGGAAGAGCTGCGGTCTCAAGAATTGATAAGCACCTGCGAGAAATGGCGCCTAAGGGGAAAAGAGGCCGTGGACAGCCCGCTGCTGGGACCAGGACCGAGACCGAGACACAGGATGAGAGTCAAAATTCGAGAGCAGACAACGTGGCTTTAACACCAACGCAGAAAACCCCGACTAGAGGCAACAGTCGTGTGGAGACACTGGCCAACGAAACTGGAAAGTCTGCTAGAGGTAATTCCCGATTTCCTGGTAATGAGCTGGAGAGTGCGGTGCAGGGAGCATGTAATAATGCTAAGACTGTTAAAGCTACCACTAAAAGTATTCCTGAACTTTTTAACACTTTAAAAAATAAGGAGACTCTTAGGGGCACAAAGAATAAACCAAACCAGGTTACTGATAATGGTAGTGAGAGCATCCCGGTTGAATCTGTTGTAGCTTTGATACAGCGCGTTGAAATTAGTCAGCTGGCGCAGGGAGGCTGTGATAATGCTTTTACTGAAGAGGCTCAGCTATATCTTGATGAAGGAGAAGGATTGTGTGAAGAGAATGAGAAGCAGCCGGCTGAAACCGCTATAGTACAAGAACCTATGGGTAATACTGGTAATATCGGCCCCCCCGAGGGTAACATTCCTGATAAATATATTGAGAGCATAGATTCTGTAGAATTCTACTCTTTATCAGAGCATTCTATTTCATCCACGGAAGATCTTGCCCAACAGTATGCCGAGCAAATGAGTATGGCTGAAGGAAGCTTGGATGGTAGTTATGAGACTGAAGGGGCGAACTCAGAGCAAACTGAGGGCCAGTCTAGGCAAACTGTCCGCCGACTGCGGATGACACAGCTTGAGGATTTTGATCATACCAGGGCTGCCTCACAGACCGACGAGGAGCAGGGTGATGAGATATCACTTGAACTCATTTACAAGACTATGATGAGACATAGTGAGGAGCACAAACAAGATAGCCTAAGAGTGCAAAATTCATGCAAGAAATTACAAAGCTCTGTTAGACGGCTGGCTAAATCTCATGCGGAATTCTTGGGAAGAGTTACTGAGGCGGAGACGCCTATAGCGACTTTGGAGGATGAGGTAGTTCAACAGAAGAGGATCATAGCTGAACAACTCACTCACAAAGAAGAGATTAATTGGAAAGTTATTGATCTAGAAAATCGTTCGAGGAGAAATAACTTGCGATTCCTACAAATAAAGGAAGGAAAGGAAGGGACAGATCCTCGTGGTTTTATAGTTGAGCTTCTTAAAAAATCATTCCCAGACTCGATTCGATGGGACTGGGATCGGGAAGTTGAAAGAGCGCATCGGTTCCCATTTAACATACGAGTCACTAATTCGGAACAGCGAGATCAAAGACCAAGGGCTTTATTAGTGGCATTCAACAGTTTTTTAGCGCGAGAGGAAGTGTATAAGAAAGCAAGACCGGATAAAAAAGTCAGCGCATTTGGTTGTGAATATTTTGTCCGCCCAGACTTATGTAAACAGAGATGGCAAATGCGACAGCTTATTCCCCTCTTTCAAGCCAAAGGAGCTCAGGTCTACCTTATGTTTCCTGCTAAAATGAAAATTGTTCATAAGGAGCGCACTCACTACTTTAGAACATCATTGGCAGCTAAGACCTTTCTGGACTCATTGTAACCTGACTTATCTAAGGTGTAAGCCTACATAGTGAAAAGTTTACATAATGATTATACCATACCTTCAGAGGCTTATCTAAGAGGTGGGTAATTATGTATATTGTTTAGCCTACAGGCTAACTCGAAGACGCATTTGAGTATACTATGTCTTTTTTCTAAAATTAGCATTCAGTCCGGGGGCGAAGGCAGGGAAATGGGGCAAGCTCACAATCAAGAGGACCATAAGTCCTAACGCCTCAACAAAGGGTACGGGAGGGGGGAGGGGCACTTTAGTCTGGGGGGGTGTTGAGGGTGGCACAGTGGGGTGCTGTGGGGAGGAAAAGTGGGGAAAAACTGTTCTTGGGCACTGCGAACTACAAAGTGAGAAGTCTACTTTTGATTTAATTTTGGCACGTGTATCACGCTTTCTGATTCAAATGAGTGTATAGAAATGATTTGGATTTTGAACATGAATCGAAATATTAGAATAAAGGTAATTTTATTTCGAATTCTTCAATGGCAACAAAACGCTTAAGAATATGTTCTCTAAATGTATCAGGACTTAATAATGTGAACAAAAGGCAGAGAGTGGCTGCTGAATTAAAGTATATAGGACCACATATAGTATGCATTCAGGAGACTCATATACCTTGGTCCAAGAGATTGGTCTTAACAGAATTGGGATATACACTTGTAGTCGCTACGGGTCAAACTAGCACGATTAGGGGTGTAGCCACTATGGTTAAAGGGGACTTTGCTGTAATAGGTAAAACTCTGGCGGATAAAAAAGGTAGATGGGCAATAGTGGAAATAAGTGTAGACGGTAAGAATCTAACGCTTTGCAATATCTACGGATCAAATTTAGATGACCCAGAGGTAATAGCGGAATTGAACACTGAGCTAACTACATGGGCTCAACCCATAATTATTTGTGGGGACATGAATATAAATTTGACTAATACTGCTATAAAGGAAGGGCGGGCCATGTATAAGGGCCGCAAACCAAAAGTATTTAAGGCATTGGCTAGCTTGATACAAGATCATGGGTTAGTGAATGTCTGGGGACAACTTAGATCACAAGATAATGGCTACACGTTCTACTCTTACCCGCATAAAAAATTAGTCAGGCTTGATTATTTCTTCTCCCCTATTTCAATTACATCAGGTGCAATTATTTCAATATATCCTAGAATAACATCTGATCGCTCCCCGTTATTATTAGAGATTGATATGGGTTTAAACAAACCCAGACAAACTAGTTTTACATTTGATAGGAAGCTAATTTTTAACGAGGAGTTTCAAGAACATATAAGAAAATGGATAAAGTTATATTTTGAAGAGAATGAGGGATCCAGCTCACAAGCCATAATATGGGATACTTTTAAAGCTGGATTTCGGGGAGAATGTATAAGTTTTTCATCTAGGGCCCGGAAAAAAGCCAAATCACAGCTAGATAGCTTATATGATCAATTAATTTTGTCGGAAACATTATTAATGCAGGAGATAATTAACAAAGGGCCAAGTCTAATTGAATTGGAGGATAAGGTTGCTAGGGATAAAGCGAAAATAACAGGTATCTGCTCTCAGGAAAATGCTAGGAAGTATCTCTCTTTAAAAATGGATACCCATGAATATGGTGAAACAATTGGGAGAAGGCTGGCGATTCAATTACGCATTAAAGAGTAGGCCAGAAATATTGCTCAAATGAGAGATTCTGAAGGTACGATACAATCGGCACCACAAGAGATACTTAAAATTTTCCAACGATTTTACTCTGAGCTATATGAGGGACCACTTTGTTCAGGATTAAATTGGAATATACTATTTGCAAAGGGCCTAAAAAAGGTGGACCCCACCGTCTCTTTGGGCCTAGAGGATATAATTACAGAGGAGGAGCTGTATAGAGCTGTTAATAGTTTAGCAAAGGGTAAAGCCGCTGGTCCCGACAGACTACCAAGTGAAATATACTTACAATTTTATCATGATATCAAAAAAGAACTTCTAAAAACAGTGAGGGAAGCACAGGTGGGGAATCCCCCAAGAACATGGGCGGAAGCTACTATTGCCGTTTTTTGTAAAAAAGGGAAAACGGCAGATTGTGTAGGGTCATATAGACCGATTTCGTTGTTAAATTCTGACAATAAAATTTACTCTAAAATTTTAGCTAATCGGCTGTCAGATTGTATTACCCCTTTAGTTTCACAATATCAACACGGATTTATCCCTAGAAGGGGGACGACAGAACATGTAAATACAGTTATATCTCTTTTTGATACGGCTTCAGTATATAAGAATGATTTAGCGCTGATTCTGCTGGACGCGGAAAAAGCGTTTGATCGTGTGCAATGGGAGTATCTTTGGCAAACAATGAGTAAAATGGGATTTGGGGGAAGATTCATTGGAGCAATACAATCTATGTATTTAAAACCAGTAGCAAAGATATCAGTCATGGGCCAACTTTCTGATAAAGTCATTATAACACGAGGTACACAACAAGGTTGCCCGTGCTCTCCTCTCTTATTTGCTCTCTACATAAACCCTTTTATTGAGTTATTAGACCAGAATATTTTGATCACCCCTTATAAAGTCCAGAATCTTTATTTTTCGGTGTTTGCATACGCCGATGACATAGCAGTGGTAACAACTAATCCTGCAATAGCAATTAAAGAAATTGAACGATTAGCACAGATATTTGGACTGATAACAGGTTATAAATTGAACGAGACCAAAACTCAAATTCTTTGTTCTGATACAATTGTTTGGGCTGATAGTAGGGTGGTTAAAGAGGTGACCTATTTGGGAATTCTAATCAGGGAAAATATGGCGGAAATTGTGCAAGTTAATTGGAATACTTTAATGGTAAAAATTACGGCATCCCTGGATAGATGGGAAAGGCTGTATTTAACTATCATTGGAAGATCAAATGTGATAAAAATGAATATACTGCCAAAGGTATTGTATTTGTTTAGATCAATACCTTTAGAAATCACTAAGGATAAGATACAGAACTTGCAATCTAAATGCGGGAAATTTATATGGAGCCCGGGGAGACCTAGAAGGGCAATGAAATATATGACGTTGCCAATTTTAAGGGGAGGAATGGGGGTACCTGATTTTTTCCTTTATTATGTTACTTGTTTTTTATTGAAAATGAAAATTTTAATAACAGGAGTTATTGAAATGGATGATGTTAACATGCCAAATATTTTTGATATGCAGTTGGGGTCTAATGCAAAACTTATTTTTGTAAAAGAAATTGATGGGAGTTATTTCAAGCGAACAAGGTTCAGGGTAATCATGGGGGCTTTCAAGGTTTGGAAATGGTATATGAAAAATATGGAATTTTCCAAGAGTCTCATATTACACTCCGTTTAATGCACATAGGATTTTACCAGGCATTTTTTCTGATGTAATGGCTAATAAGTGGCAGCAAAAAGGTATTAAGACGTTAGGACACATGGTTAACATAAATGGAAAGTGTAAATCTTTTGAAGAGATCAAGGATGAATATTTACTGCCTAGATGGTATTTCTTTAAATACCTCCAAATACGGGATTATTTAACTCGAAGGGGTGGGAGTTTAAATCAACATCAAGCTATTGAAGAAATACGTAGATCAGCTAAAATTGGAGTAATTTATCAATCCTTGATCCCTGCTAAAAAAGACGACATAGATAGAGTGCAGTTGAAATGGAGAGAGTCGTTAGGTGATTCCGAGATTAATATAGAAGATCTGTTAATCTTATCTAAGGAAGGACTCATGTCGGCAAATTTGAAAGCTCAGTTCTTTAAGTCACTATATGATTTATATTATACGCCCAAGAGAATGGCGAAATGGATATTGGGAAGTCAGGGTAAATGCTTCCGTTGTGGTGAGGAGGATGCCGGAGCGATACATGTTTTTTATAATTGTCTTAAGTTAAAGGGATTTATTGAGCATCTGGAAAAGTTTATTTCTTTAGTGATTAAAACAACAATAGCTATTTCTCCAGCAATGATGCTGTTAGGAAAAATACAGAAAGACAACAACTTGGATATACTTTTTTCACACCGGCATTTTATTTTTTTTGCAATGACAGTGGCACGCCTCTGTATTGTCAGGGAATGGCTACAGGAAAAACCACCGGACTTTCTGCAATGGCGTGCTAAAATGCTGAGCTTATATAATTTGGAGCGGAGTTTATTCTCAATCAAAGGATCAAGGAAAAAAGACTGGGCATCAAAATTTGGGGCTCCTTCCGAGACTATTATGAGTCATGAATTTGTCTCTCTTGAAAGCTAAAATATATATAACTTGGACCCTATTTTGGACTTTATTATTGCATGATGTATAGGCTGATAGCCAACTCGAGATGTGTTTGTTAGTTTGCTGTGCTAAGAACAATAAAATTAAAAAAAATAAGGATTGTCAGGAATTTTTAATGTATATGTTTGATGTATTGGAAGATGAAGGAGTAGATATAAAAAATCTTTTTAGCCTTTTTTATCAATGGCAGCATGACTGTGACAACTGTACTTTATCAAGTAGTACTAGAATAGACACTGAAAGATTTATATATTTGAGTTTACCAGACTGCAAATCAGTGCCTTTTAATAATCTCGTGAAAGCAGCTGATCACAATATGGTGTGTACCCAATGTAAGTCTGCAATGCTGTCCACATTATTTTTACAAAGTTATGGTAAATATGTGATTTTAATGTTCCAACGATGTAGACCTGATGGAAGTAAATTGTCAACTTCTATTAAAAATGTTGTGGCTTCTCAGTTATCAATTTCAGGAAGAACCTTTGCAACTGTAGCAATTATTTATCATGACGGTCCTTCAACAACATCAGGGCATTACACATGCTATTTAAAAAGTTGTAAAGGTTGGACCCTTTGTAATGACACTCATTTGACTTTCAAACAACGTTTGCCTTTTGACTTAAAAAATTCATATCTAGTGTTTTAGAACCAAAATTTAAGTAAAGGTAATTGGCCTATGAAGACAGGAGAAGTTAATAAAGGTTAGTTTGCTGTTTAAAATTATATTCTGAGTAAAAGTGATCAAGATAATATAAAAAATTGAGTTGTCATATAGGTACTGTAAGTGGATCTCATAGTAAGTGATATCAGTATTATGGGAAATGATGAACATGAGTGAGTCAGAGATGGAATTACGAAAATTTAAATATAGTGAAAATGTTGTTTGAGCCTTTCTTTCAGAACGTCAGAAAAACGGTAATTTTAGAGTTTGTTTTAATTAATTTGAAAATATACTGGTACATCTGACACTATTTGGCCTTAAGGAATGGTGAAGGAATGAGCAAAGAGTTATGACTGAACAGAAGGAGTATATGAAAATAATGAAAATATTTCAGATGTTCTTCAAAGTTTTCTTCTAGAAAGTCGATGAAATGGAATTTTTAGAGAACAGCAGAGTACTTTCCAACGAAAAGGACCTTCATGATATACTATTTGGCCTAAAGGAAAAGTAAGTGAATCAAAAATTAGTGTACATTTGTTATTTTTAGGTTTAGATGGTTTTTTTTAAAACACAATCTTTTTGATTGTGTTTTTTTTCCCCCCTGTTATATGATGAGTAGTTTGAACTCACTTTTTTAAGTGAAATTCAATATATTCTGAGAACAGCAAAAATAAACTATGTAACATGTTGTACAAGTTAATCTATAGTTTGTATTCTGTAATTTAAATTATATTCCCATTGTCTCACACTCACTTTCCTTTTTCCACCCTCTTTCAGCTCTTTTTACTCACTTATAATGTCTTTCTTTCACTCACTTTCAACCCCGTTCTTTTACTCCACTTCTTTCACAACCCCTCATTCTCATTTCAACTGTCTGCATCCCCTCTCTCCCTTGTATAACTTTTCAGCTTTCAGTCTCTCTGCTTTACTTCCCTTTTCCGTATTTTCCTCCTTTGCTCTTTTAGTAATTCCTCTTTACTCACTCAGCAGTATTGTCGCACTCTATCACTATAAATCACCCACTCTCCCTCGCTTTTCTTTGTTTGCTCCTTTCTTTTGACCTCTTCTCTCTATTTTCCGTTCACTACCTCTATGTCCTCAGTGCCTCACTCTCCTTGTGTTATGTTCACTTGTGTTTATCTACCTTCTATCATTTCTTTTACAACAACTTCACTGCTCCTCTCTCATCGTTCTTCATCCCATTTATTTTACTCTGGTTCCATTACTATCCCTCATTTCCTTTCTTTCAGTGTCCTTCTCTTTACTTTCATCACCAAATCATTTTCTCTCAGTACCACTGTGTTAGTCCTCTTCTCCTCTCTTTCTTTTTTTGCTCCCTTATTCATTTCCTTTGCTCACTCATTGTACTCCACCTCACTCAGTTTTTCTCTTAGTGTGTCTGTCTACTAACTTCCTCACTCCATTTCCCTCAATCGTTGTATATTATCCTCTCTCCCTTCATCCCTTCACTCTATGACTGTTCTTCACTTACTCTCAGTTATCTTCTATTCCTCATTCTTCTAAATGCATCCTTAATTAGACTCTTTTCCGTCTCTGTCATTATCTTTTTACTTACTACTGTTTCCTGATTTAGTTTTGCTAACTCACATTGTTTTAGTATCTTTCTTACCTTCAGTTCATTTCTCTGTTCTTCTCTTCCTCTCTGTCAGTGAATCTATATGTTTTACTCTTAGTAATTTGCTCTCCTTCTATTTCTTTTTCTCTCTTTTTGTCCTTCTACCTTACTTTATTTCCCTTTCTGTGTCCTTCACTCTAACTTTATTTCTAAATACACTGTTATGATTTTTAACCTCTTCATTTGTAATTTTTCATTTAAAATACATAGTTTACTAATTATAACTTATTTTTTCTTCTCTCTTTAACAGATACAAAGTGTAGTAAAAAAATGTAATTAAAGTTACATTTATTATATGGTAAGTGTGACTAAAAAAATGTAGTTTGTCATCACCCTTTGCTTTAACCTCACTAATATTTTTTCAACCAACCTCACTCCTGTTTCTTTACTCTGCTTCCCTCACTTATTCTTATTCTCCATGTTTATTCCCCTTTCCCTATTTCCCCTCTCATATTCAACTTCTTTCAGTCCCCATTCTTTACTTCACTTACCCTCTGTTCCCTTCCTTTGCTTCTTCACTCATTCTCTTTTTCTTAATTATTTACTTCACTCCTACACACACACCTCATCCCCCTCCCAACACATACACACACCTCTGACATACACCCCACACACACACCACACACACACCTCATACACACCCCCACACCCACACACACACTCCTCACACACACACACATTCCATACACACACATACATCCCACACACATACCCCCCACACCCACACACCCCTCAAACATATCTCACACACCCTCACCTCCACCCACACCGAAACACCCCACACACCCACAGACACACCTTACACACCCACACCCCGCCCTACACCCACTGACTCTCTATAAGTCACACACACTGCATTACTTACCTTTCTTTGCTGCTTCACTCAGACCCATTCAGGCACTGTTTCCATTACTCTCTCTGTCCTTTCTCTTTGTCACTCCCCATGTCTTATCCTAATTCAATTTTTCACCCTCTTTCACACCTCTTTACTTACACTAACTGCTCTTTTCTCACCCTCCCTCACCGTTGTTCATTTATCCCGGTTCCGTCACTACCCTTCATTCCCCATTTTTTACTGTCCTTTCTTTTTCTTTCAACACCCACTCACATTCTCCCACTATCTCCACTTTAGTCTTCTTCCTCTCTCTTCCCTTCTTTCGCTCCCTTATTCATTTTACTTTTCTCACTTTCACCCTATTACACCTTCTCTGTTTTTTACTATGCAATAAACAATCCCTCTGTGTTTCTCCCTCTAGCTCTCTTTCTCTTAACATTACTCTCTTTGTGTTCTTCCCTCATGCTAACTCCTTCATAAATTTTTTTTTTGGGTGCGCGCCCCGGTGCGCGTACCCTAAGGAAAAAAAATTGACAGAGATTCTTTAAAAATATAGGTTTATTTTTATAAATTAAAGGTAGTTCTAAAAAGAACTGTTTTTTTTCTTCTTTTTGTTGTTTTATATTTTTTTAATGTTTTTTTGAACATTTTGTACTTTTTTGGGCTATTCTGAACAGTTTTATATTTTTTTTGTATTTTTTATGGGGAGAAACAAAAAAAAGGGAATTGAAAATGGCTCAACTGGAGCAAAAAACAAAAAACGGAAAAAATTAGGGTTTTTTGGGGCAATTGTGGTTGTCACCAGCAAGGACGATGAGCTTTACGCTCTTTCACAATAGGAGATGAACTTACCACAATGAATACATGTAATTCGGAAATCCTCAATTCGTGGTTGAATGCAAGGCATCGTCTCCGTTGTCTCTGGTCCCGATGGAGTGGGTTGCTTTCTTTTGGAGGTGGTCCTTGAAGATTGGGGGAGGTTACTGGCCAGTTCCCTGATCTCTGCAGCAGAATAGTTGTTCGGATGCTTGCGGGTCATGTGTCTAATCATGGTATTATTACCAAAAGAATATTTCTTGTTAGGGTTCCCCCTTGAAAGTTCCATGCCACAGATTAGGCAAGTCACCTTGGCCGCATTGACTTTTTTCTTGCCCTCTGGGATAGAAAAAAACTCCCATACAATGTGTGGCCTTGGCTGGTATGGGGTATTGTCTTCATGCAGCCATCTTCTCCCCTCCTCCTCTTCCTCTTCCTCCTCCTCCTCTTCTTGACCACCAATGTAATGTTGTGGTGGTCCTCTTGGTGGTGGTGGTGGTGGTGGTGGTGCAGATGCTCCAGCTGCTGCTGCTACTGTAGCCATTTTAAAGTACAAAATATTTCTCTAAGTTGTTCAAACAGGTCTTCCTCAGTCAAAGGACAAAGTCAGAATAAGGAACAAAGGTGGGGTCTTTCATTATTTGGAAAAAAAACTGTCCTGAACCAATGAAAAGTTTTATTTTCAGGTCACATGACCCGGGCTTTCATCATTTGGAAACCAAAACTGTTCTGCACCAATAGAAAGTGTTATTTTCAGGTCACATGACCCGACGCGCTTACGCTACGCGCCCCGGGGCGCGCCCATTGTCGCGTTCCGGGGCGCGCCCGGGGGCACGTAGCGTAAGCGCGTCAGGACGTTGCGCGATCATATGCGCTCGCGTGCTTCCGGGTGTGCTTACGCTGTGCGTCACATGACGCATCACGCGGCTAAGCGATACGTCACAATGTTGTTTTCGTTCGCGGGAATAGCGCTACCGGGATGCTCACAGGTACGCGCCCCGGGGCGCGCCGTATTATTGAGCTTACCCGTGCATTCACCGGTACGCGCCCCGGGAGTGCCCCGGGGCAAAAAAATAAAATAATGATAATAATTTACATAATTATACAATATAAAATTTGTTTTAAATTTTTGTACTTTTTATACCTATAGAGATTTGCTATTAAAAAACCATTGAAATTCACTGAAAAAACCATAGTTTTTACAACAGTTATAGTTAGGAATTAGCATTTAAAAAACCTATTAAATTCACTGAAAAAACCATAGGTTTCACACCAGTTATAGTTAGCTGGAAGTTTTACTCGCATAAAACCATTGAAATTCCCACATTATAGTTAGTTGGACTCACTATAACTTGCGCGTGCAATGCATTGCTGATGACGTCACATATTACATCACTCATGACATGGTCAGTGACATCACTCATGACATCACTGATGACACCATCCTTGTGACAGAGTAACAGACCTCCTTTCACTGTAATGTAACCTTTGAAACACATATTCAAAAATAGAAACAAAAATTTTCAAAAAAATGGAGATACCCATACCAGTTACAACAACCAATTTAGTAATTCCACCATCTATATACACATCCACTCATTCACCAACAGTTCTATGTAGTCACTCATACATATACTCACTCATCATATATAGTGATACACCTATATATCCTGTTACACAACGACAGTCATCCAAAAGTTACTCACACACATACTCACACATGCAAATAAACTATTGAACATCCATTTATTTGCATATACAACTATACATACACTACCACCTTACTTCTAAGAAAACATACACATATTTACTCTGTTAAACAATCACTTATAGAAAAACATACTTACTTAAACAGGAACTCTTACAATCCCTCACTCTCACATATACTCACGTATATACATTAATATTCACATATACTAGATTAAAACATATGTAGTTACTGATAAAGACACTAGTGAGACAGTCATTCACTTTCTAACACACACATGTACACACTCATCCACCCATACAGTCCTGCACATATGCTGTCTTCAAAACACATACAAAGAGAGAGTTAGTCATTCATGCATCTATGTGCTAAGTAATACCCTCACCAAACCATATAGACACTCATACTGATATTAAAAAACATCTAATAACCCATATACATACACATTTAGCTACTCACCAACCCATGCAGCCACTTACACACAAAGTGAAACACTAATACATATATTTAAATATTTACACATTACTCTCTAATATATATATATTCAGTAAGATACACTTAATAAACCAGTTAACCAATCAATTTTTTTTAAAGAAAACATCCATGTAAACACTTATTTAAACATTTATTCTTCCATCAACTTTTACATATACATGTATAACACATATTTTTTTTTTTTAAAGACACACATTCACTGGATGATGTCATCAGTGATGTCATGAGTGATGTCACTGACCATGTCATGAGTGATGTAATATGTGACGTCATCAGCAGTGCATTGCACGCGCAAGTTATAGTGAGTCCAACTAACTATAACGTGGGAATTTCAATGGTTTTATGCGAGTAAAACTTCCAGCTAACTATAACTGGTGTGAAACCTATGGTTTTTTCAGTGAATATATATATATATATATATATATATATATATGTCATTCCAAATGCCCAAAAGCTTTGCAGGACGCACTCAGCAGCCAGCCTTCCTTTCGGCGTACCTGTGACAGCTGATCCCACACCCGGATTGTTTTTCATATGCCTTACGCGTTTCGAGACTTCGTGTCTCTCATCAGAGGCAGCTTCCACAATTGAGTTTGTAAGATGTTCCTTTTAATTGTTCACATTCATGCGTCACAAAAATGTTCACGCCCACTCAGGTTGCGTATATCATGAAATTTGCATGCTGGTAATTGTAGTCCAGAGGAACACCGCATTATTTTACCTTTAGTAGGTTCCTACTCACATTGTGTTGATAAAAGCTTGTGTTTCCTTAGTAGGATTCGGAGTGTTTTGGCCAGTAAATTTATGTCAGACTCGCTGCGCTGGTCAGGTTTGAACATGGTTTCAACTGCAGCCTCTTAAGGTCTCAAGATGGTGCGTCTTGCCACGACGAGGGCCGCCGTGTAATTTATGTCATTCCAAATGCCCAAAAGCTTTGCAGGACGCACTCAGCAGCCAGCCTTCCTTTCGGCGTACCTGTGACAGCTGATCCCACACCCGGATTGTTTTTCATATGCCTTACGCGTTTCGAGACTTCGTGTCTCTCATCAGAGGCAGCTTCCACAATTGAGTTTGTAAGATGTTCCTTTTAATTGTTCACATTCATGCGTCACAAAAATGTTCACGCCCACTCAGGTTGCGTATATCATGAAATTTGCATGCTGGTAATTGTAGTCCAGAGGAACACCGCATTATTTTACCTTTAGTAGGTTCCTACTCACATTGTGTTGATAAAAGCTTGTGTTTCCTTAGTAGGATTCGGAGTGTTTTGGCCAGTAAATTTATGTCAGACTCGCTGCGCTGGTCAGGTTTGAACATGGTTTCAACTGCAGCCTCTTAAGGTCTCAAGATGGTGCGTCTTGCCACGACGAGGGCCGCAGTGTAATTTATGTCATTCCAAATGCCCAAAAGCTTTGCAGGACGCACTCAGCAGCCAGCCTTCCTTTCGGCGTACCTGTGACAGCTGATCCCACACCCGGATTGTTTTTCATATGCCTTACGCGTTTCGAGACTTCGTGTCTCTCATCAGAGGCAGCTTCCACAATTGAGTTTGTAAGATGTTCCTTTTAATTGTTCACATTCATGCGTCACAAAAATGTTCACGCCCACTCAGGTTGCGTATATCATGAAATTTGCATGCTGGTAATTGTAGTCCAGAGGAACACCGCATTATTTTACCTTTAGTAGGTTCCTACTCACATTGTGTTGATAAAAGCTTGTGTTTCCTTAGTAGGATTCGGAGTGTTTTGGCCAGTAAATTTATGTCAGACTCGCTGCGCTGGTCAGGTTTGAACATGGTTTCAACTGCAGCCTCTTAAGGTCTCAAGATGGTGCGTCTTGCCACGACGAGGGCCGCCGTGTAATTTATGTCATTCCAAATGCCCAAAAGCTTTGCAGGACGCACTCAGCAGCCAGCCTTCCTTTCGGCGTACCTGTGACAGCTGATCCCACACCCGGATTGTTTTTCATATGCCTTACGCGTTTCGAGACTTCGTGTCTCTCATCAGAGGCAGCTTCCACAATTGAGTTTGTAAGATGTTCCTTTTAATTGTTCACATTCATGCGTCACAAAAATGTTCACGCCCACTCAGGTTGCGTATATCATGAAATTTGCATGCTGGTAATTGTAGTCCAGAGGAACACCGCATTATTTTACCTTTAGTAGGTTCCTACTCACATTGTGTTGATAAAAGCTTGTGTTTCCTTAGTAGGATTCGGAGTGTTTTGGCCAGTAAATTTATGTCAGACTCGCTGCGCTGGTCAGGTTTGAACATGGTTTCAACTGCAGCCTCTTAAGGTCTGGCTGCTGAGTGCGTCCTGCAAAGCTTTTGGGCATTTGGAGCGAGTCTGACATAAATTTACTGGCCAAAACACTCCGAATCCTACTAAGGAAACACAAGCTTTTATCAACACAATGTGAGTAGGAACCTACTAAAGGTAAAATAATGCGGTGTTCCTCTGGACTACAATTACCAGCATGCAAATTTCATGATATACGCAACCTGAGTGGGCGTGAACATTTTTGTGACGCATGAATGTGAACAATTAAAAGGAACATCTTACAAACTCAATTGTGGAAGCTGCCTCTGATGAGAGACACGAAGTCTCGAAACGCGTAAGGCATATGAAAAACAATCCGGGTGTGGGATCAGCTGTCACAGGTACGCCGAAAGGAAGGCTGGCTGCTGAGTGCGTCCTGCAAAGCTTTTGGGCATTTGGAATGACATAAATTACACGGCGGCCCTCGTCGTGGCAAGACGCACCATCTTGAGACCTTAAGAGGCTGCAGTTGAAACCATGTTCAAACCTGACCAGCGCAGCGAGTCTGACATAAATTTACTGGCCAAAACACTCCGAATCCTACTAAGGAAACACAAGCTTTTATCAACACAATGTGAGTAGGAACCTACTAAAGGTAAAATAATGCGGTGTTCCTCTGGACTACAATTACCAGCATGCAAATTTCATGATATACGCAACCTGAGTGGGCGTGAACATTTTTGTGACGCATGAATGTGAACAATTAAAAGGAACATCTTACAAACTCAATTGTGGAAGCTGCCTCTGATGAGAGACACGAAGTCTCGAAACGCGTAAGGCATATGAAAAACAATCCGGGTGTGGGATCAGCTGTCACAGGTACGCCGAAAGGAAGGCTGGCTGCTGAGTGCGTCCTGCAAAGCTTTTGGGCATTTGGAATGACATAAATTACACGGCGGCCCTCGTCGTGGCAAGACGCACCATCTTGAGACCTTAAGAGGCTGCAGTTGAAACCATGTTCAAACCTGACCAGCGCAGCGAGTCTGACATAAATTTACTGGCCAAAACACTCCGAATCCTACTAAGGAAACACAAGCTTTTATCAACACAATGTGAGTAGGAACCTACTAAAGGTAAAATAATGCGGTGTTCCTCTGGACTACAATTACCAGCATGCAAATTTCATGATATACGCAACCTGAGTGGGCGTGAACATTTTTGTGACGCATGAATGTGAACAATTAAAAGGAACATCTTACAAACTCAATTGTGGAAGCTGCCTCTGATGAGAGACACGAAGTCTCGAAACGCGTAAGGCATATGAAAAACAATCCGGGTGTGGGATCAGCTGTCACAGGTACGCCGAAAGGAAGGCTGGCTGCTGAGTGCGTCCTGCAAAGCTTTTGGGCATTTGGAATGACATAAATTACACGGCGGCCCTCGTCGTGGCAAGACGCACCATCTTGAGACCTTAAGAGGCTGCAGTTGAAACCATGTTCAAACCTGACCAGCGCAGCGAGTCTGACATAAATTTACTGGCCAAAACACTCCGAATCCTACTAAGGAAACACAAGCTTTTATCAACACAATGTGAGTAGGAACCTACTAAAGGTAAAATAATGCGGTGTTCCTCTGGACTACAATTACCAGCATGCAAATTTCATGATATACGCAACCTGAGTGGGCGTGAACATTTTTGTGACGCATGAATGTGAACAATTAAAAGGAACATCTTACAAACTCAATTGTGGAAGCTGCCTCTGATGAGAGACACGAAGTCTCGAAACGCGTAAGGCATATGAAAAACAATCCGGGTGTGGGATCAGCTGTCACAGGTACGCCGAAAGGAAGGCTGGCTGCTGAGTGCGTCCTGCAAAGCTTTTGGGCATTTGGAATGACATAAATTACACGGCGGCCCTCGTCGTGGCAAGACGCACCATCTTGAGACCTTAAGAGGCTGCAGTTGAAACCATGTTCAAACCTGACCAGCGCAGCGAGTCTGACATAAATTTACTGGCCAAAACACTCCGAATCCTACTAAGGAAACACAAGCTTTTATCAACACAATGTGAGTAGGAACCTACTAAAGGTAAAATAATGCGGTGTTCCTCTGGACTACAATTACCAGCATGCAAATTTCATGATATACGCAACCTGAGTGGGCGTGAACATTTTTGTGACGCATGAATGTGAACAATTAAAAGGAACATCTTACAAACTCAATTGTGGAAGCTGCCTCTGATGAGAGACACGAAGTCTCGAAACGCGTAAGGCATATGAAAAACAATCCGGGTGTGGGATCAGCTGTCACAGGTACGCCGAAAGGAAGGCTGGCTGCTGAGTGCGTCCTGCAAAGCTTTTGGGCATTTGGAATGACATATATATATATATATATATATATATATATATATATATATATATATATCAATCCAAACAGTTGCTTTCAAGCATACACGCACTCAGAGGTTGCTAGTTGCTGCAAAGTTTATTTGGAACCGTTACGCATTTCAACACAAACCTGTGTCTTGATGAAAACACAGGTTTGTGTCGAAACGTGTAACGGTTCCAAATAAACTTTGCAGCAACTAGCAACCTCTGAGTGCGCGTCTGCTTGAAAGCAACTGTTTAGATTTATTTAAAATTTTTCTGGCTTTTGGGTTAGCCGGTTTACGCGCCACCTGACTTTGGGAGCCGATCCCGGAAGGACCCTTCTTGTTTGTGAATATAAATATATAGGAAAAGATCAAAGCACGGAAAATATTCAAATTCGCCCGCGACAAAGAAGACTATGCTCAGGGGCGTATCTACACGTTTGCGCGCAAATTTGAAACTGCTAAGAAGTCTAAATTTGCTCAACAAACTCAGCAAATCAATCCACCCAAACAATTGGGAGCCTCAACATCGACTAATACGGATTTGAGATTAGAGATGAGCGATATTGAATCACTCACTAGTGGTTCAACGTCGGATGATGTTATGCCTGGGGCAGTAGGAGTAAGCTCAAGAATTCTCTATCTAGGGGAAGAGGTCAATTTTTTTGTGTCGGATCGGCTGCAGACACTAAGACCGCGAGTTCAACAGCAACAGAAAAAAGGTCAAGATGCAACAAAAGGAGAAGTGAGCGCCGTAAAAAACACGAAATGACCCAAAAAGCCAAAACGGCAGTTTTGGTGCAAAAATCGGTAAAAGACAATGCTATTATAAATCTCTCAATGACCACACTCACTGAGGCGGAAACACAATTACTCAGCCTTGCTCTTACATACTGCCCAGTCTCAGATTTTTCCTACACCAAGACCAGAGTGGATGTTTTCTGCTACATACGAAAAATCAAATTAATGAAATTTTTCAACATCAAAGACGGTCTCAAAGATAATGCTCCCAAAAAAGATATTCTGACCACTTCAACGAATCTTACTATACCAGCAAGAGATACAAGAACTTTCCTTACGCTACATCAACTGGCACAACATGATATGCCCAGTGTAGGTCCAGTATCGACCCAAGAGGAACTCAGGGCAGCGTCTATTGATCAAATTGGTACAAATATCAGCCCATTTAAACCCAAATCGAGCTTTATACCAAGTATGCCGAAAGACTCAATTGATACATTCCATGATGTCATTGTGGAGGACCTAAAGTAACTATACCACAAGGTCAAACATAGAAAACGGTACAAAAGCAAAAATGAACAGGATTATGCATATTTGATTGATAAACTCAGCAAGGACCACAAAATAATTGTCACCACTGCAGACAAAGGTGGAAATGTAGTAATATGGCCTCAAAGTGACTACATCAAGGAAGCAATGCATCAACCTAATGATTGCTCGTGCTATAAAAAAAACCACTATAAAAAACTACAATGAGGCCAAAGACTCTTTGAAAAAGTTACTACATAAATGGAAAAGAGAAGGTATGTTGTCCAAGCAGGAATTCGAATATCTTCATGTAGAATTTCCTGTTTTGCCAAAACATTACCTTTTGCCAAAGGTGCACAAAAATATTGTTCCTGTACCAGGTCGACCAATTATATCGGCAATCACTGGAGTTGCAGAGCACATTTCAGAATATATCGACTATTTTTTGCAAGATCTAGTCAAGGGCCTGCCTACATATATTAAAGACACTGGAGACTTTCTCAGTAAAATTAAGGGAGTTCCATTGAATGAAGAGTTTTTATTTATTACCTTAGACATCGAATCGCTCTATACGAGCATTGTGCACGAAACTGGTCTAAAGGCTTTGGAACACTTTTTGGGAAAGAGGTCTATCAACTGTTATAACCATAACAAAATGATTGTTAAACTGACTACATGGTGTCTTAACAATAATTTCTTTTTATTTGGTGGTGATATTTATCTACAAAAACGTGGTGTTGCGATGGGGGCCTGCTTCTCCCCCAGCTATGTGTGTCTTCACGTAGGGTGATGGGAGGAGCAGGTCCTTAAGCGCACCTATGGGGCCATTTTAGACAAACATGTGGTGCATTGGATGCGTTACATTGATGATGTTTTTATCTTGTGGAGGGACGATGAGGCCAGTGCCATTGATTTTATTAGTTCCATCAACATCAATCAAGAAAACCTTAAGTTTACGTCTGCTATTAAACAAATTTGAGGCAGAGTTTCTTGATGTAAAGATATTTGTACATAACGCACACCTCGCCACCCAGTCACACAGGAAGAGCACTGCTGGTAATAACATCTTACATGCCAGCAGTGCTCACCCGAGGCACATCATCAACAACATTCCCTTTGGAGAGCTTCTTCGGTTAAAGCGTATTTGTAGCACAGATGAAGACCTAGCTGTGTGTACTAATGAAGCCTTGGATAGATTCCGACAAAGGGGTTATAACAAGTCGGTTTTGAAACAAGCAGTCCAAAAGACCAAGGCTAGAACCCGTGAGTTACTTTTGGCCTCGGTAGATATCACTGATATTGATTCTGTCTCCAACTCTAACGATTCAACCCCTAGATTGATCATGACTTTTAATAGACAGGAAAGAAAAATTAGGTCTATTATTAAGCAGCGATGGCCTATTTTGAAGACAGATTTGGTTTTGTCACCCAGATTACCAGATGGACCTACCATTACTTACAGAAAGGGACCCTGTCTTAGAACCCAGACAAGCAGGGAATTTCCAGAGCTGAGCAACAAAAATAATTGGTTAACGTCCCGCCTGGGATTTACACGTTGCTTTAGCTGCAGAGCTTGTAAATTTGGGGTGAACACTACTAAATATTCCACCCCGTTCAACCCCAACATGACTTACATTAAGGGGTCATACAACTGCAAGACGGAATTCGCTGTTTATGTCCTGACATGCACCTGTGGCCTCAGATATGTTGGAAGTACGAGGCTACAGGTGCATGTCAGGATTCTTCAGCATTTGCGTGCCATTGTTAATAATGATGGTGCGTATCCCGTATCCAGGCACTTCAAAGCTATCCACAACAATAATTTGCAGTGCCTGAGCTACTATGTCATCGCCTCAGTACCCACACCACGTAGGGGCGGTGACAGGGACAAAATGCTTAGAAGACTTGAATCACAACTTATTTTAGAATTAGACAGTCGATTCCCTAATGGCTTGAATACTACTGAGGACCTTCATGTTATCTTATGAATCATTGTATTGCTTTTTGTTTTTTTTTAATATGAGTTTCCCGTTCGCTTGTCTCTCTTACTCATGAGTTTCTGAAACTGAAAGAAAGATTTTCCTTTTTTCTCTTAATATCACACAATTACACTTTTTTTACATTTTTTTGTCACTTTTTATTAGTAGCTTTTCATACAAATTTCTTGGGCACTTTATATTAAGGACATAGACATTTGGGTATAATTAGTTGTTTTAATACTTCTTCCTTCTTTTAGGTTAACCCTCTATTTCAATTTTCTTTACATCAATTGTGAGGTTCCCACTCATTATACATTCTATTTTACATATGTATTTAGCTTATGTTCATGGATTAAGTATAACAATGATTCTCCCATTTAATTGATCTCATTTGCCTATATTTTATGGTTTGGCATTTCCCTTATGACTGATTCTATTAGCCTTCCATTTATATAGATAGATTACAGAGTTTATGTAATTGTTTTTACAATAATATGAATATATAAGTTTACTATTGCGTAATTTTGCACAGAGACTTATTGTTTACATGCATTGCGTATTTTGCATATTATTAATGGCACTTTATTGCTCAAATTTGCACATTCATGTGAACTGCTTATTTGCACATATCTTTGTATGCGACATGTTGCACATATACTCTGTTTTATATAAACTATGATCACGTTTCTATAAATTTGTTTCTAAAAAGGCCATTGCATTTATGCAGATATTTCAGTCATTCTTAGTTAATTCCACTGGGCTTGAGATCACTTTCAAAACTGTCTTGATTTCGTGGACACAGCTTTTTATACAATATACAATGTATTTTATGTTATTGTATTCAGTGGGTTTCATTATTATTATTTTTGAACCGTTTGCATTGTGCATAAAGTTTTATTCGCAATTATGAATTTTAAATATACTATCGGAGGGTTTATAAATGTAAAAACAGACCGCTATACCTATACATTGTAGTGTGTCCTCTATTTCTATGATCACGTGGGGTGTTTGAAAAAAATGCGGAATACTACCACGAAAAAAATGTATTTAAGTTGTGGAGACTGAATTGTCTGACGATCTGTGAGCAAGGGCAGATGCCCGAAACGCGTCGGATCTGGTGGCTCTACTGAATTAAATCTATATGCCAAACTTTACATTGGAGTTGCATGGTCTATTTTATTCGCGAGAGCGGAGGTATTGATGACTACACTTGGTTGTATATATATATATATATATATATATATATATATATATATATATATATGTGTATATATATATATATATATATATATATATATATATATATATATATTGATACAGGTGTATTTATTTATATATATATGTATTTATAATTGTTAAAATATTTTTAAAATTGTATATATATATTGTAAATTAAAATACGAGACTATTTATGAATTTTTAAAACAACATTTTGCACTACAATAAGTGCAACAGTAGAGTTGGATAGCGGAGGTGAATACATTACTATTCCCACTCCAGCAAGTGCAACAGTAGGGAAAGTGTTGGATAGTGGAAGAGAATAATCTACTGTTCCCACTCCAGCCAGTGGAAAGGTAGATAAAGTGTTGGATAGCGTAAGGCTAAAAATTACTGTTCCCACTCCAGGGTGTGCAACATTAGGGAAAGTGTTGGATAGCGGAGGGAAATCATTTACTATTCCCACTCCAGCAAGTGCAAGTGTAGAGAAAATGTAGTATAGTGGAGGTATAAAAATTATGATTCCCACTCCAGCGAGTGCAACAGTAGGGAAAGTGTTGGATAGCGGAGGGTAATAATTTACTATTCCCACTCCAGCAAGTGCAAAAGTAGAGAAAATGTTGGATAGTGGAGGGATATAAATTACGAAATCCCACTCCAGCGAGTGCAACTGTAGGGAAAGTGTTTGATAACGGAGGGGAAAAATTTACTATTCCCATTCCAATGAGTGCAACAGTAGGGAAATTGTTGGTTAGCGTAGGGGTAAAAATGACTATTTCCACTCCAGCGAGTGCAACAGTAAGGAAAGTGTTGGATAGCGTAATGGTAAAAAATACTATTCCCACTCCAGAGAGTGCAGTAGTAGGGAAAGTGTTGGATAGCGGAGGGGAGTAATTTACTATTACCATTCCAATGAGTGCAACAGTAGGGAAAGTGTTGGATAGTGAAGAGGAAAAAATTACTATTCCCACTCTAGGGAGTACAACAATAGGGAAAGTGTTGGATAGCGGAGGGGTAAAAATTACTATTTCCACTCCAGCAAATGCAACAGTAGGGAAAGTGTTGGATAGCTTAGGGGTAAAAATTACTATTCATGCTCCGGCGAGTGCAACTGTAGCAAAAGTGTTGGATAGCTTAGGGGTAAAAATTACTATTCCCACTCCAGCAAGTGCAACAGTAGGGAAAGTGTTGGATAGCGGAGTGGAATAAATTACTATTCCCACTCCTATGAGTGCAACAGTAGGGAAAGTGTTGGATAGCGGAGGGGAATAATTTACTATTC
Source organism: Lissotriton helveticus (assembly GCF_964261635.1). Taxonomy (NCBI): domain Eukaryota; kingdom Metazoa; phylum Chordata; class Amphibia; order Caudata; family Salamandridae; genus Lissotriton; species Lissotriton helveticus. The sequence goes on from NC_136059.1 coordinate 1,163,936,895, forward strand.
GCACTCCAATGAGTGCAACAGTAGGGAAAGTGTTGGATAGTGTAGGGGTAAAAATTACAATTCCCACTCTGGGAGTGCAACAGTAGGGAAAGTGTTGGATAGCGGAGTGGAATAAATTACTATTCCCACTCCTATGAGTGCAACAGTAGGGAAAGTGTTGGATAGCGGAGGGGAATAATTTACTATTCGCACTCCAATGAGTGCAACAGTAGGGAAAGTGTTGGATAGTGTAGGGGTAAAAATTACAATTCCCACTCTGGGAGTGCAACAGTAGGGAAAGTTTTGGATAGCGCAGGGGAATAATTTACTATTCCCACTCCAGCAAGTTCAACAGTAGAGAAAACGGTAGATAGCGGAGGGATAAGCATTACTATTCTCACTCAGCGAGTGCTACAGTAGGGCAAGTGTTGGGGAGCGGAGAGGAATAATTTACTATTCCCACTCCAATGAGTCCAACAGTAGGGAAAGTGTTGGATAGCGAAAGGGAAAAATTACAAATCCCACTCAAGGGAGTGCAACAGTAGGGAAAGTGTTGGATAGCGTAGGGGTAAAAATTACTATTCCCCCTCCAGCGAGTCCAACAGTAGGGAAAGTGTTGGATAGCATAGGGGCAAAAATTACTATTCCCACGCCAGCAAGTGCAACAGTAGGGTAAGTGTTGGATAGCGGAGGGGAATAATTTACTATACCCACTCCAGCAAGTGCAACAGTAGAGAAAGTGTTGGATAGCGAAGGGAATAATTTACTATTCCCACTCCAATAAGTGCAACAGTAGGGAAAGTGTTGGATAGCAGAGGCATACAAAATTAGTATTCACACTCTAGGGAGTGCAACAGTAGGGAAAGTGTTGGATAGTAGAGGGGTAAAAATTACTATTCCCACTCCAACTAATGCAACGTTAGAGAATGTGTTGGATAGCGTAGGGGTGAAAATTACCCTTCCCACTCCAGAGAGTGCAACAGAAGGGAAAGTGTTGGATAGCAAATGGAAATAATTTACTATTCCGACTCTAGCAAGTGCAACAGTAGGGAAAGTGTTGGATAGCGGTGGTAATAAAATTACTATTCCCACTACAGAAATTGCAACAGTAAGGAAAATGTTGGATAGCAGAGGGATAAAAATTACTATTCCCACTCCAGCAAGTGCAACAGTAGGGAAAGTGTTGGATAGCAGAGGGGCTAAAGCCAAAGATTACAGCTACATAAAGATTGATTCATAAATAATAATAATTACTTCCCCCCCTATTCCTGTATAAACCCACAGCCCTCTACGAAACTAAAACACAAATCTTAATTAAAATAAAATTAAAAGTTCTGAAAATTATTAATATATTTATTATAATTAAATTACTTCCTACCCTATTCCCCTATAAACCCACAACGGGACTAAAACACAAGGGTATGCTCAGACGTGAGTCCAAGGCTCTCCACATCACTGGAGTCAAGCTATCCAGGAAGAAGAAGGCTGATAGCCAGAAACCGGTCCTTGGATGCTTGATTCCGGTCTAGGAAAGACATGGCTTGGTAGTTCGGGCTGGACTGTTCCCATGAGGCACAGGGTCAAGGCTGATTTGCAAATAGCCATTGTCTGACCTAGGGTGGTGTGGAGTGCAAAAAAACGATGGATTTAGGCCCAGATCTTTGTACTGGGGTGAATGTAAGACATTGTTCTACATTCTGTCCATAAACTGTGGTTTTTGCAACAACAGAATTTACCCTCTGACAATAAAAGATATTTAACATTATCCTATTTAATATACTCATTAATCATAAAATGTAATATACTCGTTATTCATATCAGAAATAAATACGTAGAGGCAGGCAGAGATTGAAAAATGTCAATTAAAATATTTTAAAAAAATATGTGTAAGTAGGAGTGAAAAAATATATTTTATGTTGTACGTTGACTCTAAAACCGTTTCTTTCCTTTCATAAGTGTAAGCCTAGCGCCTCCCATCATGGAAACCCTATAACTAATTATAGATGGAACACATCATCCTCCAGCATTGGCTTCTGTGCATGCAATAAGGCTTTCATGCTGGTGACCAACAATAGGAAATCCGACATTACACTTCAAGGATGCCATAAAAACCTGCAGTGCCTTTGCCAACTATCACAGATGTCGGGGCACCAAAATGAACCATTCTCTTTACGTCTCGCATTTTCAGCCAAGGCAGTCATTTAAAACACATGAAATGTCCATTTTGGTAGAGAACAGATGGCTTTTGCTATCGAGGAAAGAAAACTTCCAGCAGACAGTGACTCCCCTGAGGTAGCAGCAAGCGCTGTTTTCTAACCATTATGTTTAGCCCTTTAAGTGCTGCCGTCGGCCAACGGTCGTGACGGGCACTACCTCCCCAGTGCTGCGTGCGACCGTTGGACGTCCATTCAGCACTGGATAATGGACAGCGCAGCACTGGGGAGGTATATTTACGAAGCTCCTAAGGTGTTAAGCGAACACGAAAGGCTCAAGTGCAGCTGAATTGTTGATTTAATCTTGTGCTTGAAAATCCATTGGATTATGATTTTGTACTAACTCTCGCAAATGTTTGCAATTTTAAAATGTAACCATATCATGCAAGATGAAAGACTGCCATTCTTCTTCATAATGCAGATCACTCATTTATTTACTCAGATATGGAAGTAAGGACTACTCTTTTAATTAAATATAAAGTGGATGTCATGTTTATTTTATGAAAAAAACAGACTTCTCGTTTTGAGTATAGACAAATGTGTAAACCATCGAATCTTGTCTTCATAAGAATTTCATACAAGACAGGAGGCTACATTATGCATTAATCTTTTAATGCAGTCACAAGCAGCCGCACTTACATCATAAATAAAATAGTTCTAGAATGCAGTGACAACATATGCTCAATAAAAGGCATGAGCAACAACAGAGCTGCCTCTTTTAAATGCGGCTCGCAAGTAGATACGTTACTTTACCTTGCTTTCCTATTAACTTTGTTTACTTATGTATATTCTTTGTTATTGATCTTGATTGCTTTCTGCTGTACTCTTCATTACGAATCCGCTTTTGCCAATGATCCTCCTCTTTCCCCTCCCTCGACTTCCAATTTATGGTTGTCGAGTCCGATCCCACCCCCTCCCCCCTTCCTCACCGAAGTTCCTTTGGGTGGACCCGCACCTCTTCTTCACGATTCACCTTCACCCCTTTTCGTACCTCTTCCTTGTCCACCGATTTTGCCTTCATCCAAGCCAGTTCCAAATACTAATGTAAAGCCAGTGTCCAATATTTATGTATTTTGCCACTATTTAAATCCGTTTGCGGCTTGTAAGACGCGCTCGCTGGCTCCGTCTTTGCGAGCGCGTCTTTCCCCACTACAGCGAGGAATGGCCCTTGGCAGCGGGGGGGTCGCGTCCCCTGCTTGCTTACGGCTTTTCCTCTAATACTCCGGCAAGCGGCTGGCTCGAGCGCGTCAGTTACATCGTGCTGCCAAGCTGCAGGCGGAGATCTCACCCTGATACTGTTTCCTCTCGTATTTTGTTACTGATATTTATAAAAGGGGCTAAACAACTTTATTGAAAGTCATATATGAAGGAGATAAACAAGTTTATTGAAAGACAGCCCTTCTTTACATTTTACCCCCTCTCTGGCCCTGACCTTGAAGTCTTAAATATTTACCCAGCACTTTCAAATTAACCTATATTTCCTAACTATAACAAATAAAATAAAAAAAATAATAAAAAAGAAGACAGAATTTATATATAAAAAAGATTATAGTACTTCTTCTTCCTTACTATATTCTCTTATTAATCCTTACTTACCTCGTATCTTGTAAGTGCCTGTTATGTCTGACATGGAGTCTGACAATGCTATCGCCAGTTCCCCTAATCAAACTAGTGATTCTTTTGAAAACTTCCTGCAAAAAGAAATGAGGTCCTGCATGATGGACTTGCTGTTGGAGGTCATGTCATCCAATAGATCCTTTCTTCTTGAACATGATGACACCTCTCATCGTGATCCTCAACTCTTACATATCAAGAGCAGTAAGAAATCCAAGCACTGCGAAGGCAGTATGGGAGGTCGTAGAACCTCAATTGATTTGGGAGGTCCCAGCACCTCAAACTGGTTTGGAGGCCCTCGCGCCTCAAACGATTTATGTATCCCTAGCAACACAAATAGGATAGGTGTCCGTAGTGACACAAACTTGATGGGTGTCCGTAGCGACACAAATCTTATTAGTGCCTATGAGTATGCAGGTACCGTCTCTGGAGAAGAAGTCTTCCATAATCCCTACGACGAGTTTGTCCTTGACTTGGACAATGAAGATCTCAACTTCAATAACCAATTCAAGCTTGACTCTTCACCCTCTGCTAAAGATGATATCCTTGACCCCCTGGGTGGAGAAATGTTCTCCCCTCTTAACATGTCCCACCCCAATAGTTCCAAATGGTTTCCCCAAGATCATGTTCCAAAATTTATCACCAGATGGCTCAGGAATTCTCTTGAGAGAGAGACACGTAACACTCTTAAGTCTGAATGTCCGAGGCCCTTTATTCAAGACAAGGTCTGTCAGACCCCAAACATTGACCCTGATCTTATAAAAGTTTTATTTAAACTAGGTAAAGACCCTAGCAAGGGCCTCTAGAGAGCTCTTAAAAACTGCCAAGATCATCTCCTCGACATTATCGGCCCCCTCACCAAGATTTTGGACTTAGCTGAAGATTCCTATTTTTCTAACTCCCCTCTCGACATCAACCTGATCAGAGTTTGGAGCCAAAGGGCCATTGTCTTACTTGGCAGCGCTAACTCAAGCCTCAACATCGAAAGGAGGAAGACCATCCTTAATAAAATCAACCCCAAACTGGGTGACTTAGCCGAGAAAGAACCTTCACAAAACCCCAGAGACCACCTTTTCGGGAAAGACATGATTAAATCTATAGGAAAATACGTTTCCACCTTTACTGCCCTAGACAAGGCCTAGAGCAATATGAGTCGGGTCTTCAACAGTAATGTTTTTGGAGAGGCTGGAAAAAGGGGCCGTTCTTCCGGCCGTGGCATCTACCGGCCCTTCTCATCCTCCAGAGGAAGAGGAGTATCAAGCAGAGGATTCTATGTTATGCACTATATACTATCTCTTCTATAGCGCACGGCTACCTCGAAGGGTGTCCCGGCGCTTTGGCAAAGAGACCTGAAACCGAAAAACATAACACGGCAGCTCACAGTGGTCACAGGAATTATGAAGAAAAGAGCCAAGTCTTCAGCTCCCTTCTAAAAGAAAGGAGACTTTTGGCTTTACGAAGGGTAATAGGGAGCTCATTCCAGCGGCATGCCGCCAAGTACCGGAAAGACCGTCCTCCCATCCGGGCACGTGTAATAGACGGTACATCGGCTTTAGCCAACCCAGCCGACCGCAACATCCTCCGCGGCGCATAAAAAGCCATGCGCTTCCTGATGTAGTTCGGGCCAACTGAATGAAGGGCCTTAAACGCCAAAGTAAGAATCTTAAATACGATTCTTTTGGAGATGGGCAGCCAATGCAACCTTTTAAGCAGATCCGGGGCTCTTGCTCTCCGTGGAAGGCCAAAGATAGCTCTTGCCGCTGAATTCTGCACTATTTGCAGCCTGGCCAACAAATATTTAGGCAGTCCTGAATATAGGGCATTGGCCCAATTAACGCCTGAACAGTAATTTATTTGTACTGCAAGGAAAGCAGCGGAAGGAATTTTCTGAGCATCTTCATGATGCCGAAGCATTTCCCGGACAACCCAATGATATGGGGTCTGAAAGAAAGGTCGTCATCGCACAATACCCCAAGGTTCTTAGCTTGGGACGACGCCTTCTCAGGAGGAAACATGTCCTGAGGCCACCACGATTTCCAGCAATTCTACTCTTCAAACCACCACTTTTACCCGCAAAGAGGCAGAGGATCCAGGAACAGAGGTTTCTCCTCCCGTGGAGCTCCCAACAGCAACCCTCCAGGTAAGTCTTCCTCTCTCTTCTTCCCCTCCCAAGGTCAGGGGCAGATTCAAATACTTTTATGACGTTTGGAAATCTCTAACTCAGGATCCGTGGGTTCTGGAGACTGTTCAGGGTTTCAAAATAGACTTCAGAGATCTTCCCTCACAAATACACACACCAAAACCTTTGATTCTCTCAGTAGCACATCAAGAGATTGTCAAGGAGGAAATCTCCTCCATGCTTTAAAAAGGTGCTATTGTAGAAGTGCCATGGTCTCTGAAGAGGAAAAAGGAAAAAGGTTGGAGACCGTTTATAAACCTTCGAGGGGTAAACAAATATCTGGTCTACAGATACTTCAAAATGGAGGGTATTCACCTCCTCAGAGATCTCCTTTTACAAGGAAACTGGCTCATCAAGCTAGATCTAAAGGATGCTTATTTTACCATCCCTATGGCCGAAGAACACCAGCCCTTCCTTCAATTAATTTAGGACAATCATCTCTATCAATTTCAGGCCCTCCCATTCGGCCTCTCATCCGCCCCTTGGTGCTTCACCAAGATTATGAGAACCATCATCTCTCTTCTGAGAGAAAGAGGCATTCGACTAATTATCTATCTAGACAATATCCTTATCATGTCCCAACTTCATTCTCAACTTTTGGAAGACCTCAAGACTACCATGAATCTCATAGAGAGTCTCGGCTTCATTATAAATTGGGAAAAGTCTATTCTTATCCCCTCAAAATCTCTAGAATTCCTCACGTTTACAGTAGATACCTCAAAATGCCTCCTTCTTCTTCCCAACAAGAAGATCGCCAAGATTCGCAAAGAGATCAGATTTGTTCTAAAACAACAATCCCTTACTCTCAGGGAATTGGCCTGGCTTCTGGGCTTACTTTCTACCTCTATTCAAGCCATCTTTACGGGGCCACTCAATTACCATGCTCTACAGAGAATAAAAGCCCAAGCCCTCAGGTCTGGTCTTTGGTACGGAGACCTTGTAACCCTAGATCAACAGGCCAGGTCGGACAATTTGGACGCATGCAATGGGAGAGCCATCTTCGGATCAACTCCGGATTTTGTCCTGGAGTCGGACGCCAGTCTTCATGGTTGGGGCGCTTGCTTCCTCGACCAGAACGCAGGCGGTGTTTGGTCTCATATGGAATCCTCCCAACATATAAACTTTTCGGAACTTACGGCCGGTTTATATTCCCTAATGAGCTTCAAACACTCTCTTCTGGGCAGATCTATTATCCTCAAAATTTCCCTGAAGGCAGAATATCTCCCAGGAAAGTCAAATCTTTCTGCAGATTGGAACTCGAGAATCCTTTTGGACTTCAGCAATTGGAAACTCAATGTGAACGTTTTCAACGCCCTGTTTCTTTTTTTGGGCCCTTTCGATGTAGGCTTATTTGTGAGCAGATTGACTTTCCAACTGCCGAAGTACTTCAGCTGGATGCCAGACCCAGGAGCTCTTGCAGTGAACGCCTTTCTCCAGTCCTGGTCTCACCTTCATCCTTTTGCCTTTCCTCCCTTTGTCATGATCCAAAGGGTCCTACAGAAAGTGAGACAAGAACAGTGTTCTTTGGTCCTGATAACTCCCTTCTGGCCTTCTCAGGCATGGTTCCCGACAACTCTAGAACTGTCCTCCGACATCCCCTTCCTAATCCCTGCAATGAAAGGTCTGGTTTCAAACCCAAACGGAGAAGCTCACCACCTAATCCTTTCGCAGAAATAGAATCTTCTTGCTTGGAAAGTGTCAGGCAATCTAACGAGTTGTCTGGACTTTCGTCATCAGCTCTTACTCTCCTAGGAGAGTCCTGGGCACCTGGGACACATTACAGATACAATACCATTTCGAGAAAATGGTTTTGTTGGTGCATGGAGAGGAACTTGGATCCCGTGGAGGCTCCTATCATCAACATAGTTAACTTCCTTGTCAAATTATTCGACAACAGCCTCTCCTATAGATCCATTAATTGTTACAGATCAGCGATCTCTGCTGGACATTCTCTCATCAACCGTAAGACGGTAGGTAAGAATGGTATCATTTGTAGAGTCCTGAAAAGTATTAGACTAAGAAGACCTCCTAGACCCAAATACCAATCCTTGTGGGATGTTAAACTTATCCTGGACCATTTTTCCTTAGTGGTCTGATAATCCTCTTCTTAATAGGAAATGTCTTTCCATTAAACTTGCTACTCTCTTGTTTTTGATTTCTTGTCGTAGGGTATCTGATGTTAAATCTCTTGATATTTCTTATAGATGTTATGACATGTATGGTGTTAAGTTTGAAATCCTTAGGAGAACTAAATCCATGTCAGATTCTATCTTTTACCCTCGTTTTGATTACTTCAAAAAACTTTGTGTTGTTGATTGTATGAAAGAATACGATTCCAGAATGAGAGACCTTCGTCCTCAGGATGCTAATCAACTTCTTATTTCATTTGTTAAACCTTTTAGGCTGGTCTCTTCCTGTTCCATCGCTAGATGGGTCAAACTAGCTATGAACCTCGCAGGTACTGCCCTTTCTAAATTTCAAGCCTACTCTCTCAGAGGTGCTATGGCTAGCAAGCCCTTCTGGTCTGGTGGTAAGTTAGATGATATCAGTAAAGCTGTTGATTATTTGCACTTGTTCCTTTACTGTTTATAGTATGCATTTTTTCTGCCGTTAATGCTTTAGGTTTTCAACCTTTTTTCAATTTTTCATTCTTCTTTTCAGATAACACGACCTAATAGATTGTCCTCATCTCCTCGACTTCTCTTCTCTTCGTTTCCTTCCTCGGAGTTCCGTATTTTCTTCGCTCTCAAGACCAAGTTGCATCTCAACCTTACAAACTCTCTTTTTTGCTTCTTTCCATTTAAAAGAGGCAGCTCTGTTGTTGCCCATGCCTTTTATTGAGCATATGTTGTCACTGCATTCTAGAACTGTTTTATTTATGATGTAAGTACGGCTGACTGTGACTGCATTAAAAGATTAATGCATAATGTTAGCCTCCGTGTCTTTAATGAAATCCAGATTCTCTGGTCATGTTATTAGCGGAATCGCAATTCTCTCCTCGTTAGCCCAGGGCTCATAAAGATCTCAGCTCCTCTCTAGGACACCAACTAGATGCAGATTGCGGATTGGCTTGCAAATTTATTCATGGACTGCTTGTTGAAATGTGTGGCAAAGGGTGAACAGTCACAATATCGTAAAAAAAATATCAACTGGACAGAATATCTAGTTTTTTTATATAGAATGGACAGAATATCAAATTGCAAAAATATAGTGGTGCAGAATATCAAAATTCAGGTAAGAAATATCGATTTTCATTATTTCGAAGTAAGCAATATCGGCAGTCATAATTTAGTTGTTAAACATATCTAATTTTTTTATAGTGTTTTAAGTGTTAGTATTTGTGTTAAAAGTATGTATTATTTTTGTAATGTATGTTTGAATTTATTTACAGAAGTTAGTTTTATGTTATTTAATTTTTGCATAATTTAATTCCGTAGCAGGTTGTGGGTTTATAGGGGAATAGAGTGGGAAGTAATTTAATTATAGTAAATTAAATATTGATTTTTATTTATTGGTGTTGATAATTAATTTACTGTTAATTAATTATTCATTGGCAATTAATTTTTATTAATTGATAATACATATTTATTAATTTGTATTAATTGATTAATTGATTATTATATGAATTGTATTAATGTATTATTCGGAGCAGTTGTGGGTTTATAGAGGATTTGGGTGGGAAGTAATTTAATTGCAATTAAGTAATTATTGAAATTATTTTTGTGTATTATATAATGAATGTACTGTTAATTAATTATTAGTTGGTGTTTTTTTATTACTTATTAGTTTTTGGTATTGAAAATTAATTGGTTGTTAATTAATTAGTAATAGGTCATTAATGTTTAATAAACAATATCTATAATTAATTAATTATTAAATATTTTGTAATTGGTAATTAATTTTAACTACTTTTTTACTGGTATTGATATTTTATGTATTTATATTTAAATATTAAATCATTACTTTCCCTACTCTTGCACTCTCTGGAGTGGGAATAGTAATTTTTACCCCTACACTATCCAACACTTTCCCTACTGTTGCACTCACTGGAGTGGGAATAGCATTTTTTAACGCTGCGCTATCCAACACTTTCCCTACTGTTGAACTCACTGGAGTGGGAATAGTAATGTTTACCCCTACGGTATCCAATGGTTTCCCTACTGTTGCACTCACTGGAGTGGGAATAGTCATTTTTACCCTCCCGCTATCCAACACTTTCCCTACTGCTGCACTCACTGGAGGGGGAATAGTAATTGTTGCCCTCCCGCAATCCAACGCTTTCCCTACTGTTGCACTCACTGGAGTGGGAATAGTCATTTTTACCCTCCTGCTATCCAACGCTTTTGCTACTGTTGCACTCACTGGAGAGGGAATTGTAATTTTTACTCTTCCGCTATCCAACGCTTTCCCTACTGTTGCACTCACTGGAGCGGGAATAGTACTTTTTACCCTCCCTCTATGCAACCCTTTCCCTACTGTTGTACTCACTGGAGTGGGAATAGTAAATTTTACCCTCCACCTATCCTACGCTACAAATATTGAATATGGTTTGTTATTATTAAGTTAATATATATATATGCATTAAAAAATAAAAATGCATGTTTCTGTTTTTAACTTTATTTATTAATTTTAAGGTTATTTAAGTATTTTTAAGTATGTTTTAGTTAATTAAATGTGTTATTTCATTAATTTTACATTACTTTTAAGACATTTAAAAAATTTGATATTTTAACAAACTATATTATTTACAACGATATTTTGGATTCGATATTTTTGTACTTACCTGTTTGTAGATAGGAGTTCGATATTCTCGCATTCTATATTTTTTACTCGATATTTTGGCAGGTCGATATTTTGATCCTCGATATTATGTCATTGATCCGTGCCAAAGTATACCTGGTTGCTTTTTGGTTACTTTGTTGTTGCATGGTCAAATTTTGCAGCGCTGTATTCTGGGGCACTGGAAATGAACAGATCCTGCTGCAGCGCCAAAACAGCCCTTCTACAAGTTATCCACAATGTCCTGCGTGTACTTGACTCAGGCAACTCCAGTCTCCTGATCCTTCTGGTCCTTTCTGCAGCCTTTGATACTGTAAATCATAACACACTTCTCAACACACTAAAACAAAGAATGGGATTTGAATGCACAGTGCTCAAATTCTTTGAATCATACCTCACTGGCAGATCTCTGATGATTAAAACTGAAAATGGTCTCTCTACATCAAAGGCTGTGGATCGAGGCATCCCTTAAGGCTTGTTCCTCACACCCACCCTTTTCAATCTTTACAAGGAACCACTGGGAAACCTACTAAAAAAGTCTGGGATCCATTATCACCTCTATGTTGATGACACTAAACTCCTAAAGTGTCCTCCCTACATGACATTTCAATCCTCGCCACCACCCTCAACTCCAACCAAGAATGGATGACGTCTCATCATATGAATCTGAATCCCTCTAAAAACCAAATTCCTTCTTATCTCAACCTCAAACTCTCCACCTCCTGTTCAATCATGGTTAGATAATCTGAACATTTTTAACAGCAAACCTACCATTGTTGACAACTGAATCCCAAGGTGCCATCTTGGACAAAAGTCTCAACCTCCAATCACAAATCAACACCATGGGCAAGACTGTAGTGTAGCTCCTATCTTCCCAATAGGCTCTGCGCATTGGAATAATACCTACAGCAGTAAAGGCCTAGGCCAGACGTTAACTAGGTCTACTACTGTCGATACTAGACTTAAGTTTTGGGTTTGCCAGCTTAGCTCAGAGTTCGCTAGAAACTTTCTCGAATGTTCAAGGAGGAATTAACTTCCCTGATTAGACAAGAAGGGATTTAGTTTCTGACAACCATAGAACATGACAACTTTGCTCTCCCCTAATCAAGAGTCAATCTCCAGAGTCGTGTGAGCACAAGGCAATTATTTTACTCAGTCAGTACGTGCATTCTTAGTCTCATCAGAATGTAGAGAAAAGGAAGAGACGGGCGTGTTCAATAAAAGGTGTTATTTATTGATCAGTCTCTTTTCTCATACATGAGAAATGGATCGATATTATTGCAATACTTATAGCTAAGTAAAGTGCATACATTAAAAGCAATAGTATAAAATAATACTGTAAAAACATTGATATGGTTTCTGAGCCATATGATGTTTCAAATGATTAAAATATATTTACATACACATATACATTTGACTAAACGTACTCAACTGGTGTTTCTAAATACGCCTACCCCGTGTACCTGACCTAAGTCTAATGCGTGGGCGGGAATAGAAAGTTACAGTTTAAGTTAAGTTTGTTTTTGCCAAGTGAATAACTAAAGAATTCTCTGTGAGGGGTTATTCAGTTCTGTACCTGGAAGTTAGGATGAATGAGGAATGGTATCTCTTTCTCTGCTCTCGATATTCCAGGCCGCCTGCGAGGGCTACCCGGAAGCGCCGGTGCTGGGTCTCTCGGCTTGAGATAGCAGCGCGTCTCTCAGCGCGTCAGGAAGGCGGGGCTGCTGCCAGCGGGGTCTGCTTCTGCTCTCGGCTTCGGCAAGTATGGCTGCTCCGTCTTGTCACCACGCGTGTGTTTGCATAGGGCAAGATCGGCAATATTTATACCTTAAAGGTGCCGAGATTGACGTAAGGATGGACATAGATACGTCAATAAAGATGTCATACGACTTGCTTGTTAGCACATTCTTTTACTAAAGTTCTCTGTGAAATCAAAACAATGGCCGCACGGATTATCCAGGTTGTCATAGGTTTGATTTGTTATGAGAACGTCGTATGCCTTATCAGGGGCTGGAGGAATGTCGCTTGTCTAATTAGATCTCAAGCGTTATGACCTAATCAGATAACACGTTCCTGTGCCGTAGTGTGACTGCGTCAGATAACGGTATCTGCATCATGGGGGCTTGTCTTGCCTCATGGGCTGACTGTTAGTTAACCTGATATTTAGTTTAACTAGAACAGGGTCAGGAATAGGGGGATTGATTCAGAACCTATAGGAATACACGACACCCACTCCACGCTAACTATGGACATATTTACTAACCTATGCATAGTATAACATAGTACAACATACTATAGAGTATAGTGTATACCTTACCACCCCAAAATACATAAATGCATTTTGAAATTTTCAAATATACTGAAAATTGCAGTCATATATATTGTATGCACTTAAGCTATGAATTAAATGCAAAAGTAAACACGCATTTGTATGCATTATTGCTAATTTGGTATTTGAGAAATACACATGAAATGGCTCTTAATATGGCTATACAGAAAGAAAGGTCGAGACCATTTCATCACATAATAAAACATTTGTGAACATACCAGCGGGCAGCTAAAGTCTAAAAAGTATCTAAAAAATAGAAATCTTAGTTCTCTAGGAATAGTTTCTTACTTTAAGCAGAAGATCAGTGTCCCGGAAAAAATATGGGAAAATATTTTAAGGGGTTCCTGAAAAATTGCTGTCCGTGAACTGGATTGTTATTGTTCATGTGACTTTATTTTTAAAGTTGAAGGCCGAATTCAGGGAACGCCGTGTGCGAGTTTACTCAAAAGTCTCTATTTCTGTTCAGGAGAGAACATCATATCATTTAGGCTTTCGAAAAAACTGTCAACAGCTTCATGGGAAAGTTCCACTAAGTCGGAAATAGGTGTAACCATGCATTCATGTGCATGATTGTCTCCATTGACATTCTGATTCGCATTGCTGACAGAAGGTCGTACCTGTTCGATGCTGCTCTCATCTTGAACTTCACTACTCTTCAATCGTAGTGGTGAAGATTCCAGGAATGCCGTCATCAGGATTGGCAGCCTTTGAGGGCAGCACAAAGCGTGAACCTTGGTAGGAACCAACAATGCATCTGCATCCACCGGCGCATCCGATTGTAGCGTCAGACAGGTGTCTAACACGCATTCTTCTCCGCATAGCAGACACCTTAGTACAGGTAAAACACACCTTTGCCACATTGGTCGAAATGATAGAAACCAAGTCATGTTCAGGTCTCTAAGCCGGGAGAGTCCCAGGATTTTTGATATCCGGTCCCGGTATCCAATGGCTAGGATCGTATCTTCCATTGTCGCAAGAGTTTGATCTGTGACATGGGTTGCCATAACGAAAAATAAGGACTAAGAATAGGATTCCTGCAATTAGTCCCAGGATCAGGGGAAGTCCGCCAAAAATCGAATGGACGAAATCTGGAAAAATACCCAGTATGGCTTTGAATGGTGTTAATGCCATCGAAAATACTGTCTTAAATACCTTTGAGACCCCTGTGGTATCAGAAATATTTAAAATTTCGCTCAGGATTTCCGCGAAATGTACGGGGGAATTAGTTGATAATAATGTATGTATCTCTGCAGTCGTCCTTGCGACTTGTAGATCATACGTTTCTTTTGATGACGTGAGCCTTGTAGGCGTCTGAAGAAGCACTGTTTTCATTCTGCTTAAAGTATCTATTCGAATAGAAGTAATTTTCAAATTGGGCCATGCCCTTGCCTCCCTGTCTGGAAAGGAGCTGGGGAACAAAGAACGTCCACAGCACTTGACCTTCGCCGTCGTAGTGACTAGATAAGGAGTCCCGGGCATAAGACTACAACATCTGCGGTCTACAATAAGAATGTAACTCCCATTATAGAGTCTTTGAAAGAATAGTTCTATTTCAGTTGCAGGTGCGCCTTGCTGGTGACATGAAAGGTTGTATGAATTCCCTTCACAGGCTCCGTGCAAACTAATACCGTTACACAGAAGCGTGCCGCTTAGTGACATAGCACAATTGTTTCCACTAAGAAACACTTTCTGTCCTTTATTACTGACACATGCATGTGAATAGGGCAGGTTCCAAGTTGTTTTAAGGTACCCCTTTCCCAATTTCTCGTACATGCCAGCCTGTATATATTTTTGGCAGTATTGAAACCTGAAGGTTGAGATAGGAATATTTATGATTCCGTGGATTATCCATTCACTGACAGGTCGTTCTGACATTGTCATTGGTAATCTTTCAAGTTTTTCAATGCTCAAGATTGTATAATCAGCACCCTTTTGCGCCATACCGATTTGTCTATCAGTAAGGTTAAAGATTTGGAATAGTGACGTTGTGTTGATTAAACGCCAAGGCACATAGCCTGAACGCAGGTTTTGTAACGTCCAGCCAAGTTGTACAATAGAACGCAATTGTGACTGACCATGTTGTAATAACAGTAAGTCTTGCGATAATATATCGATTGCTGAAGACACAATGCTGTCCAATGAAAAAATTCTGGAGGACAGAGTCATTAACCCATTGTCCACTACAGAAAGTGATTTTTCCAAATTGATACGGTCAATTTCCCGTATTCTTTCTGCTGTTTCAATTTGAGTAACCTTCCAGGCCTCATTGTATGCTGCATATACAGAGGCTGCTATGAAACGCTTTTGACGCTGTTTGCGTGGTCCCATTATGAAATCACGCAAGTCAGCACCATCAGTAAGTAAAGTTAGGTGTTGCTTAATTTCAGGCAGTGTGGAAGTTTGAAGCCATTGAAGGCATAATTTGCCCACACTGTAGGTTGTTATTATCCCTGGGTGATGTCTTTGGGGATATCTAGGGTCTGGCCTGGTCATTTTGAACCCCTGTGTTTTATTCAGGAATCTGTCTTGACAGTTATTTGTATCTGTTGGCCAGATCAACCACTGTTTCCAATCAGGATGTGTTCTGTTTTGGTTTAATATATGGTTTACGTCTATCTCTTCATCTGTATCAGAGCTATTGCTAAACATTGTTGGCTTTGGAATAGACGGTTTATTTAAGTCTTTGATTTTGGCTAAGCCAAGACAGGTGGTTTGTTGAACAGTGTCATTTAAAAATATCATTTGTTCTGGGATCATGCAGGCTCTAAACAAAGCTTCTATACCCTGTACTTGCCATTCTTTTGTACCCCAAACACTTTTCAAATCAACATTTTTGTCCCAATAATCAAATCCAAAAGTATTCATTTTTTCGAAAAATGAATCTGAATATATCAACTTTGTGTTGGTTATCATTGTTTTCATCCCTGTCTTGTTTGATAATTTAAAATAAAATGTTTCAGCATTACTTATGTTAAAACCTGAAAAATATGAATATTTGTCATAAACGGTTCTTGAGCTCCCTTTTGGAGGTGTAGCACAATGTTCCCATTGATTATAATTTAAAACATTTCTAGGTTGTGCAGATTTATGTAAAAAATGGTTACCATAATGGTTATAGCAGTACATACTATCATAATTTGTAGAACCTTGCAAATAATCATGTTTTGTAAATTTAGCTGACATTACTAAATCAGACATCATATTATTAATGCTTTCGAAGTCCCAATCATCAGCAAATGAGTTTGGTTTTGCAAAGTCACTCAAGGAGATCTTGATTTGGTGTGGATATTTCAGGATCTCGACCGGACCATAAATTTCATAGTCAGTGTTGTCCCAGGCTACCCCACCAGGTATCGGATTGGCTGTGAAGTTGGCTGAAGAAAGTTCTGAAGAAAGTTCTCTTTTCTCGACGTGTGAAGATGTGTGTGGTTTGAGGATCAAGTTGATGTTCTGACTTGCTGTGTCCATTTTAGCATATTTTCCCTCAATGAAGCGTCCCAAAGTAAATACCATGATGAGCCAAAGTATGAGGATAAATGCACCAAAACCCACCCAAAATTCAATCCATGGAGAAACCAGATATGTTTCTTTTAGTTGTTTCAAAAGTTCCTTCGCTTTGTCTTTAAAGGATTTTGATGATGGCTGTGTCTTTGATTCACTGAAGCCTTCAGAGGAATCATCGAAGTTTATGAAGTAACCGGATGCAGTTCTGTCAATTGTTCCAATTGGTTCAGGATTTTTGTTTCTTGCATTGTCACTTGGTACTTCAGTATAGATTGGTGTGTCTCTGCTAAATGTTTTTATTTGGGTTTTCAGAGGTCTGAGTTCTATTGCATTGTTGCATAGTCCTTGCGGTTCTTCGGTAGGCGTTTCGAATGTGATGAGCCTTTTTGATAGGACCTCTGTACTGGTAGCAAACCTTGGTGTTCTGCTACTTATTGGGAGTCCACTTGGCCTACTGTTTGTTATCGGCCACATGTTGTGGTTTTACCAGGTCGATGGATACAACTCGGTTCTCCTTTTTTCCAGCAAGCGGCGGTAGTACAACTGATCTTGTCCCGTTGACAGACAAGACAGGAACTGCTTTTCTGTAAGAAGGCCCAAATTCCTTCTTTACCGCGATCTTCTCCCTGACTAGATCCCCGACTTTTGGAATCCAGACAGGTCTTGCTGGGACAGGTGGTGATTCTTCAGTGGCTGTTGGCTGTTGTTTCAACTGTATGTTGCTCAGGTCTTTTCTTGTTTTGTTTAAGTCCTGCAAAATAGCCAAACGGTCTTTGACATCAAAGCTTTTTTCTTTAACCACTGAAGTCTGACTGTCGAGGTCAGAGATAATCATTCTAGTTCCAAATAATAATTCGTACGGACTGAATCCCTTCAGAGAATTTCTTGGCAAGTTATTTAGACTACGTTGGACACTTATTAGATGTTTGACCCACCCAGCTCCCGGACCTAATATCCTTTCCATTATAGATTGCTTTCTGCCTTGGTTTTTTCTTTACACCATCCCGTACCCTCAGGAAGGAAGTGAGAAGATTCCCGCTGGACTGTGCTCATTTGGCCATGTTTCCCCCAGGCTGGTGTGCCTGAGTGAAAACAATGGTCAAAACATAACATGCTCTTAGCGTATATGCCATTTAGACTCGCAAATCTTTGTATAACAGTCCGGACGTCAGCCGAGTGCTGAGGATCTACATTATAAGTGGAAACTAGCCTGTATATGTTAATCGCAAGCCATTCTTTTTACTGGTCATATTATCTGCCGTAATACGACGAGGTATCAAACTCTTTCTCTCCCCACTGCGATCTCTATTGCAGTTTGGGCAGCGTTTTACAAACATGGTGTGATGCAGGCTCATGCCTGGCCACCAGTACCGTGATTGTAAATCTTCCAGAGAATCTTTTAATTTAAGGTGTCTGAGACCCTCGCCCATGTGTGTGTCTGCGATTAACAAGTTTCTCCTGTCCATGTTTGGAATCACTCTATCCCCCACTCCAGGGATTCGAGCAAAAGGGACGGAGTTTGCATCGATTATGTATGTATAATTGAGTGGATAGTTGATCGGTAACGCCGAGCAGTCGCCTTTTGATGACGTTTTCACCGCCAGCAATGTTTCACCGTCAATGTATTTTAATGTACGCTTTTTTCGAACTACGGGAGCCGATTTAGTGGCTGCCGCTGCGGCTGTTTCAGCCAATGAATTCCCTACAACGTGAACGCCATCACGCTGATGACTCAGTGAGTGTGTCACGTGAGTCTTTGGTAGTTCTTTTTGTAAAAGAGCTATTTGTTCCCAGAGCAGTTTCTGCTTTATTGGTGCGTCTGTATCATCTCTGTAACCGTTTTGAATCCATGTCTGCAAATCCTTGTTGTATGATTTGACGCAGTAATATGAATCTGACACTATAAGTGTCGGGAATTCGCGATCCGCATTATCTAGCGCCATTTTCAATGCTATTATTTCAGTTTGTTTTTCTGAATTAGTTTCTACCGAGTGTGATTTTGTTAATAGAGGTCTCAGTTTACCTCCGCGCCACACTTCTTTTGTAATCTCACATGTGGGGTTGTATGCTTGCTCTCCCCAAACGGAGGGTTGAGCATGTCCGTCTGTATAGATTACACAGGCGTAATGTCGTAGAGGCAGAATGTCGATTGGCAGAGGATATGTTTTTTCATATTCTAGATTTTTTAATTCTTCTAGTTCTGGATCAAAGAAGTAGTATACTTTGTCCGTTGTGATTGAATTCACCCATTGTATCCATTCCGGATTCAATGTTGTTGTTGGTAAATTACACGGTGTTGTTAGTGCCTCAAAGGCTGATTCAGCTGTTCTGACTGTGATATGTCTACCGTCAGCTATGTCTTTTTCTCCAGCTATTGCGGTTTGAACTGCACGAATGATTTTTTCTGTATTACTGAATTTCTGTTCAGCCTCTGTGTACAAGTGTGATTTAAATGCAATTGGTACCTTTTCTCCCTCATTAGAGGTTAGGTATGTGAATCCGCATCTCCCTGGGATGACTCGAATCACAAGATTGCGTGTGTTATCACGTGTTTCTAATTTTGTTTTAATTAGCATGTCTGTTTGTAAGGATCTCAAAATTTCTGTGTGTGTTTGAGTCCAACTGGATCTTTTAAAGTCTGGTTTAATTAGATCATAAAGGGGTTTGACCCTTTCTGCGTAATTTGCAATGTATGTTCTTCCGAAATTTAGGAAGCCTAGAATTGACTGTAGGTTTTTTAGTGTTTTAGGAGCTTGGATTACGGCACATTTCTCTAGGAAATTGTCTGCCAGGCTTTTGCCTTCACTTGATAACTCATATCCTAAGAATAGGACCGTCAGATGGGCAATTCTGGATTTTTTGAAGTTGAATTTGTAACCCTCTGCAGCGAAACCAAGTATTATGGTGTTCACTCTTTTCAAGTGAGTCTCCAAGTCATCATCTGTTAAGTAAATGTCATCGACATAAGATAATGCTTCATCATCATATAGTTGTAGTAATTCTGTTACTCTCGCTGAGAATACCCCCGGGCTGTTCTTGTACCCCTGGGCTAACCGACAGAATTGTTTTTGAGTGCCATTTACTGAGAATGCAGTTAAATATCTGCTCTCTGGTGCTATATTTTGACAAAAGAATCCATTGGAGATGTCCAAGGTTGTTTTGTATTTTTTGCGCACTATGTTATTCATTAGTGCAGCACTGTGTGAGTTTTGCACTGCAAAAGTTTTGCAACATGTGTTAAGGTGTCGGTAATCCAAAACTAGACGATATGAATTGTCTGGTTTGGAGACCGGAAACAAAGGATTGTTCATTTGTGAGGTGCAAGTTTCAATCACCCCCTGGTATTCTAGCTGATCTAGTATTTCATTTACCTGTTTTTTAGCTTCTTGCTTAATTGGGTACTGCCTTTGTGCAGTAGGTTGTGATTTTAACTGGATTTTGTGAGGAGGAGAATCCTCATCCCATCCTACATGATTTTTATATAAAGCAGGTGCTAAAGCCACTGCCCACTTTCTAGCAAGTGTGTATTTTTTATGAATCGGGATTTGATTCGAGAAGGCAGGCATAATTACTTCTTCGCCATGAGGGCACTCCCTGACAAACTCTGGTGGCCAGTCTTTTTCAGCTAGAAGGATGTCATAGCCCTTGGAGAGGTTATCCCAAAATAGTCCCCTTATTTTCCTAGTCTTATCTCCCTCTATACGTAATGTTATCTCGTATATCTTGTGGGGCTTGCTAACTCTGGTGTCTGCAGTTTCCACTTGAAGATATTCATTCGTGTCCACTGTCTCCAGATGATTCATAAGGACTTTGCGAGCTATGCTCACCTCTGCTGCGCTGTCTAGCATTGTCTGAGCCCACTCTCCGTTTTTCAGTTGTGTCCTCAGTATTCTCGGCATTGTTAACTACCTTGATACTGGCTACCTTCTTTTTTGGAAATTGTAATTTCTTTTTTAGTTGAGCAGGTTCCTTGTCTTTGGACTTGGCGTGCTCTTCTCTTTGTTCTGATCGTCCTCTTCTTTCCGATTTCTGCGAGGAATTCTGAAAAGATTGAGAGGGACGTGTATCAATGTCTTGATATCTATCAGGTTTTTTAATATTATCCCTATTTCTAAGGTTATATCTATTCCCAGAGGGGTCACTCTGCGGTGACCTCTGTCTTCGGTTTGGAGATTTCTCTCTTCGCCTAGGAGACCTTCCTCGGGACTGGAATTTCTTTTCTTTAGGATTGGATTGTTTGTTTCCATCCCAGTTCTTTTTTGGTGAATTATTATTAAAAAATATTTTTTCAGGACTTTCAGTCAGTTGCGGTTTTACTGGTTTTCCACCTAAACTATCTCTACCTAGTTCCTCATAGGATTTTTCTATGATTCTGGCAATTTCAGCTGGTTGGTCTGCTATATCTGTCTCTTTTAACCTCTGGCGGATCGCCACGTTTGCTGCTTCACCTTTTATGTTGGCTAATAATATAGCCGAGACCTGCTTGAAGTCTTTCAGTAATTTCATACCAAGAGTTAAAGCAGGTTCTGGACCGTATTCGTCTTGAATTTGTTTTAGCACATCTGGTATCACCGAAATGGATGGAACACCGTGCGTTTTTGTGTAGATGGAAGCAAAGACTGTACCCCAAGTGTCACAGTCCTCTATGTGTGGTGCGATTCGCATTGGGAGACATATAGTCAGAATCCTGTGTTTTTCTAGCGGGGTGGTGTCAGGAAACACCGCCTCTATTTGGGTGATTTTCTGTGCCAACCAGAATGGTATTTGTTCCCATTTAGCTGGAACTTTACCTAGGCAGAATTGGATGTTCTGTGGTGTAATTTTATTTGTGTTCCCCTGGTGAGGGGTCAGCTGTGGAAGTTTAATCGCTGGCTGAATTGTTGAAGTCCGCATTACATACTGAACTAATTGTCTATGAATTTTTATTAATTGTTTTAGTTGTACTAAAAGATCTGCTGCAGGCATTCTTTCGAAGTCTGGATGCGGTGTGTATCCGGCTAAGACCGGCCACGTTGCTCCTGGTCTACCTAAAGGACCGAGCCTGGTGATGTGATTGTTATGTATTAGGGCGCCATCAAATAAGAGCAAATGCTCTTGGAATTTGAGTGGTACTTCCACCTCCTCGAAAGGAGTGTACTCATTAGGAGGTTCCTCTACTTTGTAATAGTGGAAGTACTTTGCTACAGCATTTGCTGCTGGAAAATGTATCCATGTATAATATACCTCTGTCTGCCGATATTCGTGTGCCTCAATTACGAATATGACTGTGCCACCTCTAGGTGTCAGTCCATTTTCTATAAGCTTTAGGGTTATAGATCTCCTTTTAATGACCGGAATGAGTTTTATATTCGGGTCTGCTGCTTGCATGGTAGCATCAGCATCTGCGAGTTCAGTTGCTAATCGAACTGCCTCTCTTTCATCATCACTTTCAGCCATTTTACTGACCGGATGGTATTATAGCTGTTTGCAGATCAGGTTTCTTTATGGAAACAGAGATTAGATGCACAATATTTTGGAACAGTGTATCCTTCAACGTTGACTATACCAAGAACCACACATAGGAGTTCCCTCCTGCGAGGTTTTGGAGGATATAACCTTTCACCCACTCCAGACGTCTTTGGAGTATAATGGGAAAAGGGGTCTGAGTGAGAAAGCACGACTGAGTTACTCTAAATGTCTTACGTTAGTTTTATCGCCCTTTCCAAACGCGTTGGGCGCCATGTAGTGTAGCTCCTATCTTCCCAATAGGCTCTGCGCATTGGAATAATACCTACAGCAGTAAAGGCCTAGGCCAGACGTTAACTAGGTCTACTACTGTCGATACTAGACTTAAGTTTTGGGTTTGCCAGCTTAGCTCAGAGTTCGCTAGAAACTTTCTCGAATGTTCAAGGAGGAATTAACTTCCCTGATTAGACAAGAAGGGATTTAGTTTCTGACAACCATAGAACATGACAACTTTGCTCTCCCCTAATCAAGAGTCAATCTCCAGAGTCGTGTGAGCACAAGGCAATTATTTTACTCAGTCAGTACGTGCATTCTTAGTCTCATCAGAATGTAAAGAAAAGGAAGAGACGGGCGTGTTCAATAAAAGGTGTTATTTATTGATCAGTCTCTTTTCTCATACATGAGAAATGGATCGATATTATTGCAATACTTATAGCTAAGTAAAGTGCATACATTAAAAGCAATAGTATAAAATAATACTGTAAAAACATTGATATGGTTTCTGAGCCATATGATGTTTCAAATGATTAAAATATATTTACATACACATATACATTTGACTAAACGTACTCAACTGGTGTTTCTAAATACGCCTACCCTGTGTACCTGACCTAAGTCTAATGCGTGGGCGGGAATAGAAAGTTACAGTTTAAGTTAAGTTTGTTTTTGCCAAGTGAATAACTAAAGAATTCTCTGTGAGGGGTTATTCAGTTCTGTACCTGGAAGTTAGGATGAATGAGGAATGGTATCTCTTTCTCTGCTCTCGATATTCCAGGCCGCCTGCGAGGGCTACCCGGAAGCGCCGGTGCTGGGTCTCTCGGCTTGAGATAGCAGCGCGTCTCTCAGCGCGTCAGGAAGGCGGGGCTGCTGCCAGCGGGGTCTGCTTCTGCTCTCGGCTTCGGCAAGTATGGCTGCTCCGTCTTGTCACCACGCGTGTGTTTGCATAGGGCAAGATCGGCAATATTTATACCTTAAAGGTGCCGAGATTGACGTAAGGATGGACATAGATACGTCAATAAAGATGTCATACGACTTGCTCGTTAGCACATTCTTTTACTAAAGTTCTCTGTGAAATCAAAACAATGGCCGCACGGATTATCCAGGTTGTCATAGGTTTGATTTGTTATGAGAACGTCGTATGCCTTATCAGGGGCTGGAGGAATGTCGCTTGTCTAATTAGATCTCAAGCGTTATGACCTAATCAGATAACACGTTCCTGTGCCGTAGTGTGACTGCGTCAGATAACGGTATCTGCATCATGGGGGCTTGTCTTGCCTCATGGGCTGACTGTTAGTTAACCTGATAGTTAGTTTAACTAGAACAGGGTCAGGAATAGGGGGATTGATTCAGAACCTATAGGAATACACGACAAGACTGCACTCTTCCAACTGCTCAATCGATGGGGGATTTGGCGTTTTATTCCGGAGCAAAACCTGAAAATTCTGGTTCAATCTCTGGTAATCTCCAGAATGGACTACTGCAATACTCTCTTGCAGGCCTCCCTTAAAAACCCAGCTGTCTCCTCTAAAATGATCCTTCATTCTGCGGCGCCTTTCGTATATGTGGCCAAAAGAAACAACCATATTATGCCCATAGTGATCACTGGCTTCCCATTGAAGCTAGGTCAATAATATATAAGACTGCTTGCATCACCCATAAAGCCACCCTTGATACCCGACTAAAAGGCAGCTCCAGACCTTCATGCAGTGCTGAAAATCTACTACTTAAACCTCCAACTTTTAAAAGGGAAAGACTTATGGCACAATCTTTCTCAGGTAATGAGGCCTTCGCACCACAACCTCTTTCTGAATTTTCAAAGCCAACCTTAAAACTCTTTACTTACAAAGACACTTCTATCAAAAATTCTCCTCACCCAGCTACCAGGCACACACTTCTGCATCACAGGTCTTGACCCTGATTGTTACATGTCACTCGCAACAGCTACTTCAAACCTCTGTCTCAAATTTGTAAATATGTCGTATGTATTTGTGTAACCCTAATGATTCTACCTTTTCTTAATATGTAATCTTGAGTGAATATGTAATTTGTTAATCTGTAACTCTCACCATGAGTAACTGTAGAGTAGATATATGTAGTGTCACCTACTGACATGTTACTCTGAACTCCTTCTGTAATTTACTTCACTCCTTTGTAAAGCGCTCTGACTCCTCTGGGTAAGGTATGCACTATATAAAAATACATAACTAAATAAATAAATAAAATACAAAAAGTCCGCCAAGGAGAGTGTGAAAGCAAGGATGTCCCCTTTTGACCTACTCATGCTTCTCTATCTTAGATCCTGTGAAGTGGTCCCACTGCTTAATTTGAGACAGTGTGAGCAAGCTCCAGCATTCATTGTCAGTTACCTCAACGCCTTTCATCATCAGCCTGTAAACCTGAGCCAGAGACAGAAATATACAAAAAGGAGACAAGATGAAGTAGGGAAAGAGATATATAAGAAAATAGTGCCATAGGGAGAAAGCAGTAATGAAAAAATCTACAGGAAGTGTAGGGTAGTGGAAAGATGAAGCATGAGATGGAACCAAGACTAGGCCTCCTTTTTACTCCGACCACCTTAGTTTATGGCAATGCAAGCAGCAGTATAAAACAAAGAATTTTGGGGCCCTCCATTAGCTTTTTTTCAAAAATAAGGCCCTGGAAGAGGAGTAGTGAGACTATTTCCAGACACCTGCTACCAGATCAAGTGATGTAAACCATGTCTTAAATTAATGAAGAGTACATTAGCTGCTTCACCCTTCTGTACTTTTTTCAGAGAAGTGTGTCTTCGCTCATTAGGAGACCTAATAGCAAACAGGGCACACAGCACCATTTCTTTGCCTGTGCACACACTGAGGCCGGGATACTGTACAACATTAACATAAAGCATGACTATATAGGCCATTATTAGGACTTTGTTTGTTAAGGTGTGGTATTTCCAAAGGGTGAGGTTTTTGCCATGTGTGGTAAATACCTCCTATTTCGAGATCTTAAAAGGAAATGTAGACTAACATGTAAAGTCAGATTTTAACCTATCAAATTCCGCTTGCTTTGTCTTTTTCCCAGGATACCTTTTGGGAGGTTTGACCTTCCAGAATTCATCAGGGAAAAACTGTGAGGGTGTGATAATTACCACACAGTTTGGAATTTCGATACTTAAACTTGTCAAGATGGTCACAAGCATTAGATACCCCTAAGGTAAATGCCTCAGGGGCCTAACATATGCTAACTAGAACTTACTTGATACCAGGGTTTTTAGTGGGACAAGCCCTGCCAGTGCTTAAAACCAGAAGTAATTCATAACAAGGGCCGGTAAGGCCATATATCTTCTCTTGATGTACTACCAGACGAGACCAGCATTTGAGCATGCTCCTATTTGAATATGTTAGCTTGTTGAAGCCAGTCATATTGGCATGAGCAAACTTAATTTTAACATGAAAAAACAATGGTCAAATACACATATATGGAAAGTCAATGTGAAAGACACAGAAAAGGCAGAATAGTGGGGAGGATAGACAGGGAACAGGCACACACACAAGAATCCTGACTAAAACATTAAGAAAGTCTGCTGCAGTGAAAAACAAAACAAAAGAGAATGCTTTCTGGGTACAGTGCACATGACGTCTAATTAATTCAATGTGCATCGATTCAGTGTACTTGTGAAATGTAAAATGTTCCGTATGATTTTCATTGCAAACACGCTAAAGGAGTCAGAATGATACACTAAACAACCAATAGCATGAAGTAAGGGGAAAATAGTCCTGAGGGAGGAGCTACCCTCTCTTTACTTTAAAGAATTGGTAATAAGTGGTCTTGCAAACACCTGCACTGACAAGCCAGATCAAAACACTGAAGATTGAAAAAGGGCCCCACCGGGGCCTGTATTCATGTCCTTAACTTTACAAACAAAACAATTGATTTCACTTTTGGCAATGGGTGCAAGGACACTTACATTAATACAAGTCAGATATGCACTTCATGTTACATTTTACATGTGTTACTTCCTGCTGCAAGGTTCTTATGTACCTATTTCCTAGGAGATTACCTTGTCATAGTTCTGTTTATGTACAGCATATGAGTCTTGAATAGACTATACTACAAGGTGAGTCAATTACCTATACTTGTGTCAGTGAGTCTAGAGTGTAAATAGGTGTTCATGACAGGGCATGACTGAGAGGTCTGGAGTTGAGGCTGAAGCCATTGAGGGGCATAAGCCCCTATCGCCAAGGGAACGTCACTTTTTGTGATGTTCCCGTGGCAATAGGGGTCTTGCCTTATGTACAAGGCAGCGTTAAGCCACTTAATGTGCATGAAAGGGGCGTGCAGTGGGTGTTGTGGTGCGCGTTCCACTGCAAAACCCATTGTATTTGACGCTGCCCCTATGTACAAGGATGGCGTACATACGAGGCAACACCAAAATTAAAACCAGGAAAATCCTGGTCTTAAGTAGGCGAAATGAGGAGAAATTAATTATTTCTCCTCGTTTTTGCTTTTTCCTTGTGTGCTGCCTTGTGCAGCACACATGGAAAAACCATAACCAATCCTCCTCTGCACACAGACACCCTTGTACTGCGGTGCAAGGGTGTCTGTGTTGGGGCTAAGTTGTTAAAGTTAGAGCCATCACAGGGGGAAACGCAAGGCTGCCCCACAATCTTGTAACTATGGTGCAGCCTTGCATTTCAGAAGTGGCGGAGCGTATCGTTAAGCCAAGGAGGCCAACGAAACGCTCCGCCACTTCATTGTACATATCCCCCTTAGAGTTTTTGACTACATGGTCATTTATTCAATGACTTTCTGAAGACACACTAAGCGATGGTCACATGTGTGTTATTTGTAATTGCAATTTGGTGTGTGAAGGCAGTACGCAGTTATTGAAATATAGACAGTGACAAAGGCAATACAGCAAAGCTGTGTGAAGGGTGTTTCACATGGAGGAGATGAAAGGAAGTACAAGCAGAAGAGAAACATGAAAATACAGTGCTCTAGAGGAAGGAGATGAAGGATGGCACATACAGATGGAAGAACTTCAGAAAACAGTGTGGAGGTGATAGAGTGCGGGCTCACCTGCTCAACATACTCACCTGGGCCCATATATCTATATATTAAACAGGTAAACCTACACATTCTATTCAATTGGGGTATTTTACCATTTGGATTTTTATACCATTTATCTTTCCAATCCAAGTCACCGATACCTAAAGTCCTAAAGGATCAAGGGAGTTAGTGAGAAATAGATAGCAATAATACAATTTAGTATTTCATAAATAACCACAAACTCTGAACGTTTTTAAAATCTTTATCTAAGTAAATCTCTGAAAGACTTATAAAACATGAAACTCAAATTAATTTCTTATTATCATTTAGACTAATGCAGATTTAAAAACAAACATTTGCAATAACTAGGAGAGAAATTTTCATTAAGCATTTGAACAGAGGGTGGGTAAGAGAAAAAGGAAAACAGTACAATGACAAACCCACACTTAATAGTTCCCTATTCCGGTGTGATGACCAACCCTGGTCATAGGCTGAGACAAAGAAATTAGATCTCAAAGTACAGGTGCCAGCAGAAAAGAACAGGCGCAAGCCAGAATCAGAACCAGGACAGGATACGGACCAATTTGCATCAGGACAGGACTACCACAGGTTAAGACTCGCACCACAATTAAAGTTCAAAACACCAGTGTTGAAACCCCTCTCTGCAGCTAACAGTCGAACCCTGATTGGGTCATCGAACTCCTTCCCAGTAACCCCGATTGGATTATCAAATCTTCTGACAGCAACTCTGCGCTCGTTCACCTATTGAGTGCTTTGGGTCAGTGACAGGTCAGCTATTCGGACAAGTCGGACAATCTAGCTAGCTAAGACTACTCTAGTTATACTATTTTTCAGGCCAGTGTACCACCCCCAAATGTTGCAAATGTGTGAATCCCATAATTTTATTGGACAAGAACGGGGAGTAGCCATCTCACTCCATATTTTTCTAGCAGCAACTTGTCAAACATGTATTCATGACATTCCCTCCCATAACTTTATCAACCCATGTTATTTTTATTCCTCCCGGTAATGAACTGTATCAAATGTTTTATTTTAATAAACAATTTTATCAATCAGCTTCCTCTGTCAAGGCAAGAAATTCATTCTTCTCCGCCTTCCATGTCCGTCTTGGCCATGATTCAAGGCTACAGCTTCTGTAAATTCAAGACTTGTTGCGCAGTTGCAGTTTCTCCAAAGATAGAGTTCAGCAAATCATTTAGGCCCATTCAGTTTATCAGGTAAAAATAGAAAAGAACAGTCCAGCCCGAACTGGATTAAACCCAGATCAGTTGACTGGGGGTGAGTGTTTGATTTGTTCAAACGCTCCGCCCATCATCCCCTTTTGTATCGCTTTGTTCGCCCTAAGTGTGGCAGGGTATGCTCAGACGTGAGTCCCTTGTTCACTTGGCCACTGGATTCAAGATAGCCTGGCTGATGAGGATTATGAATCCGAAACCGGTCCCAGGATGCTTGTTTCCAGTCCAGGGAAGACATGGCTTTGCAGTTCGGGCTGGACTGTTCCCATAAGGCACAGGGTCAGACTGATTTGCATATAGCCATGTCTGAACTGGGGTGGCTGAGTGAACTAAAGAATGGTGATGGATTATACCCAGATCAGTTGACTGGGGGTGAGTGTTTGATTTGTTCAAACTCTCCGTCCATCATCCCCTTTTGTATCGCTTTGTTCGCCTTAAGTGTGGCAGGGTATGCTCAGACGTGAGTCCCTTGTTCACTTGGCCACTGGATTCAAGATAGCCTGGCTGATGAGGATTATGAATCCGAAACCGGTCCCAGGATGCTTGTTTCCGGTCCATGGAAGACATGGCTTGGCAGTTCGGGCTGGACTGTTCCCATGAGGCACAGGGTCAGACTGATTTGCATATGGCCATGTCTGAAATGGGGTGGCTGAGTGGGCTAAAGAATGGTGATGGATTAAACCCAGATCAGTTGACTGGGGGTGAGTGTTTGATTTGCTCAAACGCTCCGTCCATCGTCCCCTTTTGAATTGTTTTGTTCGCCCTAAGTGTGGCAGGGTATGCTCAGACGTGAGTCCCTTGCTCACTTGGCCACTGGATTTAAGATAGCCTGGCTGATGAGGATTATGAATCCGAAACCGGTCCCAGGATGCTTGTTTCCGGTCCATGGAAGACATGGCTTGGCAGTTCGGGCTGGACTGTTCCCATGAGACACAGGGTCAGACTGATTTGCATATGGCCATGTCTGAAATGGGGTTGCTGAGTGGGCTAAAGAATGGTGATGGATTAAACCCAGATCAGTTGACTGGGGGTGAGTGTTTGATTTGCTCAAACGCTCCGTCCATCATCCCCTTTTGTATCGCTTTGTTCGCCCTAAGTGTGGCAGGTTATGCTCAGACGTGAGTCCCATGCTCACTTGGCCACTGGATTTAAGATAGCCTGGCTGATGAGGATTATGAATCCGAAACCGGTCCCAGGATGCTTGTTTCTGGTCCATGGAAGACATGGCTTGGCAGTTCGGGCTGGACTGTTCCCATGAGGCACAGGGTCAGACTGATTTGCATATGGCCATGTCTGAAATGGGGTGGCTGAGTGGGCTAAAGAATGGTGATGGATTAAACCCAGATCAGTTGACTGGGGGTGAGTGTTTGATTTGCTCAAACGCTCCGTCCATCATCCCCTTTTGTATGGCTTTGTTCGCCCTAAGTGTGGCAGGGTATGCTCAGACGTGAGTCCCTTGCTCACTTGGCCACTGGATTTAAGATAGCCTGGCTGATGAGGATTATGAATCCGAAACTGGTCCCAGGATGCTTGTTTCCGGTCCATGGAAGACATGGCTTGGCAGTTCGGGCTGGACTGTTCCCATGAGGCACAGGGTCAGACTGATTTGCATATGGCCATGTCTGAAATGGGGTGGCTGAGTGGGCTAAAGAATGGTGATGGATTAAACCCAGATCAGTTGACTGGGGGTGAGTGTTTGATTTGCTCAAACGCTCCGTCCATCATCCCCTTTTGTATCGCTTTGTTCGCCCTAAGTGTGGCAGGGTATGCTCAGACGTGAGTCCCTTGCTCACTTGGCCACTGGATTTAAGATAGCCTGGCTGATGAGGATTATGAATCCGAAACCGGTCCCAGGATGCTTGTTTCCGGTCCATGGAAGACATGGCTTGGCAGTTCGGGCTGGACTGTTCCCATGAGGCACAGGGTCAGACTAATTTGCATATGGCCATGTCTGAAATCGGGTGGCTGAGTGGGCTAAAGAATGGTGATGGATTAAACCCAGATCAGTTGACAGGGGGTGAGTGTTTGATTTGCTCAAACGCTCTGTCCATCATCTTCTTTTGTATCGCTTTGTTCGCCCTAAGTGTGGCAGGGTATGCTCAGACGTGAGTCCCTTGCTCACTTGGCCACTGGATTTAAGATAGCCTGGCTGATGAGGATTATGAATCCGAAACCGGTCCCAGGATGCTTGTTTCCGGTCCATGGAAGACATGGCTTGGCAGTTCGGGCTGGACTGTTCCCATGAGGCACAGGGTCAGACTGATTTGCATATGGCCATGTCTGAAATGGGGTGGCTGAGTGGGCTAAAGAATGGTGATGGATTAAACCCAGATCAGTTGACTGGGGGTGAGTGTTTGATTTGCTCAAACGCTCCGTCCATCATCCCCTTTTGTATCGCTTTGTTCGCCCTAAGTGTGGCAGGGTATGCTCAGACGTGGGTCCCTTGCTCACTTGGCCACTGGATTTAAGATAGCCTGGCTGATGAGGATTATGAATCCGAAACCGGTCCCAGGATGCTTGTTTCCGGTCCATGGAAGACATGGCTTGGCAGTTCGGGCTGGACTGTTCCCATGAGGCACAGGGTCAGACTGATTTGCATATGGCCATGTCTGAAATAGGGTGGCTGAGTGGGCTAAAGAATGGTGATGGATTAAACCCAGATCAGTTGACTGGGGGTGAGTGTTTGATTTGCTCAAACGCTCCGTCCATCATCCCCTTTTGTATCGCTTTGTTCGCCCTAAGTGTGGCAGGGTATGCTCAGACGTGAGTCCCTTGCTCACTTGGCCACTGGATTTAAGATAGCCTGGCTGATGAGGATTATGAATCCGAAACCGGTCCCAGGATGCTTGTTTCCGGTCCATGGAAGACATGGCTTGGCAGTTCGGGCTGGACTGTTCCCATGAGGCACAGGATCAGACTGATTTGCATATGGCCATGTCTGAAATGGGGTGGCTGAGTGGGCTAAAGAATGGTGATGGATTAAACCCAGATCAGTTGACTGGGGGTGAGTGTTTGATTTGCTCAAACGCTCCGTCCATCATCCCCTTTTGTATCGCTTTGTTCGCCCTAAGTGTGGCAGGGTATGCTCAGACGTGAGTCCCTTGCTCACTTGGCCACTGGATTTAAGATAGCCTGGCTGATGAGGATTATGAATCCGAAACCGGTCCCAGGATGCTTGTTTCCGGTCCATGGAAGACATGGCTTGGCAGTTCGGGCTGGACTGTTCCCATGAGGCACAGGGTCAGACTGATTTGCATATGGCCATGTCTGAAATGGGGTGGCTGAGTGGGCTAAAGAATGGTGATGGATTAAACCCAGATCAGTTGACTGGGGGTGAGTGTTTGATTTGCTCAAACGCTCCGTCCATCATCCCCTTTTGTATCGCTTTGTTCGCCCTAAGTGTGGCAGGGTATGCTCAGACGTGAGTCCCTTGCTCACTTGGCCACTGGATTTAGGATAGCCTGGCTGATGAGGATTATGAATCCGAAACCAGTCCCAGGATGCTTGTTTCCGGTCCATGGAAGACATGGTTTGGCAGTTCGGGCTGGACTGTTCCCATGAGGCAGAGGGTCAGACTGATTTGCATATGGCCATGTCTGAAATGGGGTGGCTGAGTGGGCTAAAGAATGGTAATGGATTAAACCCAGATCAGTTGACTGGGGGTGAGTGTTTGATTTGCTCAAACGCTCCGTCCATCATCCCCTTTTGTATCGCAAATAATAAATCCAGCGCCAAAACCAAACTTTGTAAGTGCAGCCCAAAGATACGGCCATTTGATTGTATCAAAGGCCATCGTGGCATCCAGGGACGCCAAGATGGCCGGTTCACGCAGTCACGTCGACCTCGCGAGAACACCATGCAAGCGCCGCAAATTCAAGGCTGTGTTACGATTTGGGATGAAGCTCGACTGATCCGGAAGGATCAGCTCACTGACTACTTTTATCAGGCGGTTTGTGAGCAGCTTATAAGAATCTTAGGCTCAGCATTTAGGAGTGTATGGCCTGTAGGACGCACAGCGGTCCTGTGGCTTCCCCTCCTTATGGCTCACCACAATGGTCGCAAGACGCTGATCACGAGGAAGGGAGCCAGTTTCCCGCGCTGCTAAAAACATATCTTGGCGATGTGGCGCTAGCATGTCAGGGCGCAGCTTATACAGTTCGATGGGAAGACCATTAGGGCCCAGAGCCTTTCCGGAGCGAATAGAGCGCACTGCGAGAGCTACCTCGTCAGTTAAGGGTGCAGCATCCAACCAGTCCCTATCGGACTCAGACAAACAAGGCAACGCGATATCCCTTAGCAACAAATGAGAATTTTCCTCGGGCCTATCAGATACCGGAGAATAAACTTCTCGAAAATAATCAGCAAAGCATTCAACAATGTCAACTGGGTCGGTCAGGTCACTCGCATACCATCAGATCTCTCAATCACTGGAATCACACGGCTTGCCCTCTCCTTTTTATCCAGCCAAGCAATCAATTTCCCTGCCTTATCGCCCACATCATACAATCGTCCCTGCTGTTCCCTACTCATCATCTTAGCTGCGTCGGTAACCAAATTCTTATATTCGAGTTACTTGAGACTGTGGACGTGAAGCGTGTCTCGGGTAACATTCCACTCCAAGGCACTCTCCACCTCAGTAATTTCAGTCTCAAGACGGACAACTGCCTCATTTCTACTTTTCTTAGCACACCCAATTAACGACAATGCATGTCCCCGGATGACCTTCTTAAACGCTTCCCACAGCGAAACAGGCGAAGACACAGACCCCACATTTTCTGCGAAGTACAATTCCAATGACTTAATTAGTTCAGTACGGGTTTTGGGGTTATGAAGATACCATGGATTAATCGGGGCCACCATCCCTTCAGCGCCTATATTCATATTTATCTGAAACCATAGAGGGGAGTGGTCGATATACCTCGAGCTAGATGTCTAATTTCCCCAATTGATGAAGACTGGGCCGCCGGTATCAGGATATAATCCAATCTAGAAAGACTACCATGTGCACCTGAGTGGAAAGTGTACTGCGCCTGTTCTGGATGCATCAACCTCCAACAATCCACGAGCCCCAACGCTTCTAAAAAGTCACCCAACCAAGATTGTGCACTTGTGAGGTCTCTGGGGGATAGCGATCCTCCCTCCTGGAGACAACTGAATTAAAATCACCACCCAGTATCAGGACACCATCTGGGAGACCCAAAACAGCTCGTCCCAAGTCTGCAAATGTAGTGGTTTGTAAGCCAGGTGGGACGTATATCGATATCAGTGAGATATTGTTCCCCTAACACCTGCCTGTGAGTGCAACATATCACCCCCTAGCGTCCAGAACTATGTCATCGATTTCCAGGGGAAGAGAAGTCCTGACCAAGATACCCACCCCTCTAGAACTAGAGGTGAACCAAGAATGAGCAGCAAGACGATATCCCCGCCTGTTCAGAGCGTAGCAAGCATTTCCAATCAAATGAGTCTCTTGCAGTAGCACAACATCAGGGGAAATGCGTCGCAACATCTGCAAGACCACCCCCCTCTTTATCCGGTCTCCCAACCCATTCACATTCTAGCACAGTAGTTTCAACCCCCTACCCCCCATCCGAACCCACGATGATATCCCACCTCATAACGAGCACCACACCAAAGTCCAAAGTCCTAACAGTTTGTAGCCTTGAAGAAGAGAGAAAATGAAACACTCCCAACATACTTACCCCCCTGCCCCCAACAATACCCCAGCGCAACTCCCCCCACCCTGCACCCCTGCATAGCCTCAAAAGCCACCCCAACTTGCAGTGTGCCTGTCGCCCTAGCAAAAAAACTAATCTACACAAAGAAACCCAGAGGAGGAAAGGGTCCCTCTTTCCCCGCCGCCTCCGGGGATGCCCTTAAAAGCAGACGATCCCAGAAGTCAGCAAGCCACAGTTGTCCATTGTGTCCATTGTCTGGGACTCGGGCGCCATTGTTCATTCTTGTTCCAATAGTCCCCCTTCAGAACCACCTGTTTGTTCCCCACGATCGCGACGGGCAGGGAACGTATCTAGCCAGTCACTCACTCCCTCCGGGCGATCAAAAAAGAGTGTCCGATCCTCATATTCCACACGCGGCCGGGAACAGCATCGCATACGTCAAGTCCATATCCCTGAGACGCCTTTTCACCCCCTGAAATCCCATTCTTTGCTTCTGGACGGACTGGGAAAAATCCGGATAAATGTTCACTGTGGTGTTTTCGAACTGCGTAGGACCACCCGTCCGCGCAGCCTGCAAAATGGCGTCCCGGTCTCCGAAGTTAAAAATTCTGGCGATAATCGGCCGCGGGGGGAAACCTGGCTTCGCTTGTCCTCCCGGCACTCTATGTGCGCGCTTCACCGCAAAGAATTTACTCAGTCCCTTGGGGGTGAGGTGATTGAGGATGAGGTCCTCGACACGAAGATCAGTGGACAGTGATCCAGAGTTCTCCGGGACCCCAATAATACGCACGTTATTGCGCCTTGCACGGCCCTCAAAATCCTCCAGACGGGGAGCAAAGAAATCGTTGGCGGATCTCAAGTTGCCTACTTCCGTTTGCAAGTCAGACATGTCCGTCGTGAGGCTGGAGGTCTTCAGATCTAGAGATTTGACCTTCTCATTTGTCTTCGCCAAATCCGTTCTGATAACATTAACGTCGATGGCCACTGTGTCTAGCTTCAGTGCCAGGGCCTCCTATTGCTGGCCAATAGATGTCTTGATGAGAGCAATGGCGCCCATGACGTCTTGTAACGTTAGATCCGCCGACACAGTAGGGTCGTCAGTCGCCTCTTCCCAGACCTTCGGTGTGCCACCGGGGGATCCTTTAGGATGAGTGTAACGGTCAATAACATTCGTTTGGGTTGCACCTCCTCGGAAGATGGTCTTGACCTTCCGTTTGTCACCCTCGGGCTTGCCTGTCATGGCGGGCTGGGTGCCCCGGAGGGGCACTTGAGATCTGGTCCAAATGGCTCCTCAGAGTTCACCCACGGGATCACCAAAGGCGGATAAAAGCCAATGGAATTCCACAGCCAAGCACTCACTGGCCCCAGGCCCAGGTGATGAGCACGGGAGCCAGCTGTGCCCAGTGTCTGTCTCGGTGAGGAGGAACGCCAGGCAGCAAAAACGAAACCGAAAGTTAATTCGGGCCATGATCTGGACCCCATTAGCCGGTGTTGTTGAATTACTGCCAGGGTACAGCCGCGACGCAAGGCCCAGGTAGCTCCATGGGGTAGGCCACAAAAGTGCAGGATAGCGTAGTTCAGGAACCCAAAGTCTAAATCAATTCCTGAAAGCAGCTAGTACATCAGCTGGGCTGCGCCTTCAATAACCCATCTTCAGAATCAGGATATTATTCAGGATAAATGCGGTAGTCGGCGAGGGTCTCGGGAGCCCTGTGCTCACGCGGCCATCTCAGATGCGCGCTAAGCTCATCCCTCCGAATAATCCATCTAGATCCTTTAATAGCACTTTTGAAACCTTTACAAATCTTTCGACCACTCTGTACCAATCTACAGGTTTCTCACTAAGTTTTGGAAAGTCATTTGTAAATGACAATATATCTTGTCGGGACCAAGGAACATGCACATAACCTCCACCTGGTACTTCTCTCATTGGACACAATCTTTCCACTTTTTCTGTTTCCTTCCGTTTATATTCTGATACAGTGCTTTTTCCTTGGGCTTCTTCCTTTTTCTTTAACCACTTAGCTTTCCATCTGTCTACGTCACCCCATTTTTGCAACAATGTTAGTAATTATTTGATTTGTAATTTATGACCTGACACATTCATATTTTCAAAATCTTTGTCAGAAAATCCAGCTCGATATGGTTTCTGTAACACTTTTGATTTACCAATGTCAATTCCCATTTCACTTGCCAGACTCGGTAATTTTTCATGAAATGTTTTTGTATTCCGGGAGATACATATAAACAACAATTCAACTTCATTTAATACATTTAATCGATCTAATCCCACATTTCCAGCAATCATTTTTTCTAATTCAACTCTTAATTTGAAAATATCCAATGTCTTTGACTGTGATATTGGTTTTTCTATTTCTCAAGACCTTCTTTCAATTTCTTCTGGAGTAACTACAGTTGCACTTCACGTACCTGAAGAGCTTTCTATTTGTACCTCTCTAGTATTTCCAGGTGGGGATTTCCTAGCTGAACTACTTACTGGTTCTCTTATAGGTAAATCCATTAAAGAAATTTCTGATCCACATTCACTTGCTTGGTCATCCACTATTAATGATTCTTTCCTTGGCTGTACTACAGGTGTAGTTAAAAAAGGAGGTCTGGGACTAGTCTGTTTTTCTCCATATAAACGAACAACTGGACCTATAGTCACTGGAATTGTCAAGGCTTCAGGACTGACATGTAACTGTGTAATTTTCTGAATTAATTGATTCCTTTGCTTAATTATTGCTTCTCATTCTTTTTCCTGTAATGTTTTTTCTGAAGCTGATTCATGTAATACTTGCGTAATTAAAGGTGGCTTTGAAAACGGGGCACTGGCATTTGTCTGATTCTGCTCTTCATTATAAGGTGGTGGATTTTTCATTAATAAATCCTTCAAGTAATAATCTTCTGGATCAGTACTTGACATTACATTTTTAGTTTTCTCAGTACTTTTACTCCCTGTTTGTTCTTCTAGAGCTCGGACAGGATATAATCCTTCCACTAACATGGACTGTCTCCATTGTTTCATCTGCTTATCTCTTGTCTCTTTAGGACATTTAGGATAAAATGTACTAATACTTATATCACGTCTGAATCTGTCTCGCTCAAAAGCCTCTATTTCCCATTCCTCCAATGCCTCATATTGGGTTAATCTAGGTCTTGGATCTAATTCATTCATGCGTGTTCTTAAATTATACAAAACTCTACCATTAAAGGTACCATTTTCTGGAAATGCCAAAATTCCATCATCTTTTGTATATTCTATCCAGTTTTCTAACCATATACAAGTATGGTGGCCCCTTTCGACCATCATGTATGATGCGGGCGTGTTCGGTGGTGGAATATTAATCCCTTCTCTGCTTTTTATTGACTTATCCTTTTTAAAGACATTTTTAACTTTCTTGGCAAACATTTTTCTTTTATCTCCGTACATGATATAAGGTCTTCCTCTTATCGTCTGTTCTTTAGCAAAACCTAGATATTTTCTATCTGGTTGATTTCCTATTAATCCTGGATCTAAATGCCACATATATTTTATGCCACTTTACTTTGTGATGACACTCAGTTTGCTTACGCAAAACTTCCAATACAAAAATGTTTCTTACTTACAATGACCAATCAACAATTAGAATCCAAAATATTTTCAACCAATGAATTTTAATTCACTGCGAGTAACTCCCTTCCGTTTACTCTTCACACACTACAAGTAGATCCCTTCCGTCTACCTTTCATGCAAGCATCAGAGGACCTGTTATTCCCTCGGGCTTACCCTATCTAGGTTAAGTAAGACCAAAGTTTCACCAATGAACCCCTTTGCTGTCAATTAAGCTCAGAAGAACCTGCTACTCCTTCAGTGTGACCCTTTCTAGGTGATATCACACAAAAGTTTTACTAGCGAACTCTTTGCTATCAATTATTCGCACATTGATTCAGAAAAAAAATCCCTAAAATAGTGCTTCCGGTTTTACCTAACCATGCACATACTACCTCGAACAAGTGCCCTCGCTACAGAATGGCTTCCATTTACCATCTGCTATTCTGTCCCCGGGGTTTCCAGACAAAACATAAAACAGAGACGAACAGCTTTGATTAATGCATAAAATCAATAAAATCAATAACTAATAATCAATCAATAATCAATTTATACTATCTATCTATTTACACTAATCCCTAACCACTACTCTGCTACGAAAATAACTGATAAAGCGCGGGCTCACCTGCTCAACATACTTACCTGGGCCCATATACCTATGTATTAAACAGGTAAACCTACACAATCTATACAATTGGGGTTTTTTACCATTTGGATTTTTATACAATTTATCTTACCAGTCCGAGTCACCGATACCTAAAGTCCTAAAGGATAAAGGGAGTTAGTGAGAAACAGATAGCAATAATAACATTTAGCATTTCATAAATAACCACAAACTCTGAAAGTTTCTGAAATCTTTATCTAAGTAAATCTCTGAAAGTCTTATAAAACATGAAACTCAAATTAATTTCTTATTATGTTTTAGACTAATGCAGATTTAAAAACAAACATTTGCAATAACTTGGAGAGAAATTTTCATTAAGCATTTGAACAGAGGGTGAGTAAGAGAAAAAGGAAAATAGTACAATGACAAACCCACACTTAATAGTTACCTATTCCGGTGTGATGACCAACCCTGGTCATAGGCTGAGACAAAGAAATTAGATCCCAAAGTACAGGTGCCAGCAGAAAAGAACTGGTGCAAGCCAGAATCAGAACCAAGACAGGATATGGACCAATTTGGATCAGGACAGGACTACCACAGGTTAAGACTCGCGCCACAGTTAAAGTTCAAAACGCCAGCGTTGAAAACCCTCTCTGCAGCTAACAGTCGAACCCGGATTGGGTCATCGATCTCCTTCCCAATAACCCCGATTGGATTATCGAATCTTCTGACAGAGTGCTCTGCCAGCAACTCTGCTCTCGATCACCTATTGAGTGCGTTGGGTCAGTGACAGATCAGCTATTCGGACAAGTCGGACAATCTAGCTAGTTAAGTATACCCTAGGTATACTATTTTTCAGGTCAGTGTACCACCCCCAAATGTTGCAAATGTGTGAATCCCACAATTTTATTGGACAAGAATGAGGAGTAGCCATCACACCCTATTTTTCCAGAGGCAACTTGTCAATCATGTATACATGGCATGCCCTCCCATAACTTTATCAACCCATGTTCTTTTTTATTCATTTATTTGAAATGTATCAAATGTTTTATTGTAATAAACAATTTTATCAATTCAGCTTCCTCTGTCAAGGCAAGAAATTCATTCTTTTCTGCCTTCCATGTCCGTCTTGGCCATGATTCAAGGCTACAGCTTCTGTAACTTCAGGACTTGTCGCGCTGTCGCAGTTTCTCCAAAGATGGAGTTCAGCAAAGCATTTAGGCCCATTCAGTTTATCGTGTAAAAATAGAAAAGAACAGTTTTAGAGCAACAGAATAAATGAATAACCTGTATACCACTTCTTTCTACTCTACTCCCATTATTTTATTTTATACTATTGCGTTAGAGATTATGCAAAACAGACAGCTTAGCACGGCAGCGGTGCAAGCTCCTTGCACGTTAGGACACATAACGGCCATCTTAGTTCTATTGCATAGAAGCAGAAGTTTTCCCTCCAAGCATATCATGTGGGCATGACAGACGCATGCGCAGTAGAAAATCCCACGTAGCAGCAGCCATTTTAGTGCAAGTGGATTATTGTTAGTAAAAGCACATTGACAAGCTTCCCCTAGATTCCTATCATATCGTGTAATGCAATATTAATAAGACAAAAACATGTTAATTAGTACATTAATGTTATTACCAGAGGATTGAATACAAGCAAGTCACTTTACGTGTAAAACCTTGCTCCATCAGAGGGAAAGGAAATACATGAGATTTGCTAAGAAAGTGATGTGAATGGAAGCATCGGAGTTGTTCCTCATTTATCTGTTAACACATATAAATCAGTGCGAATACGCATAGGTATTGCCAATAGTTCTGCCTAGTTGTAGGTGTAGTAGGAGTTTGTTCTTGTGCGATGTATCTTGATAATTTAAAAGAAAACACACACAGAGGCTGAAGCACAAGATTCTAGTTTACATGTTTTAAACCGCACCGATAATTACATTGCCCATGCTTGTCATAAAGGATTCCTAGATTGTTCTTCTTTGTGCACACACCTCTTAGAGACCACCACATTTTCATTGCATTTAAAGCACTTCTTAAACAACACTGTAATACCATAAGTGGAGTAACCATTATCATGAGCCCAACTATAATTTGTATTGCTTCAGTAATATTTCTTCAACCTTAAAGACAACGGTTCCATGATTTCAAGTTTCAAGTTCAAGATTAAATATACAATGAGATCAACAATAAAACACCAATCATTTCATTAATCAATACATTTAAGAAGAAACAAAAATGTAAAATTGTACTTTACCTCAGTTAATTTCAAGACTCTTTTCACCTATTAATACATGTTTAAAAAGAAGATAAACAATTTAAAAAAAAGTACACCATATCATTTAATTTACTGGATGATAAAATAGTTGAAGCACTTCTTTTTTTTTCATACAGTTTTCTTAAAAAAGCCATTTTAGAATGGTAAACCGAGTTGTTTTAAGGGCAGTACACACAAACAAACACTCAGTAACGTTAGTACAGCCTCAATATATAAAGTGCATACTATGTCCTCCCATTTTATATGCTGCCAAGTGTCAGTCGCACTAGCAAGAGGCAAGCAGTTTAGCCTGCACAATAATATACATCTACGAACTTTGGGGCAGATTTACAAAGACTGGCACATCCCTGCATATCAGCAGGGATGTGCCAGGTAAGATGCGTCACACAAGTTTACCCTTACGCCACCACAAATGCACCGCATTTACAATGCGGTGCATTTGTGTGGCGCAAGGATAAACAGATGCGTGACGCATCTGATGGCGTAAGGGCGGCGCATTGCTCGGGTCGTGTCGCAAGTGCAATGCAACTCCAGCAATGCTCATCGGCTGCACATACCTAACA
Organism: Lissotriton helveticus; assembly: GCF_964261635.1. Classification (NCBI taxonomy): domain Eukaryota; kingdom Metazoa; phylum Chordata; class Amphibia; order Caudata; family Salamandridae; genus Lissotriton; species Lissotriton helveticus. Next base: position 1,163,978,224 of record NC_136059.1, read on the forward strand.
TGCTGCTTCACGCCTTACGCTTGCTTCAAGCAGGTGCAGGATTTTGACGCAGCAGCGTCGGAAAAGTGACTCAGTGAAAACTTGTAGATTTCACTGCGTTACTTTTCCCATGTTTTTTCTGACAGAACGGCCACCCTGCATACATTAAACCTGACGCAAATTTTATGTGGCACAGGGCTTTAAAACGTGACGCATCTCCCTAGATACGTCACATTGTAAATAAGGCACAACACGGTGCATGGTTTACGATGCCGCTGCATCACAGAAGTGACGCAACAGTGGCGTAAATGTGAGGCAAGGGGCTTGTAAATCTGCCCCTCTGTGATCTAAGTTCCAACTTAAGTAAGATTGAGATGTTGCTACTCTGAAGGACTGGACTATTTCATTAAACCTCTGCTTCTTCTCACATAGTCTAATATTATTTTCCATCGAGCTATTTTTTGTAAAGACTTTCAAGTAATTTTTAAGTATGTGGCAGGTAAAATGTTGTAGATCCTCCTTATTGAGGCTAAATTGCAAGAGTGCATAGCCCCACTTAAAGGTGTAAAACATCCAATAGCTTCCAAAGAATTCCTTCATTCGAGTGAACCAGACGATAGCACCAATGAATTACAGCTGCCAAATCCCTTATGAATGTACTATTTAAGCTCATTTTTAATCATATAGACTGTGTTCTGCATTCTGTCCATCAAATGATGTGTTTCCTCATGAACAATTGGGAATAGGGCACCTGTACTCATTAGGGAATGAACCTATTTTGTGACGGAAGATTTGCCTATTGATTGCTTTCTGTGCTGTAACTTCTTTGTGAGGTAGACCAGCTGTGCTGCTTTCTGTACTATACCCGTTTTGTGTGACAGAGGCCTTCAATGCTGTACCTGTAATGTGCAAATGAGGCCTGCACTTCTGCTTGCTGTGCCTGTGTTGTGAACTAGGCCTGCCTTGGTGTAACTGCTTGTATGATGCAGGCTTGCATTCCTGCTTATTATGCTGTGCCTGATATGTGAAATAGATCTGCTCTTCAGTAGTTCATGCTATAGCTATATCATTTAGAGATCTTTTCTACAGTTTTTCATGTTTTACCCATTTTATGAGAGAGAGGCGATACTGATGCTTGCTGGATCATGCCAGTCTGATGCAATGCTGCTCAAGCTGTGTCTTTCCTGTGTCACAAAGCTGGCACTGGGCTGCCTGAGCTGTTCATATTCTGTTTGTGAAGAAAGAAAGTGCAAGTGCTTCTTGTACAGTGCTTTCTTGAGTCTGGAAAGCGTTCAATTCTGGTTTGTGTCAAGTGTGATGGGAAACTGCATTGTTGCTCTGAACCTGTTCTGCTCTGTGTGGAGAACATTTTCATTACAACAGTCTTTGCTGTACTTGTATTGTGTCTAAGAGAGAAGCTTACATTTATTATTCTTGTTGGGACCTGTTTTCTGTGTGAGGCGATGATGCACTTCTTCCCATAGTGTATCCGTTTTGTGTGTGCATATGAAACTTGGATTTCTGCTTCCTCTGCTATGAAGTACAGGCAGTACAGGCAGTTCTCTGCACGTATACTAGCCAGAAGTCTTAAAATGTATTTCATGCTGTTTTAAGATGATTTAGGTTGTAATTGTTTTTTAAACCAACACTGCTGCTAGCGTACTTGGCACTTTATCTACTAATTCGAATTGTTGCCACGCTTTAAATGTTTTAAACAAGGAATTAATTTGCACTTTGTTGTTTGCACAGCTGCGCAGGGAATCTTCATTACCTGCTACACACTTTTGCACTGGACTCTCCCCGGTCCACCGCAGCTCTCGTAGCTGATTGTGTGTAGGAAGAATTCCTTGCAGGAAAATAATCACTTCCGGGGGGCCACTAGACGGCTGCCATTTTGGAGAGTTGATAGTCTAGTCATTATTCTTGGCACCTCACTGGTCGGGATTTAAGGACGAGATGGCGCTGACGCACAGCAGACACGCACAGCGTGCGCGCCGCTGGTGGACCAAGGCAAATCCATCTGCGCCCGACAGCGATCAGTCCGGAACCAGGGGCCACGAATCCTGTCCAAATATCCCAGGCTCCTGAAAAATGGATTATATATTCAATAAGGGAGCTTGAGGCGCTAAAGACAGTAGTTCACCCCTCCTGCCTGCATTCACTGGTCGCCAACGAGCCACTGAGCTGCCCTATCTGCAGCTGTGTATCAGGAACCAAGGTGAAGCAAGGAAGTTGCAAAAGGAAGGAGATAGACCACACCAAACATTGGAGGATGGGGCTAATCAACTGTAGATTCCCTTCCAAAGCATGCAACCAAGATCAGTTTAATAATAGAGGAGGAAGACCTTGAGGTACTATTCCTCACAGAGATTTGGCTCAAAAAAAGCTCTATCCCAGAGGTTGTAAGCACCCTTCACAATCAATCAATCAATCAATCAATCAATCAGGTGTTTGTTAAGCACGACTACTGTCCGTAAGGGTCTCAAGGCGCTGGGGGTCACAGGTTCCAGTCCATTAAGGAGGGGGTCTGTCGGAGAGCCAGGTTTTGAGGTTTCTTTGCGAAGATGGGGAGCAATGTTATATGTCTGATGAGGTGGAGCGGAAGGTCGTTCCAGGCTCTGGCCGCACGGAAGGAGAAGGAGCAGCCTCCCGACCAGGTCTTCCTGGTTCAGGGGACTATGGTGGGGGAGAGCTGGGCTGATCGTTGGGTCATTTGGGGTGCGTGGAATTTGAGTCGGTTGTTCAGGTATGCTAGTCCGGTGTCGTGGAGGGCCTTGTGAGCGTGGGTTAGCATCTTGAAGGTGACTCTAGCTTCGATGGGGAGCCAGTGGAGTCTGCGCAGGTGCTGGGAGATGTGGCAGTGTCTTGGCAAGTTGAGGACCAGTCTTGAGGCGGCGTTTTAGATGTTCTGTAGCTTGCGGGTGAGGTTTTTGTTTATTCCAGCATAGAGTGTGTTGCCGTAGTCGAGCCTGCTGGTGACCAGGGCGTGAGTGGCGGTCTTACTGTGTTCGAGGGGTATCCATTTGAAGGTCTTATTTAGGAGGTGGAGGGTGTGGAAGTCGGAGGACGAGACAGACTTAATCTCATGGTCCAGCTTGAGCTCTGAGTCCATGACGATTCCTAGGTTGCGGATGTGGTCCATGGTGGTGGGCGGGCTTCCGAGGACAGGGGGCCACCAGGTGTCATTCCAGGCGTCGGGGTTTGGGCCCATGTTGAGTACTTCCGTATTGTTGGTGTTTAGTTGTAGGCAGCTGTTTTTCATCCATTTGACAACGTCCTCCATACCTTCTTGAAAGTTGTGTCTGGCGGTGTTGGGTTTGTGGGATAGGGAGAGGATGAGTTGTGTGTCATCTGCATATGACACAATGTTGAGTCCATAGGCTCTGACGATGGGGGCGAGCGGAGCCTTGTAGACGTTGAACAGCGTAGGGCTGAGGGATGACCCCTGGTGGAATCCGCTGATGGTAGGTGTAGGGTCCGAGAGGAAAGGGGGGAGTCTGACCCACTGCGTTCTGCCAGAGAGGAAGGAGCGGATCCAGTCGAGGGCCTTGTCTTGGATCCCTGCATTGTGGAGTCTGCATATTAGTGTGTGGTGAGTGACTGTGTCGAATGCCGCTGAGAGGTCGAGGAGGATGAGGGCTGCTGTTTCTCCTTTGTCCAGTAAGGTACGGATGTTGGTTTTCGTATTGTGGTTTTATCTGAAGCCGGATTGGGAGGAGTTGAGAATGTTGTGCTCCTTGATAAATATTGCGAGTTGGCTGTTGATGGCTTTCTCGATGACTTTCCCTGGGAACGAGAGCAGGGAGATGGGTCTGTAGTTTTCAAAGTCGGTGAGGGTTTCTTCAGGAGGGGTTGATCTCAGCGTGTTTCCAGTCATCAGGGAACAAGGCGGTTGCCAGGGAGCGGTTGATGGTGTGGCAGAGCATGGGTGCAATGGTGTCGGCGACTCTGTTGAAAATGTGGTGGGGCAGGGGTCCCTGGGGGCCCCGGAGTGGATTTACTTCATCGTCTTCGGTGTGTCTTCGGTGGCGAGGGCTGTCCAGTTTTCGATCGCTGGCTTCAGGGTGTCGAGGTGGGTGGTGAGGATTCAGTGTGTTGGTTGTCTTCATCAAAATTGTCATAGATGCTCTTCATTTTGTGGTGGAAAAAGGTGCTGAGTTTGTCGCAGAGGTCTTGTGAGGGATGGATTTCGGTGGACTCGTTTTTGGGTTGGGTGAACTCCTTGATGATGTTGAAGAGTTCGTTGCTGTTGTGTGCATGAGTGGAGATTCTGTCTTCAATTGCTTTTTTCCTCATTTTTCTGATGAGTTGGTGATGAGCGTTGGTGGCCGCTCTGAAGTTGTTATGGGTTTCTGTGAATCTGGTGATCCTTTAGGCCTTTTTGAGGCGGCGGCAAGTGTGTCCGGACTCTTGAAGTTCGGTGGTGAACTATCTAGCTTTCTTGGCGTGGATGTTGTTGTTTTTCTTGAGGGGGGCTATGGTGTTGGCCCTGTTGGAGATCCATCTGTGCAGGGTTTGGGCTGCGGTGTTGGGGTCATCGTTTTCCGCAATGGTTGGGGTGGAGTTCCTGATTGATGAGGTTAGCTGGTCGTCGGTGATTATGGTCCAGTTTCTTCGTCGGAGCATGGTCTGGTGTCTGTGGATGGTGGGTGTTCTGAAGATAAAGTGCAATAAAGAAACAATGTCCTGAGAGGTAAGGATATGTAGACAATTAAACATGCATGCATACAGCATTACTTTTTAAGGAAAGAAGGAGAACACTCATGGGTATGAGAAAAGATTGTCAATCATCTTTATAGTATGACATTAATTTCATGGTCGGACTTGTATGCTGTTAGAAGCAGCACTGCATAAAATTGAATTTGTGACAACCATATAATACTCGGTGCACAAGGTGTTCAAAAGTGAAGGTGGCGACGCAATTGAAGAAGTGAACAGCACGGGCGGCGCACTGTGAGCAAAAGTGCAAATATTTTACAGTGAGTGGCTCAAGACACATGTGACAGTGTGCTATCACAGTAATCAGTGGATCTTTCAATTCAATGTTGAGCCACGGAGAAGGGGTGCGCCTATTGATGGGCTGTTAGGTCAACGGCGTTTCGATCCTCATTAGTTAGGATCGTCATCAGGACTTGGTTGTCTGATTTGGGGCGTGCTTGGTAGTAGTCCGGTAACCCGAATGGTGAGTTGTTAGTTAGTAAAACATCACGATTATGTGGGGCCCCTGCGATAACTGGGACCGGTCCGATCAAGGAGTATCTGGGACCTGCTGATGGGACTTAAATGAATCTGTGCCCGAGTAGGCCGTCAGTGATCTGGCTGTGGTGCAGCACGTACTCTGAATGATTTGGCGTGCCGGTGCAGGAATAAATCTCCGCGTGTGGAAGCAATCACCGCGTTTGAAGATGAAGTGGACGCATCGATGGTCAGTCCATGGGAGTTTGGTGGTGTGGCTGAAGGTGATGGAGTTTTATGTTGTGAAGAGGGGGTCAAGGGGGTGTCCTGCTGAGTGTGTGGGTTCGGTCACGATCTGGCAGAGTAGAAAGTAGTGGAGGTTATCCAGGAGGGATGTGGTGCTGGGGTCCAGTTAATGTAATGTAATGTATGTGTCTTGTAAAGCGCACTGCTGCCCTGAGGCGTCGTGGCACTGTAGACCGCTGGGGAACCCGTCCTGGCTATCCCTGTGAGATGGTCCCTACTGGGTATCTCCAAGGTGAAACCAGGCATCCCCGGCGAATGTGGGGGGCCGTTGTAGAGATGAGGCAAGCTGATGCCCAGAGTTGCCGAGTGTGATCCCTGGTTAGAGTAGGCACCGAGGCGAGAATTATCGAGTCCGCTGACCCTGGTCCACGACCCTGCCGCGTTGGGAATTGAACCCTGGTCCCGGGCCGTTCTCTGCTTCCAGGTCTGCCGCCCCTAACCAGTGAGCCACACCACTCCAGAGTTGATTGTCGAAGTGGAAGTTGAGTTCTCCCAGTTGGGTGTAGTTGGTATCCAGAGGGAGATGATGTCTGTGATGGAGTTGGCGAAAAGTCAGCGGGGTCAAGGGGGTCTGTAGATGAGGGTTCCTCAGATGGTGGAGGTAGGGCTGTCCAGTATCTTGAAGTGAAGGTGTTTCATCAGGTCTGTGAGCTCGTCAGGGCGTGTGCTCAGTCGGAGGGTGCATTTGTGGACGATGGCGATTCCTCCTCCCGGACTGGTGGGGCTGTCCTTCCTGGAGATCTTATATCCTTGGGGAATGGCGATGTCGATGTTCGGTGCAGAGATGGTGTTGGTCCAGGTTTCAGTAAAGAATGCTAAATCCGGAGTCGTGCTGTTGAGGAGGTCCCAGATTTTGGTGGCATATTTGTGGAGCCTTGTGGGCGGGTTGCGCTGGGTCCGTGGGCTTGGTGGTGTTGCAGGTGTGCCGGCAGCGGTGAAATCTGAAGGGTCCGTGGGTGTCGGCTGGTGATGCTAGCTTGCAATTGTTGTTGCGGCCTGGGTTGAGAGCGCAGAGTGTCACTGGGTCATAGCATTGGTGGTGCAGAGATCCAGGGTTCCTGGCCCTGGTCGCAGTTTGGTCACGGACGGGTGAAGACGGGCTTGCCTTTGGTGCACCGCCGTTAAGTAGGGGTGGGGGAGGCAAGGACAGCTGGGAGGCGGGAGCAGGAGAGGAGCTGGATTGGGCCAGTCGCACTGGTCGTGCTGGGGGGAGGGGCCGCGTGGGCATCAGTGGTGGGGAAAACGGGCTGAAAAAGACAAAAGGAAAAAGGTAAAAAGAGAGAGAAAAGTGCAAATAAGGCAGAAAAAGTGCATGAACGAGTAGTGGAAATACAGAGAGGACACAGAAGGAGATTGAGATGAGGGTAAAACTACAGAGAATGGAGGAAACACCCAGAAGGAGAGTGAAGGGGGAGAAAGAAGTGGGGTAAAAAAACGAGAGAAGAAGCGGAGAGAGAAGGGAGACAGAGGTCTATTGGACCACCAGGAATGAGGCACAGGTGAAACCTGCGGGTGGAGGAGGGCCTCAAACACCAACACTTGAGAGTGCGGGGGTTCGGGGGAAGGCTTCACTTAATGGTGGAGAGGCGAGGGAGGGAGAGCAATTTCACTGACAATGAGTCAGTGGTCTTGCTTGCCTGTCTTCGCAGCGGCCGCCATTAAATAGGGGTTGGGGAGGGCTGGACAGCTGTGAGGCGGGAGCAGGAAGGGGAGCTGGATTGGGCGGGTCACACTGGTCGTGCTGGGGAGAGGAGCCATGGGGGCAGCAGTGGCGGGGGAAACTGGCTGAAAAAGTCAAAAGGAAAAAGGCAAAATGAGAGAGAAAGTGCAAATAAGGCAGTAAAAGTGCAAGAAAGAGAGGAGGAAAGACACAGAGAACACAGAAGGGGAGTGACAGAGGAGGATTGAGATGTGGGTAAAAAACGAGTGAAAAACAGAGGAAAGACACGGAAGGAGAGTGAAGGGAGAGTGAAGGGAGAGCTTGAAATGAGGGGAAAACAACAGAAAATGGAGGAAAGACCCAGAAGGAGAGTGAAGGGGGGACACAGATGTGAGGGGAAAAAATGAGTGAACAAGGAGAGAAAAAGCGGAGCTTTGAAATATTCCGACTTGATAGAGTGGGTACAACTGGAGGTGGTATAGCTATTATTTGCAAATCACATCTGGCCTGTGCCATTAATGGAGCAAGGTTTCATACGTAACGAAACTTGCTTGGACTCAATCCTCTCGAAATAACATGTAATAAGTTAACCAACAAGTTTGTGAGTACTACTAATGCACCACACCATTTTCTGAATCTAGGGGAAGGTTTCCTATGTGCTATAGTAACTCGAGTGTCTTAATATGGCTGCCGAAAACGTGGGAACTCTTCTGTGCATGCGTCTACTGCATCTACGTAGTATGACGTCTTTTGCTTTGGTGGGAATTCTGTGCAGCTGCGCAGTAGTGCCTAAAATGGCCGCTTTAAACCTCACAAGCTAATGCATATGCTTCTGCTTAAACTAACCCTTGTGTATTTTGCTTAACTGCTAATGCAATAGATAAACTAAAGTAATGGGGATAGAGTAGAAATAAGTGGTATACAGAGCATTCATTTATATTCGTATTCTGATAGGTTCTTCTTTGATTTTGCTATTAGCTCGTATTTGGGCCTGGGGGTGACTGAATTCTCCATGTTGTCTGAACCCTACACATGCGTACTAAAGACTTGAAACTACTGTGACAATGACATTGACTATCCGCCAAGAACTGTCTCACAAGCGATGCGCCTGAGAACATTACCTTTTGACCCGGAGAGGGGACGAAAAAGACTCAATGAAATGTATGCATTGTATATGAATTAATGTTGCTGGGTGGATTAAAAGCATGGGAAATTAAATTATGGGTGGGAACATAGAACAATTAGGTCAAAGGAAAATGACTTCATACTAGTATGGTGTGATGACCTCTCCCTGTCCCACTGTCCAATCAAATGGAGGCATTACATAAATAATTAGAACATTGGGGGGTGGTACATGCCCTGGAAATTGGTATAACTAAGGTAGGCTCGGCCAGTTAGATTGTCCGACTGGTCACAGACCTGTCACTGACCCAACGTTTGCTGAAGGAGATCGTGGAAGAATCGTGAAAGTAAGGCACTCTGACCGAAGAATCGGGAAATTGCTGAAGAAGACAAATCGATCTATCCATTGGGGTCCAAGAGTAGCATCAGAGAGGGGTGTAACGCCGGCTTTGCACTTAGAAGAGGTTGCCTGCACCTGTCCTGACCTGTTGGCTCCTGTTTAATTGGGAGCCCTTTCTTTCCAGCCCTTGGCCGGGGTTGGTCCTCGCACCATTCTAGGAAAATATAAATCTGTGTGGTATGTCCTTGTACTGTTTTCCCTTCTTCACCCTTCCCAGATACCAAATTCTAGAAATGTAATTAAGTCTCTAAAGATTTTTGCTTTGATCAGTATTTCTTATTTTTGAGAAACTGTTGATTAGTATGTTTTGGTATTTAGCTCACAAAATATTGCATAGATAAAGATTTTAAAACTTTCCTGAGTCTGTGGTAATTTCATGAAATGTATTGAAATTGTTTATACCTATTATTCTAACTTCCTGATCCATTCACCTAATTAACTTTAAATTGCAGTAACAAGGTTAGGTGGTAGGTTATGGTGTACAGGTATAAGTCGAGATATGGTTAAATAATTTTGTGTATGTTATTGTGTGTATGTTTATGGGCCCAGGTGAGTATGTTGTGACATGAGTAAACCAAGCTGGTAATCTCGTGCCATTACCATCACCCATCCATAATATTGTCAACTGTGAAGCTTTTACCTTTAGATTGTCCCTTACCCTGATATGCTTCTTTTCAGGCAGTCTTACTTATAGGCTCCCGGGGACCTGTACGCCTTTCTTAGAGGCTATCCCGGACATCCTTGCCAGCATGATGATAGGGAAACGCGCCTTCACGGTATTAGGCGACTTTAATATTCATCTGGACGATCATACCAATCCATCGACAAAGAGATGTTTAGCTGACCTTGAAGCCTTACAACTAACACAATTGGTGCATCAGGTCACCCATGTAAAGGGCCACACTTTGGACCCTATTTTTTCCAATGACTCCAGATCGAAGCTGCTTGCACCCATCCGACTGCCCTGGACAGATCATTTCTTCATCCTAATTCGGTATAAAAAAACAACCCCTTTAGCAAACCCTAAAGATGTGTGCTCAGTGCTAGGACACAAATGGCCTAGCATGGCCCCTGAAGCCTGGCTCACAGACCTTGAGGTGACATTTTCACAAGATACAAAAGATCTAGAGGAAGCCCAAAAAAGTGGCTAACCTGGATGAATGGATACGTGGAGCGGAACTTAAGGAAACCAGGTCAAATAAAGCCAAAAAATGTATTAGGCCTTCCTGGTTCAGTCCTCAATTGGTCGCTTAAAAGAAAAGCTGTAAAAAGTTAGAAAGAAGTTGGAGGAAAACGTATGCCCTGAGCTTAAAATAGCATATAAAGTAGCTATTCAGCAATACCACAAGAACATTAGGAAAGCGTAAGCAGCTTTAAAAAAAAATAGAGAAGTCCTCTAACTCTCAAAAATGATAAGTTTAAGATTGTAAAGTCTCTTACAACAATTGAATCAGGTACAAACCTTTCTCAATGCTCAAAAGAGAGAGGTAATGGGTTAGCTACATTCTTCAAGATTAAGGTGGAAAAAATCTACAACTCCCTTTATTCAAAAACTAGCCAGACATCAGTAGCAACTGAAGTCTCCATGAGCACTCTTGAACTCCCTATGAGCACAGAGCAGTTAGTAACCTCAATTTCCCCTGATCTGTTTACTTTTCCCAAACTAAATGAAGAACAGGCTGGCTCCCTTTTACGTAACATTAAATCAGGGTCCCCTATAGACCCGGCTCCCCCTCACATCCTCACTCAAGGGGGGAAATGAGTCTTAACCCAACTCTCTAACCTAATTTCCCTGTCTCTCGAAAAAGGCATAGTGCCCAAAGAGTGGAAGCATGCCATTGTAAAACCGCTGCTAAAAAAAAAAAACGTGACCCCTCCTCCATGGCAAAATACCATCCGATCTCACTGCTGTCCATTCTGAGAAAGAGTGCGGAGAAACACGTGAACAAGGTCATCTCACACTTTCTGGAACATAATGGTGTTCTACACCAGACCCAGATGGGATTCCGACGGGAACATAGTACAGAGTGAGCACTACTTGTTGTCACCGTAAAATTAAAAAACATACTAGATCAGGGCAGAGTCGCCGCTATTGTGTTACTAGATCTAAGTGCGGCCTTTGATAAGGGGGACCACAAAATCCTTGTCAACAGCCTCAAAGATATCGGGATTAGAGGTACTGCCAATCAATGGGTGGCCTCGTCCCTGAGGCATAGATCCTTTCAGTGCATGGAGGCCGGCATACTGTCAGACACCTTCTCAGCCCCTTCGGAGGGCCTCAGGGATCTTCCCTGAGTCCGACCCTTTTTAACATTTATCTGAGCCCGCTGGCTCACATAGTACAGGAGTTGGGACTCTCCATTGTGTCATATGCCGAAGACACACAACTAGTGGTCTCAACAGCAGACACCCTTAATTCTGACCATAGACAACTAACCATGTGACTGGAAAAAATAGGAACATTGATGGCCGACCCTAGTTTTAAGCTGAATGGGGATAAAACCAAGCTTATGATCTTGGGAAGTGGTTTTAACCAACACTCAGAGATCCCCTGGCCAGTAAATTGGGCCCTCCCCCTACCCCTAAAGCGTCCAGAAATAATTTGGGGATGTGGCTCGACCAGAATCTAACCATGGAGACGCAAGCCAAAAAACTTTCAAGTACCTGTTTTGGGCTACTTCGGATGATTAGGAAAATGTTGAGCTTACTCCCAGAGAAGTCAAGAAGGACGGTGGTGCAAGCCTTGGTAGTTTCGAGATTTGACTACAGCAACTCGTTATACCTTGCTCCCCCAAATATGTCACAGACAGGTTACAAGTGGTACAGAAGGCAGCAGTTAGACTGCTTCTCAAGATACCCAGGCACCAGTCAGTGAGAGCCTCTTTGAGTGAGCTACACTAGCTTCCGGTTCAGGCAAGGATTACATTCAAGTCACTCTGCTTGGCCCACAGAGCCATGTATGGGAGAGGCCCTGCCTTGTTACGAACTCTGATCTCCCACTATTCACCCACTTCGCTATCTCAGATCAGGGTCGAAGTTTCTGATGAACACTACTAGAATCAAGAGATCTAGGTGGGATGGAATGTTGATCACTCACCTGGTGCCGAATCTCTGGAACAGTATGGACCCAGAACTTCGACTGCCTGGAGACGAATAGTCCTTTAAAAAGAAACTTAAAACATGGCTGTTCCCCTAACTTTTCACAAGAAAGTTTCCTTACCTGGTTCTTTTCAGGGCTGGAATGCCTGTGGGTAGCCATGCGCTTCTTAAATCCCTAAACGTAAACCTAAACCTAAGTGTGCACCACTGTTGCCCTTGTCATACTTATTGTCTAAGCAGGAAACCTGCTATTTTGTTGCCTATGCTTTTGCATTTTATTGCAACACGATGTTATGGGCCCCCTTCAGTAGTTATATCTGCACTAAGGTGCAGGGTCATAAATGACCTAAAACATGAAGTGAAGTGGCAGGTCTGCAAGACCATGGACTGAGTGTCAGCAAAGGACTCCTCAAGATGGCAGTGATGGATAAATGATGAAAATGATAAAAATGAGGAATGATGAAGCAAAGGAAGAAAAAGCAGGACAGAACCAAGAACAAGAGAAAATAGAGAAAGAATGAAAGTGAGTCCAAAAAGAATAAGACTGTTGTAGGCAGAGAAGCTGTGCTATTTACATGGTGGACCTCAATAAAGCACAACTGTTCCACAAAAGGAATAAGACTGAAAAGAAAAATGTGAGAAGGGGGGAAGAAAGCGAAGGGTAGAGTGGGAGCATGAAAGGAAGGAGAAGAACTGGCAAGAGAAAGAAAAAGAAAAGGTAGAAGAGGAAGCAAAAAGATGATGTAAAGGCAAGTTACAAAGAAAACCAGGAAGAATGAAAGTATTAAGAGAAAGGAATGAAAGAGAAAGTAAGAACTGAAAAATAGGGGCAAAGAGCGCATGACGAAATTAAACACAGAATGGAAAGAAAAGAAAAAATAGTATAGAGCAATACATAAATGGAGAGTAAATAACAGACAAAGAATGAAGGACATGGAAAGAGAAGTGCAGTAACTTAGCAATAAGCAAAACAGAGAAAGAAGAGTAGGAGGAAGAATCTAAGAGACGAGAACCCGGGAGAGCAACATAGAGGAGGAGGGAGAGGTATGGAGGTATCCAGAGTAAAATGTATAATGGAAAGAATTATGGGAGGCTGTCTCTTAACAGAATAAATGGAGAGGCATGAAATCAAGTGATAGAGTGAGATGCAGAGAAGATGTAAATTAAAAGGAAATTCATGCTGGAACAAACATAAACCTAAGAATGTTGAATAGAAAACTGTGAAATACTGACATAAGATTCAAATGGGGAGCCATCCGAAGAAGGAGAAGAATTATGGAAGGGGGATGTGATAGAATGTTTGAGGAAAGAGGCATTGCATCAGTGTTTTGGTACTTAACCCCTGCGAGACTTGACTTTAGTCATGCACTCATGCCCCAGTATTTAAAGATTTGCATCATCACTACACTGACATGCCATGACACAATATGAAGAGCATAAAATAAGTTGGTAATGGCAAAGTGATTTTCTTTTTTATGTTTGAAAGCTTTATTGAAAAATAAAAATGGTAAACAAAAATAGACATCAGCATAAAGCATAGTCTGAGAACAGTGTTATTGCTAATGTCTTAACAGAAAGATGAAAGCATTTTATGGGATTTTAAGGTTATAAGGGAGGGGGAGGGAAAGGGGAAAGGAAAAAGTAATTCTACAGCAGAATAAATTATAAAGAATAACAGCAATACAAACAATGAGAAAAAGCGTTCGACCGTAGAACAATATACATTAGTATAAAAGCATTATAATATAAAATTCATTGCAAAAAACATCAAAGGAGCAAATTGGAGAGAGTATAAGTCCTTCAAGGAGGTTTGAAATTCTCTGAAGAGGTATATTTGGGTAATTTACGAGCTAATTGGTCTAGATATGTGGTGAGAGGTAACCAATAAAGGTCCACATTGCGTCTTGGTCTGCAGGAAGAAGCAAAGGCAACATCAAGTCTGCGAAAATGACATAAGGAGTTCCACCAATGTCGTATAGAAGTGTTTGAAAGGGAGTTCCAGTTGGAAGAAATGTGTTGGAATGCAAGTGCAAGTATAACGTCATAAAGGCCATGTGAGTGTGAAGGAAGATCTAAAGAGTCTGAGAGACTGCCCAGAAAAAGATGAATGATTGAAAAAGGAATAGAAAGTGTGAAAATACGAGAAAGATAAGACCAAACTGTCTTCCAAAAAGAAGATATAATAGGACAGAGAAAAAAGAGGTGAAGGAGATAAGCATTTAAAGAGCCACAGGTCCAGCACTTAGAATCAGAGGTTGCAGAAAACCGAGACAAAGAAAGGGGAGAAAGATAAAGTCTATGATAGAGATTAAATAAAGATCGAGTGAGAGAAGTAGAGCGGGAAATCTTCAAGGATCTAGCCCAAAGAGCGTCCCATAGAACAACAGACCAAATACAATCAAATTCCTTTTCCCAATAAAGTTCCACCTTAGTCTTGGCCTGATGTGGATTGGAAAAAGAAAAGAATTTATAGATTAGAGATGCTTTAGGGAGGGTAGAAAGAATAACAAGAAGAGAAGATTGAGGAGGTAATGAAGTCGAAGAGGGAAGAGAATAGTAACGATCAAGAATAATCTCCATAAGGATAGTAAATTTATGTATAAAGGAGTGAGGGCAGCGGAACAAAAGCTGAAATTGGGGGAAAGATCTAGGTGAAACACCATCAAAAAGATGATTGACTCACATATTCCAAACTGGAAAACCAGCGATGTTCCCTGCAAATCTGCGATTTCCCTGCTATCGCAGGAATTTTTATCGCCTTGGAGATACGCGTTGTTTATAATGCGATATCTCCGCGATACAAACCTGCAATAGCCGGCGTAAAAAAAATTAGCGTTAAGCGTGCTTTGTGATAGTTATCGCAAAGCGTTGCTAATATGCCCCAAAGTCCTTTAAGAGAGCACTGTGAATGTGTCAGTACTGAAATATTGAGCAGCCAAGAGGTACATTGTGAAAAATCTCTTGATCTTCCAATAGCAGGACAGGTTAAAATAGACATGAATTATAGCAGTACTAAGAAGGCCCCAGTACAGAGAAAGCAATGCATGATGTACGCCCAATAATTGTGACAGTATTATTTTTTATTTTTTATTTTTTTATTTTTGAGAGCTATGTCAGGGCAGCTGAGGTTTTTCTGCCAATTTTGTATATTAATAATTGGGCATCCTGGACATTTCATATTTCACTGGAGCATTCCAAGTACTAATCAGGCATTTAAGGGTCTAGTTTGGCGCATGATCATGTGTAGATTTTTACATCAGGACCTGCCTAGGTTATTGATGTATCCTTGTATTATCTTTGCATATTTTGGTATAATGTTCAAGTGGTAACTAATTTTGGGGCTGTTTTATTGACTTTTTTTCTGTTATTTAATATTTAATAGATATTACATTTGTTGTACCTTTTTGCAGCAATTTCGCTTCTATGATATATGCATGTCTGTGATGAAGTTGTCTGAGCTGTCATCTGTGATGTGATCAAGGAAGCCACTTAACTTGTCATGAGTGATGTAATATGTGATGTGGCAAGCAATGCATAACAAAGGTCAAAGTTGTAGTTAGATCACTGAAAAATTACAGGCTAATTTCAGTGTTTTTTTTTTTTTTAAACGTAAGATTTAGTCTCATTTCAATACCTAACTACAATGCGACTTTAAACGTTGTTTTTTTAAACATATATCAAGATCTTTACACCATATCCAACCATAATATAGCTTTAAACTTTGTGTTTTACAGTCATATTCTGGCAGTTTTTGCTAAATTAAGTGTGTGCAATGCCTTCTTCAGATGGCCAAACCTGGCCATGCGCAGTGGGTGTTAGAGACATGGCCAGGCCTCCAGATATAGCCCTGCACCCTACCATTTAATAGCATCCAACCTGTACTTCTGTGTTGGTCACAAACATTTGTTCCTAGCCAATGTGATATATTATTTGTGTTGCTTTTCTTTATTGGTTCGAAACGTAATTTATTTTAACTTTTTTTCCATCTTTAACAGTAAAGAGCTATTTCTTTTCTTTATTTTTTATTACTTTTTGTACTTAAATATGTTTTTATTTTAGTTCTTTCAGCCCACCATATGGGCCTGGAGGTGAGGGTGTCCTAACTCTGCACAGTTATTTTCTCTTTATTTGCATTATTTCAGGGCGCAGGGAATGAGTGCCCGAATGCTGTAATGGCAGTTGAAACATGCCAGCCATTCGGATAATTTCAATACCACAATACTGGTACAAGTACTGTGGTACCAAATTGTCTGATGCTGAAAAAAGCCCCCTCAACCAATCAGGTTTGAGTATTTCTTTAATTCTGGTGCTGCAAGAGTACTACGGTGCCATACTGCGGTATTTCCAAGGTACCAACAGTTCAGATATCTCTAACTGTTTTTACAGGTTAATCCCTTAATGCTGAACCCTAGCTCTTCTTTAAATGCTTATTCCTCAAAAACAGATTTATATCAAAGTCACAATTAACATGCTTTCTAAGTAAAGTTCTACATTTTTACCAAATTTGGTGTAATTCCGTTGACCCGTTTTCTTGGGTCCCACTTGACGGATCAGTGCAAAACTTTCCATGAAGAAGCCAAAGTGGGTAAACTTTTTTTTAAGTTTCGTACACATTCATCAAATTGCTCCAGCATTATTAAAGAAACAAAAAATCACTTTACCTATGAAAAGTTAGGTCTAACTATAACTACATCGGATCTAGCTCTGCATTGTTATCCATACATATTCAATGACATTTTTATTTTTGTAGTTAGGTGAAAGAATGAGACCTGAATTAACGTTTAATAGCCCACACCACTGAAATTTCCGGTTATGGTCTATTGAACTAACTATAACGTGTGCCTAGTCATGCACTGCTTTGACCCCACATATATCATCACTCATGACATCCCAAATAGCATCATTGATGACATCACTGTAGACATCTCAAATTCAATCATTGATGACATCACTGATAATGTCACAGATGACATCATACATGGTACTGCTATTCACCCATATAACATCACTCATTGGCAACTCAAATGACATTATTGATGGAATCATTGATGACATCTGAAATTATATTATGATGACATCACAGATGATATCATCCATTATACTTCTATTCACATTACTCCATAAGCTTTCACATTATTTTAAAAAGAAACATTAGTAGTAAATGGCCCACTCTCATATACAACATATACTTACTATGTGTACATTGTGATTGTAGAGAATGGAAATACTGTTGTCCCTCTAGCCAAGCCTATTGGTGCAGGGCTTACCTACCTGTAAAGTTTTACATGCAAGAGGTATTCCACGTTCAACAAGGTAAAGCTTGAGAACACCAGGTGTAATGTATGTTGCATAGGTACCTTTCATATTATTTTGTAACTTGACGAGTGTTATCAAACATCTGTGAAGAAAGCAAAGATTGCTTGCACAGTAGATTATCTACTGGTGATTTTTGGGGCATGAGCCCATCTTAATTAGTCATTATATTGTGTTGTAGAGAAACTCTGTGTAAATTGGATATCAATGAGATGTGTGTTTTTATATGTAGATTTTCTATGAAGATTTTGAGACATTGTACATTGTTAATATACAATATAAGGGAGATGGTTTAACTCCGAGGAAGTTTGTAAACATGACTCCAAGGTTAATGCAATTATGATCCTTTCAGAAATGTGTTACTTTATTTTACCAAACTACGGATAGTTATCCAAATGGTCTGGCTCACGGTGTCTTATCGGTGGCTACCTGCCAACCTCTTGATTCTCATATGCGGGTCATGTGAAATCTTTAAGAGGGTGTTTGTATTAGGGTGAATATAACTAACAGTTTTTGGAGGGTATTCAAAGTTTAAAATCTAGGTGACCCGTTAAAGGTTATAGAGTTTGTAAGTTTGTTATTGGTTGAAAGCGTGGCAGCCTCACCAAGGCAACTACTATAATCATTGTCAGGGTGTACCACAAAAGTCACTAAATTAACCTGTGCTTACCTTCTGGCAGTTGGGCACAAAGCAGTTATGCTTAACTTAGAGGAACTGTAGAAAGTATTCAAGCAACACACAAACAGTAATAAAGTGAAACCACAACATGGGAAAAATTCCAAACCAATTTAGAAAAACAGAGTATATTTTAATGGATAGATTTGTGCCTGAATGACAATAATCTAATCAGTAAAACCAGAGTTATTGAATTTTACATTTTTAAGTAGATACAGCGCTTAAATGCTCATGTGGCCGTGCTAGACCTGTAGAAAGTCAAAAGTACAGGCTGACCACAATGGAACGCGGGCTGTTAGTCCAGCTGAAAAAGTTACCTTATGAAAGTCTGACATTTCCAGTTACGTTTGCAGTGAAGGAGCTCATGAGGAGATGGGAGAACATCATGGATGGTCAGTGCTGTCGGGTGAAGAGCAGCCAGGAGGCACAGGCTTTGTTACTGTAGTGCAAAAAGCCAGTCAGGCATTGCTGGCAGTCATTGCTCGGGCTCCCCATTGGCAGTCACCAGCAGCTGTCATTGCTGTAGCATAAAATACAGCTCTAACATTACTGGTCATTGCTGTAGAGTGAAGAGTTGGGTCCACCAGAGCTTTGCATTGGCAATTGTCATGCGCAGCTGGGTCGTGGCACAAACCGACCTGTTCGCGGTCAGGAAGAGCCAAAAATTTCATAATTTCACCTTGGTTTTTAGGAAGAGTTCAACTAATGCAGCAAAGGGTCCAAGACCTCAGGAGGTTGCTCTTGGAGATCAGGAACTCACTCCAGCAGAGGCCAGCAGGACTTAGACAGGTCCAGTTACATGTCCAGGTAGTTCCTGTG
Source organism: Lissotriton helveticus (assembly GCF_964261635.1). Classification (NCBI taxonomy): domain Eukaryota; kingdom Metazoa; phylum Chordata; class Amphibia; order Caudata; family Salamandridae; genus Lissotriton; species Lissotriton helveticus. The sequence goes on from NC_136059.1 coordinate 1,163,996,773, forward strand.
GCTCAGGTCAGCTGGGTAGCTACAGGGAGGCATCTGGAGCCTGTTATGACCCTGTAGCAAAGACAGGAAGTCAGCCAACTGACCCTTGGAGTCACCCAGGTTAGCCTAGGATGAAGGGATGAGGGTCCTGTCTTCTTTCTCAGAGAGCAATGCAGTCCTCAACCAGGAGGGTAGCCCTCTGGTAGCAGTAGGGCAGTCCTCTGGGAGGCAAGGCAGTCCCTCTTCAGTAATATCCGCAAGTCCAAAATTGTACTGATAAGTGGTTCCGATGGTTCAATATTTATACCTGGTGCCAGCCTTTGAGTGTAGGGAAACACCCTGCCCTACTCCCACATCTGGTTCTGAAAGGTCTTCTCTTCTCCTATCAAGGCTCCAAGAAGTCTGTGGACTAAAGGCCATTGTCAGGTTTGTGTATGGGGGAGGCAACCCCTTTGAAGTGCAAGTGGGAAGGGGACAGTTCCGCCACCAGCTACCCTGGCAGGATGGCCAACTTTGCCCATACTCAGTCCCCTTTGCGTCGCTGTCTGGAAGGAATTCATAATCCCCACACCAGAACCAGAAAATGCCAACTTTCTAAAATTATATAATTTTCAGAATTGTGCCTTAAAACCCCTAAAGAGTGGTTTAAATTACAATTAATGTCAGTGTAAACACCATATCTGTTCCCAACACAAATGTCTCCCTTTTTAATTGTAATACGTTAATCCACTGTTAGTCTATGGGTGAGATAGGCTTTACCAAAGTAAAAAGCAACTTTCGAAGTTTTTACTGCTAGGACATGTAAAACATAACTAATCACACATGTACTTTTTAACTGCAGTGCACCATGCCCTATGAGCTTGTATAGCCTAACTTAGGGAGGACTTGTATGTAATAAAAAGGAATGTTTAGACTTGGCAAAAGATTTATTTCACCAGATCCAAATAGCAGTTTCCAGCTGCATACAGGCTGCACTGGACGACCTGAACCAGGTTTTAAAAGCCTGCTTTAAGTGGGTGGCTCTATGAGTGCTGCAGGTCCACCAATAGCGCTCAATGGATACTGTAATACTATTTACTAGGGACTTACAAGTAAATTCAATGTGCCAATCAGGTGCAAGCCAATTGTACCATGTTTTGGAAGGAAATCACATGCACTTTAACACTGCTTAGCAGTGGTAAAGTTCAAAGACTCCTAATGCCAACAAAACTAATTCAGAAAACAGGACGGGTGAAGGCAAAATGTCTGGGGTGAGTCTGCAGAGAGGGCCAGGTCCAATAGAAGCATTTTGGTTGTTAGGCGGGGGAATAGGAGTAAAAGGAATGTGACATTCATAAAATAAGGGTGAGTTGACACATATAATATGAGTCTTGCCTGTTGCCAAAATATATATTAATGCTCACTTGATGGGTGAAAAAAAATTAGACACAGGTGTGACTTGATGATTCACTGAGAGTCCACAAAGTCCATAAGATATTGTCATAATTCACTGGATGATGTCATCAGTGATGTCATTTAGCATGTCTTCAGTGATGTCATATGTGAGGTCACATGCAGTGCATGACAGACGTAATTTATTGTCAGTTCACTAAACTAGAACTGCTGTATTTCAGTTATTTTGGGGAATTTAAATGTTAATTCTTGTCTTATTCCTAACTGTTAACCTTTGTTTTTTCTCCAAATATGTCTGGGGGGAGGTTTAACATGCACCAATATCTTTTTATCATAACTAAATAAAACATTGCTTTACCCCTCGTTTTTCAGTACATTTCTGCTTTTGCAAGCATATTTTCCGGTAGATAAGCTCTTACGTGTCGCACACCGCAGGCACGCAAGCAGGAAGCAAGACAGCAAGGCAGGCAGCATGGTGCCGGACTCCGCCTCCGATGACTGCTGTGCTGTGAATAGCACGCTGCGAATAGCACAGCGGGTGCCGCAGCCGATAGCATGGCACCGCACCACGGATTACATTGCTGGTGCTACTTCTGACCCCCGCTGTCTGTCGCTAACTCCCGCTGTAATGTTTTGCCCTTGATTGGTAAATCTAGACCCCTGAGCAATACAGAGCAGTGTTCTGGTCAACAAATGCCACAGACTGTAGACTGCAGTCTTGAACTCAGGGGTATAGAGGATTACACCTTGCCGGATATTGCCCTACCATTGAAAAAAAACTAAGTTTTGAAGGCCAACTTGAAAACACCAGTCACCAGGGAGTTGGTGCAGAGACTGTCTTTGGACACTCAGCCCAATGGGCCTCGTATGCCAACCCTGTACAGTAACACCCCCTCTAGTGCGTCTTGTGTGCATTCATTAGATTTGTCTAATCTGGAGGTGTCAGAGGCTTCGCCAGATAAAGGGGTACACAAATTTCTGCAAGTATTAAATGTAGCGGATAATAGATTGGGGGGAAGAGTAATCTTGAGATATTCTATGTTTTAGAGAGGCTTCTCTTGTCAATTTGATCCTTTTTTGGAGAAAATCACAATGAATTTGGATCACATACTGGATGTCCTTTCACCAGTTTTAATGGGGGTACAGGAGCTCAACTCTGCCAATCCCAGTATAAGTAAGTTTGAAAAGGGCATTGAAGTAAAATCCCAGACATACCAGACGTGTATTGAGGTGTCTAGTTTGGGAATTCAGGCTGAAGTTCAGGAGGTTCAGGAAGATAAGGGGGTATCCATCGTTTCCCTGTTTAGAGGTAGTCACCTGGTAAGTTTGGCCCCTAAAAACATTGCACATGCAATACTTTGTACATTAGACCTGGGGACACCACAAATGCAACTGCACCTATGAATACATTACAGGTGTACCCTATCTTTAAAAAAGGGTACACAAAGATATCTTGCACTATTGAATCATTAACCAACACCCTCCACGTTAAACAGTCCATTGACAGTTTTGAATCTGTTCCCCATTGGGAGGTTGCCCCACTGAAAGAAAGCAAAGGACTAAAAGGTCAGAGAGGGAAGAAGAATACGATTTAGTGCATTCCCAAATGGAAGCTCACAAAATTGCGGTTTCCTTTGGCAATTGAGGAGCCAGAAATCTCTAACTCGCCTCAAAGTAGGAAGGAAACCAGACCCCCAGTCTTTGATGACGGCCAAAATTTGGGTGTTCAGAGATTAATCCTTCCACCCTCTCCTCTATAGTAGGTGAACCCTCTTGGAAGGAATTCGGGGAGCTGGAAGGACAGAAAGAAAGAGGGATTCCAAAATGCATAGGAGAATTTTAAAATACATATTGGCACAGATGTAGAGCACCAAGGAATTAGTAAAGACCACAACTCAGGGAACTTAATAGCACAAGCTTATCCTGTTGAGCCAGAACTAGGCCGGGCCATGGATAAAGTCCCCTCCATCCCTCCTGGCCGGGGTACTCTCCCAGTCAGGATTGATCCCTGCCAGGGGATGCTCCTGGAGGGGGGTTCCGACTTTACTCCCTGTACTGGGCTGTTTTCTGCATTGGGGTCTGATCTAAGGTTGAGTGATAAGACATATGCTGAACACAGATTTGGGCAAGCAACTAAAAATCTGATCTTCCCTGTTTGATACCTTATCAGCTCTATCCAACAGAAGCTCTCTGCTGCAGCTGCTATCAGAAAGAGAGGATTTAAGATTAGTGATAAGCAAAGGCATTGAGCTGGGATATCTAGATCTCAGTAGCAGTCCTCCAAATACCAGAGTCACATTTAGATCAGGGATAATTGCAAAACTAGTGTTGGCTAATGCTGATTATTTTAGTAAAAGCGGGATAGATGGGTTTCCACATGTGGACCCCTCGGTGGGTCTGCTCACATCTCACAGAATTGCCTGCCAGGAGCCAGGTAGTCGCTTTCCCAACACAAGGGGTACCATAAATCCAAAGGATAATAAAATCTTGGTGGGTAGTTCTTTAGGAAAAAGAGAGATCAACATTATAGGACATGAGGTTCAAAGATCCAAAAATCTTATAGAGGATGAAGTGATGGCCCCATAGAGTTGGTAGCTGGCTCACTGAATGGCTCAAAAGCAAATACAAAAATCCCCATGCTGTAGAGGTAGCCCATTCGGAAAAATCATGTCTTGGAACCTAGCGGGTGTTGGAAAATCCAATCTTATTTTAAATTCTGTACTAGAACACGATCCCAAAATAATTTGTCTCCAGGAAACATGGAGGTGCATGGATTTCAATTTTGAGAACTTTTTTGTATGTTGTGGTGGAGCAAAACCTTCAACAAAAGGTCATGTTAGTGGTGGCCTAGCCATTTTACTCAGCTGCACTATACATTTGAATCCTGTGGTTTTTCTCCATCCTTCCAAGCTTTGTATGGGTGTGAAACTTAGGCTAGATAAAGGTAAGCTTGGGCAGACTGCATTTCTTTTTTTGGTAAATGTATACATTCCACCAGGGAGAGCATCAGACTCACTGGTTGAATCTATTTTTTCCTTTGTGCATAAGACAAGTAGCTCCAAAGAGTGCACCTCGATATTTATGGTGGGTGATTTTAATGCTAAAATCGTGACCTGCTCCTCTATGGCTTTTTCCGACTCTGAGTTAGAGGACGTATGGTCCATCCCTGAATCCTTAGTGCCTGGCCATATCTGATCAGTTGGGCGGGGTTTATCTTTCTTGCATACTCTGAGAATGTGTGCTCTTGTGCCATTGAATAGCAGATTCCATGATGTTTCTCTCCTGCCTCTTTCATCTTTCATGGCCCACGCGGGCACTCCCTGATTGACTATATGATGATATCCTGCCAATTCTTTGGTGCATGTACGCAATTTAAGGTACTGCCTACAAACATGAGCGATCATGGAGTCCTGTCAGTAGATGTTAACATGGAGCTTGAGTTGCTGGAATCTTGGACTCGAAGGGATGAAAGTATTCTATACAGCAGAATTAATGGGCACACTTTTTGGTCTAATAAAAACCTCCCATTTTTTAGGTAGATTGTTGAAAATGTGCATTCTGACCCTAGTCAGGAAAACCCCATTTCCAGGTTTGAGAGGATATTGGCCCTAATTTGATTGTGCGGAAGCAAAAAGCAAGTTGGTAACACTAATGTTTCAGTGGCTAAATCATGTGGGATAGAAAATCTAAATTGTGAGATTAACGCCCTGATAAGGGACCAATTTGAGCAGCCTTCAATGTCCACACAAAAGGAAATTAATAGAGTAAAACAGGCAAGTAAAAGAAAATTGGCATTAGAATGTAGAGGGGTGGAAGATGCACATTGGTAAAATTAAGAGAGGTTGTACAGTGCAGTTATACTCGTAAATATTGGACTTTAATAGTCACATTTTGTGATGGCAGAACTAAGGCAAAACCCGCTTTGATATCTGATGTAGAATGGACCACTTACATTTCTCAGTTATATGCCTCAAATCCCTTGTCTGGGTGGACTTTGGACTTTGTCTTTGACTGCTCAGTGGGGAGCGACTATGGCTCCCCCACGTGTAATGAAATAGAGGGCTACATTAAAGGGGCAAGGTATTCAGGTGCAATGGGCCCTGATGATGTACCAATAGATATAATTAAATAGGACAGCAAAGCATGGGCACAATTCTTCTTACTACTATATACATCGGACCATTCCATCGTCCTGGAAGGGTAGTATTGTGGTCCCATTATATAAAATGGGACTAAAATATTTCCCTTCCAGCTGTAGACAGATCACATTATTGGATCCCGAAAACTGTTTGCCAAGAGCATACTTACCCATCTTGAAGACTAGGCCTTTGGAAATTGTTTTGTCCCTGTGGAGCAAGCCAGGTTCCGTAAACATAGTGGTACCCTTGATAATATTACTGCCCTGCAAACGTTAATTGAAAAATACCCAAAGAGTAGGGGTATGCCATTATATGCGGCCTTTAGAGATTTCTCAGCGGCTTTCGACCGGTTAGACAAGGGGACACTATGGAGAAGATTGGCTGCTATGAGGATAACCATGAACCTACTTAGATTAATTATCGCATTGCATTCCTCCACTTGGACTCAGGTCCTATTGGGTGGAACTCAGGGCCTGTCAAGTAAAATGGAGACTCATAACGGGCTGAGGCAAGGGTCCCTACTAGCCCCTCTTCTCTCTTTATAATAATGATTTGCCAAGTACGGGAGAGCTTTGTAAAAGGGACTCCCCCAAAACTAGGAACTATGAAGTTGAGCTGCCTGCTATATGTGGATGATGCCATTTTCTTAGATTTAACTCCAATTGGACTCCAAAGATGACTTACTAAGTTATTCAGAAGATTACTTTTTAAAAATAAATATCTCAAAAACTAAAATTATGTTTTTTAGATATTGGGGATGCCGAATCAGGAAACATATGCACTGGTTTTTGGGGAATGATAAACTTTATCAGTTTATAAAATTCAAATACCCCCAGCATTGAGTTTTGCCTGTGAAACAGTAGATGACCAGCAGTGGGATAATTTTGAGAAAGTAGAGGGGCGTATCTGGCGCCAAATGTGTAATTTGGATCAGACAGCACCTATAGCGGCGATTCGGCTCGAATTCGGGCTACTTCCCACTTACATGTTCTCTATGGCTGCATGTCTAAGATGGATCAACGCACTATTGAACAGTTTTGAGAAACCTTTACGGGTAGCAATGTGTGAGGAAAAATTTGACACCTTGAAGGGAATTACCAGAAAGCCTTAAATGTGTTCGATTTCTCGACTGTCAGTGCGGTTGCACTCCCTAAAAAATTTTGAAAAATAGAATCAAAAAATCAATTTACGTTGTATCTCATAAAAGAGATACAGCACTGTGTGCAGAGCATCGCAATATTGACCTTATAGTGGGGAGTAGTATTTATAGAAAACCCCAACCTTACATTATATTGAACCTTCAATATGGAGTGCGCAAAATAATCCTGTTGCTCTGGTTGAATTAACTTCCTCTAAGAATTATAAAAGGAGCTTGGAAGATGCTTCCAAGGCAGTATGTGGTACTTGTGTACAGGAGTTAAATCATGTCCTATTTGTTTGTCCCCTACTAAAACCTTTACCATGAAGATATTTTACCCCTTTTGTAGGGGGCCGATAGGTTCCCTTTAGAGCTAAACCTAATGTACTTTTGGCTAGCTTTTAATTAGAAGGTTGTAATTGTTGAAGTGTTATTGCTATAATATGTTCGTTATTAATTATTTCATGGTTGCATTTTAAAAGGGTTTTATGATATTGGTGCTATAGTTGCATGCTTGCACTTTGATTCCTTGTATGCTGCTACAGTCATGTACAATTGAATATCTATCAATCCAAGATTTTGATATTTGAGCACTTGCACTTTTTTGTTTCCCTTTATGCTGCTAGTTACTGCGTACTGTACACTACCGAATCATAGAATTTTTTAAAATCCTGTATTTTAATTCTTAATCTGAGAGGAATTAAGTGGATTATTACAAACATATATTTAATATTTTTTGCAATTATCGCAAAAGCATTGTTGAAGTTGTCTAAGTATCCAATCGTTGAAATTGCCTTGCCAGAGCCTGCAAGCTTTGTATTTAAAAGCAAACTGAAATTTATTGTGTGCTTACATTGCGCCTCTCTGCAATTAACATGTAATTATGATTTTTTATTACTTCATGAAAACAGCATTTCTCTTTTTTTAAGTGTTGGTTGAATTAATAATTTGGATATAGGTTTTATGTGGAACTCTTTGGAGTTCCAAATCATAATAAATACATTGAAAATTGAATTGAAATTGTGAGCATATTCCAAATTTAGTATGTGTAAAACCTACTTCAGGAGGTCAAGGTCACTGTACATGGCCTATGGCCATGCTCAGTATGGGTTGGCCGCAGGCCTGGTTTTCGGCAAGGCCCTTTACCCAACCACATGCAAACATCCATACTGCCCCTCCTGTGAGCAAGCTGCAGTTGTGTGCAATCAGTAGATGTGTCTTGTATTACAGTCCCAGAACATCATTGTTTTAGCAATGCCCTTGGCAAACCATCTGAGTCCCAGGGAGTAAATTAGGTTATGCAAGACATAAATGCTAGAATGCAATAAATTAAGCAATAATCATTCTTTAGAATATCTCCTGCAAGTTGCCCTTGCTAGCTATGTGACAAACCTGCCACTGTTTTCATTAGGAGTTCCAATTTTCTGCGCACAGTGTGAGGTTGCTGTTTTCACAACGTTGCAACTTCTTAAGAAAAAAGGCAATTAGCACAGTTTTATTAGGAACATACAGCCTGATTCATGTACAGGCCGTTTTGCGTGGCCCTAATAGCGAATCATAGCGATTCGCTATTGAGGACACGCAAAACGGCATTCATGTAGGAATTGCTAATGAAATAGCGATTCCTACATGTTCTTTATTTGCGAGTAGCAATTTGCTACTCGCAAATACTCCCCATTCATTCCTATGGGCCAAGAGGCCCATAGGAATGAATGGGGAGTATCCCTTATTTGCGAGTAGCAATTTGCTACTCGCAAATCAGATAGCGATTTTAAGGGTGCCAGGGGTGTCCAAAGGACGCCCTGTAGCACCCCTAAAATGCACATTTGAACAGGTGTTGCGCACACACATGTCCAAAGGACATGTGTGTGTGCAACATGCAACTTAGAAAAATGCTTTTAAAAGCATTTTTCTGAGTTTTTGCTATTTACCGACAGGTCTGACCTCTCGGTAAATAGCGGCCCCAAAAGTCCAAAATCGCTATTTTGTTTTGTGTCATGAATAGCATTTGAGGAATCTCTATTAGAGATTCCTTAAATGCCATTCCACGCAAATATGCGAATTCTTACATAGCGATTTTTGCATTTGGGATTGTGAATACCAAATGCAAAAATCGCACTCGCAAAGGGCCAGATTCTCAGAATCTGGCCCTTTTGCGAGCGCTATTGCCTACATGAATCAGGCTGATAATTCCTAATGACTGTCTCAATAGGGGACCCTTTAGGATTCATTAAAAATCCAATCTGCTTTTAGATGGTTAAACAAATTTTTAAACGTTCAAGAAAGTCACCCAAATCTAATGTTTCTTGCTTTCACCTGTTTGTCACTTTCCATATACATCTCAGTATTTGGGTCTTGTCATGTCTTGTTACTCATTTGCCTACTTCTTTTGTTTCTTACTGGTAATTTATCTAAATGCAAAAACAACAAATGATGGACGGAATGCTGAACGAATCAAACATTCACGCCCATTTTTTTAGCTCACCATGTCACCCCAGTTTCGACCGAGCCATATGCAATTCACTCTTGGCCCTGCTCCCCATTGAAACAGCCCAGCCCGAACCGCCAAGCCAGGTCTTTCCTGGACCAGGAACAAGCAACTTGGGTTTCAGGATATCAGCCAGGCTAGCTTGCATCCAGTGGCACAGTGAACACATGACTCATGCATGGTATACCCTTCCCACTTAGGGCGACAAAACCCAGACGTGTGTCCCGTGCCCAGACGTGTGTCCTGTGCTCACTATGCCACCAAATTAAAGCTAGCCTGGCTGATGAGGGGTGATACCCTGAAACCGGCCCCAGGATGCTTCCAACTTTTTCTGATTTCAATTTGAGCCACAGGGAACTGTTGACCTTCTGTTTAATGACTGGGACTGATTTAGAGTTTGACAGAGATGGTACAACATTTCATCTTGACAGCATTTCCAGTCTAAATATGGAAAATGGGCACTCTGTCAGGACAGTGGAGATTTAACTGCCTCACTCTGATGGAGTACAATTAATACTCCAAACTCTAAATTGGGCACTAAAAGACTTTCCCACAATCCATCAAGCCGCAAACTCTGAAGATGAAGTGGATGTTGCCTAGTGTATTTCCATTAACTCCATCCTGACTGCATTAGAAAAGATGAGCAGCAGCAAGAAGCAAAGCAAGCCATTTAAGATGAAACACTCAGACCAGTTTATCATGCTTCTAATGTTGCCATGTCTTGTTCCAAATAAATACAATCATTTTTAATGTATAGCCAGTCTGTGTTATGTTGTGATGCCTTTCGAGATCTAAACATTGAGAAATTTAGCTTTCAATGTATTCTGTTGCAGTATATAGCGATTGAACAGCAGTGTTACTGTTAGATCTAATATGTTTCATAGCTGATGACAAAGGTTTGTGTGGCCTAAATATGCTGGCCACTGACAAGGAGTGTGGTAAAATGCTGGGATGCAAATTGACATGCATTCGCAGTGTTTTCCTTAGTATTCTAAACTAATGTTTAAATCTGGTGCCCTTACTCCCCGAAATTACACCCCCCAGTTGTTTAAAGGAAACAGTGATGCAAACAACCAAGGCAGTGTTTGAGAGATGCTGTGGGCGCCAGGTGGATGGGTTTAGAGATAAGTTGTTGTGTCAGCTTTTGCCCTGTGCACATTTCAGAACTTCACCATAAACAATCTTCTAGAGCACAAAGAAGCACTTGCAAAGAAGCACATCAAATGCAGACTCATTTGTTTTCTGGAACAGGAGCAGTTTTGCTTTTTAATACTACTCTGTGGTCCCTCTCAGAGCCACTACTGGCACACTTTTGTAAGTCAGAATGTAATTTAGAGATATATTATCTGACATAAATATCATGTGCTAAATATCGTTAGGTCCTCCAATGGGGTGGCTTTTTTTAAACAGTGGCTTTTTTAAACAATACTTAGGACACGTTCTTTATGTCAGGCTATATTCTGCTAACAATCTTCTGGTACCCTACCCTGCTGTTTTCATGCAGCGATGCGTCACTTTTCATAAACGAGGCCCATGGTTTTTAGCCCCTTGCCAGATTTGCTAACAATAGAAACCTGGGAATGCATCAACATGCTTTAACTTTACTGGGTGAGGCATACTGTGGAGAAATTTGTAAAATATGTTTATTTCTTCTTGTTATTTCCTCTTTTTATGTGTGCTGCATTCTGCAGCACACATAGAAATAGAAAGTGCATCTGATGATTGTTTTTGTGCGGAAGGTATCCCTTCCAGCACAAAAACTATCCTGTCCCTGCAAGGAGCCTGCATTGGTTCTTGGTAGCCACTAATGCACCAGTGCAGAGAGAGATCAGGAATGCGCCATATGTTACTAGATATGGTGCATTCTTGCTCTTTCATTTTGACACAGGGAAGAGCATCAAATGTTAGTAAATCTGTTCATATCTATTATACCAACAAATCACATTACTCATTGAAATACACTGAAAACATTTATTTGAATGCATATCGGTCAACTGACCTTTAATTGTGTTTGGATGTTAAAAGTTGGGATGTTTGAATCACTTGCTGTGCAAAATATTGAAAGGCACAGGATATATTTACTTGCAAAGGGGTAGCAAAGAAATATCTCGGTCTTATTGATATAAGTGTAATCATTACTTGAGCACATTGGTCCAATCGGAGAGCTACTTTAATGAAAATTCAACAGTGTGCAATTTTAGGGCTTATCCTCTTTTAAGCTTCAGTGATAGGCCAAATAACTCTGACTGTTATCTATAAACTATGTATCTGACAGTATTATTCTTTCTGTGAGCACTTTAGAAAATACACTCTGGGACCTTTTTTTGAGAGCCCTGTGTCACTTTTGCACTACGTAAAGTGGTACATTTGTGATGCAGGGCTCTTAATTTGATTTATGATGCCAAGCAAAGCCACCCTGTTTGGCTTTCAGTGGCCTCATAAATCACGTGCAAGGCAACGCAGTGCAAATCAATGCGTCTCCTTACTCTGCACCTGGGAGGCATTCCATGGGCATTGCAGTGGGTTTTCCCATGCAATACCCGTGGAATTTGATGCTACTCTAGATTCACAAAATCATTTAAACCTGGGGAAGCGGAAAATCCATACGCCTCCCAAGGTGAGGCATAATGACAAGAAATATGTTTATTTCTCCTCGTGTTTTCAATCTGCAGCACACATAGAAAGTAGAAAACACCTCTTAGGATTGTTTTGGTGTCCCTACCTGTACAAAAGCAATCCTGCATGCAACAGAGGCACCCTTGCAGGAATGGTGCAAGGGTGCCGCCTTTGGTGCTAGGCTGCCAAAACAACACCAGTGCAGGGAGAAAGGATAGAAATGCACGGTATTGCTTTAAATAGGATGCATTCCTGCCATTTCACTTTGGCTTAGGGCAGAGCAGTAAGGCACCTTGCTGCACTGCCCTATGCCAAAATCCCATAAATGAGACCCTCAGTATTACAATGCTTTTGAAAGAAGCATAGATTTGGATGGAGGGGCCTATTTATGAGACGTTTTATGCTGCATTTGAACCTCGTGCATGCACAACTCAAACCTTAAATAAGATTCATGAAGCTACACAAGGCCCTTTGCGTGGCCTTGAGTCGCTCCATATTTCTGGAGTGATATAACGCGGCGCAAATCACTGCATTGCCTTTCTTTGCCCTGGGAAGGCATTCATTGGGCGATCTATGAGTGTTCCCATGCAACTCCCATGGTTTTTGATGCATTCTCAGATTATCCACAACTGGTAGACCTGGGAATGCACCAAAAAAGATACACCTTCCCAGGAGAGGTGCAACGAGGACAAATATCTCTATTCTTCCTCGTTTCTTCCTATTTCTATGTGTGCAGCATACTGCAACACACATAGAAAGAGGAATATGTGAAAGAGAAATATGCCTCTTATGATTGTTTTTGTGCAGGAATGTTCCCCCTTTCTGCAGAAAAACAATCCTGTTTGCAAAGTAGGCACTCCTGCACCATGGTGCATGCAGGCCTGCGTTGGCGCTAGGCTGCCAATAGGGCACCAGCTCCGGGGAAAAGGCAGAAATTCACCATATTGCTTAAGTATGACACATTCCTGGTCCTTCCCTTTCACGCAGTGCAACAAGGTCACTTGCTGAGCTGCACCGTGTAACTTTTTCATAAATAGGCCCCTGAGGCTCTTATTAATTAAGGGCCTATGCCACTTTTCCATCACTTTTCGTGACACTGTGGCGGATTAAAAAATGCACAACACAGTGCCATATTTACAAAGCGGCACATCTAGGTAAATGTGTCACTTTGTAAACCCCTGTGCTACATTTTATCTGTGTCAGGAATAATGTGTGTTCCCCCGTAAAAAAGGCTTGTAGAAGTGTAAGTGAAATCTATGAGATTTTGCTGTTACACTGCTAAAACACTTCAATGACTTCACTGCATCAAATCCTTACGCCTGCATCACAGAAGGTGTAAGGACTGACCCGAGCAATTTTACATGAGACTCACCCATGCGTAATGACACATTGCTGAAGTCGCGTCTGCTTTGCGACACACTCCAGCAATGCTTCATTACTGCGCCACCAAATATGTCAGGATTCCTGACATATTTGGTCAATACTTGCGACATGGAGCACCGTACAGTGAATACGGTGCATCCAAGGTGTCACAAGGAGGGCTCAATTAAAAGTGTCACATCGCTGTTTTCATCCAGCAATGTGACACTATTCATTAATTAGGCCCATAATGTCTGAGCTTGGAGGAGAATGGAGATGGCAGCGAAGGGCATGTTCACTGCTACAATGGCCCCACAGCTGTTAAGATCAGCCGCACAGCTGACATGTCCTTGAGAAATACGATGAACAAAAAGCATTCTTTTTTTGTTTTTGCAGAGCCTTTTGAAATGCTTTTCAGATGATTTCAACATACTTCTACAAACGGAGAAATATTAGTAATGAATGTAGCATGTTTCTCCCTTTCCCAACTGTTTTTATGTCTGTGTTGAAGAAACTGTACTAAGAGCTGCTGTTATGTAAGGTCGCAATATTTAGCGATTTAGATATTACAAATGTGACTGCGTCAGATGGCACTCAAAGCCCAAAATCAAGGACCAGTTATCACAAGATTATCTCAGCCTGACTCTAGTCAAAACATGTAGAATTAGTCAGTGTTGAAACATAAAGCAGTAAATGTGTCCTTTTAGGTCAAGCCTAGCGTAGCACGCAAGCGCTGCACTAGGAGATGACCTTTAGAAATTGGTCTGCTCTTTTTGTATGCTCGTGCTTGTGGTGGCAACCACCTTGTGGGAGCGGGCAGCGGCGCACACAGGGGCCATCCCTTTTTTTTCCTTCTTGTTTTCGTAACGTGTCCGCGCGTTCGCGTGCGCATGGGCCATCAGTTTTTTTCCTTGTTTTTGTATTGCGTCAGCACGGCTGCGCGCGCAGGGACCATCTGTTTTTTCTTGTCCACGTCTGCGCTTGTTTTTCTTCCCCTGAGTTCCGCTGCGGCTAGTGGTTGACTCTTCGGCGTGTGGCTGTACACCTTTCTGTTCCGCGCGATGGCCGTGACGGCATGGGTGACGGACCCCTTCACCGGAAAAGTTGACCCGCATACTGTTTGGGATGGGACCCCGGTGCATGATCTACTGCTTCCTAGGAAAAGGTGAGGGAGCTCTTGACGCAATCGGAACACTATGGCATCATAAACAAGCGCACGTCACATGGAGTGGCTTTCTTCTGAGTATACCGCCAGCCTTGGTGTTGTCACAGGATGTTGACATCGTGTGGATATCTTTATTGTTGATTACGATTCTCTGAAGTTGCTTACTGTACATCTGTTTATACTTTTGGCAAGTTTCGCTCATTATGATTTTAGTGGTGAAACTGTAATTTTTTTGTAGATGCCATTGGCTCGCCATGGGGGGCACAGTGATAAAGAATTGGGCTTAAATGGGTTTTAATATCTCTGACCAGGTGTGGAACCGCTTGTGAACCATTTTCACCTCGTTATCATCTCATCCCGTGCTTGGCCGTGAGTTGCACCATGGACGTCAATTCACCAAAATATATGGAGTAGTGGAAGTACATCGATTTTTTTAACCCTGATAGTATATTACACCCCGGCAGTAAATGTGTTAAATGACGAACTTGCACTTTATTAAAAACATACCACTGTAAATCCCAATTGTTTACTGTGTTCCAGATGCATAGCATTTCCCAGGAAATAATTAAGTAAACTGTAAAGGTTGCAAGCTGTGCTTATGATTGCAGGTGCAAGTGAGTGCGCTCATCATTCTATCTCAAGCTAGGCAATGCTGGCTTACAGGGAAAAAGATGATTGGCAGGAAAGTTCTCTGTTACTTTCCAGAACCCAAGCGACCAATTGGCTGTTGCATCTTCAAAATGTTCGTTTTCAGCCGGTCGTTCTCGAGCTCCTACATGGGTTGGCAAGTCTTTACACATGAAACAAACTGAGGCGAAATTTACATCTGAATGAGGCTTTGCTAATTGCTAGAGACCTGCAAGCACTCTTTCTGGTGTCTATTTCAATTCGACTTGTCCTTAACTCGAACTGAATTTTAAGGGTTTATTTGTTATTATTATTTTTTAAATCCGAGGTCTACAAAGTACTTGGAATAATTGTTGTGATCTACTTGTCTTTTAGGTTTTTGTTATGGATTTGTTTTTTTGGTTTTCTCTGTGGAAGCACCCTGTTCTGAAGGGGAGTGTTCTTAAAGTGTTTTTTTCTACTAATCTCAAATACAAAATAAATAAGTTGAAACTTAACACTTTCAGATATGGTTTACCACATTCATATAGTTTGCAAGGCCATAACTATAACAAAGCACTTGATGCGCCACCCATAACCAGTGACTTGATGATTACATTTAGACTTGGTTCAGTGATAGGACGTAGAGTAACATGGCCCACTCCAGTATACTGGTAGTACGAAACCGATTTCTGCCATTCCTGATTCAAAATCCTCAAAGCTTAATTCTTTTATATGAACACCAGTTCTCCCCTCACCTCCTACCCTTGCTAGTCCTATTCTCTTGTATTATTTTGATATGGTATTAAGCGTTATCCCTATGTCCGTGTTCAGAAGTGAAGTCAGGGACAGTCACTGATGGAACTGGACACACTTTCCTCCGGGCACCCCTACGTTGGGGGTAAAGAGGTGTGACAGCCGAGAGGAGAGAGGGTCACGACAAGCAGAGTCTGACAGCACCATATACATTTATTTTAAAAAAAAAACCCACTGCTGCAAAGAAATTGGCTGCAAGGACAACCATTATAGTAAAGCTGTTCTGGCTTAGTTGGGCACAAACAGGGTACATTTTACACAGGTGCAGAACAGTGGCCTTGGTCTGACAGAGGGTGTTGTTGAGGGAGTGACCCTCTTTTAATCAAAATCCTATGTTTGCTTTCACAATCGGAAAGCGTTAGTGATGGCCTACATCAGCCCTCCATAACCTAGTATGTAGCAATTGTATAGGTCTTCAATTCCTGGTGGCACAAACCACAGAATAATTTACTGCATGACTAAACATTTATAAGGTCCCAAAGGCGAGACCTATTGGCTCTGCCAATGCTTGTTTCTAATTCTGGTTAGGGGAGGAGGATCCAGCAGCTATCGATATTTTGGCATGGGATGTATTACAGAATAATGTTTCCATAACTTCGACAGCAACTCCACTTTCCATAATCCAAAAGCACATTAAAAAATATTCCAGTGTTGACATTCAATTACTCATTTCATGATGCTTTATTCGGCACATGTAAACAATGTCCATAAAAGCACACAAGCAAAATGCATTATAAAATACAATACAGTTACAGGTTAATTGAATAAATAACCTAAAAAACCATACTTTTTCTGTGCTGTATAGATTTACATAAAAAAGATGCGATATAAAAACATTTGTCAGGTGAGTCCACATTATAAATCAGCTTCATGGCGTCCTCCACACCACTGATACCATACTTTATAAACATAGGTTTTAGATAAACCACCCTAACATTCAAAAAGAGAGTACAAATTAACATAAAGTGCAAGGTACTCTGCTTGGAACGCCCAGCGCATGGACATGGCCCAACGGGATGTATCTTGAGTTGGGGAAAGGCCACCAAGACATGGGCTGTTCCAAATCTAAGCCTGGTTAAGACAAACCTATGACTAGGTCTAGTGACCGTAGTCAGATACAACTGAAACCCATCCCCTTCTATGTATTTATTATAAAGACATACTGTATTAAGTCGACAGTTAGCTGCTAGACGTTTCTGGGCTTTATATTGCATAAAAATATTTTTCATCTCCTGTTTAGGAATGTCTCCAGCCGAACCAGGTTCCGACAAAATGTGAAGCCCAAAAATATCACGAAAGCTGTCTACTACATAATTGAGCCAGGGTATCTTATTAAATTTATCAAGCTCGAGACAATCCTTGATTACATTTTGATTAAAGGCTGTCTCTTCCTTCCTCCTGATTCCGCGCCATATCATTAGTGGCCTCAGTGAAATAAGGTCACCTAGATAAACGGCACCCATTTCCCTGTGAATCAAATCAGTTGGGGCAGAGGTGGGTAGACATAGGAGCTTCTTAAGGAATACATTTTCTTCCCTTTGCACAAGATCTATATTAGTATAACCCCAGATACTGGCCCCATATAGCGCAATTGAGACAGTTCTTGCCTTATAGATCGTCATAAGGTCCCTGATCCGCCTCCCACCAATCTTGGAGGCAAATTTAAATATACCGTTTGCACTCTTTGCCATTTTAGTCCTCACACTTGATAGTTCTTGGGTCCAACTCCCGCTGCTCGTAAAAGTCACGCCCAGGTAACAAAAAGTTTCGACTTGCTGCACTTTAACCCATCGATAAAAAAGGCATGCTTTTAACTATTTTTGCGTCTTACTCTTATTAATCAGTAACTTTCTTTCCCCGATAAAAGCAGAGAACCTGTCCATCAGGCGTTCCACCGGAGTTCGTGATAATAGGACAGCGTCATCTGCGTAAAGCAGGACTGGCACACCTAATCCGTTGACCTGTGGGGCATCCGCCTCCACTTGTTTTAAAATGTTGTCTACAGCATTAACAAAAAGAGTAAACAAAAAAGGGGCGAGAACACATCCCTGCCTAATCCCGCGCTTTTCTTTAAAATTGGGAGTGCAGCACTCGCTGTTTACCCCATAACGCACACAAGCTTGCATCTTTCCATATAGTCTAGCCAAGAAGAAGATTATCGGCTCCGGGGCCCCTAATTCTAACAGGATGGACCACAAAATTGCGTGGTCAACCACATCAAATGCGCTACTCAAGTCCGCAAACCAGAGGTACAAATTGCCCGACTTCGCCCTTGTATATTTACCAATTAAAAGTTCTAAATTCAGGCATTGATCTAGCGTCCCTCTACCCCTTCTAAAACCATATTGGGAGTTCACAATAACCCCCTTCTCCTCTGCCCAAGCTTCCAACCTATACAATAGCACTCTACTCATAACTTTTACCGATGAGTCGAGCAGACTAATTGGATGATAGCTGCTTGCTGCAGACTTATCCCCCTTTTTATAGATAGGGACAAAGATAGAGTCTCCCCAAGTTGGTGGCATCCGGTCCGTCACCGCTGCGTTTAGGACCAGAGTGAGAATAGGTCCCCACAGCAGTGGGACGTCCCTATACACGTCAATGGGGACTCCGTCAGGCCCTTGTGCTTTACCCCCCTTACTGGCCTTTATACTAATTTCGACCTCGTTGAGGGTAATATCCAATGGGGCTACAGGCCAGCACCTTTTCTCTCCCTCTTTGGGACCTCCATCATAAAAAATAGCCGAAAAATGGGTCACCCAGGTCTCACTGCTTACATTGGATGCAAGGTGGGGGCCTTTCTCATCCTGTAAAAACGGCGAATTAACCGTGGACCAAAACAGGGAGCTATCAGATGTCTCCGCAGCACAGGTTAAACTATCCCATGCTTCCTGTCTCAAGTCCCTCTTCCTTCTCGAGAGTGACAATTTATAATCACGTCTCAGAAGCGTAACTTGGTTCTGGTCCCTTGGCTTAAAAGTTAGCGCCTGCCTAAGTTGAGTAAACAGGGCTGAACAAGTATGATCAAACCAACCCTTTTTGTGTGTAGTATTACCAGTACTACGGCCTGTAAATATAGAATCAATAATTTTACTGATATTTATAAAGTTATTCATAATGGCAACATGCGTACTTCCTGTCGTCAGGATGCAATTAATATCTGCCAGGGCTTTTGATACAATCATGGGTATTACCACTGAGGATTTTTCCCCTTTCCACCTTAGCCTAACTCCATTTGTCCTATGTGGCTCAGCATTAAGTAGGGTTCTTGACACACCTTGTGTTATACGCTTCCAGGACTCAACTCTTAATACGATACAATTATGATCGCTTAGAGAGGGATCCTCGATAACCATGGTTTTACAGTGCGGCACAATACTGGATGAGACCATAACATGGTCGATATTAGAGTTTGTATTTCTCCCAGTAAATGTCGGAATAGTATAGCCCCTGCTGTCTGTTGCTGGCTGGAGTAGTTCAAGGTCGAATGTTATAAGAATATTATTAATAGCCTCCCCATATGTATTGTGTGGAAAATTTGATATGTTCTCATTATTATTATTTAGCACGCCACAAGCCCTGTAGGACGACAATGGGCAGATTAAAGAATTAAAATCACCCAACCAAATATAAGTAAAAATGCATTTGGCATCGGATGCAAGCTTCATGAAGGCACTTTCCAGTTCCTCAATAACCTTGTGCCGTAAAGTACCAAAAATATTATTATAAAAATTAATTAGAAGTACCTCTGGACCATCTTTCTGGTGTACCCATAAAATTTGGGAATGATTTCCTACTGTGACATGCTTAACCACAGTCAATAATAAATCCACCGCCACCAAAACAAGTAGACCTCCCTTAGCCCTACCATGTCGTGACTCTGTGGCCTCAATACTGTAACACACATTCCCCTCAAAGCTGGGTTTAAAAGTACACCAGGTTTCTTGAAAGCATAAAATATCACGTGTCCTAATTGTATTCACCCATCCCGACTTTTCCCCTTTTGACACCCAACCGGCTATATTCCAACTCGCAATGGATAAGCCATCTATAGGGTTATTTTTTACTTGGTCCAGGGCATTGCCACATGTGCCCTCACCCACACGAGGCATAGCCTCTACTGGACCACAAGTACCATTGCCTTCACAAGGCACAACCTCAAGTAGATCTACATTAGGATCCTTGCATCACAGTTTGGTCGCTGTATTTACCTCCCTCTTTCCCCCGTTCACTTGTTCTATTCCGGTTCCAGAGTTCAGTATGGGGTTAACGGCCAAGGATAACCTAGGGTCTGTATTAATCCTGTTCCGATTACTAGCCCATGAGTCTGGGATTACACTCCCACTGTGCTCACTGACATTCGAAAGTCAATCATTCTGGTCCAGTGTACTTAAGGCTTGATACCTATTCTTTGTTGGAATCTCATAAATCATACCTTGGTTGCAGATGGGGGACCTAGCACGGTTTATAATATGGGGTGCCTTATTAAGATGATTGTAAAAAAAGCCCAATGGGTGCACATGTACATCATTCTCTCCTGGTGTCAAAGACGCAGCTCTAAGAAGAATGGTTGCGACATGTTGGGGGTGCCTAAAATTCACAATAACACATTCGCCCCTACAATTTTTCCTGGCACTCCCAATCCAATTTACCCTTCTGGTGGTAAGTATCTGATCTGAATAATTGGTTGAGAACCCACAATGCTTGTTCAGCCAGGAAACTGTTTTATTTTTAAGTGACTCATGTGTTTCCTGTGTGGGTTGGGTCGAATTTGAGTCCAAAGGTGGAACATTAGAGAGCACTACTACATAAGGGGCACAGTCTGGTGGGAGATTAGTAGGACGGGTTCTCCTATGTATAGGTGATGGGACCCCCCCGTACTAGCGGGAATCGCTGGGGTCTGTGCCGTCAAACGGCCCGCTCCACCAACCCCACCGGAATTAATAATATTGGAAATTCCCTGGGAAGGCTTTAAAACACTAGTGCTACCCAATGCTACACTCTCATGTATCATAGAACTATCATTTTTATCAGTGTTGGTAGCCAAAAGACTACCTAGTCTAGAGACTTCCGATGTCAAAAAATCAATCTTGTCAACTAAAGGTTTAACAAGTATTTCAAACCTTGCCTCACACATGTTCATCAAAAGATCAAATTGTTCCTGGTTCATGTTGGCTCCACTATTATTAGTTAAAGTCTCTGTGGCCCGAACAGGGCTCTTCGGGGTTATTTCCACCCTTTTTTTATGATGATAACCTCCACGTTTGATTTGTACTTGCCTGCAAGCCCTCACTGCTCTCTTAGCAGGAGAGCGCAGTGGCGGGGTTTCATAGGAGACATCCTGGGAATCCTGTGTGGTTAAATCCTGTATTGGCATAATAGGTACCGGCATTTCCATCGGCACAGTATCAGGGGTACAAGGAAATTCCTGAGTCAACACAGTAGCAGCAACAGGAGGCTCCGTGGGTAACGCAGAAGGGTTTTCCAATCCCAACGATTTTCTCCGGTCATTGTTTATCTTACTAACGACTTTAACTAAATAATTATCCATTGTAGATATCTGCTTGGCCATTATATCTGGGGCTTATAGGGTGTCGAGTATTGATCACTAGTAACAGGAAGTCACGAACTGAGAACACGGAGGTACGACTAAGTGCAATGCTGAAATAACATTAAGAACAACGAGATAAATGGGTCCACTTAACTTGTGTGAATGTTATCGGACACGGTACAGGGTATCTGGCCCTGCCCTGCCTCCTCCTGTCCCGGACTGTGTCAGACTGTCCGCCCTTTGTCCGGGCTTCGTCCCGCGCTGCGATCCGCGCTGCGTAACCCGGAGGGTGATCTTATAGACCGTCGGTAGGGGGGGCGGAGCTCTCCGCAGGTGTGCTGTTGCACGGACTCCTGGTCCTGGGAGTCCCATGCAAGCGTCCCCGTAGCCCCAGCGGTAGAAACAGTGTCTGGGGGCCTTTGTCTGTGTCCTCCTTGGCCTCAGCACCTCCATTGACAGAGCTTCACTCA
Organism: Lissotriton helveticus; assembly: GCF_964261635.1. Lineage (NCBI taxonomy): Eukaryota > Metazoa > Chordata > Amphibia > Caudata > Salamandridae > Lissotriton > Lissotriton helveticus. The sequence continues at coordinate 1,164,018,492 of NC_136059.1, forward strand.
CGAAGCGAAGCGGGACCCTCATCCCATTTAAGTCTCAACAGAAAAACTGTCATCATTTTCTCCTACTCTACAGCCTTCAGTCAGATCCCCCCACAACAGGCGAGGGTGCAGTAAGCAGGCATGACCTTCCAGAATTTTGGTATATGTGTTTCCACAATGCCCATGACCCGGCTGGGCTGTTGTTTTTTGAGGCAGAGAAGTAAAGCTCAAGATCGGCCCCTTGTGGTTGGGGACCGTAGGACATGTTATGCTGCAAACCTAGTCTATTCAGAGCCTTCAGTTAATGTGGGAGACAGTCTCCTCCAAAAGCATCTATGAATGGACTGGAGAGGTTGGGCCTAAACAACAGCTGCAAGCCTTGCTTGATCATTTTGTTGGTTTTGAATTCTGTTTCATGGTAGAAGTTGTGTGCTCTACCACAATGGAAAAAGACATTGCATAGTCTTGGGGCATTTTTCCGCAACCACAATTGCTGCCCGGATGGATGTTTCCCCTTGTAAATGAAGACTGCAGGGACTGGGAAGTGTAGGTGGAGCTGAGTATTTTAGTGCCCTCCTCAGACATGTTGCAAGCCCTAGACCTGGATTTGGTGCTGCATGCAATGGAAAGTTTAAATGCACCTTTGGTGCTGTCTGTGATGCAACCGTTCTATGAATTATCCTTTCCACTGGATTGCCAGTTGTGTGGGCCCTTGCATGGTGTTGTACATGCTGCTTCTCCTGTTTTGTGCATAGTGATGTCTATGTAGAGAGCAAGAAGAATACAAACTCACATCATCATGCCTCCCCTCAGAGGGGAAGGTGGAAAGGGAGCAGTAAAGAGTGAGGCTCAGATCGAAGAGCACTGCTCTACCTGATTCACAGATAGAGACTCTCAGTGATTTTCTCTAAGGATTTTTATTACTCTAAATGGACATGCATAATGAAAGGAAGAGGCTCAGGACTTCTTTGCCAGCATCCTTTGTGGCTTCCTTAGCAGCGTCCTCACGTCCTGTATCTCTTCCTGGCAATCTCCTGAACTGTATGCAGAAGACAAAGTGGCACCTGATGATTTGCCTATGCAACAATTCACTGAGCAAGCCACATCTTGGACTGCAGTTCAGTACTGTGCTTATGTTAGGAGCTTCATCTTGTGGATGAGCAATCAAGCAACAGCGATACTATCTTTCAGCATTTCTTTTTTTTAAGTTTGAAAAGCTTTATTGAATAATAAAAACAAAGTAAAACATCATTACAAGAGCAAAAATTGAAGTACAGAATAAGAATAAAGATAAATAAACCGAGCAATCAAAAGACAAAAAAAAACCCATAAGAGGTTAAGATTATACTGAGAGAAAATGCTTTTATAACTTTTATAATTTTGGGGGGAGGGAGAAGAAGAAGAAAAAAAAGGAGGGAGAAGAAGAAGGGGAGGGAGGGAGAGAAAAAGTACATAATGAAACAATGCAATGAACTGGCAGAAAAAAAAAATGCAAATGCATGTTTAGAAAGAAAAACAAAGTATGGAGATAAGCATCAATAAAATAAGTAAATTATGGGGCACATTTAGAGAGAAAATCTGTTAAAGGGGACCATAATAAATCATGTTTAATCAAAAGAGAGGTAGTGGAGGCACATGCACGATCCAACCTATGGTGGTGACAAAGTAAATTCCACCAAGCATTATAACAGACATTCTTGGTGTCTTTCCAATTAGCAGTAATAATTTGAAAAGCAATAGCAATACATAAATCAATAAACTTACGAGTAAGAGGGGGAACATCCCAAACAGAAGCTAAACCACCCAAAAATACAGTGGAAATATCAAAAGGAGCAGTGGTAGATAAAACTTTGTTGAGAGTAATCCAGATACGAGACCACATAAGTTGTACTCTGGGACATAAAAAGAACATGTGTTTTAAATCACTAGTTATACAGGAGCAAGACCAACACCTTTTGGAGACTAGAAGTTTAAATTTAAAAAGGTCACAGGGGGTATAAAATAGCTTGTTATAAAAATAAAATAAAGTCTGTGTGGTGCTAGCAGAGCGGGAGGTGGAATGCAATTTGGACCAAATAGAATCCCAGGTAGACTCAGAAAAAGAGCAACCAAGGTCGAGTTCCCAAGAGAGTTCGAGCTTTGATTTGAATCTACATGAGGGTGGAAGGGAAAGTAATTTATAAATGGCAGAGGCTTTGTGAGTAGTGTAAAAGTTAGGGGGGAAGGTAAATGCTGGGAGGTATCAGCGGGGGGCATCTTGCATGATAACAGAGCGTAACGTTGGGATGAGAGTATGGAAATGTGAGAAATACTTATTAGAGATACCAAAAAAGTCACGAAGTTCATGAAATGACATAAGAGAGTCATTGAGAAGAAGTTGATTGTAAGTAAGAATTCCTTTATCAATCCATTCCTTCCAAAGAAGAGCTCGATTGCGGAGTTTAATAGATTTATTATGCCACAATGGGGTATTGAAATGAAGAGAAGAAGGAGAAGAGAACAAACAAAACAGGGAAAGCGATAAAGCTTTAGAATGTTTGAAAATAGGTGAAGAAAACCTGGAAGGAGACTGCGTGAGATTAGAGGCAACAAGAAAAGAGAAAGGAGAGATTTGCGCTAATTCTAGCGAACTCCAGGCAGTAGTGGGCAAGGAGGAAGAGTCTGACAAAAAAGGCCAAAGTTGCTTAAGGGAGAACGCAGAGTGAAAGCGTGAAAGATTCGGGAAGTTAACCCCACCAAGATGCTTAGGTTGTTGGAGACGGAGCAGAGCGACTCTAGCTTTACGGTTGTTCCACAAGAATTTAGAAAAGAGACTATTAATAGACTTGAAGAAGAAGTGAGGAAGAGAAATGGGAAGCATAGAAAGACAGAAGTTCACGATAGGAAGAAGCATCATTTTAATGGTAGAGAGCTGACCCCACCAAGAGAGAAAGAGAGGGGACCAGCGTTCAATAAGAGAGGAGAGTTTTTTAAGGACGTCAGAATGGTTGAGTTTAATAGTCTCCCTGATTGAATTGGCATATAGGACACCAAGACATTTAATGTGGCCAGAGTTCCATTGGAAACCAGAGTTATGAAACATATGGGGAAGGCAAAATTTATTTAGGGGGAGAACCTCTGTTTTATCAATATTTAGTTTGTATCCAGAGACAGAAGAGTATTCTTGTAATAAGGAGAAGAAAGCAGGAAGGGAAGCCGATGGATTAGACATATAAAGCAAGATATCATCAGCGTAAGCGGTAAACTTAATCTCCACATCCTTGAAATTAAACCCAGAATAGGAAGAGGATTGACGAATTTTAACTAGGAAGGGTTCTAATGCCAAGATGAAAAGAAGAGGGGAAAGTGGACAACCTTGTCTGGTTCCTCTATGGAGGGGAAAATAATCGGATTGCAACCCATTAATCCAAATAGAGGTAGAGGGGGCAGAATAAAGAAGTTGAACGTATTTGAGGAAAGTGGGGCTAAAACCATGCCATCTTAAAGCACCGAACATAAAGTCCCAATTGACACGATCGAAAGCCTTCTCAGCATCGAGAGTAATAGCGGCAAGTGGAGAGTCCATTTTGGCGGAAAGATGAATAATGTTGAGCAGAGTCCTAGAATTGTCTGTAATAGATCTACCCTTAACAAAACCAGATTGGTAGATATTAACTAGATCAGGGACAAGGGAGTTTAAACGAAGGGCCAGAAGCTTTGCATAAATTTTACAATCGGTGTTGATTAATGAAATAGGTCTATAATTCTTGCACAAGGAGGGATCCTTATCTTTTTTAGGAAGAAGAACTAGCATAGCCTGTGTGAAGGAACCTTTAGACTCACCGGAATTAATGAAGTGATTAATTAACTGGAGTAAATAAGGGATCAGAACCGATTTGAAATGAAGGAAAAAGCGAACTGTAAAACCGTCCGGGCCGGGTGTTTTATCTTTGGGCAAAAGAGAAAGAGCAGTGAGAATTTCTTTATCTGAGATAGGGGTATCGAGAGAGGAGAAGTCGACCGATGTTGTAGTAGGAGCAGGGATTGACCGAAAGAAGGTGTCTAGTTGGTCGGCCGAGGGTGTAGATTCAGGGGTGTAGAGGGAGGAATAAAATTGGACAAAGCAGTCAAGAATTTTAGCATCAGAGGATTGAATAGTACCTTGTGGATCTTTAATAGAGACTATTTTGGATTTTTGCTTCTTAATTTTAAGATAATTTGCTAAGGATCTACCAGCCTTGTTGCGACCGCCATAAATTTTGGCATTAAACTGGAGGAGATGATTAGAGGCTGAATCCCAAGAGTGTTTATTAAATTGCATCTTCGCGGAGATAAGAGAAGATAGAGAATCTGGAGAGTTAGAAGTGTAGTAGAGATGCTCGAGTTCTTTGATACGTTTTAGAAAAGAGGAAGCCAAAGAGAGAGCCTTCTTTTTTTTGCGTGATACATAATCAATAATCCAGCCACGGGCGGTGGCTTTGAAGGCATCCCAAAGAAAATGAAAATCAGAAGTGGAGTGTGTATTATGTGTGAAAAATTCATCCATAAAGTGAGTGAAGTGTTCTGTGAAAGCGGTGTCCAGTAAAAGGGAATTATTAAAACGCCAACGGGAGGACTGAGGAATGGGAAAGGGGTAATCCATATCTTAAATAACAGGGGCGTGATCAGAGATAAGGATGGAGCCTATTTCGGAGTTGGTCATGAATTAGAATGCATGATGGGATAAAAAAATATAATCGATACGGGAGAGAGAAGAGTGAACGGGAGAAAAAAAAGAAAATTCCAGGGAATCGGGGTGTGAGATTCTCCATGAATCAATAAGGCCTCTGGAGGAGATGGATTTATGAAATAACTTCTGCATTTTATTGGGAATGTAGCGAGATTGTGATTTGCGGTCCAAGAAGGGATCCATCAATTGATTACAGTCCCCACCGACAATCATATCCTCGCTAGCATTAGAGGAAAGAAGGGAGTAGAAATCATGCCAGAAGGGGAGATCAATACCATTCGGACCATAAACATTACAAAGAGAGAAATGAACATCATTCACAATACAATCAAGTAACAACCATCTACCATCGGAATCAGCAGTTTCCTTTTGAATTTGAACTGATAAAGACTTGTGGAAGAGAATTACAACACAATTTTTATGATTGACAGCGGGAGAGCAAAACACTTCACCAACCCATTGTCTACGTAAAGTTGACAGATCTTGAGAAGAAAGATGTGTTTCTTGTAGAAAGGCAATATGACATTGTAGACGTGCAAGGTGAGACAAAACTCGCTGTTTCTTGATCGGGTTACGAAGACCCTTAACATTCCAGGAGATAAGTCGGAAACCTTTCATGAGGATGGAGTACAGTAAATATAGAAGGAGAAGGTAGAACAAGTAAATGGAGAAGAAAAGAAGAAGGAGAGTAGGAAAAGAAGGACATATGTAATAGGAAGGAAAGGAAATCGTAGAAGAGAACAAGTGTGTTGAGAAGGAGGAATACAGGCAAAGCACTGCATGAACAGCAAAAAAAGGAGCGGAGAGAAGCAATAAGAAATGAGGAAAAAAAGGGTGGAAAAGTCACTAACAAGGTGCCAGAGTAAAAAGAGATAAGAAAGCAGCATAATAGCAAAAAAAGGAGGAGCAGGAGATAAGAGTGAAGTACAGAATAAGAATAAGGAGAGGGAAAGAGTAATGCGAGGGCATAAAGAAAAGGATGAGAAAGGGAAGGAAGGGGAGGAGACACCTCCCGAAAGGAAAGATAGGAAAAAGAAGATGACCAAAAGTTGGCAAACTTTAGCCATGAAGTGAACACCAAAGAAACGGAACAGACAATAGATTGAGAGCGGGAGCGACAAGAGAAGAAGGCAGCCGCGCCACTTGAATAGAGAGCGAGAGCTCGGACACAAGAAGGAGTGAACAAAGAAAAAATAGAGACAAAGAAGAAAAGATGTGTCCAGGCCCGACAATTTACTACAAATGAAGGAGACTTACCAGACAACCATGAAGGAAAGCGGCGTACTGGGTATAACAAAAACAAACTCACAAGGAGGCAACGAGACTGGGGAGAGAAGGGACCAGTGGAACCAGGACGCTCGACCTAAAGAACAAGGAGGGGAAAAAAAGACAACACATTAATAAAAAGGAAAGAGAAGTGGGCCACAGCCAAATAGAGAGAGCAAATATAAACATAAAACATTAAGAACCACTATGATCCATGCTATCGGCCCTATGAGTGTCAATGAACTTGCGAAGATCTGCCGGATCATCGAAGCTGTAGGATCTCTCCTTGTACGTGACCTTGAAGAAGCATGGGTGAATGAGGCCATATCTCGCATTCATGGAGCGAAGTGTAGGTCTTAAGTCTAAAAATTCCTTGCGACGATCAGCAGTCGGTTTTGAGACATCTTGGGTGAAGAAAAGTTTATGACCAGACCATACCAGCTGCTTGTGTTGTTTAACAGAATGAAGAACTTCCATAAGGTCGGAGTAAAGGAGAAAGTACGCAATGATGCCTCTAGGTTTTGAAGAGCCAGAGGATTGTTTCGGACCAAGTCGGTGGGCTCTCTGGATGTTGACATCTAAATGCTTAGGAATACCTGTGAGTGGCAGAAGTTGAGATTTCAGGAAGAGAATGATATCAGACCCTTCGGAATTTTCTGGAACACCATAAACGCGTAGGTTGTTACGCCTATTCCTGTTTTCCAAATCCTCTGTGGTCTTTTTGAGCAAGGCAACTTCCTTTGTGAGAACATCGACCTTGGAAGCAACATCTCGAACGTCACTGATCTGTTGTTCAACATCAGTAACCCTTTTGTCAAGAGAGGACCATTTTTCGTCGATTCTCTGCAGGGTGGTGGCGGTATCCACCATGAAAGGCTTGATGAGACGAAGTTCCTCCATGATATCCTCAAGCGTTATAGGTAGAGGAGACTTGGAAGGCGAAGGAGGGTTATTTTTAACGTGCTTCCCGGGAGGAACAGGGTCCTTGCGCGTCACAGGAATCGCAGAGGAAGCCTTGGAACCCTGCGCATGCTCCATTATGGATGTAGAAGGAGTATAGTCCAGGAGTAGGAGCGGAAATTCACCCAATAATGCGAAAGCCAGAGAGCACCAGGAGAACCACTGCAAGAAATCAGTGGAGGCGAGGAAAAATAAGCAGCAGCTTCAAAAAGGCCACGTTAATGGAACAGATGAAGTGCCCAAAAGACCAGAAAATCCTAGAGTCATGAGAAAAAAACAGGCTGTACTTGCAGAGATGTAAGAACAGCAGCAGGTGATTGATAGGGCAGGCGAGTCATGGCCAAGAAAAAGGAATATAGAGGCCCTCAATGATATATGAAAATGAGCAAAAAAAAATGTGGACAGAGGACAAAATGGCGGCTGCTGACAGGGTAAACAGTATCCACAAATTAGTCAGTCAAAAAAGAGAAAGGACGAAGCACAAGGAGCAGGCAATGATAGAGGACCACCAACAGCAAAAACCATCGTTGAGTGAAAGTAATTACGTCCACCGAAGATTCCTCCGTGTGTGAAGCGTCTAGCAGTCACGAACGTGGAAAAGAAGAAACAAAATGGCGGCCGAAAACGAGGAAAGTAGAAAATCAATCAAAAGTCCGTGAAAACATGAGCGCAGGGAGCGGTAAGCATACCTAGCGCCACACGGGATCCTCCGACATCAGAATCCGCCCTTTATTGAGGAGTTCACCGAGTGAAAGCGGGTCCTTCGTGAGCAAGGCGCCGCCGAGGTTGCGGAGCTCAGGTGGGCGCGGCCATCTTGGCTGCCGCGTCGCGCGCTCTCCCATCTTTCAGCATTTCTGTACTGTGCCCTCTTCTAGGCTGCCAGTTAATCATGAAGTGAAATAGTGGATGTTGTGAAAAAGGACACATCCAGACCTAGCTGCATTACTGCAGCTTTTCATGAAGGAGTATTGATTTGCTAATGGTGAATTCAAGCCACCTCACATTATTGGGTTGGAACCTTTGCTGTTCATCATTGGTTATGGTAAAGTGAAAGTGTTGGTTCGGGTCCTTCTTGAAGAAGACGAGATTTTCAACTCATTTTGAAATTTGGAATTCATTTATATAATCCCGTTTCTAGTGTTCATATTTTCACTAGATATGGCAAGGGCCATTTCTCATCTGTATATTATTAATATTTTGATTAGGCATATTTTAGTAAATACTCTACCTCTGTGACGAGGACCACTATTTCCACCTTGTACACATTGCACACTATTGCCTGGTGCATTAACTTCATGCACTCCAACAACTGCACCAGTACAAAAACCAAAATCAGGTGCCTGAAAACCACCTTGATCCCATTTTTGGAAAAACTTTGTTTTGAGTCATCATCCATTGGGCTTTTTCGTTTTTCGTGTTAACATTGCAAAAATCACTACAGTACTTGTGAAGGCCAATTTTTCATTCAACGATTTGCCTGCCAACACATCACACTAATTTCCAGGTGCAATCCAACACACAAAAGCCAAAACGAATCCAGAAAGGCCTTTTTTCAAGGGGTCTTTTACTCCACCATACTGCCTCTAAATCTGCATCAATTTCATCCGGATCCGGTGTTGCTCTCATAATGGTTACACAATTTACTGGTTTTTGAGGAACCTTTGTTCTTAAATGCTCCATAATCTGATTAGATTTCTGTTAAGGGCTTATAGGGAGGAGCTTCTCTCTATGGTTCTTCTTCAGGCCACTGTACTAAAGTCTTATATTCAGTCCACAAATTCTGAGGCACAACAATTGAAAATAAAGCATCCAAATCTGTGCAAAATACTTTTGAAATGGTTATAATCCTTTCCACTTCTGTATATCACTTCTTGGCTTCCTATCTGAGCTTTGGAAATTTGTTTGTAAATGTTTACAGATCACTCCTTTTTAAAGGTATGCTAACATATGCTCCTTCATGCGATTCTCTCAACTGAAAATCTTTTTCAACAACCACTTCACATTCAGAATCACACACACTCAGTTTCAGTTTCAAAGAACTTTATTCGGTTAAAAACAAATAACCATAAAAGTAACAAACATACAGACAAATTACAATAATTACAACTCATAATTGTTAGTTCAGAGAGGGAGATCAAATAGAGTGTTATCCAGTGAGGTAAAATTTAGACCATTTCAGTTATCATTTGTTTTCGTGATTTAAAAACACTCTTTAAAAAATTTAAGACCTCAGTTACAGTTAAAACCGTATCCATTCTCTGTACTTCTAAAAAAGCTGGGCGGCATCTGGTTAAATTCATTTCTTTTAAAAAAGGGACGATATTTTTTCTGCGAGGGGCACCATAAAGTCTGCAGAAAAAGAGGATATGGATATCTGATTGATTTGACATACCATCACATGGACAAGTGGGCAACATACGATTCCATGAGTTCATGCTAGGGAAGGACACCAATCTAAAAAACATACAAAATCTAAAACGAGTTAAAAGAAAGCGATAATAGTTTGACATGGGCAAGGATAAATATGGCTGTACACAGTTAGTCTCACAAAGAATAGAAAGGTGGGAATGTACTGAATGTTTCAGGGTTTCAGCTCTCTTCCTCTTAGCCTCAAGATGGTCCAGGCAGAGGGTTTTTAGTGTCTTCCTAGGAATGCTACCCATTGAAGATGGATCCAAATAGTAAGAGAAGCATCCGATCTCAGACAGGAAACACTTTACATATCCCAACCATTCCAGTCTGTCCACGTGATCCAAACTGAGGATGTCCTGTAACAGGGCCCGGTTCATAACGCATTCATTTGTGGTCCATACCCTGTGCCACAATAGGATAGGTTGAATTTTGATAATGTCTGTTATGTAAGGCTGGCCAAGTTCTACATGACAGTTAAATGTTGCTGCACACTGTGGGACTGCAAGGACTTCCCTCAAAAATTTATTTTCCACCACCTGGATTGGATCAACATTTGCGTACCCCCACAAGCCTGAGCCATAGATAGCCACAGATATACATGTTGCTCTATATATAGTCAGCATTTCTTTTATCGGCTTCATGCCCAGTTTTCTAACAAAATTCTTTAAAGCCATGATCGTTTTCATAAATAAAAGGGTTCTAGCCTTAATTGCGCGTGTCCAAAAACCTAGCTCATGGAATAAAATACCCAGATAAGAAAAGGTTGGGGTATTATCTAGCGGGACATTGTTTAAAAACATCCGTTTCATGGGTTTGCCTGATTTTGGACCACAGTTCATTGTAAAAGTTTTGCTACAGTTTACGCGTACGTCTAGATTCAGCATAAAATTCTCGAAACTAACTACTAGTTTTTGCAGAGCCCGAGGAGTGCGTGCCATGAGTACGGCATCATCTGCATACATGAGTGCAGGGATTGCCCTCCTCCCCACCCTGGGCATATCTCCGCACTCATGCAGCAGGTGATGCTCAAGCCCGTTGATGTAAAGAAGAAATAAAAAAGGTGCTAGTACGCAACCTTGCCGCACTCCCCGGCCCACGCTGAATTGTCTGGAGCATTCGCCCCCCCTACCGTAGCGGACAGAAGCTGTGGCTCCACTATAAAGATCCCTCAAAAAACAGATTATGGTATTGTCCACACCCAATCCTTTCATTATTGCCCACAATTTAGTGTGTGATACGCAGTCGAACGCAGATGAAAGATCTACAAAAGTAAAATACAAGCGTTACGACTTTATCCTTATATATTTATGCTGCAGTAACATTAAATTTAGGCCTTGCTCGATTGTGCCAATCCCTTTTTGAAAACCAAATTGCAAATCACTCATAATTTCATTTTCCTCCGCCCAGCTTTGGAGTCTTGCCAACACTATACGTCCCAGAATTTTTATTGATGAATCAAGAAGGGAGATTGGCCTGTAACAGGCACAGCTGTTTCTGTCCCCCTTCTTGTAGATTGGGACGATAACGGAGTTAAACCAGGATTCTTTTAGGCCCCTAGATAGAGCCGCATTAAAAAGTTGAACCAACATTGGGCCCCAGATTTCAGTGTTTACTTTAAATAGGTCCGCAGGGATCCCGTCGGGCCCGGCTGCCTTGCCACCTTTAGTTGCTCTCAAGGCTCTCAAGGCAAGCAATACCTCTTCGAGTGTCACAACCAAATTAGAGCTCACATTGTTGTTCCTTTTACACTTTTTCAACACCCTAGGCTTATCAGGTGGTTCCATCCATTCTTCTCATAAGTCATCATGTCTTTTTGTTTTCCAATTGTGTCTAATAATTCTATTAGATTTTCTTGCAGTGTTCTGGGATTCTGATTGATTCATTCATATTCAGTCAATCCTATTTTATATGACTAGAAATTATATTTTATTGTAAATCCAATTTTAATTTCTTTGCCAATCCCTCAAGTTTCTGAAATGTGCAATGAGCACATCTTCCTGCTTCAGCACCCACATTTTCCAATGTATTATTATATGCATTAAACTATCTTCATATGTTGCTGTGTCTGCCTTAATTTCCAAATCTCCTTTGAGTTTGAAAGTATTAATTTTCTCCACTTTCATCTAATGTTATGAAGATGGACTAGACACTCTTATCTGTCCTGACACACGGCTCTGCTGATTCTGTCTCTTCCACCTACCTTGCAAATGAGCCTCGTTACATAGAGGTGGCCTTACTTCAGTCAATAATCTGTCCATGAACACATCCTCTCCATCAGAATCACTCTCATTCTTTTCCATCTCATTCTTGTTCTCGTTTTAGTCTTTGTGTCGTAATTGTTGTATGGTTCATCAGCAATCACAGGGAAAGCACCTATATACACTTCCAGTCTTCATGCCTTCTCCCATAAACACAATCTCACATACATCCAATGGCTGACAACTTTAACAATTTGCCCTTTCTTATGTGCTTTCTATTCACCAAATAGTTCTACCCATTCAAGGCTTTGGTGTGCACAGATCTAGGCTGCGGCTTAATTTAAAACATCGTATGTTAAAAATTCTCAATATTTTTCACTTAAAACATACCTTGCACAAGAAATTGTAACTTTTAATTGTCAACAGTAACTCTATTCCATTCTTTAAGCCACAAACATGTGTAATCCATGGTCCAAGAACATTTCATGGACAGGACAGTGTTTCTCCTCCATCAGCAGGAATTTCAGACTTATTCAAAAGTGCACTATGAGAAATTGGGTTGTTGGTTGGTTGGGATGGGAGCCCTGGTCAAACAACAGCCACAATCCTTGGCAGGATGAACCACAAAAAGTCCCTAGATTAACAGTAATAAAGTGAAAATACAACTCAAGAAAAATCCCACACCATTTTAGAACAATAGAGTGAATAAATAATAAATTAATTGACAACAAAATGACAAATGTACAATCAGTAGAGGTAGAGTTATACATGTTAAAAGTTCAAAGCACCAACCGTGTGCATCTAGTCATATGAGAGTGGTTCTAAGTTGAAAAATATGAGCATCTGCGATGAAGCGCCGGTCAGATACAAGAAGTGGTTTGGACCGGGTCAGAGAATACCTTCAGACTTCAAGAAAAATGTTCTAAGAAAGTAAAATTCAGCAGTGAAAGACTGCAGGCGGTGTCTCAAGAGGAAGCACTGATGTCAGGGAGCCACTGGAGGAAGTCATGGTGAGGATTTCTATGTTTGTATGTTTTAGATGGTGAAATTCTCCAGCAGGTTGAGGCAGGAGACTGTAGCGAAAGACAGTTCCAGGAAGTTTGACATCCCTTAGGCAAAGGACCACTAAACAGGATTTGCTGCTGCAGAGAGGAACATAGTGAGAGCAGCCGTATAGTCAAGCCAACCAGTAATGCACCTTGGGTGGATCGAAGAGCAGGTTGGTCCTGGTCTACTCTCTGTTCTCGGAGCAGTGTTTATCCAAAGATTTTGTAAGTCCCATGTTTTGGGTTTTGGCTGTCTGGGCACCTTTAGAATCACAACCAACGGTCCATAGCTGGAGTAACAACATTTGGGGGTTCATGACTCATACAGGATGGGTACAGATGCAGGTTCAAGATGGTAGGAGCCTTTTATGCTCCTTGGTCTCTGAACAGGAGGCAAGTAAACTAGCCCTTGGAGTCATTTTGGTAGTCCTAGGTTCAGGTGAAGATGCTGGAATCAAACAGCTGGGCTGGCTTGTAAGGTTTTAAGGCAGACTCCATGCAGCAAAGAAGTCCTTCCAAATGCAGAAAAGCAGTCTGCTGGAGTACACAGCAGGTCGCAGCAGTAGGCCGTCTTCTGAGAGTCATTCCACAGATTCAGAAAGTGAACCCCAGAGTGGGTCTGAGGATCCTATGTTTATACATGGTGCCTTCCTAGGTGTGGGAGAAGTTTCTAGAGATTTCTCTTTGAGGTGCTTGGAATTTCCTAACTCACCTGCCCTGGATCTAAGCTGGCTGCAGAGACAATGTAGATGTAACAAGCCCTTTGTGTAAGGGCAGAGCATAACCTATTCAGTTGCAAGTACTGCTGTGCCAAGGTCTGCCCCATCCTGCCCACAGATGGCGCATTCAGGCACACCTAATCCCTCTAGTAGGTTTGTGTGTGGAATTCACAAAGTCCAGACTGCCAATTACACTTAGTCATGTGACACATGGGAGTCTGCAGGCAGCAAATGCCAAAGGACAGGAAAAAGACAACTTTCTAAAAGTGGCATTTTTAAAATTGTAATTTAAAATCCAACTCTACCCTTAAAGAGGATTTTCAAATACATTTTCAGAGATACCAAACATGAAATGGCTATCTGTACCCAATCAACGGTCAGCAATTATTTAATGTAATAAAGCAACCCAATGTTATCCTTTGGGGCAGGTATGCCTCACAGTAGTGAAAAATAAATATAGGAGGTTTTCACTACCAGGACATGTAACATTTAAATATGCCAATCAGGAGTAACCCAATTGAACCATGTTTAGGGAAGTAAGCACAAGTACTTTAGCACTGGTTAGCATGGTGAAATGCACAGTGTCCTAAGGCCAACAAAAACGAATTTCAGCAGAAAAATTAAGCGAAACAGGTAAAAGGTTTGGGGGAAGACATCCCTGAGGCTGACAGGTCTAACATGCACCCATTGTAATCTCAGCCTTTTCAAGCCGAGACTTAAAATGCAATATGTAAAACCTTACCATAAAACGTTTGTCTGCCTACAGAGATGAGACCAAAAATGAAATTCATCATAGATTAGGGAAAAATTATTAAATTAATCCAATCACACCAAGATCAGTTCTCAACCAGTGGTAACCTACCCTTGGATCCAGTGCATCAATCTTCTTGCAAAAAAAGAAGAAACAACACTACCCAGATTAATTCATACACAGCTAGACTATTAACAGTTTCCTAGGACTTTAACCTTTAGGACTTTAACCTATATGATGACATCACATCACCTGTCTTTTCAACAGACAACCTTAAAATATTATCTTTAGCACTTGATTTCAATGAATCCATAAACCCTTTTACATTTACACATATACATTTATTCAAAATTTGAGAATCATTACAGAAGGCAAAATGTAGTTAATTTGTCAGAATCAAATCTGCACCAATAATGCATAAAAATAAAGCCAATTACTAAAGGTTATAAATAAATGAATTTGCTGTGACCAAATATAGTATAATAATAAGCTAGCATAAATCTACTGAGTTTGTACATCAATGGAAAGTAATCAACAAGAGACATGTAGTCTGCCTCTGAGAAAATTGATAGAGAAAATAGATCAATCAAGAGACTTTTAAAGAAAGAGACCACTTAGGAGAAAAACATAAATAAATCTAATGAACAATCTGCCATGGGGACTTTGAGATATGAAAGAGAGGAAACATCTCTAAGCATAAATCAAATAAGCAAGTGAAACGTCTCAAGAAAGTCTCTGAATTATCTGGGAGACAACCAAGAACTGGCACCCTTTAAAGTTCCATGGAAATGAAAAAGCATCTCACTTGGCATGGCATGAAGTGGTTCACATGGCTGTGAAGATATATGACATTAGCCAATTAACAGTGTAGAAATTGTGCTACATAAAATAGGATGTTCTAGTAAACACCTACATCATTAATAAGTAGTGAAGATTGTTTACCTTATACACAAGGGAAATTGCATTGCACTTTTAAACAATTTGCCATTTTAAAATCAATGAAAATACTGTTGCGACTTGGGCAGCAGCAAGCCTTAAATATTACAGTATACAAGAACATCTCAAAATGGCTACCTCCTAATGCACACGTATGAATACATGTTATTGAATCCTGCTTCAACACCCTCCGCATGCTCTGCCGGATCTTTAAATGGATCCCCCCCGACACGAGAAAAACCGTCACCCAGGCCCTCGTTACCAGCAGACTGGACTACGGGAACACCCTCTACGCAGGAACAACAACTAAGCTCCTGAGACGGCTGCAACGCATCCAGAACGCCTCGACACGACTGATCCTCGACGTCCCCCGACGCAGTCACATCACACCCCACCTGAGAGGCCTGCATTGGCTCCCCATCGACAAGAGGATCACCTTTAAACTCCTCATCAACGCTCACAAAGCCCTACACAACGCCGGGCCAGCATACCTCAATGACCGACTCAACCTCTACACCCCCACCCGCAGCCTCGGCTCCGCCAACCTCGCCCTCGCCACAGTTCCACGCATCCGGAAATCCACCAACGGCAGCAGATCCTTCTCCTACCTCGCCGCCAAGACTTGGAACACTTTCCCTACCGACATACGACAGACCAAGGACCTACTGGCCTTCAGGAAACTTCTTAAGACCTGGCTTTTCCATCAGTAGAAGCCCCCCCCGCGCCTTGAGACCCTCAATGTTTATGCAATTTCGAAAGCCACATTTTCTTCAGCAACTTTAAAATGGATGTTAGCGTAAACAGACAGAGGCCTGTTAACTTAAATCTGTGGCCTAAGTAGGTATGCAAACTTACACACAGAAAAGTAAAAATTCTTTTCTAATTAATAAAAACACTTTATCACTAACGGCAGCCTTTGGAACTTTAGGATGAAGTTCAAAGGAACTAGTACTGTCCACAGTTGTGACAGCATTACAGTTGGGCAAAATAACGAGTTAGAATGTACCAATCTGTGAATGAACAAGACAGGATTTGCCAAATTAAACAGAAAGAAAAGTCTTAGAATTAACAATCACTCAGACACAAGAACGTGAGCATTGTTAGACCTGCCATCTATGGCATGGTTTCCCCTCAAACATTTTACTTTCACTCCTCCTGTTTTATTGACTTTGTTTTTGGTGGCATTAGGCTTCAGTGTACTTTACCACTCCTAACCAGTGCTAAAGTGGTTGAGCTCTCTCCTTCAAACATGATAAAATGGGCTTACACCCAATTTGCACATTTAGTTTACTTATATGACCTGATGGTAGGGGCCGAGCTGTCATCTACCACATTTGTGCTTCAAATGAGCTGCCTCAGCACACATACACACATAAAGAACTTCAAATTACCTTTTTGTGACTCCATACATCCTGCGACTAGGGCAGGGAGGAGGGAAATTCCAGAACCATAAGTAGGGAAGTCTAGAAGTTTTTTCCACTTCAAAGCTGGTGCCAGGTATACGTATTAGACCCTCAGACCAACTCTTACGTACACCCCTGTACCTGTGGATGGTACAGAAAAATGACTGCCCCACTGTCAGAGGACTGCCCTGCTGCTTGACGCTGCCCAGCTGCCTGAGAAGGAAGGCTGGGCTTGCTCCCTTCATCCCTGCCCGCCTGAAGTGGGTACAAGAGTCAGCTGACTGGCTTGCTCCACAGAGCTACAGCATCATACTAATCTCCAGAGGCCTCCCTGCAACTGCCTAGCTGATCTAATGTACTGGACCTGCCTGGACATTCAACTGGGCCTACCTGTGCCCTGGTGGCCTCTCCTGGATTGAGTGTCTGATCCCCAAGAGGTGCCTCCCAGCTCATGAGCCCTTGGTTTGTCTTCAGATGAGCTCCTGCTGGAAGAAAAGGTAAAATCCTAAAATTTTGGACTTGTTGCAACTATAAAGGGCCTGTTCGTGCCAAGATCTTGCCGGCTGTGATGACCACCAATGCAGAGTACTAATATGGTCCCTGAATCTGACACACACTTCACTGTGGTTTGTGATTTGTGATTTCCGCTCGATCATGCATGACCAGATGACAGCGATTGGCGCTATGCACTTCGAGGGGCTGTACTGACTTAAACCTTTGAAACTGCATATCTCTAGTTCAAGTGATTGGATTTTTGTTGTTTGGCTGTGAAGTCATTTGACACATTTGCTCAATTTTTCTAAATTGGTGTGGGGATCTTCTTAAGTTGTGTTTTCTCTATGTTACTGCTTCATAAAAACTTTACACCTTGCCCCTGAGTTAAGCCTGACTGCTTTTGTGCCAAGATACCATAGGGTTAAGCACAGGTTAATTCGGGGACTTTTTGAAGCTCACCCTGACAAGGATTATGGCTGCTGCTTGAAAGGGTCACACCCCCTCAACAAGCAACCCAATGTATCATAGTCATAAACTGCAATCTGAAACTTAGGTACTCTTTATGGGTTTCATTGTCCCAGAAATGATTTACATTGGATTGGCTTGTCCCAATTATTTTGTTACCTCACTCTAGAACAACATACTTGTTGGTGCAATATTAAACTTGCAATATTATTATAGCCCTTTAAGGTAAAGTGAATGCCTCTAGTGCATAGTCTTTCAGTAACCAAGTGATCATCTGCTTGTCTCTGATGATCAGGAAGAAAGCCAGAAGTTTCAAGAAGATGTTCCTGGATCAAGCATTGGAAAGAGGAACAATATACAAGGAGAACTGGACCATGATGCAAGCATGATCAGAAACTCTAGGTAGTAATTGATTCCTTATGGACTCAAATTAAATAGCGGTCTTATATTGATTCCAATGATAGGAGACATTGTGAATACCTTGGAAGGGCTCACAGGTCCTGCATAGCAGGCCTGGATAATAGAGGAATTGGTGTGAAATAGCATTACATCAAACTTGGAGAATATATAAAGACATTGATAGGAAATGGTCAATGCAGAAT
Source organism: Lissotriton helveticus (assembly GCF_964261635.1). Lineage (NCBI taxonomy): Eukaryota > Metazoa > Chordata > Amphibia > Caudata > Salamandridae > Lissotriton > Lissotriton helveticus. The sequence continues at coordinate 1,164,036,432 of NC_136059.1, forward strand.
ACTCAAAACAAATAGTCATTATCACAATTACAATTTTGTTAAAACTATCAGATATACAGCCAGATTCATCAAGGGAAAATGGGCTCGCAAAGGGCCAGATTCTGAGAATCTGGCCCTTTGCGAGCGCAATTTTTGCATTTGGGATTCATCATCCCAAATGCAAAAATCGCAAAATGCTACATCGCTATATTGCGAGGAATTGCATTTAAGGAATCTCTATTTGAGATTCCTTAAATGCAATCCATGAACCATTTAAGAATTGCGAATTCGCAATTTTTGGCCGCTATTTACCGTGAAGTCTGACTTCGTGGTAAATAGCGAAAACTTAGAAAAATGCACTTTAGTGCATTTTTCTAAGTGGTATGTTACACACACATGTGCAACATCAGGCTACATTTCCATTTCAGGGGTGCTACAGGGTGTCCTTTGGACACCCCTGGTACCCTTGAAATCGCATCCTTATTTGCGATTAGCAAATTGCTAATCGCAAATAAGGATGCTGTAGGAATCGCAATTTATTTTGCGATTTCTACATGAATCCCGTTTTGCGAGTCTTTAATAGCGATTCCTTAATAATCGCTATTAAGGACTCGCAAAACGGGACAAGGATGAATCTAGGGGTATAGTTCGAAAAAGCAGACTGGAAAAAATCTCTGCTGTTGCAGAGATTTCATGTGGGATGTCAATAAGTAGTGGATTCTGGAGAAATTTTAATAGAGAACACTTTTTAAAGACACAAGCTGACTAGATTGTACAGCACGTAATATCAAGTACATTTTTCAAATAAATGATAACCAATGTGCTTTTTCCCAATTTGATTTGACTTGGTGATTATATAGTCGTATAAAAGTCTATTTGTTAAGATTGGTCCTCAGACATCAATGAGCAAGGTTTCTAATAGACTTATTATGTCACAATGGTGATTTAGGGACTGGTATTGTATTTCCTGGTAGTATTTACCCATAGACCAGATGTTCAATAGCATACCTGATAGGGATACTGGCTAATTGCGTCCGCCTAATTACAAGTGATTAGAACATAATGCACTTATAATTAGGCAGAATATCTGTCACGTTTGTTAGAGAGGGAAACATTCTCCTAACACTAAAGCTGGCCCTTAGTCTGGAACCCAAATTGCAATTCGATATCGTATACTGAATAGCTTTTATTTATTTATTTATTGCATTTCTGAAGTGCACTATCACCTGACAGGCATCTTGGCGCTCATAACTCAGTCTGGCAACCTCCGCAGGAACCTTAATTTTCTGTTTCAGATGTTCAAATTAGACATTTGGGACTTGTAAATCGCTTTGAACATCAGGCCCATAATTTGTTGTGCCAGGTTTTTGGCGCAGCCATGACTCAAAATGCTGCTCGAGGTTTACAAAGCAATGCAAGGACCAATCAGTGTGTCTTTGTAAAAAAAGTAATGCAACACAGACCCTTGCTCAGTGTTGCATTGCACTGCATAGGGTATGTTTTACATCATCCACCCATATATTTTGATGTAAACCCTTATTTACTAAATACAGACTGGGGTGCCTAACTGTGAGAGGTGTAACAAGGAGAAATATTTTCATATGTGCATGTTACTTTGTCTTTCCATTTGTGCTGCATCCAGAAGTATGTATGGAAAGAGGAATATGTCTCTAAGGATTGTTTTTGTGCAGGAAGAAATCCCTACTTACCCAAAACCCCATAGCATAGGCATTCTTGCAACATGCGGCAGGGGTGCCTGTTTTGGTGCTAGGCTGTTTGGAGTGCACCAGAGCTATGAGAGAAAAGAAGTACACTATATCCTTGCAGATAAGGCCCATTTCTGATATCTCCTTTTCATGAAACACAGCGCGGCAAGTTGTCTTGTTGCGTTGGATTGCGAAAAAGTTTAGTATATCAGCATTATGATATATATATAAAATTCTACTTAATTTCCTAATCCCTCTTATTATATCCATTGAGCATAGCCATGAGGTTACTAGCCTCTCTATGAGCACTATGGAAAAACCATGCAGCATTGCAGAGCTGTCCAAATATTCTTAGATTTTAGGTGATTGCCTGGCTTTGGAATGGAAGGGTGAGGGCTGCTACAAGGGAATTCACTGCCAGAGCTGCTAAGAGCTGTATCAGATCTGACATGAACAACTTTAAAAAGCTTTGTTTTTTTGCAAAGCCTTTTGCAAATACTAATACGCTTGCAGAAAGATTAAATATATATTTTATGAAGAATTTAAAGGGCATGGTTTTTCCTATCAGTTGTTATAAAAGGAAGACTCGTGTTGTATCAGAAGCAATTACACCTTTTAATTTAGCACATTATAGCACATTTACAGCCTGATTCATGAAAACCGGAATCTGCGATTTTCCAATTGCGATTAACTGCGAATCGCAATTTAGAAATCGCAGATCGGTATTCATGAATTTTTCCGATAAAAAAATGCGATTCGCACGCGGCCGCAAAAAGTGTGAGCGAGTTTCGAAAATCGCAGAATAATCGCTATTTTCGGCAACATCCGTGTAGGATTTGCGATATCGCAAATAGCGATATCGCTAATTGCGAAATCGCTAATACGCGGGATCGGGAAAACGGGAAGTCGCTTTTTGAGCACAGTGATGACATCACAACCAGGAAGCAGCCAGTTCCCACCCCCATTCACCACAGTGAGGCAGACCTCGAGGCAGCAACTGAGTCAGCTCCTGCAAGGACACCTGCAAACTTGGAATACCACACCCAATCTCACTGCAGCAATGGCAGAGGAGTCTGTGCCAGGGCCCAGCAACACCGGGCGCAAGAGAAAACTGAAGTTCTCCGAACAGGAGTTGGAGCACCTCATCGAAGGGGTGGTAGAGAACCACTCGAAACTGTTTGGGAAAGAGTCAAGGAGGGTGCCTGAGCAGGAGAAGCGGAGAATCTGGGTCGGGATAGCGGCCACAGTGAACTCCGTGGGCGTGGCAGACAGGTCACTTGATGAACTAAAGAAGAGGTGGTACGACCTCCGAGGTCGTGCCAAGGAGAGGGTTGCCAAGAGGCTGGAGAGTCCCTGGCCACTGGAGGGGAAGGACCTACAGTCCCTCCGAACACCACCATGGAGGACCGCGTCGAGGACACGTTGGAGTCCGAGGCGTGCATTGGAGTCATCAGATTGGACCGCCCCACCCAAGAGAGCCAAGGTAAGTGGCATGCGACTGCGACCCTGTCCCCTATGAATGGCCATTACCCTATAGCCTCCCATAATGTTCCAAAGTCATGCCATCGGGGCACATTAGGTAATGCCCTAAAGCATTGTGGGAAATGTAGTGTGGCCACAATGTACAAGTACCCCAATGCAGCCAGACAGGTTCCGAAGTACGCAATGCACTGTGAACAATGCACGCAGCGGCAGGAGGGGGATGGAAGTGCGATTGCCGAGCATGAGCATAGAGCGTAGAATGCTACGCATTCACCAGATGCAGGCACGCCGGCAAGGGGCCATACAGATGCAGCTGTATAATATTGGCCGCAATGTGGCAGGTGTGGGGGAGAGGATGGACCGCATGACGGCAGCCATGGAGGCCAACACTGCTGCGCTAATATCACAGCGCAACACCGGGCGCTGCCACCACCGGCAGCTACTGACGCGGCTGTCGTCATACACCAGGTCAAACTACGTGGTCGGCAATGCGACATCCCAGCTATCGCGACGGTCCCTGGTGCAGCAGCAGCAGCTAATCCAATGCTGCGAGGATGTGGCCAGAGTATTAGAGCACCTCACCACTGCCGTTATTGCACTCCACCCCCCTGTACCTGGCAATGTCGGGGGGGACGATGCCAGCGAGGGCACCTCAAGTGTGAGCAGCCAGTCTGCCTCACAGGTAGCGGTGTTACGACGTAGCACCAGGCCCACTGCAGGGTCACGTGCGGTGGCAGAGGAGGAGCCGGAGAGGCGCTTGGGTGATTCGCGCCAGAGGCGCACCTGACTAACATGTACTTTTACAGGCACAGGCTGACACTATAAGCCTGCCCTGTGTTTTGGACGCAGCAGTATGGGGCAATACTGATTGCATAGGAAGGATGGCAACTTGCACTATTATTGTGAATCAATAATATTTATTCTTGCATCATACATTGGCGTCCTGTCATTATTTCCATTTGCATGCAATTGTGATTTGTTGGATGAGGGGAGTGGGTGCACTAGAAACTGTTCATTGTGATGTGGTTGCGGCGTCTGTGGCCTTCAGCTGGGTTCTCCCCGCGTGCATGACGCCCATGTTCAGGTGGCCGGTCGTCCCCTTCCGACTCACTGCCAGAGATGTCTACAGGTATCCTGCGCTTGGTAGCAATGTTGTGTAGTATTGCACAGACAGCCACAATGCGGCAGCACACATCAGGACTGTAGTACATGGCCCCACCTGTCTTGTGCAGTATGCGGAATCTGCTCTTCAGTAGCCCAAAAGTCCTTTCAATGCAATTCCTTGTCCGTATGTGTGCAATATTGTAACGCCGTTGCTGTGGTGTAGCAGGGTTGAGGTATGGGGTGAGGAGGTATTCACGGAGGGCGTAGCCACTGTCACCTGAATGAGAGGAGCAGAGGGTGAGTGCCTGTGCAGCGCAGCTACTTAATCGCAATGTGACATTGTGGACAAAGTGTACTTACCAAGTAGGTGTCCTTGTAAATGTAAATGTAGTTGAGCTTATATAGCGCACAGCTACCCGCAGTGGGTTTCCCGGCGCTTGCTTAGGGAACCCTTCCTGGTATTCCCCTGTGAGATAGCAGGGTATCCACAAGGTGAAAGTCAGGCATCCCGCCGCGAGGGGCCGTTGTGGAGATTAAGCAAGCTATTGCCCAGAGTCGCAGAGTGTGAACCCGTGAGTCGAGGAGGCACCGGGGCGAGAATTATCGAGTCCGTGGAATTTATTAGACCAAGACCCCGCCGAGGCGGGGAATTGAACCCTGGTCCAGGACCGATCTCAGCTTCCGGGTCTGCTGCCTCTAACCCCTGAGCCACACTTCCCCAAAGTCTCCCCTGGCCAGTCGTGTGTGGAGGCCGCTGTGCCGGAATATGAATGAGTCATGGATACTCCCTGGGTACTGTGCCACTATGTCCGTGATGTATGTCTTAGCATTGCAGACCATCTGGATGTTGAGGGAGTGGTAGGACTTGCGATTGCGGTACATGTACTCCGTTGCAGCTGGTGGGCAGATGGCGATGTGGGTACAGTCAATGCATCCTATCACATGTGGGAAATGGGCAACATTGTAGAATTGTAGCTTGGTCAAATCCAAATCCTGTTGGCTGGTGGGAAATGTGATGTGTTGGTGTAGCTGGGTCAGCATTGCGTCAAGGAAACTCCTTAGGCAGCGGGACATGGTGGGCTGGGATATCCCCCCAGCAACCGCTACTATCCCCTGGAAGCTCCCAGAGGCCAGGAGGTGCAGGCTACACAATACCTGGACATGTGTAGGCACGGCATTGGTCCGCCTTGTTGGGTGCTGCATCAGGGGGTCAATGTCCTGTATTAGCTGGATTATCATTTCCCCATTCAGGCGGTACTTTGCATATATTTGCTCTCTGGTTTGGCCCAGCAGGGTGACCCGCTGGCGGAATATCCTGTCCTGGATTCTGCGTCTCCTCCGTGCTGCTCACTGTAGCCTTCGCCGCCTGACCACCATGTACATTCCTGGCATTGTGAGACTCCAAATGCTGCTGCTGATTCTCCTTATTTGTGTTTGGTCAGGCCTGCACCTGTTACTGATTGGCCAACGGTTTTTCAAACATTTTTTTCAATGGCTTTTATGGTTACCCCCTGCTTTGGGTTGTCCTTAATTTGCGCCTCGCAAACAGCGATTTTGGGGTTTTTCGCTATTTGCGAATTTTCATGATTACCGATTGCGATTGTATAGCGAATTCGCTATTTTTTTCGCAGTATCCGCGGTTTGTTGCATTTTCCGATTCGCTAATGCTCTCCTGCCGGGATTCTGCGAATCTATTTGCGAATTCGCTATTATGTGTTTGCGACTTCGCTATTGTCGTGGTGAATGCCGATTGGGGAAATTGCGCCCGCAATAGCATTTTCGCAGCTATTGCGAGCGCAATTTTGCTTGATGAATCAGGCGGTTAGTTTTAGCACATTTAAATCCTACAAATTAGTGCAGTTATGAAAGTTATTCACACAGATGTTTAAGTAGGCATACATATTATTCGCAGTTAGATTTAGCAAATTACTGTAGCTAAATATAATAGTATGGAAAAGCCACCAGACACATGTAGCACAATGCATACATTTGCAGTGAGGAGTCAGTAATGAGTCACTCACACTTGATGGCTTCTAAAGGGCGTTCTGCACAGTCACAGCGTTAGGCAGTTATTAAAGTCAACACTCGATCGTCACAATCATCACACACGATCACAGGGCTTACAGGAATCCAGGCATGTAAGCATCAGGCTTTAATGGAAATAATAGCAGTAAATATGGATGTTTTAAAGTTAGGACAGCAGTGGAGGATCGGGTGGATAGGGGTCCAGTTGGCAAGAGTTGTTAATCATCTGGTATTGTACAGTATAATGTCTCAGGGCCAAATTACTACTTTTGGCAGAGCGTTGGCACAGCATTGCGGACCCATATGCCACAGCTCCGCCGAAGGTCGCTGCCGCCCACCAGATTATGAACACTTTTGTGGTCTGGAGATTGGGCGGTGTGGCGGTCCTGCTGCAGTGCTACTTTCAAAGGTGGCGGTGCCTTTGACAGTGGCACCACAATGGGAATGCCACATTGGGTTCCTGCACGGCAGTGACTCGAACGTCCATGCCGTGCAGGAACCTGGGTTCATGCACACAAGTGGGCACAAGTTGTGCCCCCCTGCATGCATCCCCAGGCTGAGGGGACGCAAGGGGCCTTGTAGGGCCCCCTTTATTTCCGCACCGCTAGCCTTTTCATTGAGAAAAGATCTCCATGAAAGGAGGAGAGACTACCTTAAAATGCGACTAGGGCCACTGCACTTTACAAAATCAGCTTGAAATCTTCTGGGTTGTGAGATCTTGGAAGAGGTGATAGAGCAATAGACTTTACTTTCAGCAAATACATTTGTGAAGCCTTCACGCTTGACTTCTGGCCCATTGCAAGTTATCTTGGATGTCTGGTTGCTTGGCTGTTCATTCTCTTGAGCAGGAGTTTAATCCTTTCTCAGACACATTCAAGAGATATTTGAAATGCAGGTACTTAGCCCTGAAGATGTGGCATTTGTAGTTTACTCTGGAATCTCTCAATCTTTTCAGATTGAATGGAGAATGGTGTTGTTTCCAATACTTCTTGCATTTTCTCAGGTTTTTTCTTTCAGTATATAGGTCTTTTGAGTACCAGGGAAAGAAGGTTTATGAATAATATTTGTGCTTTTACTTGGAGCAGATACTTCAAACTGAACCTTGGAGAAATTCTCAGTAACACTTTGAGGCCTATTAGGATGGCGGATGGAAACGTGTCCCGTCCGCAATGGTCACGGCAAAAACACTCCCGACCGCACCGCGGATAATCCGCGGTAGCGATTAGGATAATTCTGGCAAGAAACACCGACCGCGGCAGACGGATCACATCAAACACCGTCCGCGGCGGACGGATCACACCAAAGACCGCCGTAAGCAGACGGTACCAAAGAAACATCCTCCACCGCGGACGAACATGACCGCGGAAACAGGCCCAACCGCCGCAATACCTGTGGAGGTTCCGGCCGCACGATTAGGATAACGCTGCCATTCCAACGGAACTCACCTCCTCCCTCGACCGCAGCGGAAACAATGCTATGACAAACGGAGCATGACTGCGGAAGGACCAAACGAACAACATCCCTGCCGTCAAGCCAATTCCAAAATGGCTGAGGGAAGTAAATAGAAAACACACTAAACAGGACACACACCCACCTGAAACACCCACCCCCAACAACTACACGCCCCAATGACACCCCCTCCCAAGCCCCAAAAAATGCACCCAAGTCACCACACCCACAGAACACCTGACTGGCAACAACCATTGGGACACAACCACCACACAGAGTATAAAAAGAATCCCTCCCATTACCACAATCCTTTGCATCACAGCATAGCAGCAAGAAAGAGGCAGAATACCATAAACAGCATACACACACAAACGCACATACAACCTGCACACAAACACACCCACCACACAAACACCCACAACACCATTCCTACACACCACACACCTGCACACCCCACCCCACCACACACACACCTTGCACATCACACACCATGGCACTCAAGAAAAACCCCAAGTTCACAGACAGTGAGTTGAAGGTCATGGTGGATGAAATCATCCGTGTCGAACCACATCTGTTCGGTACCCTAGTCCAGCAGACCACCTTGGCAACCAAAACAAACATGTGGGACAGGATAGTGACCAGAGTCAATGCGTCAGGGACCGTGCCGCGCACCAAACTCGAGATCCAGAGGCGGTGGCACGACCTCAAGACAAGGGTGAAAGGCATCAGGGCCAAGAACCACCTGCGGGCACACCACACTGGCGGCGGCACTCCCCCGGAGCCTATACCATTTGCTGAATGGGAGGAGAAGGTGCTGGGCATACTGGACCCTGAGAGCCTGGAAGGAATCGAAGAGGGACTAGAGGCTGGTAAGTACAAACCAATGACCACTATCACACTGCCATGGTCTGCCTTGCACAACTGCCAAGACACATCCCCATGCACCAATCCATGCATGTGGGCCACATAGCCGCCCAAATGTGAAGTCCTGGGCTCAAATGCACCCACCATGACCAAACACAAATGTTGCCTCCTACGTTCCCAGCCTTGCATGTTGTCAAAGCAGCCAGCACCACAACTCCCAACAGGCCCATATGTCTACAGGGAGGGTGGTGGTGGGTGGGGGGTGTGAGAGACCAGCACTACACCTCCCATCAGGCCCCCATTTCTAAAGGGAGGGTGTTGGTGGGTGGGGGGTGTGAGAGAGGTTGGTGGGGTGTGTGAGAGAGGTTGGTGGGGGGTGTGAGAGACCAGCACTACAACTCCCAACAGGCCCCCATGTCTACAGGGAGGGTGATGGTGGGTGGGGGGTGTGAGAGACCAGCACTACAACTCCCAACAGGCCCCCATGTCTACAGGGAGGGTGTTGGTGGGTGGGGGGTGAGAGAGGTGGGTGGGGGGTGTGAGAGAGGTGGGTGGGGGTGTGAGAGACCAGCACTACACCTCCCAACCGGCGCCCATGTCTACAGGGAGGGTGTTGGTGGGTGGGGGGTGAGAGAGGTGGGTGGGGGGTGTGGGAAACCACCACTACAACTCCCAACAGGTCCCCATGTTGACAGGGAGGGTGGTGGTGGGTGGGGGGTGTGAGAGACCAGCACTACAACTCCCAACAGGCCCCCATGTCTACAGGGAGGGTGTTGGTGGGTGGGTTGGGTGAGAGAGGTGGGTGGGGGGTGTGAGAGACCAGCACTACACCTCCCAACAGGCCCCCATGTCGACAGGGAGGGTGTTGGTGGGTGGGGTGTGTGAGAGAGGTTGGTGGGGTGTGTGTGAGAGGTCGGTGGGGGGTGTGAGAGACCACCACTACAACTCCCAACAGGCCCCCATGTCGACAGGGAGGGTGGTGGTGGGTGGGTGATGTGAGAGACCAGCACTACAACTCCCAACAGGCCCCCATGTCTACAGGGAGGGTGTTGGTGGGTGGGGTTTGTGAGAGAGGTGGGTGGGGGGTGTGAGAGACCAGCACTACACCTCCCAACAGGCCCCCATGTCTATGGGGAGGGTGTTGGTGGTTGAGGGGGTGTGAGAGAGGTTGGTGGGGTGTGTGAGAGAGGTCGGTGGGGGGGGTGAGAGACCAGCACTACACCTCCCAACAGGCCCCCATGTCTACAGGGAGGGTGTTGGTGGGTGGGGGGTGTGAGAGAGGTTGGTGGAGGGTATGAGAGAGGTGGGTGGGGGGTGTGAGAGACCAGCACTACAACTCCGAACAGGCCCCCATGTCGACAGGGAGGGTGGTGGTGGGTGGGGGGTGTGAGAGACCAGCACTACACCTCCCAACAGGCCCCCATGTCTACAGGGAGGGTGTTGGTGGGTGGGGGGTGTGAGAGAGGTTGGTGGGGGTGTGAGAGAGGTGGGTGGGGGGTGTGAGAGACCAGCACTACACCTCTCAACAGGCCCCCATGTCGACAGGGAGGGTGTTGGTGGGTGGGGGGTGTGAGAGAGGTTGGTGGGGTTTATGAGAGAGGTCGGTGGGGGGTGTGAGAGACCAGCACTACAACTCCCAACGGGCCCCCATGTCTCATCCCAGAGCAAGATAGAGTCCGCCCACCATTTGCTGACCAGTGCATCTCCTCCTTCAAACTTACAGGTACATAGACATCTTCACAGGGGCACCATCCAATAGCAGGACCGGACCACACAAATCCAAGTATTGTCTCCCCACCTCCACGCCACCATATTGCCCTGTACTGTCAACCACAACAACATGATGACAACAACAACCATGTCCTGATACCATAGTGATTTGTAATGTGACAAGCAAAAGCCTGTCATGTCCACAGCATTGATTCTGAAATTCTTGTCCCTCAGGTGATCGCAACTTGATAGGCGAAACCAGCAACCACCAGCAACAGTCGCCCCCCTCACAGCCCGGACTCTCTGATGAGGATCCCATTGACACCTCTGGTGCAGAGTACGATGCTGGCCCCAGCACAATCCCAGTGCCATCAGGCTCCCAGGACATCCCGGCCTCCACCACCTTGTCACAAGACCAACACCTGCCATTGTGAGCTGTGCAGCTACCACCACCACCACCACCCCCACTCCTGCCTGTGCCACCCTGCCTGACTAATCGGCCGATGATGGGCCATCGACATCTCAGGCTAGCAGGGAGAGTGGACGGGAGAGGACACAGGTGAGGCCACAGTTCACAAACAGGAGTGCAGGTGCTAGGCGAGGTGGGGAATGAGACCCAACCCATCCTGGGACGGAGACCCTGGATGCCATCGCCAGAGTTCCTGCCTCCTATGAGCAGTCGCAGGCACAGTCAGATCGGGACCACCAAGACTCACTACAGAGATGCCACCTGTTGCGGTCCATTGACACTCGCATTGGCCAAATTGTTGACCTCATGGGGCAGCAAAATGCTCTTTGGAGGGAGTGGTTATCCCGCGCCACACCACCTCCCCCTCACCCTAGTGCCCAGCGGGACAGGTCACCAACACCACCGCCACCATCACCTGAGGCCACTGACAAGGAGGCTGTCCCTGACCAACCTGCCCCCACAGCTGTCTCCGCTCTGGCTCCAAGACAGAGGGGCCGTCCGAGGCTGGATCCAGCTGAGACCAGTGGCAATGCACCATCCACCCGCTCGAAGAGGGGCCGCCACTGACTTCACCCTTCCTTGTGCCTGCCCTTCACCCTGCGAACTATCTTGTCCCACAATGCCAAGTTTTGGCACACGTCTGTTGGACTAGGTGTACATCACACAATGTGGTGTCCCTACGGAGTTTTCATCTGCCATGACCTTCAACTCTCACTTCCCCCCAACAGCTACTTGTAAATATGCACTAACATCAATCCACAACCTGTTAATAAACACCATGTCAACACTCAATGCTGTGTGACCTCCATGTTTTAATCACATGTTTGTCTTATAAGTTGTCATTACCAGGTGCAGGGATCAATGTTCTTGAGAATCATGCCTCTGTGGGAGTGACCTAGGGATAATGAGAGAACAACAAGCACTGGTCAGGAAAGTGATTCACACCCATCACTACACACTGTACTGCAACATCCCACAAACCACACTCATCACCAAATAAGTGGATCACAGGACACACATTAGGGAGCTTTGCATGTACACCATCTCCCACACCCATTTGCGAACAGAACATACCAGAACAGGCAGCATCCACACACCACATCCACACATCACCAGCAAACATACATCACGCATTGACCAGCAGCACAAGAGGTAGTTACTCACATTCATGGAAAGTAGCGATCAATGAGCTGACGCCTCCGGTCCACACCTTCTTCCTCCTCCCCACTATCCTCATCAGTGGACATGGGTGGGATGGGAGGCGGAGCAACCTGTTGGTCTGCAGGGTCCATGATCAGTTCAATATTATTGCGCAAGGCCAGGTTGTGGAGCATGCAGCAGGCAATCACTATGTGGCATACTTTGCCTGGTGAGTATGGCAGGGCCGCTCCGGTTTTATCCAGGCAGCGAAACCTAGACTTCAGCAGTCCAAAAGTACGTTCCACCACTCGACATGTCCTCCCATGGGCCTCGTTATAACGCATTTCACCAGGGGTAGTAGGATTCCGTATGGGGCTCAGCAGCCACGGCCAGTTTGGGTACGCAGAGTCGCCTAGGTGGGGCGATAACAGACACATACATCATTACCAGGATTGGTGGGAACAGCATGGCACACATACAACACAATAGTCCTCACAGCACACTCACCTACAAGCCACGCATGTTCTGGACGCAGATTAGCCATCAGTTGGGGGACAATGCTGCTCCACAGGATGTGAGAGTCATGTGCGGACCCGGGAAATCTGGCACACACATGGGAGATGATGTTGTCAGCTGGCAGTGTGTCCGAGGCGACTAGGTCAAGCAGTACACCAGATTCTGTGCTGTGAGGTGTAGCTCCCATCACTCACATGTCATTTGACTTGGTGTCTAGATTGTCCATTGTAACCAGCCTTGCATTATTAATGTCCTTGGTACTGTGCGCTTGACCCACGTACTTGTGTTGCCTCTGATGTACGTGCTCGGTGCCATGAACTGATGATGCATTCAGCCCCTCCCATGTGCTGCCTCAGATGTACCTGCTCTGTGCCTTGCCATGGACTGTTGATGCACTTAGCCCCTCTCATGTGTTGCCTCAGATGTCCCTGCTCTGTGCCTTGCCATGGACTGTTGATGCTCGTTCCCCCTCTCATGTGCCGCCTCAGATGTACCTGTGCCTTGCTATGGACTGTTAATGCACTTAGCCCATCTCATGTGCAGCCTCAGATGTACCTGCTCTGTGCCTTGCCATGGACTGTTGATGCACTTAGCCCCTCTCATGTGCTGCCTCAGATGTACCTGTGCCTTGCCATGGACTGTTGATGCACTTGGCCCCTCTCATGTGCTGCCTCAGATGTACCTGCTCTGTTATGAACGCTGCCCTGTTGCTGTTCTGATACTGCATTGTGCCCTCTCATGTGCTGCCTCTGATGTACCTGCTCTGTTATGAACGCTGCCCTGTTGCTGTTCTGATACTGCATTGTGCCCTCTCATGTGCTGCCTCAGATGTACCTGCTCTGTGCCTTGCCATGGACTGTTGATGCGCTCAGCCCCTCTCATGTGCTGCCTCAGATGTACCTGCTCTGTTATGAACGCTGCCCTGTTGCTGTTCTGATACTGCACTGTGCCCTCTCATGTGCTGCCTCAGATGTACCTGCTCTGTGCCTTGCCATGGACTGTTGATGCTCGTTCCCCCTCTCATGTGCTGCCTCAGATGTACATGTGCCTTGGACTGTTGATGCACTTAGCCCCTCTCATGTGCTGCCTCAGATGTACCTGCTCTGTGCCTTGCCATGGACTGTTGATGCACTTAGCCCCTCTCATGTGCTGCCTCAGATGTACCTGCTCTGTGCCTTGCCATGGACTGTTGATGCACTTAGCCCCTCTCATGTGCTGCCTCAGATGTACCTGCTCTGTTATGAACGCTGCCCTGTTGCTGTTCTGATACTGCATTGTGCCCTCTCATGTGCTGCCTCTGATGTACCTGCTCTGTTATGAACGCTGCCCTGTTGCTGTTCTGATACTGCATTGTGTCCTCTCATGTGCTGCCTCAGATGTACCTGCTCTGTGCCTTGCCATGGACTGTTGATGCGTTCAGCCCCTCTCATGTGCTGCCTCAGATGTACCTGCTCTGTTATGAACGCTGCCCTGTTGCTGTTCTGATACTGCATTGTGCCCTCTCATGTGCTGCCTCAGATGTACCTGCTCTGTGCCTTGCCATGGACTGTTGATGCTGGTTCCCCCTCTCATGTGCTGCCTCAGATGTACCTGTGCCTTGCCATGGACTGTTGATGCACTTAGCCCCTCTCATGTGCTGCCTCAGATGTACCTGCTCTGTGCCTTGCCATGGACTGTTGATGCACTTAGCCCCTCTCATGTGCTGCCTCAGATGTACCTGCTCTGTGCCTTGCCATGGACTGTTGATGCTCGTTCCCCCTCTCATGTGCTGCCTCAGATGTACCTGTGCCTTGTCATGGACTGTTGATGCACTTAGCCCCTCTCATGTGCTGCCTCAGATGTATCTGCTCTGTGCCTTGCCATGGACTGTTGATGCACTTAGCCCCTCTCATGTGCTGCCTCAGATGTACCTGCTCTGTGCCTTGCCATGGACTGTTGATGCTCGTTCCCCCTCTCATGTGCTGCCTCAGATGTACCTGTGCCTTGCCATGGACTGTTGATGCACTTAGCCCCTCTCATGTGCTGCCTCAGATGTACCTGCTCTGTGCCTTGCAATGGACTGTTGATGCTTGTTCCCCCTCTCATGTGCTGCCTCAGATGTACCTGTTTCTTGCTATGGACTGTTGATGCACTTAGCCCCTCTCATGTGCTGCCTCAGATGTACCTGATCTGTGCCCTGCCATGGACTGTTGATGCATTTAGCCCCTCTCATGTGCTGCCTCAGATGTACCTGCTCTGTGGCTTGCCATGGACTGTTGATGCACTTAGCCCCTCTCATGTGCTGCCTCAGATGTACCTGTGCCTTGCCATGGACTGTTGATGCACTTAGCCCCTCTCATGTGCTGCCTCAGATGTACCTGCTCTGTTATGAACGCTGCCCTGTTGCTGTTCTGATACTGCATTGTGCCCTCTCATGTGCTGCCTCTGATGTACCTGCTCTGTTATGGACACTGCCCTGTTGCTGTTCTGATACTTCATTGTGCCCTCTCATGTGCCGCCTCTGATGTACCTGCTCTGTTATGTACGCTGCCCTGTTGCTGATACTGCATTGTGACCTCTCATGTGCTACCTCTGATGTACCTGCTCTTTTCTATCCAGTGCCCATGCTCTTGGCTACTCTAGGATTACACCCCTATTATGTGCAATAAAGCAAGTAAATCATGTGTAGTGGCTTGTCGTTGTCATTCCTGGTTGTCTCCTTGCATTGTTGATATATTGGTGATCTCGTAAATGCTGTTTCCCCAACATGCCCCTCCCCCTCCCCACATCACGGCCCCGGAGGGTACTCCCCTTCCGACAGCAATTGGTGTGTTTGCGTACCTGCATCGTCGTCTGCCACGGTCCATGACTTGCTGGTGGTGGAGCACGAAGAGTATCGGAAATGCGTGTAGCGCTGGGTCCATGACGGCGATCTGCTTGTGGTGGGTATCTCTGCAATGTGTTGTCTCTCCGCTGTGGTGAATCCGCCGTGTTCAGGCAGGTTGTTTTTCCGCAGTGATTTGCTGTGTGTTTTCCGCCATCGTGATTTAGAGGACGGTCGGAGACGTCATTCCGTACGGCGGTGTCTCTGGATTGGTTCCGTCCGCCGCGGGGTTGGGTGTAGTTCCGCGGCAGTGCGTGCTCTTCCGCGGCGTACGGACATTTGACTGTGTTTCCCATCCTAATATGGCGGACGGACTGACCGCGGCTGGCGGACTGTAAAAAGGCATTTTCCGCCTACTCCAGGCCGGCGGTCGTCCTTCCGTCCGCCATCATAATCGACCCCTTAGTTTCTTTATAACCAGTATGCAGATACTACCAAGATCGACCTGAAGATGTAATCCCGGAACAATACCCTCCTACACTTCAACGCCTCGACTAGAACCCGGAACTGGATATCAAACCACCATCTGAAATGCAACCCAACAAAAACAGAATTTATATCAATATCACTGAAATAGTCTAGCCTTCTTGCAGAAGAGTGGTTGAACTTATTTTCTCCGCTGGATTAAAACCCAGCATTGTGGATAACAATTAATCTCTGGCTTTTATTCTTCTGCCTTATTTGCATTCTAAGCACCTGCCTCTTCTGTATGAGAAGTTGGATTTGCTCCTCAAGGAGGCAGTGGATCCTGTCCACAGATAAAACCATGGCAAATGCGTTCTTCTTCTGTGTTCTTGGCCTGAATGCTCTCTGGTGACTTCTTGCTAATCATCGATCTCTAGGCTCTCAGACTGACTGTCAGGACAGTTCATTCCCAGATGGAAAGGTTGTTAATTTTAGTTTTGCAATGGAAATTCCTGAGGGCCATATACTTTCAGGAAATGTGATTTCGCGTACCAATCTGTTTGTACCACAGACACACACACACACACACACACATTTTGTGTGATGGGGTTTTATTGAGAATAGAGTGTGCTGCCCTTTGGTCTTAAAGGTGTCGGCAAACATTCTGACTATGGTGATGGCACCCAAACTAGGCCATCTAAGACTTCCCATTATGCAATATGCGAATGATCTGGTACTAATGGATCAAAGCATTTGTATGAAAAGGGCATTGGAGACGTTTCATTCATATAATATGGAAAACAAACTTCAAGCTAATGCCACAAAATGAAGGTTCTGTTTTTTGGTCAAAACCAAAAAACCAACTGGTGAAACGGTATCATGGCCCGTTAAGTATTGCCACTGCTAACACATATAATTATCTGGGAATACAATTCTCAGACACTGGCAGATCAACACTGCAAGCCAAGGTAATGGAAGCCAAGGCGGCTAAGGTTACACATAGATTATGTAAATTAAAACCCAAGCTCCAAAGCCGTTCCGTAGAGGGTATCTGGCTGGGCATGCAAGCAAAACTAATTCCAACATTGAGCTAAGGGTTTATCGTCTTTCCGGGACTGCTTACCGAAAAATTGGAGTGACTGCACCAAATGGCTTTTAGAAAGGGATTCAATCTCCCATATTCAACACGGCACACATTGATTCGGCTGGAGTTCAATATCCCAACGATGGACATTGAATGCAAAAAGATATAGTCAAACTCTACCATTGTGTGACGAAGGTGGGTCTTGACACAATCAGGGAAGCACTAAAAGCCGTTTTCCAGGATAATAACAGCTGTTGGGCTAGGTATCTTATGAAGGCCAACGAGTCACTGGGCCTGCCCTCAGATGTTATAATTGACACATCCTTAACAATCGTCAGCCTAAAAAGTTTGTTAAAGAAACAGGGTAGGCGCATTACAAGGGAACAGGATCTTCAACTGATTACATATACTCTTGGTGCAGAGGGCCTCTACTCACACAAAGCCCCAGCATGTCAACCATATCTGAAAGAAGGCCTGGGAAGGCAATCCCTACTGGATATTCTGAGAACTAGGCTCCTAACACTGCCAATATGGGACTATAGGGGCCACTGGAAAAATACATTTCCAGGAAACAAGGCATGTTATCTGTGCCAATATCACACAGAATCAGCCAAGCACATTATTTGTTGCTGCCCAGCCTGCTAGGCCAGAGCTGGTTATACCTAAGAACAATGTTCCTGCAAAAATGGCTCAAGAACATGCAAAGAAGCCCTAATGTTCATCTACACTACCATGCTGCCTATGGTCCTTGCACAAATTGGCAAGTTTTACGCTGAAGCAGGAAGGATTTTATGAACAACCAAAGAAACGAAGACAAAAGATTGTAATACACAAGCCACTGATCGTTCATTGCCACAGAAATACTTTCTGGGGGGCACTCATCTGAATTGGCCCTAAGTGACTCCAGAATCGCATCTCGCACCCTAGGACCCAGAGGAGCAAATTGGTACCCATGAATGTTGCATTATTTGAGGGACCTTTGATATGGGTCTGAATCTACATCCAGTGTCCTGTTTACTTCTGGCACAATCTCTTGGTGGGGTCCTCTGCACAAATATGAGCAACATAGATTCAAGTGCTCTACCTGCACCACAGGTTTTAACATATTATTATCATTGATCTTGGAGGAGTTTTGTTTTTAACTCGTATTAAATGGATTTTCGCACCAATTTGGCACCCTAAATCACGGCAGTATAGGGTCCCATGCATACATTCTACAGCATTTGGATGTTCCAGATTATTTGATTTTTATACATGCGCTCCTCTGAGATACACATATAATTGGCTTGGGTGAAAAATATTGAGGGCCACAAAGTAACCTTGGAGTAATCCACAGTAATCTGCCGATGCATGCTCACGCACTACATAATTTCATGCATGTCCGCATGGCACAATACTGTACGCCTACGCACCCCATAGTTTCTGGTTTTGCCCATTGATGCCTCATCTTGTATTTGCCTCACAAAATAACTTTTCGAGTTATTTGCTGCTCCCATATCACAGTGCAGAAGCTCTTCCTGATGCTGTTAACCTCGCTTGGGCTACAAGGCTTTTTATATATATATATTTTTTTTTTTACTTAAACGAACATTGTATAGGTTTTAACCATTTAGTTTTACATTTGACACCTGTTTTACAACGTTATTTTTTTTTTGTAAATGATTTTAGGTAATCATACAATAATACTGGTGTTAACTATCCTTCACAATTGTGACCTGCAGGTCGCTTGCTCTGTTTCACTCTTACAGTTTTCACTGAAGATTATGAGTTGATATTGTTTGTTCTAGGCCTCCTATGTGTTGGTCGTGCTGAGTACTAGTCCACATGTGGACCTCTTTTTTGCCATATCTGCCAATATTTCAATAGGCCAACCAGTAACTTTGAGACCCCCATAAACAATGGAGTCTCTGTCTTTTAATAGAATTAGTGGTGGCGTTTTCCCACAATCCTGAAATCTTTACAAGAGCTGTTCCTCTCCATCTTCCTTCCCTATCACACTGGATGCAAGCACCTTGGGTTGAGATGCTAGATTGGAGAGCTAAATGGCAAAGTGTTGTTGACTTTACTGGTTAATCCAGTTGGGGGGAGTTGTGGCTTGCATTCAGGGGAAGTTGGAAAGGCGGGATTTTTTCCCCCTAGAGTCTGCTTACCATTCTCCAGAATCCCGTCAGAGGTCGACTAGACCTTTTTACCTGTCATAGAGTGAATTAGGCAATCCTGTCTAATTAATCAACAACCATTTTGAAATCTCAATTGTTTCCCCCAAAGAACCACTGACCAAAGCTAAGTTTGAAAGGTTTATTACATAACCAAAAATAACTGCAGGTGCAAACACCTCAGCAAGAGGTTCAAAAGGTAAACAGGCACTAATACAAACATAATCCTACGGAAAAGTCTCAGGCGACTGATGAACAATACCAGGATCAATTCCAGAACCATCAGACTGAACAGAATAGCTATAACCTGGGTTCTGGTACTCATCAGAATAAAGGACATAAATCCAGGTTAATCTGTCCCTACACTACTCTAAGTGACATCCCTACTCAACAATAGCCCAACCTAATCAAAGGTGTCAGCAGTGGTGACTTCTAAGAAGTTCACTCACTTCTCTCCAAGACTAGAGAATCCTCAGTCATAGCTAAGCTATTTACCAAGACCAACCACTCTATCTGACTCCTCAGCCCATCTGCACTGTCTTCACCCTCGGGGTGCTGTCCCTAATACGAAACCCCAAAATGCGAATGACACGCCTTCAGGTACGCCCTCTCCAAGGTGTCGATTACATGAAGTTTTCCACATTGGCCTTCTTCCATCCTTGTCCGTTAAACGTCCTTGGGTCTCAGACTCTCTGCCGCTTCCAGTTGTATCTTCAAATTCCTGGGTTACTCCTCCATGTCTGAGTCTAACATTTCTAACTCTCATACACAATGGGCCCTTCTACTCTACAATCCACTTGGTGATGCACCTGCAAAGGAATATACGCAAATAGGCTCACAGTCTAATAATATTGCAACATTTTCTAAAGCCTCTTTCATAAGCATTTATACCATTTATATGTAAAGCAAACATTTTCATACAGGCCTGCGCCTTTCCATGAACTAGGCCTCTGCTAGAGTTTAAGGCCTCACGTTTACATGAGCAATTCTCTGGGTTCACTAGGCCTCCAACCTTAACGACAAATGCATTTTCTCTATATTCGACTAATTATTGAGTACATAAAGCATGATTACATTTCAATTAGTCAATCTGAAGGCACATTAGTAAATCAATTAAACACTCTTATTAATAGTATAATTTCATCTCAAAGCATCTCTCTATTGCAGCAAATATGAATTGCACCTTGTAACGTTGGCTCTGCACATTCTCTGATACCAATTTACATTAGTACTTCGTCATACCTTGCATCTAAACATAATAAAAGTCCTCTATATATATACGGGTGCTGACTACTTGTACATATGCTGCACCCCTACAAATTTCACTGTAAATGGCGCTCTCTCAGTTCCCTCCTTTGATGACCCGTGTCATCACCACCCATACATCTTCCTTAGGGTAAGAACCAACAAAACTGAGCTTGTGGCCATTTTCCCTCGCTTGAACGATTCCAACGCTCTCAGGCTGCGGTATTGACTATCCTGCAGCCTTTCCATTCGCATCTCTTGCGCTCTCATTGATCTCGCCAACCTATTGGACCTGTACCACTTGTACAATCTTACCAAACCCCACAATCCAATCACACATGCCACTGCTATGATAAGGGGCTTCAGTACAAATCCAAGAAAACTCTTTCCTAAGTTGGCAAACCAGCTTCCAACCTTCCCAAATCCCTTCCCACGCATTCTCTTGCGTCAAGTCCTCAATTTCATAATGGATTGCAGTAATGTTGCTTATATATTTCTCCAGATCCTTAGAGTTGTCTGGTATATAAGTGCAACATTCTTGGACCTTCAAACGTTTACAGACCCCGCCCTCTTTTGCTAGAATGACGTCAAGGGCAAGACGGTTCTGTAAAACCATTGTCCTGATCGACAACATCTCACCCTCAACCAACACCAATGACTTGGCAGTATTCATTGACAATTCATCCACAACAGTTGCCAGCCGCCGTATCTTTATGTCATTCAAAATGACACCCAACATAGGTATCGCTGCTCCAAACACATCTCCCACAATTGCTCCAGCACTTTCCCCTCGCTTAACCCTCCTTTGAGGCCCTCCCTCTAAGAGTTCGAAATCCTCCGTATGATAAATCTTGGGAAAAATAATTGCTAGATAGCAAGTTCCATACCACTTCTCTGGCAATCTCACATACGCATTCTTTCCGCAGACAAAATACACAGTAGGAATCACCTGAACCACGCTCTTCAAGAAGTCCTTCGTATAGTATTCTAATGTGAAGGTGTGATCACACGTAGTCTGACCCACATACACATTTTCATAATACGTCTGTGGTCTGTGCAGGCACAACTTCCCTTTCTGTACTTCATCTAGAGCTATTGGTCCATAACTCCCTCTTGACTTATGCTGCTTCTCTTCTTCGGTCCAATCTACCTTTCCTTGCCCTGAATCTCGCAACTTTTTCTGTTTCGTGTACCTATCTTCTACTTGTTCAATGAACTTCTTCTCTATATCTGACAACAAACATGTCAGGTTGTGTCGGTGTGCATACGGGGTGTCTAGCTCTTGAGTGGGAATGAAAAAATATCCAAGTCTGTCCTCTGTCTTATAATAGTCCCACTTGTTCAAATGCTTGTAATTCGGGACTTCTGGTAACACAGCATCATAATTCGAAAAGAAGTATTCAAAGTGATTTCGCCCATATAGGATACTAATCAGCAAACTACCAGATATTCCATATGTCATTGGAAGGTGATGGTATCTAATACCCTCATCTACTGAAGCCGGTAATTGCATGCACACATAACAGTCCTTCGCATCCATCGCCTCAATGTATTCATACAACAGCTTTGCATAAGCATTCTGCCCAAAATTTCCTTTAGACAGATCAGTGTGTAGCCTACGGCTTTCTGCAGCCAGTATGGCTTTCTCTCTTCGCTCTCTCTCTTCTTTCTGGCTAGGAGTGGTAGGTGTCGATGTCCCCACAGCCTTCCCCACCTGCTCGTGTGGTGCAAAATAAGAAACTAAAACTACTATAGCTATAAGGAGTATTACTCCTCCCAAAAGAGTGCCTACTATGCACTTGGCTCTACGATTCGGGTTTCCAGGCGCCATGGTCTCAGTACAAAGTAATTTGTTCTCGGAAAGCACCCAAAAGTCTCTTTCTGTGCTATTTGAGTCTCTCGAACCACCTTGAAAAGCGAAAAGTCCCGTTTCAGTTCTTCTTTCGTTTCAACAACAGACAACCTTAACCCTTCTCCGTCCTCTGTGGAAAGTCCCTAAATTGATTCTTCTTCCACTCGGTTCTAGGTTAAGTTCAACAGTTATTTACAAAGTCTTTTCAAAGTCTTTCAAAGCAAAAATCAAAGTTCAAAGTTCTCAATAGTCTATGATTATACTTGATCCAATTGCTTGCAATACATAATCTAAAAGTTCCATGCGGAGCACCACTTCATCATATGCTGGCATGTCAGGAACAAACGTAGGAAAAACCAGTCTATCCAGCAGTAAATCGCGTATCTTGCTCAGAAGAGGGGGATTGGGAATGGTGAGTGTCAGTTTACCTTCGATTTCAAGTCCAGGAAACAACACTATCACTTCCAGCTTAACATTTGGGATCGTACTGGTCAATGCTACTGACCTCACCCTCCCGGGCCTCAGTACTCCTGGCATTTGTAAAAGGGTAGGTCCACTCTGGAGTGGCGTATCTTTGGCAAGGTACTCTCACCCTCCTTGACCTTCTCAGACCTCCTTGCTCAGCTCCTCGTTCTCCCTCTTCTGGATCTGATTCTTCGGACACAGGGGCAAGATCTGTTTCGGAAGCCAATCTCACATTCATTCGCCTCCGTCTCTCGGGCCAATGATCCCCTGCACTTCTTACCCTTCTGGTTCTCGTTCGCACACCCTGTTCGTCTCCACTGTCAACCTCTTCTGCGCTCAGATCGCCTTCTCCGCCACTTCCTCCCTCTGAGGCAGATTCCGTGTCACTTTCGTCTTGGCCGTTTCCTGCTTGATCAGGGGAGTCCCCAAGTTCTACAGGCACCCCCACAGCTTGACTTGCTCCCTCTGATGAATCCTCTTCTTCGTTATTATTTTCATCTACGAGAGGAGCTGTCCTCTCCTTGGGTGCTGGGACTCGTCGGGTGTGAGAAGCATGGACCCAATTTGGCAATCCACCACACTTCACAGCAGTAGTAGTGACTAGGATCACTTGGAAAGGTCCTCTCCAACGTACGTCCAGGCAGCTCTTCCTGACGTGCTTCCGCACCAGGACCCAGTCACCAGGGCACAGGTCGTGACAAAGGTCGCTAGAAGCCGGAATTTCAGCAGCCTGCACCTGAAGAGACACAGAATGCATGACATCAGAAAGTCCTCTGCAATAGTCAAGAATCACATCATCTGTGATATTCATCAAGGCAGTTGTAGGGATAGATGGCAGTCTCATAGCCCTCCCCATCAGCACTTCGTGAGGCGAGAGCCCTGTCCTTCTGTCTGGGGTACTACGCATGCTCATTAGTACCAATGGCAAGGCATCGGGCCACTTCAGGGACGTGGATGAGCACACTTTTGCCATTCGAGCTTTCAAAGTCCCATTGATTTGCTCCACTATGCCAGAAGCCTCTGGTCGATAGCTACAATGCAGTCTCTGGTCAATGTTCAGGGCAGAGCAAAGCATCTTCACAACTTCGCTATTAAAGTGTTTTCCTCTGTCCGATTCCAAAGATGTCGGAACCCCGAATCGTGGCACTAGCTCCCTCAACAACAGTTTTGCTACTGTGAGTGTATCGCACCTACGAGTGGGATATGCCTCAACCCATCTAGAAAACACACACACAATCACCAAGACGTACCTGAGGCGATTGCACCTCGGCATCTCGATGAAATCTATCTGCATCCTATAGAAAGGTCCGCCAGACCTCCCAATGTGACTCAATGTAACAGGTGTTCTTTTCCCAACATTCAGCTGTTGACAGGTTACACATCTCTGACATACTGCTTCTGCAGCCTCTCTAAATTTTGGGTTGTACCACGTTTGCCTGAATACACGCACCATTGCATCCCTTCCCAAATGTACAGGACCATGTATATGTCATGCCATTGCACTCGCCAACTCATTCGGTAACACAGCTCTTCCATCAGCTGAAACCCACATGTCCAAATCTCCCTTGACACAGCCAGCCGATTCCCACACCCTTTTTTCATAATCAGATGTCTGTCCTTGCATGTCTCTCAGCTCTTCCCATGTGTCTGCCACCTCAAGCATCATGCTTAGTTCAGTTCTTTCCCTTGGTCCCTCAATTGTTTGTTCCGTAAAGGAGTATCCCTGCTCTGCACAATAGCGTGCAACTTCATCCGCATAACGGTTCCCTTGTGTCACAAAATCCATTCCTTTTGTGTGTGCCGTGCATTTTACCACAGCTATTTCTGCAGGTCTTTGCAAGGCCTCCAGCAATAACCTGATAAATTCACCATTTCTGATTGGGGAGCCCGATGATGTCATGTAACCCCTCTGAGACCACAACTGGCCAAAGTCATGAACCACCCCAAATCCGTACTGGCTGTCCGTGAATATGGTGATCTTAATGCCGTTGGCTGCTAAACAGGCGCGTGTCAATGCAATTATCTCAGCCACCTGTGCAGAGTGTACTACTTCCAGGCAGGCTGCTTCAATTATTCCAGAAATCGTGCAGACAGCAAAGGCTGCTCTCAACTGACCAGTATTGTCTCTTACACATGAGCCATCCACAAAATAAATTTCATCAGGGTCTGGTAATGGCACATCAACAATATCCGGTCTATGTTTGGTGCATAGTTCAGTTACATCAAGACAATCATGGTCTTCCCAATCATCTTCTATATCATTCGGTAATGGTAACAAGGTAGCAGGATTCAAGACAGAGCACCTCCTGAGAGTCACATTCTCTGCAGCAAGTATAACCTGCTCGTAGCGTGTGAGCCTGTTGTTTGTCAAGTGCTGCGTCTTGGTCCTGGTCATCAACAATTCCACAGAATGAGGTACATGCACTGTCAGTGGATATCCCATCAAATTACTTTCACACCTCTCAATGCTGACACCTGTTGCAGCAACGGATTTGAGACATCCGGGCAACGCTGCGGCTACTGGATCTAAGGTAGCCGAGAAGTATGCAACTGGTCTACGGACTCCTCTATGATCTTGCACTAAGACTGCCAATGCACACCCCTCCCTCTCGCAGCAGAACAATGCAAATGATTTGGTGTAATCGGGCATTCCCAGAGCTGGAGCGCGACACAGGTCCTCTCTCAGCTCCAAAAAGGCCATCATACAATCTGTGTCCCATGGTACCGGATCACTCACGTCCTTGTGCGTCAGTTTCTGCAGTGGTTAGTGGTTTCGCCTTCAGAGAAAAGTTAGCAATCCACTGTCGGCAGTAGACAACCATGCCTAAGAACATCCTGACCTCTCTTTGAGTCGAGGGCACACTCATTCTCATGATAGTCTCAATCCTGTCAGGTGACACCTTTCTCTTCCCCTTCTCTATTCTGTGACCCAGATACTGCACTTCTTGCAGGCACTACTGTAATTTACTGGGAGATACCTTGTGTCCATTCTTCCCCAGATGGTTCAGCAAGGCAATGGTATCAATCCTACAAGCATCTTCTGTGTTTGATGCAAAAAGGAGGTCGTCTATGTACTGCACAAGAACTGAGTTCTGCTGTAGTACTAGACTCTCAAGATTCCTTTTCAGCAACTGATTAAAGATCGATGGGCTCTCTGTATACCCTTGGGGGATACGGCACCACGTTAAAACGTGACTCTCTATTTTAAATGCGAAAAGAAATTGGCTCTCCTCGTGCAATGGGATAGAAAAGAAAGCCTGACACAAATCAATCAGAGAAAACCATTCAGCTTGGAACGGTATCTGAAACAGTATCACTGATGGATTCGGTACCACTGGGCAGCATGGAACAACTATGTTGTTAATTTTTCGTAAGTCCTGCACAATCCTGAACTTCCCACTTGGTTTCTGCAATCCCATTATCGGAGAGTTACAGGGACTTCCCATAACCTCCTTCAGAATTCCCTGTCTAACCATGGACTCAATCACAGGTTTTATACCTTCAAGTGTTTCTGGGGTCAGCTTGTACTGGGGAGTTCGAGGAAATTCAACATTCTGTCTCACCTGAATTCTGACTGGCTCTATCCCCTTAATCAGTCCAATCTCCTCTCCTGTGAAGTCCCAGACTTCTGGGGAGACCGAGTCTCTCAAGTCCCAAGGGAGTTCCTCTACAGTTATAGCAGGGTACAACTCAATGCACGTATGCGTATTTGCAACCTTAAAATCAGCATCATCATCGTTAGTCTGTAATTCCACTCCCTTTGGGGTACAATAGATGGTGCAATTAAGTTTGCACAAAAGATCTCTTCCTAACAGGCACACAGGACTGGAATCACACACCACGAACTGGTGTCGGTCACTAAAACTTCCAATCTTAACAGGGACTGGCTCAGTCAGGGGGTTTGTCATTCTTCCGTTTGCAACTCCTACAACTTGGATGGTCTGTCCTGAAAGGGGTAAGTTGGGGACCACCGCAGACCTCACAGTGGAGCGAGAGGCACCAGTGTCAACCAGAAATGTGGTGGGATGACCATCTACATCTGCCTCTACAAAAGGTTCTCTCTAATCTACCTCCAGTACAGCTCCTAGAGTACAGCCCTCCTCCCCATCCACGTACCGTCCTGTCACTGGATCAAATTGGTAACACTCGTCCCCTTCCACTATGAAAGGCATCTGCTTATATACCTTGCTTCCTGTTGAAATCTTTGGTGCCTGGGGAACTGGAGCCCTAGGGGCTGACGTCCCCCCTTTCGTCGTCTGGGATTTGGTCACTATCACCTTCTGTACTGGAGGGGCTTGTACTTCCTCGTCCTCCTCCTCCTCCTGTACCTGATTGTCAGGGTTATGGGGACACTCGCGTCTCCAATGCCCCACCTCGTGACATTGATGGCACTTGGTCGTCTTTTTCAGGGCCTCTATATCTATTCTAGGTCTCGGACCTTCCTCTCCGTACCTCTTCTGCCCCCCTGATCTCCTTCCCATGGTGCCATTGCCTGACTGACCCTGCCCTGCCGCTTGCATCTGTACTAACATCAGTTTGTATTTAAGCTTCTTTGTCTTCGAGTCTATCTCGTCACTGCAATACCTCGCATACCTCAAAATCTCATCTAGGGGTTTATTTTGCCAACAGATCAGATGTTGCTGTATCATAAGGCAAATATCAGGCCTTAGTCCTAGGACAAATTTGGATACAAACTGTCCCATATCCTTTGGGTCCATCACATCTAACCCACTGTACTGCTTAAAGATCAGCAATAACCTCTCGTAGTATTCATGCCCTGTCTCTTTTGGTTCCTGTCTAGTCCGATCTATTTTCACCCAGTCTATGTCCTGTGGTGGTACCTTAGTCTTCAGCCACGTGATCGCCTGCTCATACTTTGCCATCACCCTGGGTGACGGCCCATTCGTGGCAGAATCTCGTTCTGGCTCCGCGGTGGGCCATTCAACACTAACCTTGCACGCTATCCACAAGTCACTTGGGACCACAATGTCAAACAGTGTGTTTAAATCAATCCACAGCACCTTTGAGATTTTAACAAACCTCTCCACCTGTTTGTACCATTCCACTGCACTTTCTCTCAACTTTGGGAATGTGTTCGTAAAGGCAGCCAGATCTCCCCTACTCCAGGGTACGTGTACATAGCTTCCATGAGCCACCTCCCGCAAGGGGTATGCCTCTGCATGCATCAACCCTCCTCCCGGAGATGTCTCCAGAACGCTCCTTCTAACACTCTTTCTCTTTGACCACCTTTCCTCCCATTTCTCCAGAGGGGACCACGTTCGTATTCCCACAATCAGCTCCCTGATGTGAGTTTTTAATCCGATCACCCTCTTTTCTTCTAGATCTTGATCTGAATACTGTAACCGGTGGCCACTCTGCAAAGCTTTTGTTTTTGTCAAATCTACGCTGTATTTATTTGCCAATTCCGAGAGTTTCTCATGAGCAGCCCTAGCCCTCCGTGTAACATCCTTCGCTACAAACAGTAGCTCATCTGGTTCGTATAGTTCAATTCTCTCTAGTGGCAATGTACCTTCCACTATTTCCTCCACTTCTGTTTTCAGCCTCAGCACATCTATTCTTCTTGCCTTTATCGCAGCCCTCAATGTACCTTGGCTAGTAGTTCCATTAGAGCCTCTCCCGCCACTGTCCTGAATTTCTCGTCTGTTTTCCTCAGGTGTGTTAGGGGGAACCCTTCTGTTCTCCCAGCCTTCTCGAACCCACTCCTGTCTACTATCGCTAGAGGTGTGATGGGACGCCCCCCTATTCCCCACCCCTTCTCGTTCCCACTCCTGTCTACTTTCACTAGGCGCACAGTGGGACACCGTCCTATCTTCCTGGTTGTCAGACCCAAAGACATTCCTGGATCTATCACTCTGAGTGTCCACAACCGTTTCCCACGTTCTCAAGTCTGGCCTTAATTCTCTCATTGACCTCGGCCTTGGTCCCCTTAGATCCATCGGTCCCCTCCAACCCATCTGTCCTTCCGAGGAGTCTGCCGATGCCACCAAAGGAGTACTTCTGTCTACTGGCGCTGGCAACTGCCTCCACCCTTCTTCTGTCCCATTACTCCTGTCTTCACTGGTGCATCTCTCACTCCCCCTTTGCAACGGATTCTCGACTTGTTTCTGCTCTGGGTTGTACACTGATACTATGGGACCTATGGTAACAGGTACCGTAAGCACATCTGCCAATTTCTGTGAGTGGACACCCTCTTCCACCCGAACCTTCTGCACTGTAAATCGCCCCACTACTCTCGTCACTGGGGAAGGTGGAGGTGCCTTTTCTCCCTTCACTGGATAAAATATATCCTCTGAGGCGCTCCTCTCACTCACCATTTTGACCCCACCATCCCCGTCAGAAAGTTGCCCAGTCTTAGCTGACATTGGCGTTCCCCCCAACTCGGGATTGTATGGAGGTGGTCTCTCTGCCAACATCCTCTCTATCAGGCCATCGTCTGTCTCGCTGTCCTCATCCTCGTCTTCTGTATTTCGCCTCTGTGCATCTAGCAACGGGTACAATCTATCCCCTTCTATAGTCTGTACCCTCCATCTCTTCTCCATGGCATCCCATCTCGCATCTTGGACCGCCTTAACTGATCGTTTCACTCTTTCTTGTCGACTATCTCTGCCCCTGTCATGGGCTGCCCTGATCCATGCATTTAGCGCTTCAAATTGTGTTGGTCTGGGCAAAGGTCGCAACGCAGCCATAATCGCTTTCAGCTGATACAACACTTCTAGCCTGAACGTCCCGTATTTAGGGAAGGTCAATTCTTCATTTCCATCTGTCATCTTACACCAGGTATCAAGCCACAATATGGTATGTAACCCAACATTCGTTGCCATGTAATGAGCTGGAGTATCCTCGGGTGGAGCCTCCTCCCCACCCCGAGGTTCTATCTTGTTTTCGCCTTTGAAACATTTCCGCAACACCTTAAAACATTTCATGATGAAAACCCAAAACGTTTCCTTGTTCCACAGCGCTTGTTTACTTCCTGATGACACTCCACCAATCTCAGCGCGGCTTCTCACTAACCGCCCTATCTCAGCGCGGCTCCACGCCAACCGACCAATCCCAGCGCGGCTCTATCTGACGTCACTCGCCTCAGTTTCGCAGCAGTTCCCCTCCTCTCTCCGTACTTCTCGCGGTCTCGCATGCGTCCCAATCATACACTGAAAATGATTACTTCCGACCAAGCAACCACTTCCCTGACTGTACGGCCACAGTCTAACTGTAATTGTCACCTGTACTGGCAATTGTCTGTCCGCGAACGACCGGACAATCGCCTCTCTGATAGGTTACAAACTCACGGCAACTTCCGACCAGCGTCCGTTACCCACGCACTCACACATTCGTTCCCCCTATCTCGGTCCTGCGGGCGATTAATGGTACCTCATAACCCCTTTAACAATGGTCGACAATTACTATGGGTGTTCGATACACCCGGACCACTTGGACTCTCTCTGAACCCAAGATTTTCACTGGTTGCGCGCGCTCACAACCTGTTCCTCTTTCACACTACAGGCATTCAACTCCGCAAGACAATACAACATTCAATACAACATAACAGCGCAATCTAGCAACGCATGACCCTTTTCATACTCACTCTCCTTCGACCTGCTGCTTTCTGCCGCACTGTCACTCTCCGTCAGTTTTCGTGGAATGCCGTCCTCCATCCGCGATTCTCTGGACACTCATCCTTGATTCTATGGGCCTCGGGGAAATCTCAACCTACTTCTGGATTACCCTCACTCTAGAAGGTAAACCATCCTACTCTGCTACCAACTGGAAAGGCGGGATTTTTTCCCCTAGAGTCTGCTTACCAGTCTCCAGAATCCCGTCACAGGTCGACTAGACCTTTTTACCTGTCATAGAGTGAATTAGGCAATCCTGTCTAATTAATCAACAACAATTTTGAAATTTCAATTGTTTCCACCAAGAACCACTGACCAAAGCTAAGTTTGAAAGGTTTATTACATAACCAAAAATAACTGCAGGTACAAACACCTCAGCAAGAGGTTCAAAAGGTAAACAGGCACTAATACAAACATAATCCTACGGAAAAGTCTCAGGCGACTGATGAACAATACCAGGATCAATTCTAGAACCATCAGACTGAACAGAATAGCTATAACCTGGGTTCTGGTACTCATCGGAATAAAGGACATAAATCCAGGTTAATCTGTCCCTACACTACTCTAAGTGACATCCCTATTCAACAATAGCCCAACCTAATCAAAGGTGTCAGCAGTGGTGACTTCTAAGAAGTTCACTCACTTCTCTCCAAGACTAGAGAATCCTCAGTCATAGCTAAGCTATTTACCAAGACCAACCACTCTCTCTGACTCCTCAGCCCATCTGCACTGTCTTCACCCTCGGGGTGCTGTCCCTAATACGAAACCCCAAACTGCGAATGACACGCCTTCGGGTACGCCCTCTCCAAGGTGTCGATTACATGAAGTTTTCCACATTGGCCTTCTTCCATCCTTGTCCGTTAAACGTCCTTGGGTCTCAGACTCTCTGCCGCTTCCAGTTGTATCTTCAAATTCCTGGGTTACTCCTCCATGTCTGAGTCTAACATTTCTAACTCTCATACACAATGGGCCCTTCTACTCTACAATCCACTTGGTGATGCACCTGCAAAGGAATATACGCAAATAGGCTCACAGTCTAATAATATTGCAACATTTTCTAAAGCCTCTTTCATAAGCATTTATACCGTTTATATGTAAAGCAAACATTTTCATACAGGCCTGCGCCTTTCCATGAACTAGGCCTCTGCTAGAGTTTTAGGCCTCACGTTTACATGAGCAATTCTCTGGGTTCACTAGGCCTCCAACCTTAACGACAAATGCATTTTCTCTATATTCGACTAATTATTGAGTACATAAAGCATGATTACATTTCAATTAGTCAATCTGAAGGCACATTAGTAAATCAATTAAACACTCTTATTAATAGTATAATTTCATCTCAAAGCATCTCTCTATTGCAGCAAATATGAATTGCACCTTGTAACGTTGGCTCTGCACATTCTCTGATACCAATTATACATTAGTACTTCGTCATACCTTGCATCTAAACATAATAAAAGTCCTCTATATATATACGGGTGCTGACTACTTGTACATATGCTGCACCCCTACAAATTTCACTGTAAATGGCGCTCTCTCAAAGTTGTTGATTGACTTGATAGGTAATACAGCCACAAAAGCTTTCCTCACCAAGGAGTTGATCATAGACATATTGGCTCTAGAGAGCTTTACATTTTAAAATGAGAATTGGACAAAATACGATATTTTGTTTCTCCCTTCCACTCAAATATGGGAGTGGATTTTGTGCAGGCAAATTGTCTGAGCAGAATCTTTCATCCTTGATACTTTCACTTGTCTTTGGTGGTCTTTGCAGAGATCTTTCAGTTTCAGGATGGACCAGCAAATTCTACATACATCTCCCCTAGAGGGCCTTGGGGACTTGAGAGACTTAAGCGACTTCACTTGCCTGTGGTCTTGCTTTAACTCTATGCATTCCTTACCTTTCATCAAATATCAATATTGCTGGTCCGTATTTTCAGCGAATTCAGGGAGGTGATTTTAATTGATCCTTTCTTGCTTCAGGTGAGGTGGCTTCTCTTTTCCTTCATTACATGTACACAAAGGCAACTGAGAGATATCCCATTCCTCTTGGAGAATATGTCCCTCTCACCAAATGTTAAAGCTATTGGTCTGGAAATAGAAAGGTGTGGTCTCCAAAGATTAAGGAATCTATTGTTGCATAATAATGCCTTGGATTTTCTGCATGAAGGACATATGAGCACCATCAAGGCAGTTTTCAGTTTTAGCAACATTAGACAATTCATGCAACGCATACTCCTGCTATCACATTTCCATAGGTTTGCTATGGTACTGTGTTTTATTTAGGTCTGGATATGGTAGCATTGAAATATGCATGTATCAATGCTTGTAATAATACCCATGAGCTTTTTCACATGATACTTCAGTTATCACCAGCACACTTTCTCTAGTTCCTCCTGTAAAACCCTACAAATTGAACATCATTATCTGTCTGAAACAAAGGGAAGCATTATTTCAGTGAGGAAGCTATGGCTCCATGGACATTCTAGCAGACAACCCAGTTAACCAGCTGTAGAGTGGACTGTGTGAGCTGAAGCAGTTCTCCCTTCCTGTATGTGATGCTTTTATTCCAACCCTCATAATAACCTTATAAATGGTAATTCTTAGTAGCCAAGAGTCAATAGGAAGGAGAATAATTGAAAGTGCCATCTTATTCCTCAACATAGTGTTTACTTTCTTCATCTTCTCTATCGTCACTATAATTGTGATATTTGTTACTCTTATTTTGAAAATATTCCGTATTTGCTTGGCATCTAATAGAATCCTTCACTAACACTAGTTCAAATGTCTTGTGTGCGTGCTAATTCTTGGCAAAATTGAATTATCTAGAAGGTTCTTCAATTCATAAGGTGGATCATTTTTGGGGACATTTGGCAGGTATTCACAGCGCACCAGTCCGTTTCCCCTCAAATGATACATTGGTCTACCTGCACTACCTCGTGGCCAAGGAAAATCTAGTAGTTGCAACCATGATTGGCTGGTAACTCAGGTGTTTGACCTCAGCACCATTGTGTTAAAAGGGCATACAGCCTTGAACTACATGGATTAATTCGTAATCTTCTTTATTACTTCAATGGACATAGATGTATGGGTTGGCGTGAATGCATCTGAGACATTCTGTTCTCCTACACCAGA
Organism: Lissotriton helveticus; assembly: GCF_964261635.1. Taxonomy (NCBI): domain Eukaryota; kingdom Metazoa; phylum Chordata; class Amphibia; order Caudata; family Salamandridae; genus Lissotriton; species Lissotriton helveticus. Next base: position 1,164,069,712 of record NC_136059.1, read on the forward strand.
ACAGGAGTGTGTGGGCTTCTACTGTTGCACAGATTCACTGAAGTGATCCATACCTTCACCTCCTGAGGCATGAACACCTGCACATGTAATACTGCAGTTCTCAACCCTGACTGTTGCTCAGCACTGAATATAACTGCACACACTGACTTGTGCCAGACAGTAATGACCTTACAACAGCTTGTCTTCATGTCGGTGGTTGTAACATAGGTGTATACAAAAAAAGCGATGGATAACATGCTTGAATTAATCTCAGCCACTGGCAATTGCTGTGGGAAGCATCCCAATCCATTGTTGTTTTGCACACCAAACAATTAACAAAATAAGGTCTACATGTCTACACAACATAAACATTGAACCACAAGTCAATAACTTACAGCCTATTTGTATGAACTTTCCAAACATTTTTCTCTTTCGTTGCCACAACCATTGTCACAGATACATTTTAAACTCTGTAATAAAATGGTATACGTTTTTAATCACTTGCATTAATTGTAGACACATGCATTCATCTCTTGTTCTCTGCTTTGGCCCTCTGTTCCATCCTCAATTACGCATCTCTTTTTCTTGCTAGAGTTGCCTCTTCCCTTTCCAATCATTTACACGGTGTACTCAAAGATCCCCAGCAGTCTGGCTATTTTGTATTCTGTGCACTTGAAATGTTAACTCCACTGTGCTTGTTTGGAGTCTTCACTCTTTTTGAGATATGCCTTTATTCCCAAGTACACTGCAGGCAGGTTATAATTGTCTCAAACAGAAGGTCAATTGGATTTTAACGCTGGACGTAAGTGCCTGTCTCCTTGTATTGGATTTTTTTTGTATCTAGTGAAACCCTCAGTACAATTAATTGATCAAAACTCAGACCTCTAATTACAAATTAAACTCCACTGCAATCAGCCTGACAATTATTATCGTTTTAATTCAGTATTAATTAAAAGACTTCTAGGTTGCGACTCAAACAAGATGACCCAAAGGCTCTGCAATTTATCATGGTCCTTCAATAATTGCCTGCTTTTCAGATTTCAGAAAGAGAATCACCCACAAAATCTGGAGTTTCTTTGTCTTTTTCTCGTTACCTTGTTTCAACTTTGTCTTTGAGAAGAGGAGCTTGAACTTGTTTTGTGCTCATACTACAATTTTTAGAACTTCAGTTTGTAAATAAATATAGGCATAAAGAGCCTCTACTTTTTTCGAGATTTTCAAAATGTTCAACCCTCTTGTAAACGCTAAGCTTGTTTTCTAGATGTCGGCACAACTAACTGTATCTATAACCCTACAATATTATGTGGTATAAAGTAATTTCATTGCTTCATTGAGAACAGAACAGGCCATTATCTTTGTCATGGAACTAGGGTCCTTGATTCAAACCGGTATGGTTATTTGCCAGAATTTCAACGACTTTTCTGTTCGTGTAATAAAAGTGGCCTACTCCTGAATTAGCAGAGACAAATCTCTTATTCATGAAAGGCTTTATGAATCTAGTCCCATGGTAGTTTATCCTTTGTGGAACCGAAAGTGCGTTCTCTCTCTCTCTCTCGTGTTCACTCTAAAGTGCCATGAATTAAATAGTTCAAAAGTTACCAACGCAGACATCTACCAGGTGCACTTTGAGCACTGTAGATATTCATTATGGGTGCAAATCACGCACGTTCACTTTGTGCATAGGGGAAGGTGCATTGTGGAAGGGCTTTCCGGGTATTCCATGGGCTTTCCTGATTAGTTCAATCTGCACAGCATGTGTTTGTCTATTATTTCGTTCTGAAGCACCCTGCACTCTACCTACAACGGTTGCTGAAACCCATTTCAGATATCCGAACTAAATGGACTTACGTTTTAAAACAAGAAGAGCCTAATTTATTGTACATGTAAATCAGACATACACATGCAAATATCCTGATTAATAAGTGCAAAAGTATGTTTAGAATTCATGGAGGGTGACTTTGCACTCAGAAATTCATTTAGTCCTAGGGAGGTCTGCATGTGATAATATTTACTTATGTGGGCGGTGAGTGTGTTTTCAGCACAGCAAGGCTAGTCATTTCTTCTTTACATATGCAGGCCTAGCAGCCAAAGAAGCTGCTGAGCCGCTAAGTCTGGGCGGTCTTATAGTCAAAGCCCACGAAGGCGGGCACGCAGAAAAGCCCTGACTGCTGTGGCTGGTGAACTCGTACCTCCAACAGTGGGCGCCAACTGAGGTCTCCTCAGAGGTTTGCTTCCTCGTCCCCTGGGGAGTCATCAGTGGCAACAGCACCCAAAGTTGGGGACTCCTTGGGGTCCCCCAGGAGATGTAAGTGGCACCAGAGTGGCTTGCATCCTGTCACCTTGGATGTTCTCCCTGCTCCACCCTCCTCCTCATAAAACCACAGAAGCCTGATAGGAAAATATTGAATAAAAAGAATGGCTTGACTCAAACAGGGTCCTGTTATATGTGTAGGCCCGGCGTACGGCTGTAAAATAATGGACGCCACACCAGTAGAGTTGGAACGTAAACCGCCCCGAGAGGTGGGCTCCCGGGCTCTTTATTTTTTTCCAGTTACATCTAGACCATTCCATCATGATCCGACACAACGGGGGTGGTTGAATAACACCACTTGCTCGGGAGGCTACATGGAATGACCCCTGTACCCACCGGAAACATAACATTCCTCCTTAACCCACACAAACACAAATCAAAAGAAAAGAAAAAAAGTGTAACTGGGAAAACATAAGATTATGTATGTCAGCCGTATGGCTGGACACTATCTCAGGCCTCAACCTGTGATTCAGTTTTTGTTTCACTAGATAAAGAATCCCACCTGAAAGAATAACTGGTTCAAAAACCAACATATGCCACGGTGTGTCAGAAAGGACAACCTCTTGCAGAATGAAATTTTTCAATCTAGTGGATACAGCAGGGCGAGCTCTCATATTATATCTGGCCATGCCTTGCCGACAATGTCCAGGACATACACCCTCCATCCCATCTGGTTGTACCGGAGAAACTCCCCCCAGACCACTCTTTTCATGAGTCTCTTGGGCATGGCCCCTGGACTTCGATGGTTCCGCAAAAGGAGGAGGAGAGTCAACCACCACTGATGGAACCCTTGTCGCCTCCCCGCCACCTCTTTGCATCTTGTACATGCTACCATCCTCGCCTTCAAACTCATGTCCCAAAGAGAGCTCACCATTACCTGTAGATTGATAAGTCTTGAAGAATGATACATTCCTTGTGATGATCTCACGGCCTTTCCCGGCAGTGAGCATAGTTTCTTTCACAGCACTCACTTAGCAGGGGTTTACTGCAAACGGCAATAGGAACTTGCTCACAGGACGCCAATTTTATACAAGCACCCAGTCACCAACTTGAAAATGCCACCGCTTTGCAATGTCTTAACCTGTACATTTTGTAATTTTTCACCTGTTGCATGCGCAAAGCATTAGCAACCTGATCACATAGTGTAGATGGTGCTTCAACATATGGAATTGCATCACCAACGACCCGGTTCATACATAGAGTGCTGGGAGAGAACTTGGTTGTGGCATGTGGAGTGAGTTGATATTCACAAAGGAAAACATATAGAGGACACTCGAGATTTTGTCCTTTTGCCAGTGCAATTCGCAGAACTTTATTGTGAGTTTCCATACAATGTTCTGCCTCCCCATTGGCCTGTGGCCATCGTGGGGTAATTTTCTGATGATGGATCCCTCTGGATGTCACGTAGTCAGCAAACTCTGGACTGCAAAAAGGAGGTCCACTATCAGTTCTTAGTTCTTTCAACAGACCATGGGTGGCCATGACTTTCTCGAAATGAGGGCTAGTTTTGCTTGCAGTGATAGATTCTAGAATTTCCACCTCTGGATATTTTGAAAAGTCATCAATGATCATCAGCATGTGGCGATCATCTGAAATCTTCCTTAGTCCGCACTGGCTCTCTGCCATGGAATGCAGGGAATGGCTTCAGTAATGAGAGGGGCTGGTGAGTCAGCCTGACCAGTAGCTTGACACAGAGAGCATTGCTGCACGGTGCGCTCCACCCTGTTATCCAGCCCTGGGAACCATACTTTGCCCTGGAGTCTTGACTTTGTCCTGACTGTCCCCTGATGAGCTACGTGAGCAAGATCCACCACCTGCTGTTGCAATGGCTCTGGATTCACTAAACAAGAACCTCTCAGCAAGCACCCTTCCGGTGACACAACCAGGTCATGGCTGACATTATTCATCAATACCAGCATTGCTCACACCTCCTCAGTACGATGAGAAACGTTCAGGGTAAGAATGTGCCAATTTCCTGCAGTAACTGCAGAGAGTGCCATTTGCAAACATTAATCAGCCCATGTAGCTGAGATAATCTCTTCCAGGAAGATGGGCAGAGGCCTTGAGCGCTCCACCACCAACCTGACGAACTCCTCTATGTCTTCAGGATCTGACATTTCACTAGCTGTGTTCGGTCTCACATGTCTCAAGAGATAATCTGCAGGATTCTGAGACCGTGGTCAGTATATTAGAGACAACCGATATTCTTGAAGTGGGAGGATCTATTTTCTATTCTGGTTGGTGGTGTTGAATGATGATCCTGTGATTAGTGGTATTAACGGTTTGTGGTCTGTGGGAACCACGAATGGCTGACCATAGAGATATATCTGGAATTGGTGACACCCCCAATGAACAGCAATTGCTTCTTTTTCAATGTGTGAATACCTCTGTTCAGTATCAGTTAGCGCTCTGATCGCATATGCTATGGGAGCTCATCCTCCATAATCCTGTCTCTGAGACAAAACAGCTCCAAGGCCAGTGGGGCTAGCATCCACCAATAACTCGGAGTCACGGTGAGGATCAAAGTATGCCAACATGGTGTGGGCAGACAGCGCTTGTTTGGTTGGTGCGAATGCTTCCTCCTCAGTGGTCCCCCACTTCCATACTGGACTGGCTTCGGGTAGTTCTCTCAGGTGAGCCATGAGAGCAGCGAGATTTTGGGTAACTCAGCTACAGTAGTTGACCATCCCCAAGAAACCACGGACACCACTGAAGGTCGTCGATGAAGGGGCTAATTGAATGTCCCGTAACTTTGCAGGGTCGTGCAAGGCCCCATGTTCTGAGAAACGGTAGCCAAAAAAGGCAACTTCTGATTGCAGGAATGTGCACTTCTCACAATGAAGAGTGAGTCCATTTTCTTGTGGACTTCGAAATGTTGCCTGCAGCCGATCCAGATGTTCCACAACTGATGGGGCATGGACCAAAATGTCACCACTGAAATTTATAAACCAAACCAATCTGACCAAAACTCCTCTTATGGTCTCCTGAAAAACCTTAGCTACACTAGAAATGCCGAAACTTAGGCATTTATATCTTCTGAAACCCACATGAGTGAAGAAGGTGGTAATTGCTCATGAATTCGAAGCCAGCATCAACTGATGATACCCTGCCCGCAGGTTTATTGTGAACACCATTTCGATCCACTCACTTCCGCCTCAAATTCATCAACAGTGGGTGTTAAATGGCATTCCGTCTGTATCGCCATATTGGGCAACCTCATATCCATGCAAATTCTCACTTCACCAGGCTGTTTGGGTTTACGAGCGACAACGATCGGTGACACCCATGGGGAAGGACCCTCCACCTTTTCAATGATGTCAGCCAGTTCGAGCTTCCTGAGCTCCTCTTCTACCTTTGGGCACAGATGAAAGGCATCTCAACGATGTTTCAACGCTACTGTTGAAAGGAGTCATCAATATGAGATGTATCAGGCGATCTTTGAGACACCCAATGCCCACGGACGGGAAACATCCTTTACAATGCAACTTTTACCACGCAGTGCCTTTACGACGCAACTTTTACAACGCAAACCATTACAACGCATTGCGCTGGGGGGCGCTCTATGATAGGGAATAGGTTTAATTTACTATCCAACACCTTCCCTACTATCCACAGGGACTGGAGTTGGAATAGTAAATTAAACTATTCACTATCCAGCGCCCCAAAGCACTATGCGTTGTAAAGGCATGCGTTGTAAAAACAGCGTTGTAAAGGCATGCGTGGTAAAAGCATGCGTTGTAATGTCATACATTCCCCACGGACAGGTGTGCAAACTCCACTACCAACTCATTCACGTTCCCAAGATGAATACTGAAGGCGAATGACAGTGCTCTGTGCCAAGATAAGGGTGAGCACAGGTAAATTTTGGCGCGTACTACACTTACCCTGACTAGAGTGTGAGTCCTTGCTTGGACAGGGTGCATAATTCTGCCAACAATAGACCCCATATTTTTAACACCTATAACTATTCTGCTTATCTGGAAATCATTTATTGAGTCAGACCTTTAAATTAATTGAATGTACTTTCTGTTTTCTAATGTGTGGTGAGGTGCCTTAACTCGGGGACAGATTGCCTCATGAAATTGAAGTTTAACACCGTCTCTGATTCATCAAAGTGCGGGTGTTCGGACTGTAGTGATTTTTGGGGTGTCAACATTGTGGAGCCCCCAGCTCCCACAGTGCTAATTTGAGGCATGTCTTGGTCACCGTGTTGGACTGATTGCTGTCTTAAATAGTGCATTAGCTATAGCAGTTGTATGTCACCACCTTCAATAGTGGTAAACGGTTGCTTTACACTTGAACCTTAACGCAATGAGCTGCTTTTATATTGGAAACCCATCTGCCCCATTTAAAATCAACTAATGGGAGAATAATATAACAAAAGAAAAACACAGCAACAACAGAACGATATAAAAATAGAACAAAATTCAAACCCAGCACAACAGCATAATCGGAACCGAATGACAACACAGCCACACTACAATGCAATACATCCCACAATAACACACTTAGCATAGTAATTGAAAACAAAATCAACCCAACACATTTAAAGCAAATTAATACACTATAAACACTACAAAATGTAAAACAATAAAAAATAGACACAAAACAACACACTGCAGCAACACAATACAAAACATTACAAATTACCACAATTTACTTACTGACATTTGAGTTATGTTGTGTTGTTTTTGGTATTTTTTGCGTTGTATTTATATGTGATTTTGTTGTGTTTTTGTGTGTGATATCCTCAGTAGTGTTGTGCAGGTGTGTTTAAGGTTGGTGTGTTTCCTTGTTGTCTTTGAGTGCTGTGTTTTGTAGTTGTTTTCCTGTGCCGGTATTATGTTTTGTTGGTGTGCTGGTTCATCTTATTTGTGTGTGTTATTGCCTAATTATGTTGTGTGTGTGTTTGTTGCATTCAACTTTATTATGAGATAGTTTCTTATTAAATTGCTATTTCATATTGTGGTCTTGTTTTATTGTAGTGTTGCATACTGTTCTGGTGCTGTTGTCGGACTGTGCTGTCAATGTAACTCAGCTGTAGTTTTACTGCTTAAATATGAAAAGATATTCCTGTCACATATTACGACATTTACAAGTTTTCTGTCACCCCTAGTAGTTGCTATTAGACCTGTCAGCCTTAGGGTGGTCTTCCACCCAACATTTTGCCTTCCTCCTGCACTTGTGTTTGATGGTATTCGGACTCTGCACACTTTACCACTGCTAACCAGTGGCAAAGTGGTTGTGCTTTCTCCTCTAAAAATTGTAATATTGGTCTATCCCCAATTGGCACATTTAATTTACTTATAAGTCCCTTTAAATTGGCACTATATGTACTCAAGGCATGTAAATTAAATACTACTAGTGGGCCAGCAAAATTGATTTTGCCACGCACTTAAGTAGCCCTTTAAATATGTCTCAGGCCTTCCATTGCAGAGCCTTCGTATGCAGTTTTAAAATACATTTCGACCTGGCAAAATTAACCTTTTGCAAGGCTCAAACCTTCCTTTTTAATACATATAGGTCACCCTTAGGGTAGGCCCTGGAAGACCCAGAGGGCATGGTGGGATGTCCTGCTAAGTAAAACTCCACTACTGCAAGGTCTTGCTATCCCATGGTCTAATATTTGAGTTGCTTCTTTACATTTTATATAATTTCCAAATGGGAAGAAATAACTAGATCCAGTGTGGTGCTTCTGAAATCACAATTAAGACTCACAGCTTATGGTGAAGGGAAATTCCACTTTTATAAAGCAGACAATTGTTTACCTTAGCCATTTGGTTCTTGCAGCCTTTCTCTACTCACATGACTGGGTGTAGTTGGCAGCTGGGATTTGTGCATTCCTCAAAGTCAGTCACACACAATGGGAGATTAGGTGTGACTGGATGGGCCATCACTGGCAGGATGGGATGGAGGAGCTGGACACACCCTCACTTACAACTGAGTAGGCTGTGTCCTGTCCCCAGCCTCACCTACACCTGAATAGGTTTTGTCCTGTCCCCAAATAGCCTAATAACCCTGCATTGCCACTCTAGTCAGCTTGGAGCCAGGACAGGGGAGGCAGGGAATTCCTTGCACTTCAAACCAACTGTCTGGATGGTTCTCCCACCTTCTAGAACCAGGGCACTAGGGAATAAAAAATGGACCTCAGACACCACCACTTCAGTACACTTACAGAACTGTGGAAACTCTGCCAGGACGGAGGACTGCTGTGCTGCTTAAGGACTGCCACTCTGCTGTATTCCAGCTTTTCTGTGCTGACCCGTTGTTTGCTGCCCTCTGGTGTTGGTGAGAAAGACTGGATGTGCACCTCTTGTACCCAGAACTCTAAGTGACTCTAATGGCTAGTTGGCCAGCTTCCTGATCTGAAGCCTCAGGGACGTAGGAGGCATCCAACAACCTTGCATCTGCACTTGAACTCTGCCATCTGTGAGCCTGCCCTGCCAAGCAGTGCCACCCCAGTCCTGGACCCTTGGAAGTGGGCCTAAAGTGCTCCTATTTGTGGTACAAACCTGAGGGGAACTGATGCATCACCACCACTGCATGGAATTGACCTGTTGCATAGACATGGTTTGCCGCTTCAACCTGCATTGCCTTTGGAACCTCCGCCATGCAACCCTTCCCAGGCGCGGGGCCTCGTATCTCTCGACAACGGCAGCCTCGACACCGTACTCCTCATTGTAGCTTCGCAGCTCTTTGGAACTGACACATTGCCCCAACTACTCTTCGCATCCCAGACACTGAGAATCACAAGCGCTGTAGCCAGGATGCTCTACGTCAACGCAACAGGACCTCGCCTTACAGCCTCGCCGCATCACAGAACCCACATATCACCTCGACTGTGCGATGTATCTTTGAATAAAATGAAATGAAATGAAATGAAATTTGATTTATAAAGTGCATGGCTGCCCAAGAGCGTCCCAGTGCTACAAATGGATACATACACCTCACTGCAAACCAGAATTTAACATAGTTTTGTTTAGAGGGCATAACTGGGTCCCTGTAACCAGCCTGCGCTCCATCGCCGTCAGCCTTTACTTGCGACTTTGTCCCAGTTCTACTTGACCAGATATCCACTGTTGGCACAATATGCCATTTGCTACTTTTTCTTAAAAACTTTTGGTCTTGTTTTAGTTATTAAAAACGACTCTGTTTTTCTAATCCTGTTGTGGACTCCTTTTGATGTGTGTTTTCGCTGTATTACTGTTTGAAGTGTTGCACAAATACATTACATATTGCCTCTAAGTAAACCTGACAGCTCTGTACCAAGATTTCAGGCTTTGAGCAAAGGTTAATTTGGAGTTTGCCTAATTGGCAGTCTTTTTGCTTCATTTCAATGTTGGCGGGTCCATGGAAAAAAGACTGGCAGAGTCCTGCCGACTCCGCCAGGAATTCTCACCCACGTCAACGGTGTCTTAGGCAGAAGCGGCTGTCAGTGGGAGTCCAGCCAAGATGACCGCCAAGGTAATCACAATTTGGCTTACCATCGAGGCAATTGTGGTGGAAATACCTCAACTTTGAGTTGGCAGAATCGTAGCAAATAAGGTAAGAAGGTACTTTTTTGTTTACTGTTTTCACTTCTGTTTCCATCTAAAACCCCATCATCCAGGTTACTTCTTTGAAGCTCTGACTCCAACATGACACCATCACTCACTTGTCGCTGGGACCTAAGGTAAGCAACTTTTACAAATGCCTTACTAGGAATCGTGTTTTGATCATTGCTGTAGCCTTGTGTATTTTGCATTGCTCTTATATACAATTTTCTCTTATTTGTAGTGCAGTAGTGCTCATTTTCCAACTTATTAAGGTAAAATGAACACACCTGTATTGACACTTTAAAAAAAATATTGATTATGGGCGTTGTGGGAATTGGGCTTGTAGTGCCTGTGTGTGTGTGCATTCAATAGTGTGTGTATGTCGTATGTGTGGCATGCACTATGTAGAAAAAGGGGCATAACACATTACTTACATATGTTTTTGAGGAAAACACAACATATATGGTATCGACATGAAAATAATGTGTACTTACCAGTCTTCGCTCCACCAGGGTCTCACTCCATCAGCAAACCTTTGCCAGCATAACAGGAACATCTAAATAGACTAAGCCAAATACTGGCAGCTCGACAGCGATGGAGCCTGCAGAGCCAGCACTCATCTAAATACGATTGTTGGACTCTGTCAAGTCGATGGAGATCATGGAACCACCGCCACAGAGGGACAGCAGGAGTACCGCCAAGATCTAAATCAGGCCCTTACTCTTACAAGGATTGTGGTTGCGGCTTGACCAAGGTTCACACCCCAGTAAGCCGAAACCCAATTTCTTACACTGGTGTACAGCAGTGAGGATTGGACTTGTGTATGTGCAGTACCATACAGTCATTTTGTGTTATGCTACCAACCTACATAAATAATTTAAGACCAATCCCAGTTAAATTCTCCCTGATTGGCCTTTTTGACTTTCCAAAATTGTCTCTCTGAATCCACCTTTTGAAGCTTGGAGTTTGAGTTATCAAACATGGAGTCCTACGCCATGGCCCAGTTCAAGGATCTGTAAAACAGGGGGATTCCAACCAAAAGCACCACCAGGAAGGTGGAATGCAAAAGACTCTGGAGGCCTGGGTGGACGTCCACCAGTCGCTTGTTATAACAGCTGAAGGAGATGAGGAGATAGACATACAAGAAGGGGATTTGGATCTCAGTCCTGAGGGCCAAATACCTGCTGAAGGGGATGACTTCATCACTAATTTTGAGCTCCATGTCATGGCAGGGAGTAGCATCTCTTTTCACACCTGTCCCCAGAAGAGCTGGTGGAGAGGAGAGAAGAGAGAGAGTTGAAGATAGAAATGGCCAGACTCAGGATGGAAGAGAAGAAACTGACCACAAATGCGGAACAAATGAAGGTTGAAGCTGAGAGGTCCTTGGAGTAGAAAAGGTTACTATTTGCTCAAGAGGTGAGTTTGAGAGAGCTGGATCTCAAGGCCAAGCAGGCAGAGTCCAGCAGAAATTGTCACAGACATACCTTCAGTGTCTGAATGAGTCAGAAATATTCACCTCCCCAAGGATTTGGTGCCCAATTATGTGGTTAGAGATGACATAGACAAGTGTTTTTCTGTTCTAAAGTAGCCATGAGGGTTCATATTATCCCAGAAGAGCACTGGGGGGTCGTGGAAAACCATGCCTACAATGGGATGGGATACACTTTTTACTTTAGAGGTTGGGGATCAAACCAGGTACTGTCCCAATAAGGCCGTCTTGATAGCTCAAAAGTATCACCAAAGGTTCATGGACAGCCAAAACCTCCCCAACCAATCCTGGGTAGATTTTGTGTATTGCTTCAACAAGGCACTGAATGGTTGGTTGCGGAGTAGCAAGGTTAATGACTACAATGGGCCGTACAATCTAATTTTACAAGAGAGCATAAGCTCGGTATTTGTTTTCCAGAGTTGCGCCAGCACCTAGTTAACAGCAAACTGACTGATCCCAGGATAGAACTAGTATCAAAGTGTGCAAAAAGTAGTGTGGGCGGTAAACTGTGCTCCGCTGGCAGAGTTTGTAAAGTTTTCCCCACCTCGAGCTCTGCTTGGAGCACCGTGGTCGGCAAAAACTCTGCCAGCCACCACATGATGGAGTTTACAGCCCAATGTGAAAAAAAAAGTGCTAGGCAACCTAGGCTTATGTAACTCTTTTGCCATACTTGTTTAATGTGTCTTTTTTAATGTACAAATCACACGATATGACCGAACTGGATCGAGGGGAGCAGGGGAGGACTGCGTACAGTGGGTGGGTTAATGTCACAGTAGGAAATGGGTGGAGATTCAGAGGTGACTGCTATAAAAAATTGAGAACAAAAGAACAGGAACATGCACTGATCAAAAACATTTGCCGTTTATAGCTGATTATCTCGATCAGCGAAACAGTAAGAATTGTAAATCCTTTGGAAACTCCTAATCGTGCAACTGTGGCAACCGCTGACCTCTGCATGTAAGGCACCTCTTTTCTAGTAATACATGCATAATATCAACAAAATGTGTTGTAATGTGTGGAAATGATAAACCGGAATATCTCAGAGTGCTGCATTAGTTTACGAACTCTTTAAATGACAGGGTATGTTTTATGCAAGTTTAAACAACAATAGAAATCACATGCCTGGCTAATATTTGTACTGTAAGGGAGATAACCATTTTTTTAAATTAATGCATTTTATCTATTGTTTATATTTGATTAAAATTGTAGAGGCATTTAACAAAACTTGAGTGTTTTTACGATATAATGTTTACATTTTTAGTACACTGAATCAATGACAAATAAAGATCTGCAGAGAAGGGGTATCAGTAACAAATAAAATATGTGCAAAGAGGGGACACTAGAAGCCAAGGTTTATTATGGTCTCCAACACCTTGTACTGTCTTGGAGATGAGCCCAACTGCTTCACAAATTATGGACTTATCTCTGCAGTCTTCAAAAGTCTCAGGCAAAGTAACACAGGGTTGATCACTCCACGGTTATAATGCTCAACGCGCTCCCAGGCAACTTATGTTGACCGGTGCTGGATATTATATAAATCGGTATGGGGTGAGTTTCCTTGCTGCTGTTACCATTTCCTATTAGGCACACTGTTCGGTATACTTTGGGTAATCTTTGGCTCTGGTTTACATTTGCTGCTCCCTAGGCCACAGTGTACCGAAATTCTACAGTTTGCAGAACTCCATGGAATGTTTCTGAGTTTTTAGGTAGCTCCATGGAATTCCATGAGTTATGTCCACCCCTACAAAAAGGGTATCTGAGGAAGACTCCCACTAGCGTGGTCAGGGGTCCTACCAGAAGAAAGAGGGGATGAAAAACTTAAAAACGTAACAATAAGGAGTTCTCTAAAGGACCCCAAAATATTTTCCAAGGTAGTAGTGGTAACAAGTCCCGGTCTGAGCCTAAGAAGAAGGAGTTCTTGGACAAACAAATATGGGGGTTATATCTCAATGCACTTAGTGCTAAAAGTATGGGCATTCCAAGGGTGACTCTAAATGTCCCAAGAGGGCACAGTTCCTCACCAACAGACAGACACCTGGGCTGAAGAGTGCAGCACTCAGGGAGGAGATCGTCCCAGTTAGTTTTGAGGAGCAGACAAGGAGACGGTGCCAAAAGCCCATATGTCTGCAAACACTCCCAAGTACAGGTAGTGGGTTACCACCAATGGGCAATGGGTGGAGGCTCTGAGAGACACAGGAGCCAGCATGGATACTGTGAGGTGTCAGCTGGTATCCTCAGAGCAGATCCTCCCTAACACATTACACCAAGTCAGTCGCTTACAATCAGGAGAGCCATCTACCTGTAGCTCTGTTTCCCTTTGAGTTATGAAGGATCTCAGGTTCTCTAAAAATAGCAGTGAGCTATGCCTGTAGATTTTCTGTTGGGCTATGACCTGGACCACACTATCTGGAGGTAGGTAGAGCTCAGGTCACAATTGGAGGAGTTGGGATTACGTGAATGGGTCTGTATGACCTCAAGGTCCATGGCTCCCCGGGAAGAGGGTCATGGGCTCCTGCAGCCAGGAACAATGGCCCAGGCAGCTGGCAAGAAGGAGAGGGGCCAGAGTAAAGGGAAACAAGTCCCTGATGTTTTCAATGTTGACGAGACATCTGGGGAGGATGCCCTCAAGCCAACTGGGAATGGCATTGCCAACATTGGTGACCTGCCTGACCTTGCTGTTTGGAAAGTTGGGGATAGACTCACCAGGGAGGAATCCTGCAAGGTGCAGAAAGAGTGCCCCACTCTAGAGGACTTGAGGGAGCAAGCTGAGGCCCAGGCAGCAGGTGACACCTCTGGGGATCACCTGATCTATTGGGAGAAATTATGAAATTTCTATTATTGTATGAGAAAAACCACGTGGCACGGCCAATTCAGTAATGTTTAAGTTTTCTTATTGCAATTTAAAAAAAAAAAATGTAAAACGTTTTCAATGTTATTCTTTGCTAAAATCGTAACTTGAAAACAATCTGACGTTACAGAATTACGAATATATTTTAATTGCTTTCATGATAAGGACACTATTCCCGTTTTTCAGGACTAAACAATTAACATGTTTTTTCTTTTTATACACACTTTTAATCATTTTATATTGATACATTACTTTTAGTATGAAACTGTTATGGTTTTAATTAACTTAAACAATAAAGAATTGAATATTGGGAGAATGACCTCCTACGTAGCAAGTCTAAGGCTTCTGGATTTGGAGCGGTCTGTGTGCTGGTTGTCTCCCAGTGTTACAGGATCATCCTAATCTAGGACGCCCCTGCGCCGCACGGCCACCAGCTGCTGCGTGTGCCTCCTCGCTGCCCCTGCTGCCGCCGTGTGACCACGCCCCCTGCCACCGAGCGGCGTGGTCTCCTGCGAGATAGCGCTGCACTCCTGTACCCCTTGTCCTGCTGTGTGCCCCCTGACTGTTGAGTAGTTATTTTGCGCATTTGTGGTCTTTATTTTGTTTATTTGTACTGTGCTCGTTGTTTGCCGGTCCCCCTGTTTAGCGCTGTCCTCCCTGCCCGCTTCCCGCCACCGCCGCTAACCACGCCCACTTTTCTTCTGTACCCTCCCTGCTCCCGCCTCCCAGCTGCTCCGCCCTCCCTCGCACTTGGCCATATATGGCAACCGTGCGACGCAGGTGAGTGTGTCCTAATCTAGGACGCCCCCGCGCCGCACGGCCACCAGCTGCTGCGTGTGCCTCCTCGCTGCCCCTGCTGCCGCCGTGTGACCACGCCCCCTGCCACCGAGCGGCGTGGTCTCCTGCGAGATAGCGCTGCACTCCTGTACCCCTTGTCCTGCTGTGTGCCCCCTGACTGTTGAGTAGTTATTTTGTGCATTTGTGGTCTTTATTTTGTTTATTTGTACTGTGCTCGTTGTTTGCCGGTCCCCCTGTTTAGCGCTGTCCTCCCTGCCCGCTTCCCGCCACCACTGCTAACCACGCCCACTTTTCTTCTGTACCCTCCCCGCTCCCGCCTCCCAGCTGCTCCGCCCTCCCTCGCACTTGGCCATATATGGCGACCGTGCGACGCAGGTGAGTGTGTCCCAATCTAGGACGCCCCCGCGCCGCACGGCCACCAGCTGCTGCGTGTGCCTCCTCGCTGCCCCTGCTGCCGCCGTGTGACCACGCCCCCTGCCACCGAGCGGCGTGGTCTCCTGCGAGATAGCGCTGCACTCCTGTACCCCTTGTCCTGCTGTGTGCCCCCTGACTGTTGAGTAGTTATTTTGTGCATTTGTGGTCTTTATTTTGTTTATTTGTACTGTGCTCGTTGTTTGCCGGTCCCCCTGTTTAGCGCTGTCCTCCCTGCCCGCTTCCCGCCACCGCTGCTAACCACGCCCACTTTTCTTCTGTACCCTCCCCGCTCCCGCCTCCCAGCTGCTCCGCCCTCCCTCGCACTTGGCCATATATGGCGACCGTGCGACGCAGGTGAGTGTGTCTTAATCTAGGACGCCCCCGCGCCGCACGGCCACCAGCTGCTGCGTGTGCCTCCTCGCTGCCCCTGCTGCCGCCGTGTGGCCACGCCCCCTGCCACCGAGCGGCGTGGTCTCCTGCGAGATAGCGCTGCACTCCTGTACCCCTTGTCCTGCTGTGTGCCCCCTGACTGTTGAGTAGTTATTTTGTGCATTTGTGGTCTTTATTTTGTTTATTTGTACTGTGCTCGTTGTTTGCCGGTCCCCCTGTTTAGCGCTGTCCTCCCTGCCCGCTTCCCGCCACCGCCGCTAACCACGCCCACTTCTCTTCTGTACCCTCCCCGCTCCTGCCTCCCAGCTGCTCCGCCCTCCCTCGCACTTCGCCATATATGGCGACCGTGCGAACGCGCAGCGGGCGCGCCGATTGTGCGCCGAAGGCGCGCCAAAGGTAAGCCCGTCTGCGCCCGTCCGCGCCTGGACCGCGCCCAGCGCCGGAACCCCTGGCCCCCGCAGACCCCAGCCCACCCGCCGGACGTACGACGCCACAACCCTCAACGCACTCAACGCCGGCCGAACCCCTGGATGCTACCGAGCCACCCCGAGACGCACCCACGGACCCTTCAGCTGCCGCTCCTGCAAGTTCACCTGCATCCGGACCTGCACTACACCCGCACCCACCAAGACCAAGACGAGCAACAACAGCAGCCACCTGAAGTGCATCATGCTCAACACCCGCTCCGTCCACAGACACGCCGTCGAGCTCTGGAACCTGCTCGACACCACAGACCCAGACGTCGCCTTCCTCACGGAAACCTGGATGAACGCCTCCTCAGCGCCCGACATCGCCATCGCCATCCCGGACAGCTACAAGATCATCCGGATAGACTGCGTCAACCAGACAGGAGGAGGCATCGCCATCATTCACAGGAACACCATCCGCATCACGACCAACACCGACGACACCATCGCACCCGCCGAACACCTGCACTTCCAGATCCACGTCAACCCCAAGACCACCCTCAGAGGCACCCTCATCTACAGACCCCCGGGACCACACACACGATTCAGCGAGGACATCGCCGACTTCATCAGCCCGCGCGCCCTCCCCTCAGCCGACTACATCCTCCTCGGGGACCTCAACTTCCACCTGGAGAACAACGACGACCGCAACACCACCACCCTGCTGGATAACCTCGCAAACCTGGGACTCAAGCAGCTGGTGACCACCCCCACCCACCTCGCCGGACACACACTCGACGCTGTCTTCTCATCCAGCAAAGACATCGCCTTCAGCCACGCCACAGGACTCCACTGGACGGACCACAGCTGCGTCCACTTCACCTTCAGAAGAACGACGATCCACCACCACCAGCAACAGGTTGCCCGAAGAAGCTGGAACAAGATCACAGCCGACCAGCTCGCCGCTTCCCTGAGTCAGCACCCTCCCGCCAGCTCAGCGAACCCCAGCCAGGCCGCCGACAACCTCACGAAGTGGATCAGCAACTGCGCGGACGAACTCGCCCCTTTGAGGACCCCGCCCAGCAGACCCGGCAGCAAGAAAGCCCCATGGTTCACCGACGAACTCAAGAGCTCCAAGAAGAACTGCTGAGCCCTCGAGAAAGTCTGGAGAAGGGAACCAACACTGGACAACATGACCACCCTCAAGCTTGCCACCCGGAAGCACCACCAACTGATCCGCGCCACCAAGAGAACTGCATTCAAGGACCGGCTGGACAACAACGCACAAAACTGCAAGGAACTCTTCAACATCGTGAAAGAGCTCTCCAACCCCAACGCCGGAAACAACGACATCACCCCATCGCAAGACCTCTGCAACTCCCTCGCCTCCTACTTCCACAACAAGATCACGGACATACACAACAGCTTCAGCATTCAACCATCGCACACAACGACCGCAGCAACGCCGCCCACCACCACCCTCCACGCCTGGACTCCGATCAGCACCGATGACACCGTCCGCATAATGAACTCCATCCACTCCGGATCTCCGACCGACCCCTGCCCTCACCACGTCTTCAACAAGGCCGACACTGTCATCGCACCCCACCTGCGGGACATCATCAACACCTCCTTCAACACCGCCACCTTCCCGGAGGGCTGGAAGCACGCCGAACTCAGCGCTCTACTAAAGAAACCAACAGCGGACCCCACCGAACTCAAGAATTACCGCCCCATCTCGCTCCTCCCGTTTCCAGCCAAAGTCATCGAGAAGACCGTCAACAAACAGCTGGCCGCCTTCCTCGAGACGAATGGATCCCTCGACCCCTCACAGTCTGGCTTCCGAGCCAATCACAGCACCGAAACCGCCCTCATCGCTGCCACCGATGACATCCGAGCCCTGATGGACAACGGAGAAACAGCGGCCCTCATCCTCCTAGACCTCTCCGCGGCATTCGACACTGTCTGCCACCGCACCCTAGTGCAGCGCCTCAGCAACGTCGGAATCCAGGAGAGGGCACTGGGATGGATCGTCTCCTTCCTCGACGGAAGAACACAGAGAGTCCGTCTACCACCGTACAAGTCAGAGGCCACCGAAGTCATCTGCTGCGTCCCTCAAAGATCCTCGCTGAGCCCCACCCTCTTCAACGTCTACATGAGCCCCCTCGCGCCCATCGCACGCCAACACAACCTGAACATCATCTCCTACGCCGATGACACCCAGCTGATCCTCTCCCTGACCAACGACCCCGCCGCTGCCAGAGCCAACCTTCACGAAGGGATGAAAGATGTAGCCGAGTGGATGACGACCAGCCGCCTGAAACTGAACTCAGACAAGACAGAAGTCCTCATCCTGGGCTCCTCGCCCTCCGCCTGGGACGACTCCTAGTGGCCCCCCGCCCTGGGCACCGCACCCACACCGACAGACCACGCACGCAACCTGGGCTTCATCCTGGACTCCTCCCTCTCCATGACCAGACAAGTCAACGCCGTCTCCTCGTCATGCTTCAACATCCTGCGCATGCTACGGAAGATCTTCCGGTGGATCCTCACCGAGACCAGGAAGACAGTCACCCAGGCCCTCGTCACCAGCCGACTGGACTACGGCAACGCCCTCTACGCCGGAACCACCAGCCAAGCTCCAGAAGAGACTCCAGCGGATCCAGAACGCCTCAGCCAGACTCATCCTCGACATCCCCCGACGCAGCCACATCTCCGGACATCTGAGAGACCTGCACTGGCTCCCCGTCAACAAGAGAATCACCTTCCGTCTCCTCACCCACGCACACAAAGCCCTGCACGATCAAGGCCCGAGCTACCTCAACAACCGCATCAACTTCTACGCTCCCAAATGACACCTCCGATCAGCCAGCCACGCCCTCGCCGCCGTCCCCCGCATCCGAAGAACGACAACAGGAGGAAGGTCCTTCTCCTACCTGGCCGCCAAGACCTGGAACTCACTCCCGACCGACCTGCGCCTGACCCAAGACCACCTCTCCTTCAGGAAGAAGCTCAAGACCTGGCTGTTCGAGCAGTAGCAGCACCCCCCCCCCCCCCAAGCGCCTTGAGACCCTCCGGGTGAGTAGCGCGCTCTATAAATGTCCTTGATTGATTGATTGATTGATCCTACTAGGTTTGGTTCATGACATACCCCTGGCATGACATTTGTGGCAAGATAAGACCTTTGCAGGACTTATTTTCCGCATCAGTTGGCCCAGATGAAGGCAACCTCAGATGCATTTGGTAGTTCTGATCCAACCTGCCAGGCCAGTTGGAAGTCAAGAAAAAACCTCAAGGCTCTCCTGACCGCGTTAGCTGTTGTTGTCACTCCATTTGAGAGGGTGCGCATTGAAATATTTGGACGATTGGGCCCCAAGACAGCATTAATCAGCAGGTTAATCCTGGTCTGGGTGAACCACACCACTCGCTAACCAGAGGCCATCCCTCTGATGTTAGTGACTGCGCCAGCCGTGGCCAGGTCTCTGATGGAGAATTATACCCATGTGGGTTTCCCAAAAGTGGTAGCTTCTGACAGAGGCACTAACTTCATGTCAGTGTGCATTAAGTCCATGTGGGATGAGTGTAGAAAAACGTATAAGTTCTCCACATCCTATCACCCCCAAACCAGCAGTCTTGTGGAGAAATTCAAGAAAATCTCAAAAGGCATGATAATGGCCCTACCTCAGCCCATGAGGCATAAGTGGACGTCCTCCTTTCATGCCTTCCCTTTGCCTACAGGGAGGTTCCACAGAAGGGAGTAGGGTTTAGCCCCCTCAAACTCACCTATGACCACCCAGTTATTGGACCTCTTAGCCTTGTCAGGAAGAGTTGGGAGAAAGCTTCCAGGAAACCTCCTTAGGATTTAGTCAGCTACATGCTGATCCTCCACAACCAGATGCACAGCTTCTGGAAAAAGGCAAAATGTAATCTTAAAGCCCATCTGGAGGTTATAAAGCTCTGGTGTGACCAGAAGGCCACTCAAGTAGAGTTTCAACCTGGACAGAAAGTGTGGGTTATGGAGCCTGTGGAGCCCAGGGCTCCCCATGGTTGCTGGACAGGCCTATATTTGGGTAAGGGCAAGAAGGGGTAGTACAACAACTTGGTGGATCTGTAGACACCTAGGAGCTCTTTAGGGTGCTCTATGTGAACCGCCACAAACCGCACTTTGAGAGGTCTGAAGTAAACATGTTATGAGTGGTAGATGAAGGAGTGGACAAGGAGAGCTAGCCTCTCCCTGACCTCCTGTCTGCCTGGGAGCATGATGGGTCAGTGGAGGGTGTCAACCTCTTCCCTACCCTGACCCCAGAGCAGCTGCATGACCGTCACCAGTTACTGGGGCAGTTTTCCTCTCTGTTTTCCCTCACCCCTGGACTCACGCATCAGTGTGTCTATGACATTGACACTGGAGAATGTTCACCTGTTAAATATAAAATCTACTGGTTTTCAGACAGGGTGAGGGCCAGAATCAAGGATAGGGTCACCAAGATACTAGTGTTAGGGGTGATTGATCCC
This sequence comes from Lissotriton helveticus, assembly GCF_964261635.1. NCBI lineage: Eukaryota > Metazoa > Chordata > Amphibia > Caudata > Salamandridae > Lissotriton > Lissotriton helveticus. The sequence goes on from NC_136059.1 coordinate 1,164,090,395, forward strand.
TCCAACAGTTCCTGGTCCAACCCCTTGGTGCTGGTAACAAAGGCTAGCCCACCGGGTGCCACACAAAACGTAGGTTCTGCATGGACTACTGGAGATTCAAATCTATCATGAAAACTGATGCACCCCACAACCCCCGAGCTAGTGAGTTCATATACAGACTGCGTTCATCCAAATTTCTCAGTACTTTTGATTTATCATCAGGGTATTGGCTGACTGAGGATGAAAATGAGAAGTCTGCATTGTCAACCCCAGAGGACCCCGTCCAGTTGAAGGTGATGCTCGTTGGGGTAAAGAATGCCCCTGCCACCTTTCAGAGGTTTATGAAACACACAAAAGGTGATGGGAGGCTACTTGCAAAAAGTCTTAGCACTGGCAGTAGTTTCGGGTAGCACTCCAACCCATCTTTTTTTTGCTGACATGCCTCCTCAATTTGGACCCAGCCAAATGCAAATCAGTCTTGACCCTGCTCCTCATGGGAACAGTCCTGCATGAACAGCCAAGCCAGGTCCTCCCTGAACTGTAACACAAGCAACCCAGGACCAGTTTCACCCTAGTAATGGGCTCATGAGTTGGGTACAGATTGGTTCCAGTGACACTGTGAGCATGGGATCCATGTCCCATGCCAAAATATATCAGGGGAAAGGCCCACAAAAAAGGCAAACATGCAGATTTCAGTGTTATAACTACAGATTCTGCATGATATGCCTCATTTGTAACTTAAAAACGAAGAATAAGAGGTATTTACCTTTGTCTGGTGTAATGGTATTTACCAAATGTAGTACATACCTCACCTGTTCAGATCAACTGGAAATCTGGGCATCCGTAGTAAATGTACATGTTTGAAAATATCCCCATAGAAATAATTGGACAGATGTATGTGAAGATTTACACTTGCAGGTTTGTAAATTGCATTTTGTAGTAGGCTCTATAATCTCCTATTTTATGAAGATTATAAAATATGCGTACTAATTATGGTATTTCTACAGAAGGAAAGGACTGGGGCCTAGATTGGCTGCAGGTAAGTCTATCATATAACACACATTCTGTTATACTTTTTTGATTCTAGACTCAGATTTGCAAAGCCCCTGCATTGCCATTGCATCACAAAAGGCAGTGCAAGAGTTTCAGTGAGGTTTACTAAGCCTTGCAAAGCCACCTAGTGCGAATCTACATGGCTTAGTAAATCTGGAGTAACACAAGGCAGCACAAGTCCCTGCATTGTGCTACTTTGCCTTGGGAAGGGGTTGCATGGGTGGACTGTGGTTGTTCCCAAGCATCCACCCATGGATTTTGGTGCATTCTCAGATTTACTGGTATTTGTAATTATGCTATGCTTTCCCAGGTGATGGGTAACAAGAAGAAACATGTTTATGTCTCCTAGGTTATTCTACTTTCTATTTGTGCTGCATTCTGCAGCACACAAAGAAAGAGGAAAATGCCCCCGAAGATTATTTTTGGAAAATGGTTCTTCCTGTACAAAAACAAACCTGGCTACAATGCAAGCACCCTTGTACCATGGTGCAAAGGGTCCCTGCATTGGCACTAGGCTGCACTCAGTGAGCCAGAACAGAGAGAGATCAGGAATACACCATATTTGTTTCATTATGGCACATTCCTGCTGTTGGACTTGGCCCCCTTTGCATGGTCACCCCCAAGCATTTTGCCTTTACCCTCTACATTTTTCACAAACTCATTTTTGCTGGCCTTCGGACTCTGTGCACAGTGCTACTGCTAACCAGTGCTACAGTGCTTGTGCTCTCTTCCTTAAACATGGTATAATTGACGTACATCTGTATGGTGTATTTATTTCTTTATAAGTCCTGTGTAGAGTGGTGTACCACATACCGTGGGCCTGTACATTAAATGCTACTACTGGGACTGCAGCCGTTTTTTTGACACCCATTTGAGTAACCTCTTAAAACATGTCCTAGCCTTGCCATTGCAGCCTGAAGGCTGTTTTAAACTGCCACTACAACTTGGTAATATGACTCCCTTCCCAAACTGAAAACGCCCCTTTTATTGCATTTAAGTCACCCATAGGAGGAAGCGGAGCAAGGACTACAGTTCCTATGAGGCAAAGCGGAAATGATCGCATTTGCTTGGGAACAAGCCCGTGTAAACTGGAAGCGAAGTACAGCATAAAAGTGCCCAGGGGAGGAAAGACGCTGCTGATTATTCTACCAAAGCAAGAAGCGCGTTGTACACGCTGCTCTCTTATGCTTTTTGTCTGGTAAGGGTGCACTTGTCCAAACTCTCCTGTGACTCGCTCCGTTGTGTCTGCCGTCCCGCTTGTTGTGCCAGGATTCGGCACTGATTTGGTAAGCATTTCGGAGCCTTTCATTTCGCATCTGTGGCCAAGAGATCCATCGGCATGGCAGACCGTAAAACCTATGACAGTAACTGTGTATGTGCTGAGGAATGCCAGGGTCATTTGAAACCTAGGATACTAGCTTGACTTTACTTGTGGATTACGTCTGATTTATTATTCTCACCTTAATTGTGATGGAGTCAACGGGATATAAAGATCAATTCAAATGAAGTGATGATCGTTGTTTTTACTTCCTCTTAACTATGGGTTGAAGAGGCAGCCTTCTGCTCTTCCCCTGCAAATCAAATCATTATTTGACTTATGGTGTGTACACCGGCATACAGTATATCTAGGTGTTTTGGGTTAAAGAGAATTACTATAATGCATAGAAAACTATGCCTCATAGAATGAATCCCTGAGACCCTAACTTGTTTTAACCCTGTTTCAGAAATCACACCCTACACTTGATGAAAAATTACAATGATGTTTAACTCTTTTGCCATGCAGGATAGGGGAATTATTATGTTTATTTACAGATATTAAGGCTATTATTTACTATGTTAGGAAAGATATGATTATAGAGAACTACCATTTATCTGTATTGCTTGTTTTTCAAGTCTCCATCCCAGCAGATCCTATACTTTCCTTCCCCAACTTGATCATACCAAATCCCTGTGCGATTACCGTAATCAGGGTTGGAACTATCGAGAGGTGGATCCCTTTTTTGCATTGAACCATTCCTGAGGAATAACCGGGCTAACAGAAGCTGACAGTATTGTTCTGTCTTGGTAGGGTCAGAGCCCTAGTACTAATAATCAAATGTGCCTTTGGGGTGGGGGTGACTTCAAAGCAGCTCCTTAAACTGCACAGGGCCCCTTTCACCTCAGTCCTGTCTGTCAGGCTATCTGTAGGGGTTAATCAGCCCTTTGTTTGGGACACAGGAGACTGCCTATTTAGATGTAAGTGTCAGCTCCCACTCCCCCTTCCTGCCAAGGAAGGCTTTCAGAATGCAGATAAGTCCTCTATCACACCAACCCTTCCTGTGTTTGTGGCTGTCTAGAGGGAATGCACAAAGTGTAGCTATCACCCAGCCCAGACATGTATTGCATACAGGATGCAAGGCATGCAGAGCAGGAAGAGCAGTGAAATGTTCTCTTTCTGAAAGTGACATTTCTAAAATAGTAATGTTTAATCCAACTTTATCAATAAAGAGGATTTATCTTTACCATTCTTAAGTTATGAAACATGATGCAACTACCCCTTCCTAATCAGGAATTACAGCTTTAAAAAGTTTTAAGGAATTTCCAATGCTAGCGTATTAGAGGAGTAGGCCTTACAGTAGTGAAATATGAATGTAGCTGTTTGTCACTACCAGGACATGTAAAACAAAAAAGCATATGTCCTACCTTTTACTTCCACAGAATCCTGCCATTTGGCCTACAAAGGGCCTACCTTTGGGATGACCTGCATGTAATAAAAGGGGAGTTTAAGGCTTGGCAGATGGTTTTAAATATCAAGTCGAAGTGGCAGTAAAATACACACACACACAGGTCTTGCAATGGTAGGCCAGAGACAGGTTTGAAAGGCTATTTGTGTGGGTGGCACAACCACTGCAGCAGGCCCACTTGTAGCATTTAGATCACCGGTCCTGTATATATGGTATACCACCTTACAAGGGACTTATAAGAATCCTAAATATGACAATCATGTATTTACAAATGTCATCATGCCTTAGGGGAGAAGCATGTGCACTTTAGCACTAGTTAGCAGTGGTAAAGGCCTCAGAGTCCTATGGCCAACAAAAAGATACAGCAAAAAGTGGGGGTCAGCAGGCAAAAAGTTGGGGGTAGATCACCCTAAAGATGACTGGTCTAGCAGACAACTTTGCTGTCTCGATACTGCCTTGGACCCTCAGCGGCCTGCCCTGCTTCTTTATCTCTGTTTCATCACTTGAAACCAAGACTACTAGAGTGACTCCGAGGGCTAGTTGGCTGGGCTCCTTATCATAGCCTGATCAGAACCTCGGGGGAAAAAAGGCCCCATTCAACTTGAATCTGCACCTGACCCAGCCTGAATGAGTCATAGCCCCCCAAGTGGTGCTCAAGTGGTGCCTCTCCAGTCCTGAATGCTTGGTGGTCATGCTAAAAGTGGCCAAATAGTCAAAATCTAAAACTTGGGAATGTTTGGCTTAAAACTGCTCTGAGAAGAAGAGAAGACCAGGATCACCTGCTCATATATCTGACCAAGGTGCATCGCCGATTCACCTGACTTTGTAGCAGCTCCCACATTTTTCTCCTCAGCCGTAAACTCTGTTCAGCAGTCCTTAACCGTAGGCGTTTACGGCCTTGTGGAACTCTTGTAGGCGATAGCCTCAAGCCTCATCCCTCTGGAGATGTTCAGCTTCCAAACTTCATCCAGCAGGTCCCAAACAATGATGCTCCCTCCTTGGACACTGCCTGCAGCCTTGCCCTGCTGAACTTTAGCATCTCAGAACATTTTTCTTTGAAATTTCTTCTAAGTCTGAAGGTAAGCACCTACAGATTATTTTGTATCTGACTCGTGCTCCATTGCGAGCGGCATATCTTTTGACTTTGCCTTGGTCTCGCGCAATTAGATGTCCATGGTTGGTGCTTTTGTACCACTTTTGGCCGCCATAAGTGTGGCAGGGTATGCTCAGACATGAGTCCCTTGCTCACTTTGCCACTGGATTCAAGCAAGCCGGGCTGAAGGCGGCTGGAATGCCAGAAACCGGTCCCCGGAAGCTTATTTCCGGTCCAGGGAAGACATGGCTTGGCAGTTCGGGCTGGACTGTTCCCATGAGGCACAGGGTCAGACTGATTTGCATATAGCCATGTCTGAACTGGGGTGGCAGAGTGGGCTAAAGAACGGTGATGGATTAAACCCAGATCTTTTGACTGGGTGTGAGTGTTTGATTGATTCAGATGCTCCGTCCATCACCACCCCCTTTTGTACCACTTTTGGCCGCCGTAAGTGTGGCAGGGTATGCTCAGACGTGAGTCCCTTGCTCACTTTGCCACTGGATTTAAGCAAGCCGGGCTGAAGACGGCTGGAATGCCAGAAACCGGTCCTCGGAAGCTTGTTTCCGGTCCAGGGAAGACATGGCTTGGCAGTTTGGGCTGGACTGTTCCCATGAGGCACAGGGTCAGACTGATTTGCATATAGCCATTTCTGAACTGGGGTGGCAGAGTGGGCTAAAGAACGGTGATGGATTAAACCCAGATCTTTTGACTGGGTGTGAGTGTTTGATTGATTCAGATGCTCCGTCCATCACCACCCCCTTTTGTACCACTTTTGGCCGCCATAAGTATGGCAGGGTATGCTCAGACGTGAGTCCCTTGCTCACTTTGCCACTGGATTCAAGCAAGCCGGGCTGAAGACGGCTGGAATGCCAGAAACCGGTCCTCGGAAGCTTGTTTCCGGTCCAGGGAAGACATGGCTTGGCAGTTCGGGCTGGACTGTTCCCATGAGGCACAGGGTCAGACTGATTTGCATATAGCCATGTCTGAACTGGGGTGGCAGAGTGGGCTAAAGAACGGTGATGGATTAAACCCAGATCCTTTGACTGGGTGTGAGTGTTTGATTGATTCAGATGCTCCATCCATCACCACCCCCTTTTGTACCACTTTTGGCTGCCATAAGTGTTGCAGGGTATGCTCAGACGTGAGTCCCTTGCTCACTTTGCCACTGGATTCAAGCAAGCCGGGCTGAAGACGGCTGGAATGCCAGAAACCGGTCCTCGGAAGCTTGTTTCCGGTCCAGGGAAGACATGGCCTGGCAGTTCGGGCTGGACTGTTCCCATGAGGCACAGGGTCAGACTGATTTGCATATAGCCATGTCTGAACTGGGGTGGCAGAGTGGGCTAAAGAACGGTGATGGATTAAACCCAGATCTTTTGACTGGGTGTGAGTGTTTGATTGATTCAGGTGCTCCGTCCATCACCACCCCCTTTTGTACCAAACCTGGTTGGTGCTTTGACACCTGCCTTAAACTAAAAAAAAATCATGCCTCTAGTTCTACTAAATGGATATTTGTCATTTGTTTTGGTGTCAAATAATTTATTAAAACGTACTCTGCTGTTCTAATTTGATATGGGATTTTTCTTGTGTTTTCACTTTATTGCTGTTTGTATACTGCATGAATACTTTACACATTGCCTCTATTGCCTGACTGATTTTGTGCTAAGCTACCAAAGCGTTAAAGATGGATTAATTTAGTGAATCTTCTGGTTCACCCTGACAGTGATTGTGGATGTTGCTTGACCAAGGTTAACACCTCAGTCAACCAACAACCTAATTTCTCCACCTAACCTCTCCCTGTCATGCAACACAGTACAGCATTGAGTGATTTACTAGTAAATCTGTCCTATAATGTCAATATTGCCTCGATCCATGTATGTCATGTCTTACTTTTCTTACTCAAGAATGCATATCTCCTTCCCCGTACTTTGAGATGATCTTCATCTTTGCCACACTACATTGTAATAGAGCATAGTGCAAAGAAATCATTCAAGTAGATTTTTAAATATTAGCATATTATGACCAAAAGACGTATCAAGCCACAAACCTTTCTCATGCCATCAAAAATGCTATTAAAAGATTAACATGACTCTTTGTACATATTACTTACCATTGACTAAACATCAGAACACTTTAGAATGTTTTTGAGTGTGACCGCTGGACATTTTCAGATTAAATGAAAGAAAAGTGCATGAAGAAAGCCGGTTGTGGGTTAATCCTCCTTCAACGTGTATCATTAAGCATTACTAAGGATTTTTGTAAAGAGCCATTAATGTTAAGCATTAAGAGACAGTAGTAACTGCCACTATAGTAAATTGGTAGGGAGGTGGGAGGGGGAGGTTAGGGTTGGGGTTGGGTTTTAAAAATGAAATAAAATAAAAAGACTTATCTGCCTCTCTGCTACTGCTGCCGGCCACCTCGTTGCTGATGTAAATCAAATAACATGTCAGATGGTTGTAAAGAATTTTTTATATTACAGTGGATTACACAAGTATATGGACGGTAGATAATTTGAAAAAATCCTCATTGTATTTCTTTGTAATGCAGATTTTTAGGCTTATTTTCACATATAACCTAGCAGAGTTAACTTTGCGCACTTCTGGGTATATTTACAAGCCCCTATCGCTACCAACATGTCACTTTTAGTGACATTGGGGTGGCGATAGGGGCTTCGCCTTATTTACCAGGCAGCGTTAAGCCACATTAACGCTGCCTTGTAAATAAGGCACACTTTCACACTTATTTACAAGGGTGGCGTAAATATAGGTCAGTGCCAACATTAAAACTAGGGAAAACATGGTCTAAACCAGGCGAAACAAGATGATTTAGTTTATTTCTCCTTGTTTTTGCTGATCCATATGTGTTGTGTTGTGCAGCACACATAGAAATAGCAAAACACAATTGATTGTTTATATGCAGGCAGTCATCTCTTCCTGCACATAAACAATATAAAAAATGAGGTTTTGCAACTTCTATATGTGCTGGATTAAGCAGCACACATAAAGGTGTTTGCTTTGTTTGCCCTAAGTTGGCAGGGTATGCCCAGACATGGGTCACTTGCACACTGTGCCACTGGATTCAAACTAGTCTGGCTGATGAGGGGTGTTACCCCAAAACCGGTCCCAGGATGCTTGTTTCCAGTTTAGGGAAGACCTGGCTTGGCAGTTCGTGCTGGACTGTTCCCATGAGGCACAGGGTCACAACCGATTTGCATATGGCTGGGTCTGAACTGGGGTGGAAAAGTGAGCTAAAGAACAATGATGGTTTCAATCCAGATCTGTGACTGGGGGTGAGTGTCTGAAAAGTTTCAGCGCTCCGTCCATCATCTCCTTGTGTTTGCTTTCCTCGCCCTAGGTTGGCAAGGTATTAGCGACGTGGGCTCTTGCTCACTTTGCCACTGGATTTTAGCTAGATTGGCTGATGAGTGGTGTTACCCCAAATCCAGTCCCAGGATGCTTTTTTCTGGTTCAGAGAAAACCTGGCTTGGCAGTTCGGGCTGGACAATTCCCATGAGGCACTGGGTCAAGATTGATTTGTATATGGCTGGGTCTGAACTGAGGTGGCAAAGTGAGCTAAAGAAAGATAATGGATTCAAAACAGAACTGTGACTAGGGGTAAGTGTCTGGAATGTGTCAGCGCTCCATTCATCATCTCCTTGTGTTTGCATTGTTCACCCCAAGATGGCAGGCTACGCTCAGACATGGGTCCCTTGCTCAATTTTACTCTGGAATCAAGCTAGCCTGGCTGATGAGGGGTGTTACCACTGAACCGGTACCAGGATGCTGGTTTCCGGTTCAGGGAAGGCCTGGCTTGGCAGTTTGGACTGGACTGTTCCCATGAGGCACAGGGTCAAGACTGATTTGCATATGGCTGGGTCTGAACTGAGGTGACGAAGTGAGCTAAAGAACAATGATGGATTCAACCCAGATCTGTGACTGGGGGTGAGTGTCTGAAAAATGTCATCGCTCCATCCATCCTCTCCTTGTGTTAACTTTCTAATCTTCACATCACTTAGAACTGCTCCCAAGCTCTGTATCATTGTTCCAAACATGTCTCCTACAATCTGTCCTCCACTTGTGCCACACTGCTCTCGATGAATAAGTCTCATTTCGAGGGCCACAGATCCGCCACATGATAAAGCTTGGAAAATACTACAGCCAAATAACATTTAAGGCTGAGCGGTTAACTCCGCTCCGCCAGCGAAGTTTGCGGATTTTTAAAACTCTGCACTTTGTTTGGAGTGTGAAGCTATCTAAAACTCTGCAATCACAGCAGAGCAGAGTTAACGGTTCTGCTAGGAGACTTACCTTCCTCTCAAATTGGTGTCCTTCTCCTGCTGCTGGCTCAACTTGGCTTTCGCTGCTCCGGTCCAACTAACAGGAAGAACTGCAGTGCACATGGCATACTGCGTGAAGGCATGCCTGACCCTATGAAACCTTATGATAGGGTTAAGCAATGTGATCACATACGCTCTGCCCACAAATATTACATCATATATGTCTGTGTCTGTCTTATGCAAAACTTTCCTCAGTGTTGGAAATCTAAAGCTATTGGACCATAACTTCCCCTTGCCTTATGGACTAACTCCTCCTCAGTCCACTGAATTTTTACATCTCTACAATTAGACCTAAATAATGATTGTCTAAGCCCATATTCTATCTGATCTACAAATTTCTTTTCTATGTCAGTTAACATACAAGTCAGATTGTGTAAATGCGCATAAGCTGTATCTAATGTAACAGTGGGTAAAACATATTTTGCCAATCTCTCTTCTTGTTTATAATAGTCATACTTATTCAAGTTCTTATAAGTTGGTACTTTTGAAAGCACTACGTCATAGTTGGAAAAATAATATTCATAATTTCCTTTGCTATAAAACATGCTAAGCGATATACTACAAGTGATACCATATGTCAGGGGTAGGTGGTGATATCTTATATCCTCCTCTACTGATGCTGTTAACCACATGCACACATAACGATCTCTCACATCCATAGTGTCCACATACTCATATAACAGCTTTACAAATGCATTCAATGTGGAATCACCTTTAGACAAATATACATGCAATATGCGACTAGTTTGTTCTTTCATAGCTCTGTCAGATCCTAAAGTACCCTCCTTTGTGCTAGAAGTAGAAGTTGTGGATGTCCCTCGTAATCTCACTCCCTCAATTTCTATTTCATGTGACTCAACAAGGGATATAAGAATGACTACAGCTATAACTATGATTACTCCTACTATGAGTGTGCCTATTACACACGTCTTCCTAAGATTCATATTTCCAGACTCTATTTTGAATTGAGTTTAGGTGGCAAACTGTAAGAGGATCAAGCAAAGTCTTTTCTCTGCTTCTCACTTGTTGTGCACGAAGTTCATAAACGATCTGAAAGCATTGCAATTCGTTTGCACTAAGGTTATAGTACAGTTATTTGCACTGCTCAAAAGACTTCTGTAGTCCTCTTTCTTCTTCTACCGAAAGGTTCCTAAATGTATTCTTTTTCCACCTGTCCTGGGTTATCTTCTTGCAACAACTGCTTTTTATTTACAGTTCAATTTACATCATGAATGAGATCGTAGCCAACTTCGTCAACCACACGCTGTAAGATTTACATTCAAAATGCTGCCATCTACTAAGCTGAAGGCTGGCGCCAAAAAGTTGGAAACGAAAGCTCGCTTAGAATCAGATTCTGCAAGCCCTTCAGTCTTAGAGGATCTGGTATAGTCAGTGTCAGAACTCAGTGAGCTTTTATTCCACGTACCAACTATTCAATCTCAGTTATCAACACTGAGGTTCTGTGCCTCACTCGTCCAGATCTCAGTCTCCTGTACCTTGTAGTTCCCTTCATCTGTGATGAGAATTATCCACTCTGGAGCTGGAGCAGCGTATCTCTGGCACAGTACTCTTGATCTCCTTCTTCTTCAGTGCCTTCCTGGATTTTGCTCTGTATCACTCTGCTCTGATTTAGGCATCATTTCAGATATGGGGGCAAGATCTCTTTCAGATACAAGTCTCAAGTTCAGCCTTTCTTGTCTCACCGGCCAAGGTCTCTTTCAAACTTTGTCATTCTCTGCTGCACCCGATCAGGACCCAAACCAATCTCTTCAACTGAGTCTGACTCTATACCACTCACAACGTTACCGTCTCCCTCAGAGTCTATACTTGGGCCCGGTTTGACCTGACCCCCTGTTAGAAATGGGGGTCTCTAGTTGGCAAGGGTTTGCACCTTTGTCCAAGTAGGGACCTTTCTTACTAGTCAGGATAAGGGAGTTACACTCCTAAATTAACCCTTTCTCACCTCAGTGGTAGCTTGGCATGAGCAGTCTGGCTTATCCTAGAGGCAGTGTGTAAAGCATTTGCACATAACCAACAGTAACACAGTAAAAGCACTACAAGAGGACACCACACCTGTTTAGAAAGATATCCAATATTTTGATATATCCGAAACAAGACCAATAAGGACAAAAATCGACCATACAATTCTCAGAAATCCTCCGTAATCAAAGCAGACTTGAAATACAGTTCCTTGAAGTCAATAGTGCTGTCTGGCGCTATCACGGTGTTGTAAACAACACATCTAAACAGTTCTGGCTGACCGTGGCATCGCGGGCCACCTGCAGTGTTGGGAAGACCCGCAAAACAGTACCTTTAGAAATGCCGGGCGTCGGCGACCTCTCGATGAGCTGTAAAGAGCAGGCATTCACAGGCGTCGGTTCCGAACATCGGTGAAGGAGTTGTTGGGCCCTTGAAGTCACACACGTTGCAAATCGAACTCCTCGGGTTGAAGTCGGGAGCGCCGGCGTCGGAGGGGGGTCTGGGCTGCCGTGTGAAGTGCTGCGCAATGACATGCGGTGCCCTCCGGTTAACGGTGCAGGCAGCAGCTTAGTAATAGTTGTCCAGCGGTCTTGGTGAGACCAGGGCTGGGGTGCAAAGTGATGTGGTGCTGGTTGTAGTGCTGGCAGGTCACGGTCAAAGCATCGGCGTCTTAACTGAAGTGCTGTTATCGGCTACAAACTGGAGTCAATGGCGCTGGCATTGGTAGAACAAGGCTGCGATGTGGGATGAGGACAGTGCATTGTGTAACTTACGATCGGTGCCCTCGAACCACAGTACAAGCAGCAGCGTCAGTGTTGCCGTGGAGTGGCGTCATCAGGGATACCAAGGCGGCGTCATGAAGTGAGGTGGTGCAAAGTGAGGTACCCAAAGGTCGCGGTGCAAGCAGTGGCTCGGTGGTGGCGTCTGTTGGCGTAATCGGTGAGATCAGGGTTGCGGTGCGGCAGTGCCTTCAGGACACAGAGTCGGCAGCAGCATCGTAGACGCTGACAGGTTGCTTTTTCTTCTGTTGCAGCACAAAACACACAGTCCCCAGTGCTGGTAACAGATGAACTAGAAGTCTTTTCTGTTCCTGAGACTTCTTGAACAGGGGGCAAGCTCTACCTCAAGCCCTTGGAGAAAGTTGCCAAAAGTTCAGTCCAGTCATTTCACTGCCCAAGACAGAAGCAGCCACTGCAGCCCAACACAGCAAAGTACCAAGCCACGTGGTAGTCCCTCTTCACAGCTTCTCCAGCTCTTCTTCTTGGCAGTCTTCTTGATTCCAAAAGAGTTCTAGGTTCTGGGCCCCAATATTTATACTCCAAATTACTTTGTCCTCCCACTAATCTGAATGCAGCCCATGCCTATTCAGCCCAGCCCTTACTCTAGAGCCTCTGCACATCCCCAGCCCTAGTCACTCCAAGGGCAGATAGTCAATACACATCCTAGCAGAGGCACACTGGATTGCTAAGCAAGAAAATACCTACTTTCTAAAAGTGGTATTTTCAAACACAGAATGTAAAAATCACCCTCACTAAAATATGCAATTTATCATTCTGAGTTCAGGCATACTAAACTTTATCTTCCTATCTGGTCCCAATGGGATGTTATATTTATAGGATGTTATAAATTAACTCCCATGCTTTCCTGTTGGCCAGATAGCCTTTCAATAGTGCAAAAATGAAATCTGCAGTATTTCCCTATCATAACATGCCTCACACATCGGGACATGTATTACCTTTCACAAACAATGCACCCTACCCACAGGGGTACTTTTGGCCTACTTTAGGGGTGACTCACATGTAAGTGAAGGGAAGGTTAGGGCCTGGCAAGTGGATGCACTTGCCAAGTCATAATGGCAATTCGAAACTGCTCGCAGACTCCACAGTGGCAGGTCTGGATTACCTTTTCAGGGCTACTCATGTGGGTGGCACAATCAATGCTGCAGGCTCACTATTAGCATTTGATCTACAGGCCCTGGCACACTCAATGCACTTTACTAGGGGCTTACCAGTAAACCAAATATGCCAATCATGGAAACACCAATCCATAATACAAATTTCACAGAGAGGATATGCACTTTAGCACTGTATAGCAGTGGTAAAGTGCCCAAAGTCCTGAAACCAACAGCAGCACGTCAGGATAAAATAGAATGAAGAAGCAAAATGTTTGCGTATAACCCTGTAAAAAGGGCCATTTCCAACAACCCCCTCAGCTTGACCTGGAGGGTAACCAGCCTCGCCAGGAACCCCCACACCTTGACGTGTCCTATCCAGTGGCCTTGCCATCACAGCTGAATTCTCTTCAGGTAGAGGAGCTGTTTCTTCCAATGGTTCTGGAACCACGCCGGTATGGGAGACAGAAATACAGGTAGGCAAACCTCCACACTTCACAGCAGTATTCATCACCAAGATCACCTGGTACGCGCCTCACCACCAGGTATCAAGACAGTTCTTCTTCACATGCTTACGAACCAATACCCAGTCTCCTGTGCATAGGTCATGAAAAAGGTCGTTTGAGGTTGGTGCAGTCGTAGCTTCAACCTGATGAGACACAGAACGAACCACATCAGCCAATCCCTTGCTATAATCAAGAATCAAAACATCAGTGATGCTTATTAATGCTGTGTCTGGCACTGCAGGCATTCACATTGCCCTCCCCATCAGTATATCATGATGTGAAAGTCCTGTTCTCCTATTAGGAGTACTACCAAACTCATCAGCAGCAAGAGCAACACATCAGGCCAGTTCAAAGACATCGAATAGCACACCTTTGCCATCCTCATTTTAAGAGTCCCGTTAATTTTGTCCACCATTCCAGACGCCTCCAGTCTATAACTACAACGCAGTCTCTGGTCAACCTTAAGGCAGTGCACAACAGTTTCATAATCTCGATGTGGATATGCGTTCCTCTATCCGATTCCAATAAGGTTGGAAATCTGAACCGCGGTAGCAACACTCTAAGCAATAACTTTGCTACCATGAGACTATTGCACGTCCTAGTGGGATAAGTTTCAACCCACTGTCAAAAAACACACACCACCACCAAGATGTACCTCAGACATCTCAATAAAATCCAACTGAATCCTACTAAAAGGACCCCCTGACCTTCCAATATCTCTCAAAGCAACCACAGTTTTCTTTCCAGCATTCATCTGTGGACATGTAACACACCTGTGGCACACTGCTTCAGCAAACACACAAAACTTCGGATACAACCAGGTTTGTCATAGGACTCATCAAGCAATCTGGTAACACTACTCTACCATCGGTTGAGACCCAAATGCCATCATCTCTTTTCTCACAACCTGGGTTTGTCCAACCAGCTTCTACTTGGTTGGACACTTCTGCAGATGGTTGACCTCATCCCAAGTGTCTGCTATGGCTAGCATTATGCTGAGCTCGGTCCCTCCAGTGCTCTCTCCTGAGTATTCCCCATTGAAAATGCAAGCATGTACAGCGCAAAAGCATGCCACTTCACTGTGTAACGGTTACCCATAGTAATTGTACTCCCCCCCTTCATTTGGTTTCTACAAAGCTTCCAAGAGTTGTCTTATGTTTTCTCTATTCCTAATAGGAGATCCTGATGACAAATCCAGAAATAGTACAAACAGCAAACTCTGCACTCAAGTTACCCTCATTGTCTCTTAAGCATGAACCATCTACAAAAAGCACTTGATCTGATTCAGGCAGTGGTTCGTCCACAATGTTGGGCCTTGGTTTAGTAAAAAGTTCAAAGAAAAACCAAAGGGGATGATGGACGGAGCGTTGACAATACAAACACTCACCCCCAGTCAACTGATGTCACATATTACATCATTCATGACATGGTCAGTGACATCACTGATGACATCACTGATGACATCACTGATGACATCATCCAGTGAATGTGGTTTGCTTTGATATTTAAATATGTATTATAAATACGCTACTTTGTATTGAAGAATGAGTGGATATATACATATAAATGTGTTAATGGTGGATGTGTAACAGTGTCATTGATTGTTTCCTTGACTAATTTGTAGAGTCTCACTATATATAATGTGTAGTTATTAAACTGTGTGAAAGTCTTTATTGCTTTGTCTTAATTGCTATGTTAAACACTATATTTGTTATTGGTTTCTTAACTGAGTATTTGTATGGGTAAATGAATGTCTATGTGGTTTGGTGGGAGGGGGTGTGATTGCCCAAAAATGTGTGTGAATAGTTCATTCAGTAGGTATATGAGGTTAAGACTACATGTTATAACAGTTCTTTCAGTGAGTGTATATGTTTATGGGTGTGGTGGTGATGAAATATTTATCTCAATGGTACATCTCCATTAAACTTGAAAAAAAGGCAGTGTATGTGACAGTTATATCTAATTAAGTGTGCTTAAGACTTAGTGATTGTATGAGTCACTACATGGAAAACTGTATACTTGTAATAGTGATTTTATAACACATAAGTGTGAGATACTATCTATATAAATATATGAAGTGGTGTTTGTATAAGTGTGTAGATGAGTAAATGTAAGTATAATCAATTGTTTGCATAAGTCAGAAGGATGTCTTTATAAGTGAATACAATGTGTGCTGGTGTGTAATGTTGAAATAGGCGTATAAGTATATTTGATAGTGTTCTGTTGATAATTCACTGCATATAACACTGAATCTATAGGTAAGTGATTAGATGTGTGTATAGTTCTATGAATAACTGAGTGGGTGTTTAGAAATTTCTATTGGTGTGTCAATGGTTTCAAATATGGCACTTTCTATTTTACAGTGAGTGATGAAAGATTATACTAGTGTGTGATGAGGTGTTTTTGATTGTCACATGTATGATGTCATCAGTGATGTCATCAGTGATGTCATTTGAGATGTCATCAGTGATGTCATCAGTGATGTCACTGACCATGTCATGAATGATGTAATATGTGACATCATCAGCAGTGGATTGCGGGCGTGCGAGTTAAAGTGAGTACAACTAACTATAACGGGGGAATTTAAATGGTTTTGTATGAGTAAAATGTCCAGCTAACTATAACTGGTGTGAAACCTATGGTTTTTTCAGTGAATTTCAAAGGTTTTTTAAATACTAATTCCTAACTATAACGTGTGTGAAACCTCTGGTTTTTTAAGTGAATTTCAAAGGTTGTTTACATGCTAATTTTAAAATCTATCAATTATTATATTTATTTGTTATTATACAAATGTTCTATATTTTTTACAATATTTAAATTTTAAATTTGATTTATGTATTATTATTTACTAATTTTTGATTTTTTTAATAATTCTGCCCTTTTTTTTGGTGGTTTTTAAAGGTGCGCGCACGGTGCCCGCACGCATGCGCGCACGGTGTTCGCACGCATGCTGCACGCTGCACGCATTCCGCGAAAATGTATTCATTCCAAAAAGTCATTTCTGTAAATGTAATGTACATAATAACCCAAGACATTCTGTGATATAACTATAAAAATAGTATTTTTGACTTTTAAGAACCGAATATTAGCTTTAAAAGCATTTACGAAAATCGGGTAAAACGTCATTCATACGCAACTCGTGCTCGCCCCGGTCGCGCTGCGTGCGAGCACTGTCTTCGCTCCGTGCGTGCGTAAAGTCATGTGACTTGAAAACAACACTTTTGATTGGTTCATAGTAGTTTCTTTTCCGAATCTTCAAACACCCCACCCACTTCGCTCACAAGCTGTTTCACTTTCCTGGGAGAAACATCTACAAGGAATTGTTTGTGCTTTTCACCTTCTGAAAATGGCAGAACAGCAGCAGCCACAGCACTCTTTCTCTGATTCAGATGTGGAGTTTGTTCCTGAACAGCCACCTCCAAAGAAAACCAAGGAATCTTTCATTTAGAAGTTTTTCACATATCCAGTGGGGCAGAAGAAGGTTAATGCCTCTAAGATAACTTGCAAAATATGTGATACCACCCTTTCTAGAGGTGATGCAAGCAAACATTATTCCTTTGGAATAGCGAGTATGACTCGTCACGTGCAAAAACTTAATCCTAATAATTATGCACGAGCATCTACCCAACATATGAGGGACAACCCTGCAGCTGCTGTCCCCAGCACCTCTTCATCTGGACCAGGCGCAACACCATCATCAGCTGGCCCAGACATCCGGCCAGAATTTGGAGACCTGAAGATACATTGTAAATATTGCAATGAACTATTGTGCTATGGGAAACAAAGCATCCATTTGATTGTCCAAAAGCAGAGCAACATAGATGCGACCGTCACTAATTTTTTTCTTTTATTTTGTTTGTTCCTGTTGAGCAGTTTTTGGCTACCTGTTTATTTTTTTTCTTCAAAAAATCCCCCAAAAATATAAAATTGTTCAAAAAACACAAAAAAAATGTAAGACAAAAAAACAGTTCTTGTAAGAACTAACTTCACTTCTCCAAGAAGAGCTATATTTCCTATATACTGTGTCATACTTTATTTGAATGAATTTGCAGTGTATAAATGAATGACTGAAATGAGTGAGTGAAGGTGGAGGAAGGGACTGAGTGAAGGAGTGAGGAAAGGGGAGTATGGTGAGTGAGAGAAGGGGAGTCAAAGAATGAGTGAAAGAAGGGACTATGGGTAGGGGAGTGAGGTATGGGGAGTGAAAAAGTAAGGGAAGGGCAGTAAATAAAATAGAGTGAGGGAGGGGGAGTGAGAGAAGGGGAGCGGGGGAGGGAGACAGGGAAGGGGAGTAGGGGACGTAGAGGGGGAGGTAGAGTAGGGTAAGGGGGGTGAAGGTAAGGGAAGTGGAGTGACGGTGAGGGAAGGGGTATGAGGATGAGAAAAACGGGGTAAGGGAAAGTGAGAGACTGGGAGTGAGGGTGAGAGAAGGGGAGTGAGGGGAAGGAGGGAGTTAGGGAAGGGGAGTAAGTGACGGAGAGGGAGAGGTAGAGCAGGGTAAGGGGAGTGAAGGTAAGGGAAGTGGAGTGATGGTGAGGGTAGGGGTATGAGTATGAGAAAAAAGGGGGTAAGGGAAAGTGAGGGAATGGAAGTGAGGGGGAGAGAAGGGGAGTGAGGGGAAGGAGGAAGTTAGGAAAAGGGAGTAAGGGAAGGGGAGTAAGGGATGGCGTGAGGGAAGGAGAGCGAGGGGTAGTAAGGGAAAGGGAGTGAGAAAGGGAAAGGGAGTGAGACACACACAGGAGGAGGTGGAGTGGGAAAAAGGAGTGAGGATGAGTGAAGGGCAGTGACAGTTCGTGAAGGAGTATGGTATGGGTTCTATATACCACAACAACTTGCGTTACAACATGCAAGGTATTTATAGAGGAGACGGTGTACTGGTCTTTTTAGAGCCAACCAACATGTAAACACTCAAACTTGTTATTTAACTGTATTTTTTTTTGCCGACGTACGCGCACCGTGCACGTACGGGTGCATGCACCGTGCGCGTACCCCGCGATTTAAAAAAAATATATATATTTTTTGGGCCTTCGGGGACCTTCAGGGACCCCCTGAGAAGGCCTAGGGGGTCAGGGAGTCTCAACCCTGCCCCCTTTTCACATTCTCCACTTTTGTTTATGGCTCTCTTCTGCTTCGGAGACACAAAATGGCGGGCAACACTTCCTGGTTTCGACCAATTGGAATGTTGACAGCAAATCAGAATTCCGCTCGCGCACACCCGATATGCGCACGGTACGCACACTGTGCGCGCTCCTAGATATATATATAGTTTTCTTTTGATTTTCTCAGGAACTACTGGAGGGATTTACACCATTTAAGCAAAAGCGTGATCTGTGAATCAGACTCTACCATTTTGCCAAACTTCTTGTAATTCCGTTCAGCTGTTCGGGCTGTAGCCGTGTCTAATCGTCCTATGTAAAATAACATGGGGAAAACACGTTTTGGGACCCCCTTTTTTCTCAGCCCCCACTTGACAAATCCCCCCAAAACTTTCAGGGAAGGAGCGGAGCAGAGCAGGCCATCTTTTTTGAGAAATTCGCGAAGATTCATCCACCGGCGCCAAAGTTATTCCCAATAGAATGTTGCGGATTTCCTATGGAAACTAGGTCCTAACTAACTACGGACTGGCGACCGCCAGTAGGTTTTATATATATATCATAATGAGGTCAGTACTATCAGACCCAGTACTACTAATATTCAGGGCTTCTTCACATGTATGAAGTGCAAAGCCTGTAGGTGTAGTACAAATGTGAAGAAAGTGTATTATCCGATAGAGGATAAAGAAAAAAACATCGAGAAACATCTAACTTGCCTATCCGAATACTGTGTATATGTACTGATGTGTCCCTGTTCCAAGAAGTATGTGGGGAGTACTATGTTCTCTGCAAAAACCCGGATTTTACAGCATATGAGGGCTATTCAGAATAAAGAGCAAAATTCACCTGTTGCTCGACACTTCGAGGAACTCCATGGTAGCAATCGCAACCTCCTCAAATTTTTCGTAATTGATAAACTACCCCCAATGAAAAGAGGAGGAGATAAGATCCGTAAGTTGCGACAGCTAGAGAATAGGTACATTATGAACCTAGATACTCTGATCCCGGGGGGCTTCAACTCTGAGGAAGAAATGATATGGCATCTTGGAGAGTAAATAGTTTTGTGAAATCTTGACACCCTATCTGATATGTAAATAGTTGTAAATAATTTTAAATATTGATCTTGAGTATAAAATTCTGTCAATATGATGTAAACGTACAGTGCATGTTCCTGAGCCCCTGTGAGACAACGTTATAATTGTTTTTAGAACTTAGTTTACAATGTTATCACATATGATCATGGGTGTGCACTTTTTTCATGGAACGTATATTGGCATATTTGAGTAAATGGCATGAAGGGCTTAGTTCTGACAGGTTTGCACCTTTCTTCTTGTTTTTCCCCTGCTGGTGTACAGGACCACGAAGGAATGCTATCTGAAGAATACCCTCCCCTTTTGTGATTAACAACACATATTATCCTATTGAGACTGTCTTTATTCCCACTGGGGAAGAGATGATTATTTTCAACATACTCTCTGATGGACAAGAGAATACGAACTGAATGTTGAACAAATTGGTTCAGAATTTCTGTTTATTGAGCGACCAGTAATTATTTGAATCAGAATGCAAAAAGGACAGGCACTGACATTTTATTACTAAATAGACTGTGGCCACTCAGTTTTTTTGAATGGGATATTTGATAAATAATGATGTTTTTGACAGATCATGGATTACATTGTACATAAATATAAGGTCAGTACATAGGGGGAATGGGAATGCTAATTAAATTCCTTATGAAAAGGTTGTATTGAGAAACAGATAGTCCGGAATGTAAATAATGCAATGTGGGGTGACTTTCCACTTGGAATGGGATAAACAGATTACACTATAATTCAAGAATACAGGATGACTTAATTGTGAGCGATAGACAGATAGAAGCAGAAATAATCAGCCTGTGAACAACACCGCTATAAGATGGCTGCCAATGTTAAAGTTTCCGTGTCCTTTGTTTATGTTTACATATTTTCACTGAAATCACATGTGCACTTTGAAGGGGGATAACTTTATTTAAATACTTCATTTCTGAGACATGAGTTACCCGTGAGCAAGGCGAGTTTTGGTCGCCGAAACGCATTGGGTTTTTGCTCCATGATTTCCGTTTAACAAGCATGCTGGAACCGAAATGATTAAAAATTGAATTTAAGCAAACGCGCTGTCCTCGTTGGATTTTGTGAGAGGCAGGAGTGGAAGTGCATTCGCACAGCGGCCGCTGTGCGGGGTGAGAAGTATATAGTTTCCAGGGCGACCTCTATCCCTGGTATGCACCGCAGTCGTGGGTCCCGGTGAAACGGAGGAAGTATCTTTGGACATTTAATAGACACCGGTTGACCGCGCTGGGGTACAAGCCATGTGGAGACAGTATTTTCCTTGAGGACTGTTGGATTGGAACGAGCGACTTGGAACTGAGATCGCTCGGAGGGGGACGTTCAATTCGGGATACACAGGATTCTGTTGGACCCGTCGGCGCCATCCCAGGGTGAGTCCGTTCCTGCATTTCTCTTAGCGTGTTAATCATCACGCGGTCCATAACAGTACCTCTCTCTTTTTTTACTTTGCCGAGTGATATACGTGAGACTTATATTCTGCTTCACGAAGGCTAAACAAGTCATTCTCGAGGATATAATCTGTTCCGGTTTGTTTACATCCGCAGCGTAACTGTCCTGTGTCCAACCAACAGCGTACAACAAGTCTGTTGGTGTGGTATACGGGCGCCTAGCCTCACATCACTGAAAACGCAAAAAGCAGCGCGTGTGCTAAACATAAGGTATTCCAGAGTAATGAGCATGCATAGAGGCATTTAATCCACTAAAAACGGAAATATGGATGAGGATACAGAGTCTCGCAGGAGGCTCAGGGCACAGACAATGTTTGTACAAACAGCTACACATCAGCCTAGTAAAGAACCACAGTCTAAATCCATGAGTTTACAAAATAAGTACCATAAATTGGAAAAACTTATTCGCAAAGAGGTCTCAAAATGGTGGGAAGCCATAACATTGGAAAAATACCAAGAAGAAAAAAGAGTCCCTAGAGGACTAAGAATTTTGATAGCTCCCTCATATGAGGAACCGGACATGGAATTAGCAGAAGAGTGGGCGGAAAATCTGATGGACTGCTCTAATAGGATGTTATCCATTCTAATTAAACATGCGTGGAAGGACAGATTAATATTACTCAAGGCAATATCAGAACTTAAGGAGGAGATATGCAAAGATGAAACTGCAGAAGATTTTTGCAAAAAAATGGAGGAGATCAACAAAAGAATAGGCAAACACGAGGATGAAATAGTTGCCAAGAAAGAAAGAAAATTCCTGAGAGATCAAATTGATTACAGTTCTGGAAGAGTGTTCACATTCAGTAGGAAATATGATTATGTGACAAGAAAAGGAGTGCAGGCTAATATTGATAAAACCCAGGTGGAAGCTGAATCTGGGGATGATGTGGTGGAAAGTGATGTATCTGTAGAAGAGCAGACGCCAGGTACAACAGAAAGCACAACAAAGAATTTAACGAAACCAACACATTTTTGGGAGGAGTTCAAACGTATGAACCAAACGCAACAGCAGCAGAATTGGCAGATAGACCGGGGCCGAGGAAGAGGCAGAGGATTCAGAGGAAAAGGCAGAGGCAGAGGAAATCAAGGAGAAGACGGAACCAAATCCAGTCACAAGTCAGGCGTGGCGGAAGCTGCAAGAGGAAACTCAACCCCTATGGGAGTGGAAACACAGGGTCAGAAAAGAAGAGGAAAATGAATCAGCAAAATGTAATCAATTTTTCATCCCGTCCTCTTTCTAAAAGTGAGCATGAGGTACTTCAATTTGGTCTTTCTTTTTGCCCCACCTCTAACTTTTGCTATTCACAGGAACGTATAGACCTTTTTAAATTTACAAGAAAACTTCGGTTACATAAGTGGAATAAACTTAAGGTAAAAAACATCACCTCTACTCCACCGAGTATCAAACCAGTTAGCGAGAGTATTATTGAAGTGGAATCCCTGATTACTTTGAAATGTTTAGAATCTGGAACCCCTGAAAATGAGTCTATCAATCCTAAGACCCTAGGTTTTATCACAAATTTAAATTGCCCCAATTCTTTTAAACCTAAGTCCACTTTCAATCCCTCCTTACCTACATGTAGCATTGATACTTTTGAATCTCTTATGATTGCTGATTTCAAGGATTTGGCCAAACAGAACTATTGGTCAAAAGATAATCTGACTAAATGTGAACGACTTGCCATAAAATCATTACAGGATGATCACTCTATTGTTATAAGACAATCGGACAAGGGGGGCAATGTCGTTATTATGAATGTGCAGGACTATGTAACGGAGGGTATGCGCCAACTCAATTGTGTAGACTGCTATGAGGTATCCTCATTACAAGCTATCGGAAAAATGAATAACACATACTTCGAGATGCTAAAGAATTGGAAAGATCAAGGGTTGATTGAGTGGAATGAATATTCATTTCGACTCAATCGTAATCCAAAGGTGGCAGTGCTATATCTTCTACCAAAACTGCACAAAAATTCAAAGAGCCCCCCTGGAAGACCTATCGTATCTTCGATCGGTTCTTTACTGGAGAACACATCGAGATACATCGATTACTTTTTGCGCCCTTTTGTGGAGGAAGTCCCCTCCTATTTGAGAGATAGTAGGGACTTCATTAACAAACTTAAGAACTTTGTCTGGCATGAAGATTACCTGTTTATCACACTTGACGTGTGCAGTCTGTATACGTCAATCAGACATGGCAATGGATTTGAGGCTTGTCGTATGTTCCTGAAGAGAAGATTTATCACCTATTTTGAACATACAGAAATGATCATCCAAATGATGAAATTCTGCCTCGAACAAAATTACTTCATCTTTAATGAGACATACTATCGGCAGCGACAAGGGACTGCAATGGGAACTTGTTTTGCTCCCAGCTTTGCTAATCTATTCATGGCAAGCTGGGAGCAACAAGTAGCCAGGACCAATACCCTGTACCGCGGCCATGTGAGAGAATGGCTGCGGTACATAGACGACCTATTTATCATCTGGGAGGGCCCTGGTGACCTTGCTGAACTATTCATTCAAGACCTTAATAGGAATGACCTCAACCTGACCCTAGAAGGCAAAATCAGTAAATCTAAAGCAATTTTTCTTGATCTAACTGTGGAAATTTCTGAAGGAAAGCTGGCGATGAAACTGTTTTGTAAGGAAACCGCAGGGAATACACTTCTCCATGCTGAAAGTAGTCATCCCAGGGCATTGATCCACAGTAGTCCGTTTGGTGAGTTCTTCCGGGCCCGGAGGAATTGCAGCAGGGATCAAGATTTTGTCCAGGAAGGGGAGTGTATGAAAGAACGTTTCAGGGAGAGAGGGTATAAACAGACTATTGTAGACCAGGCATTTCAAAAAGCTAGTAAGATCAATCATTCGTCTCTATTGACCCCAGAACAGGAGGGCAGAAGTGAAGAAAACGAAACTATTAGATTCATCTCTACTTTCCATTCTAAATCATGGAAAGTCCAAAAGAGTCTTAACAAACATTGGAAGGTCCTTGGGACAGAACCAACCTTGAAGGAAGTGTTGAAAGGTAGGCCGAGTATAACCTACCGGAGAGCAGACACACTTAGAAGTAAGGTCAGTCATAATGAGGTCAGTACTATCAGACCCAGTACTACTAATATTCAGGGCTTCTTCACATGTATGAAGTGCAAAGCCTGTAGGTATAGTACAAATGTGAAGAAAGTGTATTATCCGATAGAGGATAAAGAAAAAAACCTTAAGAAACATCTAACTTGCCTATCCGAATACTGTGTATATGTACTGATGTGTCCCTGTTCCAAGAAGTATGTGGGGAGTACTATGTTCTCTGCAAAAACCCGGATTTTACAGCATATGAGGGCTATTCAGAATAAAGAGCAAAATTCACCTGTTGCTCGACACTTCGAGGAACTCCATGGTAGCAATCGCAACCTCCTCAAATTTTTCGTAATTGATAAACAACCCCTAATGAAACGAGGAGGAGATAAGATTCGTAAGTTGCGACAGCTAGAGAATAGGTACATTATGAACCTAGATACTCCGATCCCGGGGGGCCTCAACTCTGAGGAAGAAATGATATGGCATCTTAGAGAGTAAATTGTTTTGTGAAATCTTGACACCCTATCTGATATGTAAATAGTTGTAAATAATTTTAAATATTGATCTTGAGTATAAAATTCTGTCAATATGATGTTAACGTACAGTGCATGTTCCTGAGCCCCTGTGAGACAACGTTATAATTGTTTTTAGAACTTAGTTTACAATGTCATCACATATGATCAAGGGTGTGCATTTTTTTCATGGAACGTATATTGGCATATTTGAGTAAATGGCATGAAGTGCTTAGTTCTGACAGGTTTGCACCTTTTTGCTTGTTTTTCCCCTGCTGATGTACAGGACCACGAAGGAATGCTATCTGAAGAATACCCTCCCCTTTTGTGATTAACAACACGTATTATCCTATTGAGACAGTCTTTATTCCCACTGGGGAAGAGATGATTATTTTCAACATACTCTCTGATGGACAAGAGAATACGAACTGAATGTTGAACAAATTGGTTCAGAATTTCTGTTTATTGAGCGACCAGTAATTATTTGAATCACAATGCAAAAAGGACAGGCACTGACATTTTATTACTAAATAGACTGTGGCCACTCAGTTTTTTTGAATGGGATATTTGATAAATAATGATGTTTTTGACAGATCATGGATTACATTGTACATAAATATAAGGTCAGTACATAGGGGGAATGGGAATGCTAATTAAATTCCTTATGAAAAGGTTGTATTGAGAAACAGATAGTCCGGAATGTAAATAATGCAATCTGGGGTGACTTTCCACTTGGAATGGGATAAACAGATTACACTATAATTCAAGAATACAGGATGACTTAATGGTGAGCGATAGACAGATAGAAGCAGAAATAATCAGCCTGTGAACAACACCGCTATAAGATGGCTGCCAATGTTAAAGGTTCTGTGTCCTTTGTTTATGTTTACATATTTTCACTGAAATCACATGTGCACTTTGAAGGGGGATAACTTTATTTAAATACTTCATTTCTGAGACATGAGTTACCCGTGAGCAAGGCGAGTTTTGGTCGCCGAAACGCGTTGGGTTTTTGCTCCATGATTTCCGTTTAACAAGCATGCTGGAACCGAAATGATTAAAAATTGAATTTAAGCAAACACGCTGTCCTCGTTGGATTTTGTGAGAGGCGGGAGTGGAAGTGCATTCGCACAGCGGCCGCTGTGCGGGGTGAGAAGTATATATATATATATATATATATGTATATATATATACATATATATATATATATATATATATATATCTAACAAGACAGTTCTGCTCCAACAAAGAAGAGGCACGTACTTATTTTTCAGGTCTCCATTGACCATGAAATAAACAAGAGACAGGTTTCGGCCGCGCAGCAGCCTTTATCAATGGATAAATATATATATATCACAAAGTTACTTATATGTGCATTTAGGCATAGAAAATGTATACTAATTTACACTTAGATATTTTGTTTTTCGATATTCTGGTCACGAAATGGTGACCCTTCCATATTCTGCCTTCAATATTCCCTACCCTTAATATTTCTGGGTGGGTCTGGGATGGCTTTCTGGCTGCATTCAGAAGAGCTATGAAAAGTTTATATTAAAAGTCAACAATTGCATTTGTCACCAATCAAACAATGTCAAATTGAACTATACAGGCGTAGCAACCTTTCTATGTTTAGTCTGTACATAAAAAAACTAATTTGCGCTCTAAGAGATAGTGGAGAGATAACTTTGCATGTAGCTCCAGATGTTAAAGTCATTTAGCAGTATTTTCTGATGATATATTGCTAATAGGTCTCGGGGGTCAATTGTTGAAATTGCTATTCAGCTTGGTGTTGCCTCTGGCGATAAGTTTATTGATGGTAAGATAAAGATCTTGGCTGGTTACACCCATAATATACGATGTTGTTCTTTTCCACAATCAACTGTTTTCTCACTTTCAAGCTCCATAAAAACTAAAGCAAATGTCCACTGTTTATGATTGAAAGGATTAGTTTGAACTAAATGTCATCAGCATGTGGGATTTATTTCTGGTTTGTGCCCTTCGGTTCCTGCTACTTCAAAACAATTAACAGGAATTAATGTGAGGGAGCAAGGGCAACTGGCGTACTGAAAGTGATTGTGGCTTCATGCAAAGGTACAGACTAAGGGGGAGATTTACTAGGATTTTGCACGGTGTTTGCGTTGGACAAAATATTTTTTTTCCCTATTTACCTACCAGAGCTAAACTTCTTTAATATGGAAATAATGTGAAACTAACGAAAAGCAGCACCCTGTTTCCAGCATTACTTGGCACCAAGGGGGGCGTACCATGGGTGGAGCATGGGCATTCCCATAAACCACCCAAGGTTTCTGATACTAAACCCAATCTACTAAATAAAGTAGATAGGGTTTAACATCAGAAAACTGCACCCTTTTTCAGTGAGAGCGAGGAAGGAGATATGCTTTAATTTCTCCTTCCTTTTCTGAATTTCCACATGTGCTGTAATGTCCAGCACACATACAAACAGGGGAAATGGTTTAAGTCAGTCTATGCACAGTATTTTGTACCCATTCAGTACAAAACCTATGCTAAACTTGCGGAGACACCCTTGCACCAAGCCGCAAAGGTGCCTCCATGGCACATATCAGCTGATTTCCGCGCCGGTGCTAGGGTCAGGGGAGGAGAGTGCCATATTTCAGTAAATGTGGAACTCTCCGCCTCTCTCCTTTCCACGCAGTGCAACACAGCACAGCATTGTGGCTGCTGTGCTACGTGAAAAAGTGGTCCATCTGCCCCTTAATGCATTGGACTTTAAGCTATATTCTGGAAGCTCTAGCAGATAGAATCTGTCGGTCCATCTGCCCCTTAATGCATTGGACTTTAAGCTATATTCTGGAAGCTCTAGCAGATAGAATCTGTCGAGCATGAATTCATCAACCTCCCTGTCCCCAGCTGGTGCTATCGTGTTCTTCTGCCAAGGCAATAACCATAAGCACTCGAGTTCAATGGCCTTTTATACTACCAATAAGTGAGACTGCAGTCCGCAGATGCAATCTGTCAAGCTTAGGCTAAATGTTTCCTAGAATTCACTTTAACTGCACCCTTCAGCCCATAATCTTCTGTGGCAAAACAATGTGACATGCCCATATCTAAGGGAAACCGTGACAGAGGTCTGAAAAGATAAAAACGTCCCAATTTTCTCTGATGTCTTTTATAGAAAGTTGAGACCCAGATCAATCTACACAGGACTCAATTCTTTAAATATTTCTTGGTTCTATCCGCGGTGACACCCTTGCTGAACTTCGAATGAACTCCAACATTTAATATGAGAAGCTCGCTAAAGGGGAATCAATCTTAAAAGAGAACTTCATTAGTCAGTTCTACACCGTTCAATTAGATCTGTGAGATAATCTGAATGTCATCGGGAGCAGATGGAATCTCACGTTGGACTCGGAAATTTGGCCAAGCAAATGGCAGATTCACTGGATCAGGCCAGTTGCCTTTGGGAAACCGCGATTGCAACGCAGCTGTTACCATGCATAGCCTTCATCACGCGTTTGGTGCAACATATGTACTGCTATCAGGCATAGCCTTTACCATGCAGGATTTTACAATGCATATGCTTTCACCAAGCATGAGTTTACAACAAGGTTGTAAAGGTATGAATGGTTAGAGCATATGCATGGTACTGTTGGTAAGGGCATATGTGTGATAACAGTGGTAAAGGTATATATGTGGCAATCAGTGTCATTAGAGGTGCGAAGTGAGCCTTCCACTTCCTCTTTAGGGGAAAAACGACCAGTGGTGTCAGCATTGAAGAGCTGTCTCATCATGGGGTAAGGAGAATTGCACAGGAAAGTGTGGGGCGGGGAGTTTTCAGGGCCAGAGCATGGTTTCAGGGCTTTGGGCTGTTTTTTTTTTTTTTTTTTTTTGAGCTGGCAGAGGGGTTGAGCCATGGGCCTGTTTTAGGGCTTTTATTTGGGACCAGCTTTTTTATAAGGGCAGGAAGCTGACAGGGTTGCTCTAGGGACCCAGTATTAGGGCTTAGGGCTCAAGGCTGTGGCCTGGTTTCTTTAAATAGATGGGGCCAGGGGGTGTTGCACCAGGATCCAGTTTTACTGAGCTTTTGATTCTGGCTGAACATGTATTTGTTTTGCCCAGTTTTTAATGATTTATACTCGCTCCCATAGGGAAATGGGAGGTGAGGTTCATCCCTGCACCCCGTGGCAGGCACCTCAATGTGGCCTCCATGGGGAGCAGGAATCAACAGGGGGGCACCATAGGTGCCCCTTCGGCCTCCAACCAGGAGCCCTTACACACATGGGGACCCTGCCGAGGGCCGCCAAACACACTTTCCGACATGGTATCAATATCGGAGAGGCCAGCATGGAAACCATGCCGGAAACCCTGCATCATAATCCCAAAGGCGGAAAGGCCCGCCCTTTGGGATTATGAGAAGGTACCAACTGACCGAAGGGCTCCTTGAGCCCTTCGGAAGCCAGCCGGGATAAAGTACACGTTCACCCACAAAGGGGCATCTTGGCACAGAATAACAGATGTTTATTGTTACCCAACACAAAGGTATTCACTTTATCAACCTCAAAAAGGATGAGAGACTGAGTGGACCCACTGGATTTGAACCTGTGACCACCAGGTCGAACACAGGGCCTGCAGTGGATGCTTTAGTCCACTGAGCCAACGCTCCCATGGACTGGCCGGTTTCAATTCAGACCCGCTGCATCATAATCAGCTGGTCGGAATTGAAACCAACGATGGCGGTTGGAAAGCCTCTGAGTGGAGGTTGGAGGCTTTTATCATCGTAATAGGCCCCCAAGTGTGCAAAAAACATATTGCCATGCTATTAGAAATTTGGTTATTGTTTTTCGGGGGTGGAAGCCCAACTCAGGCAACAACCTCAACCCTTATCATGGTGAACCACAGAAAGTCACTAAAGTAACTTATGCTTAGCCCTCTGGTAGCTTGGCACAAAAGTGGGCCCTTTACTCTCCATATGGAATACATCGTTTAGCTCGGGACAGTTTCCCTCCTTATGGAAGCAGGCTATGTTAATCCCCATCTTAAAGAAAGCTGACCCTGATCCTTCAGAGTTCAGCAATTATCGACCGATCTCCCTTCTTCCGAACCTGCCAAGATTCTCGAGAAAGTTGTACAGGAGCAATTGGCCGAGTATCTGGAGTCCAGACTACCACTCCACGACTCACAGTCGGGCTTCAGATCCGGCTTTAGTACGGAGACTGCCCTGTTGGAGGTATCTGAGAGCGTTCGCAAATGCGTGGATGTAGGCGAGGAGGCCATGTTGGTATTCCTTGACTTATCTGCGGCATTCGACACTGTCTCACATGCCATCCTGCTAGACAGACTAGCCAGTTTCGGGATTCGGGATACCCCTTTTGCCTGGATTAGGTCTTTTCTAACAGGCAGAACGCAGCGGGTCCACCTTCGACCTTTTGTTTCTGAGGATAAACCGCTTACTTGTGGCGTACCACAGGGCTCTGCACTCAGCCCTCTCTTTTTTAATGTCTACCTTTCATCTCTGGCTGAGATTGTTGAATCCTTGGGGGTCAGAGTGATCTCCTACGCGGATGATACTCAGCTAGTGTTTTCCTTTAGATATCACTCTGACGGCAGCTTTACCAACTTTAGACGCTGCCTTGTTAACATCTCCTCCTGGATGACTCTTAACACCCTCAAGCTGAACACAGAAAAAACGGAGGTGCTATTTTTTATTCAGAGCACCTTACTTCCCTCCATTCTGTGGTGGCCATCGTAACTTAATCCTCCCCCGGTCCCAGTTAAATCAGCACGAAACCTGGGCTTTCTTTTCGACAATAAATTGTCCTGTGAGACACAAATCAATAAGGTCACCTCTGCCTGCTTTGGTAAGCTCCGCATGATCAGGAAAATGTTTCCTTTCCTTCCCCTCAACTCACGCAAGACAGTCATCCATGCTTTAATCATCTCGCTTCTGGATTATTCCAATAGGCTGTACCCTGGAGCTCCGGCATACCTGATTAAACGACTGCAACTGGTGCAGAACACCGCGGCCAGGCTGATCTGCAATACCCCCTACCGCCACTCTATCTCCCCTCACCTGAGGAAACTTCATTGGCTGCCAATTCTGTCCCACATCCAATTTAAATCCTTAGTACTGGCTTTTAGGGTGCTTAATGGCCTTGGTCTGGCTTATCTCAGACGCAGACTAAAGCCAGTTCAGTCTGCACGCACTCTGAGATCTAATCACCTGTGCCTTCTCTACTCCCCCCGCTTCCGCCATTCTAGGACAGAGGGAAGAGCCTTCGCGGTGGTGACGGCCAAACTGTGGAACAGCCTCCCACTGAGTATTCGGCTGATCACATCTGAACCAGTATTCCGGCGCAAACTGAAAACCTGTCTGTTTTCCAACCTATAGTCACGCTTCGTTCGTCTCCTTGGTGCCTCCTCTGTCTGCAGCGCCGGGACACCCCCGTTGGGGGTAGCCGCGCGCTTTACAAGCTTCTTAAATAAATAAATAAATGATAAGCCTTAATTTAGAGGCACTGTGCAAAGTATTTATGTTGCACACAAACAGTAATAAAGTGAAATCACAACTCAAGAAAAATCCTAAACCAATTAAGAACAATAGTGTACATTTCATTAAACAAAATGATATCACAACAAATTAAATCCAATATCCAAAACCAGAGTAATGAATTGTTTGAAAAATAGTGCCAAAAAGATCAAAGCACCAACTGCCGGTATCTGGTAATGCAAGACAGGGCGAAAGTCAGAAGTTAAGCCAGACTGTGATGGAGTGCGGGTTAACTACATGTTTGCCCTGGTCTAAGAGTTACCTCCAGGAATAAAACAATTCTTGAAGATTTCCTGGCAAAGGTAGGGTTTTTAGCGAGGTAAAGGCAGCAAGCTGTATCCAAGATGAGGTCGTTGTTGTCAAGGAGATACTGGACGAGGTCATGGTGAAGATTTCTACCTTCGGATTTAGATGATTTTTCAGAAGTCAGATTCCTTCAGAGGGTCAAAGCTGCAGTCTATAGTTGAAGAGAGCTCCACAAAGTCAGGTATCCTCATCGGAGAAGAACATAGTGGAAGCTGCAGCGAAGTCAATTCCACCGGCGATGCACCATCTGTGTATCGACTTGTAGATATTTCCCAGTCTCCTGTTGGTTCTCAGAGCAGAATTTCTGAAAAAGTTTCTTAGAAACAGAGTTTAGGGTTAGGCAGGAGGAGTACTATCAACAGCAATATAAAGGGTCTAGTAACTGGGGGCACCACTTGGGGCTTCGGGCGCACTCCAGCTGAGGTAAACAGCAGGGTTCAGGGCCTCTGCAAGCTTGTTGTGCTCCTGTAGGTCACAAAGGAGGCTAGCCAACTAGCCCTTGGAGTCACTCTTGTGATCCTGACCTCAAGAGAGCAGGTCCAGTCTTCCTTTTTCAAACAGCAGGACAGCAGCACAAATCCTTCAGCAGCAGGGCAGTCCATCTTGCAGCAGAGCAACAATGCAGTTCTTCTTCTGAGTCTACCACAGGTCCAGAGGTGATCAGATATGGGGTCTGACAGTACTACCTTTTATCCCCAGTGCTGGCCTTTGTGTGGTGGGACTCCCTGTCTTACCCCACAACTGGGTCCGGAAAGTTCTTCCCTTGAGGAAGTTCCAAATAGACTAAATTGACAAAAGGCAGGCAGTCTTTGTGCAAGGTTTACTTTGTGTGATGTAGGCAAAGCCCTTTGAAGTGTTAGTGGGATTGGCTACTACCTCAACCTGCCAATCCGTGCAGGATTGCCCATTCTGTCCACATCTCTCCCCCTATGACTCATTGTCTGACAGCAATACACTGCTGAACTGAGGTGGTGACATGAGCTAAAGAATGATGATGGATTCAACCCAGATCTGTGACTGGGGGTGAGTGCCTGAAAAGTTTCAGCGCTCTGTCCATCATCTCATTGTGTTTGCTTAGTTTGTCCTATATTGGCAGGGTGTGCCCAGAATGGGTCAGTTGCTTACTTTGCCATAGGTTCAAGCTAGCCTGGCAGAAGAAGGGTGTTACCCAGAAACCAGTCCCAGGATGCTTGTTTCTGGTTCAGGAAAGACCTGACTAGGCAGTTTGGGCTGGACTGTTCCAAGAGGTACAGGGTCAAAGACTGATTTGCATATAGCTGAGTCTGACCTAAAGTGGCGAAGTGAGCTAAAGATCGATGATAGATTCAACCCAGATCTGTGACTGGGGGTGAGTGTCTAAAAAGTTTCAGCACTCTGTCCACCATCTGCATGTGTTTGCTTTGTTTAACCTAAGATGGCAGGGTATGCCCAGACGGGGGTCCCTTGCTCTCTTTGCCACTGGATTCACGCTAGCCTGGCTGACGAAGGGTGTTACCCAGACACCGGTCCTAAGATGCTTGTTTCTGGTTCAGGGAAGACCTGGCTTGGCAGTTCAGGCTGGATTGTTCCCATGTGTTAAGTTTTTACAGGGTTATGCTCAAGTAAAAACCACCCGGCCTGGGTCATCAATGCAGTACGTTTAAATAGTAGGTCGAGGTAGTTTATATTTTTAACCAAAGAAATTTTGAAGAACAGAAACAGAGAAACAAACAGTTCACCACTCTGAAAATAACCGTTCAGATTTTCAGAAATATGGAAACATTGAATTCACAGATATAACATCAGCATTAAATGCGATTGTTAATCAAAGCATTAATGGGACACAATTTGTTAACTTTCCAAACAAATCTGTTCACAAATCTGTTCGCAGTACTCTTGTGAAGTAGGGCTTGGAGGAGGAATTGGGGAAGTGGTAGTGAATTGGTGGGTGAGGAACAAGGTAAAGGTGTTTGTGACATACATACCATACACAATATATACAGAGAGTCCTTTCCAGCCTGTTAAAGGTCAAAGGGTCCCTATTTATACATTGCTCATTTGTATTCTGATATATATTCAGTTTTATCCTATGAGCATGTAGGTGTTCAGATAGGAAGGTCTACGTTTTGACCCCAGTGGATTGGAGGGTGAGTAATGTCCTCATGTCGGGGTCTTCATGAGGACAGATGAGCACCTAAGAGTGATGAATACAGGTTCAGTATCAAGAATTGGAGGACTGGTGAAGATGTCAAGCAGGTAATGTTACTAACACCTACTTGGGAAAGGAGGGACGTGCAATCCTTAATGGGCTCTCAGAAGGCTCCTGGTATTCTAAAATGAGAAGACATGCTTATTAAGTTTACATGCCAAAATACACAATTCCCCTGGCATGAGGAAATGATGGAAGTGTGACGTACTCAGTTCTATGAAGTAGCGGAGAATCAATCTCCCAGTGATGATGGAATGAATCCAGAGCTCTGGTGGAGAAGGGAAAATGGAGGTCAATTATCGGTCTAGAGATCCACTCTGGTCATTGGGCAGAATGAAGACTGGGTGTAAGCTTCAAAATTGAGGTGGGATTCCACATCTTGCAGGGAAACAGTGTGGCAGTTTAGCATGGGGTTAGTGAGGAAAGGAACATGCAGAAGGTTCCCTTTGATCGTGACAATGACTCTCATGTAGGTGGGTTACTAAATGGAAGTCAATTAGGGATGACTAATGGTACAAGTATGTGGAGAAAATATTGTTTTAAACAATTAGAGGTGCTGGCTTATGCTGAAAATAGTGTACGCCTGATTGCATGGCCAAAGAATCTCGTTAACACCAGCTGGTCGGTGTGTGTCCTGTTATAACTAACAGAGGTCTGATACTGCTGGTAAACAGACAGAGCCTCACTGACAGAGTCTCACTGAGTGGTGGCAAAATCGCGTTGTACGTAGAGACAAACATGTGAGGTGGTGATAATTATGGTGGCATAAGGAAAGGCGATTACGCCGATTCCACTGCTAGGAGTGTCCCGACGGGACTACCAAAATCCAACGGTGTGTTCAAACAAACTGCACGGAATGCTACAGCTTCAAAAAGGAAAGATCTCCAGGCGTGCTAGGTATCAGAAAAATACAAAGGGGCTTACCTCCTACGTGTGGCTCGGGCGCTCGAACAATGAGCGAGATCTGCCTGCTTCCCATGAGGCACAGGGTCAAGACAGATTTGCATATAGCTGGGTCTGAACTGAGGTGACGAAGTGAGCTAAAGAATGACGATGGCTTTAACCCAGAACTGTGACCGTGGGTGAGTGTCTGGAAAGTTGCAGCGCTCCGTCCATCATCTCTTTGTGTTTGCTTTGTTTGCCCTAAGTTGGCAGGGTATTCCAGATGTGGGTCCCTTGCTCACTTTGCCACTGGATTCAAGCAAGATTGGCTTATGAAGGGTGTTACCCAAAAACCAGTCCCAAGATGTTTGTTCCCGGTTCAGGGAAAACTTGGCTTTGTATTTCCAGCTGTACTGTTCCCAGTAGGCACAGCGTCAAGACTGATTTGCATATAACTTGTTCTGAACTGAGGTGGAAGTGAGCTAAAGAATGATGATGGATTTAACCCAGATCTGTGACTGGGTGTGAGTGTCTGAAAAGTTTCAGTGCTCCGTACATCATCTCCTTGTGTTTGCTTTGTTTGCCCTAGTTGACAGGGTATGCACAGACGTGGGTCCCTAGCTCAGTTTGCCACTGGATTCGAGCAAGACTGGCTGATGAAGGGTGTTACCCAAAAACCAGTCCCAGGATGTTTGTTTCCGGTTCAGGGAAAACTTGGCTTTCTATTTCCAGCTGTACTGTTCCCAGTAGGCACAGCGTCAAGACTGATTTGCATATAACTGGTTCTGAACTGAGGTGGAAGTGAGCTAAAGAATGATGATGGATGAAACCCATATCTGTGACTAGGGGTGTGTCTGAAAAGTTTCAGCGCTCAGTCCATCAACTCGTGTTTGCTTTCTTTACCCTAAGATCACAGGGTATGCCCAGGTGTGGGCCCCTTGCTCACTTTGACACTGGAGTAAAGCTAGCCTGGCTGATGAAGGGTGCTACCCAGAAACCGGTCCCAGGATGCTTGTTTCTGGTCCAGGGAAAACCTGGCTTGGCAGTTCAGGCTGGACTGTTCTCATGAGGTACAGGGTCAAGACTGATTTGCATGTAGCTTGGTCTGAACTCAGGTGGCGAATAAGCTAAGCAATGATGATGGCTTCAACATTTATTCTGTGACTGGAGGAGTGTCTAAAACGTTTCAGCGCTCCGTCCACCTAATCCTTGTGATTGCTTTTTTACCCTAGGATGGCAGGGTATGCCCAGACGTGAGTCCCATCCTCACTTTGCCACTCGATTCAAGCTGGCCTGGCTGATGAAGGGTGTTACTCAGAAACCGGCTTGGCAGTTCGGGCTGTACTATTCCCATGGGGCACAGGGTCACAACTGATTTGCATATAGCTAGATCTGAACTGAGGTGGCTAAGTGATCTAAAGAATCATGATGGATTCAACCCAGATCTGTGACTGGAGGTGAGTGTCTGAAAGGTTTCAGCGTTCCGTCCATCATCTCTTTGTGTTTTTTGTCCTAAGTTGGCAGAGTATGCCCAGACTGGGTCCCTTGCACACTTTGCCACTGAATTCAAGCTAGCCTGGCTGATGAAGTGTGTTACCCAGAAACCGGTCCCATGATGCTTGTTTACGGTTCAGGGAAGCCCTTTACAGTTCAGGCTGCATCGTTCCCATGAGGCACAGGTTCAGACTGATTTGCATATAGCTGGTTCTGAACTGAGGTGGCGAAGTGAGCTAAAGAATGATGATGGATTCAACCCAAATCTGTGACTGGGGGAGAGCGTCTGAAAGTTTCAGCGCTCCGTCCATCATGTCCTTCTGTTTGCATTGTTTGCCCTAGTTGGCAGTGTATGCCCAGATGTGGGTCCCTTGCTCACTTTGGCACTGGATTCAAGCTAGCTTGGCTGAGAAGGGTGTTACCCAGAAATCGGTCCCAGGATGATTGTTTCTGGTTGTGGGAAGACCAGACATGGCCGTTCGGGCTGAACTGTTCAAATGAAAAAGGATCAATTGATGGTCAGAATGCAGATCAATGTCATACATTCACTCCAGTACAGAGATCTGGGTCTGAATCCATTTTTTTGGCTCACCATGCCATTCTAGTTTGGATCCAGCCATATGCAAATAAGTCTTGAACTTTCGCCCAATGAGACCAATCCAGCCCAAACTGCCAGGCCAGGTCCTCCCTGGACTGGAAACAAGCATCCTAAGACCAGTTTTGGGCTTAAAACCCTCATCAGCCAGGATAGCTTGAGTCCAGTGCCATGGAGAGCACAGGACCCACGTCTGGGCATACCAGTCACACTCGAGGTGACAAATGCAAAAAGAACAATTGAGGGACAGAATGCAGAACAATGTCATACATTCACTCCAGTACAGAGATCTGGGCCTAAATCAATTTTTTTTTGCTCACCATGCCATTCTAGTTTGGACTCAGCCATATGCAAATAAGTCTTGAACTTGTGCCCAATGAGACCAATGCTGCCCTATCTGCCAGGCCATGTCGTCCCTGGAGTTGAAACAAGCATCCTAGGACCGGTTTTGGGCTTTCAGCCCTCATCAGCCAGGATAGCTTGACTCCAGTTGCATGGAGAGCACAGGACCCATGTCTGGGCATACCAGTCCCACTCGGGGTGACAATTGCAAAAAGAACAATTGATGGACAGAATGCAGAACAATGTCATACATTCACCCCAGTACAGAGATCTGGGCCTAAATCCATCGTTTTCTTGATCACCATGCCATTCCAGTTTGGACCCAGCCATATGCAAATCAGTCTTGACCCTGTGCCCAATGGGAACAGTCCAGCCGAATTTCCAGGCCAGGTCCTCCCTGGACTAAAAACAAGCATCCTAGGACTGTTTTCGGTCTTTTAGCACTCATTATCTAGAATAGCTTGACTACAGTGGCATGGAGAGCACGGGACCCACGTCTGGGCATAGCCGTCACACTCTGGGTGACAATTGCAAAAAGAACAATTGATGGACAGAATGCAGAACAATGTCATACATTCACCTCAGTCAGAGACCTGGGCCTAAAGCCATTGTTTTGTTGCTTACCATGCCATTCCAGTTTGGACCCAGTGATATGCAAATCAGTCTGACCCTGCACCCAATGGGAACAGTCCAGCCCGAAATGTCAGGCCAGGTCCTCCCTGGAATGGAAACAAACATCCTAGAACCAGTTTCGGGCTTTCAGCCCTCATTAGCCAGGATAGCTTGACTCCAGTGGCATGGAGAGCATGGGACCCATATCTGGGCATACCCATCCCACTCGGGTGACAAATGCAAAAAGAACAATTGATGGACAGAATACAGAACATTGTCATACATTCACCCTAGTACAGAGATCTTGGCCTAAATCCATTGATTCTTTGCTCACCATGCCATTCCAGCTTGGACCCAGCCATATGCAAATCAGTCTTGACCCTGCGCCCAATGGGAACAGACCAGCCCAAACTACCAGACCAGGTCCTCCCTGGACTGTAAACAAGCATCCTAGGTCTGGTTTCAGGCTTTCAGCCGTAATCAGCCAGGATAACTTGACTCCAGTGGCATGGAGAACACAGCACCCACGTCTGGACATACCCATCCCACTCGGGGTGACAAATGCAAAAAGAACAATTGATGGACAGAATGCAGAACAATGTCATACATTCACCCTAGTACAGAGATCTTGGCCTAAATCCATCATTTTTTTTGCTCACCATGCCATTCCAGTTTGGACCCAGCCATATGCAAATAAGATTTGACCTCGCGCCCAATGAGACCAATCCTGCCCAAACTGCCAGGTCAGGTCCTCCCTGGACTGGAAACAAGCATCCTAGGACCGGTTTTGGGCTTTTAGCCATCATCAGCCAGGGTAGCTTGACTCCAGTTGCATGGAGAGCACAGGACCCACGTCTAGACATACCCGTCCCACTCGGGATGTCAATTGGAAAAAGAACAATTGATGGACAGAATGCAGAACAATGTCATACATTCACTCCATTACAGAGATCTGGGCCTAAATCCATTTTTTTTGCTCACCATGCCATCCTAGTTTGGACCCAGCCATATGCAAATAAGTCTTGAACTTGCACCCAATGGGAACAGTCCCGCCCCAAAACTTCCAGGCCAGGTCCTCCCTGGACTGAAAACAAGCATCCTAGGACCGGTTTCGGGCCTTCAGCCCTAATCATCCAGGATAGCTTGACTCTAGTGGCATGGAGAGCACGGGACTCACGTCTGGGCATACCCGTCCCACTCGGGGTGACAATTACAAAAAGAACAATTGAGGGACAGAATGCAGCACAATGTCATACATTCACCCCAGTACAGAGATATGGGCCTAAAACCATTGATTTTTTGCTTACCATGCCATTCCAGCTTGGACCCAGCCATATGCAAATCAGTTTTGACCGTGCCCCCAAAGGGAATAGACCAGCCCAAACTGCAAGACCAGGTCCTCCCTGGACTGGAAACAAGCATCCTAGGTCCGGTTTCAGGCTTTCAGCCCTCATCAGCCAGGATAACGTGACGCCAGTGGCATGGAGAACCCAACACCCACGTCTGGGCATACCCATCCCACTCGGGGTGACAAATGCAAAAAGAACAATTGATGGACAGAATGCAGAACAATGTCATACATTCAACCTAGTACAGAGATATGGGCCTAAAACCATAATTTTTTTTGCTCACCATGCCATTCCAGTTTGAACCCAACCATATGCAAATAAGATCTGACCTTGCGCTCAATGAGCCCAATCCTGCCCAAACTGCCAGGCAAGGTCCTCCCTGGACTGGAAACAAGCATCCTAGGACTGGTTTCAGGCTTTCCATCCTCATCAGCCAGGATAGCTTGAATCCAATGGCATGGAGAGCAGGGGACCCACGTCTGGGCATACCCGTCCTACCCGGGCTGACAAATGCAAAAAGTTCAATTGAAGGACAGAATGCAGAACAATGTCATACTTTCACCCCAGTACAGAGATCTGGGCCTAAATCCATTTTTTCTGCTCACCACGACATTCTAGTTTGGACCCAGCCATATGCAAATCAGTCTAGACCCTGCGCCCAATGGGAACAGTCCAGCCCGAACTATCAGGCCAGGTACTGCTTGGACGGGAAAGAAGCACCCTAGGACCGGTTTCGGGCTTTCAGCCCTCATCAGCCAGGATAGCTTGACACCAGTGGCATGGAGAGCACGGAACCCACGTCTGGGCATACATGTCCCACTTGGGATGTCAATTGGAAAAAGAACAATTGATGGACAGAAAGCAGAACAATGTCATACATTCTCCACAGTACAGAGAGCTGGGCCTAAAACCAACGTTTTTTTGCTCACCAAGCCATTCCAGCTTGGACCCAGTCATATGCAAATCAGTCTTGACCCTGCGCACAATGGGAACAGTCCAGCCCGAACTGCCAGACGAGGTCCTCCCTGGACTGGAAACAAGCATCCTAGGACCGGTTTCGGGCTTTCAGCCCTCATCAGCCAGGATAGCTTGACTCCAGTGGCATGGAGAGCAAGGGACCCACGTCTGGGCATACAAGTCCCACTCGGGGTGACAATTACAAAAAGAACAATTGAGGGACAGAATGCAGAACAATGTCATACATTCACCCCAGTACAGAGATATGGGCCTAAAACCATTGTTTTTTTGCTCACCATGCCTTTCCAGTTTGTACCCAGCCATATGCAAATCAGTCTTGACCCTGCACCCAATGGGAACAGTGCAGCCCGAACTGCCAGGCGAGGTCCTCCCTGGACTGGAAACAAGCATCCTAGGACCGGTTTCGGGCTTTCAGCCCTCATTAGCCAGGATAGCTTGACTCCAGTGGCATGGAGAGCAAGGGACCCACGTCTGGGCATACCCGTCCCACTCAGGGTAACAAATTCGCAAAGATTAATTGATCGACAGAATGCAGAACAATGTCATACATTCTCCCCGTAAGGAGATCTAGGCCTAAAGCCATACTTTTTTAGGTCACCATGCCATTCTAGTTTGGACCCAGCCATATGCAAATCAGTCTTCTCCCAATGGGAACAGTCCAGCCTGAACTGCCAGGCCAGGTCCTCCATGGCCTGAAAAAAAGCATCCGAGGACTGATTTTCATTCTTTCCGCCCTCATAGGCCAGGATAGCTTGACTCCAATGGCATATAAAGCACGGGGCCCACGTCTGGGTATACCCATCCCACTCTGGTTGACAAATGCAAAAAGAACAATTGATGGACAGAATGCAAAACAATGTCATACATTCACCCCGGTACAGAGATCTGGACCTAAATCCATCGGTTTTTTTTCTCACCGTTCCATTCCAGTTTGGACCCAGCCACATGCATATAAGTAGACCTTGCGCCCAATGAGACAAGTTCAGTTCAAACTACCGGGCCAGGTCCTCACTGGACTAAAAACAAGCAGCCTAGGACTGATTTCAGGCCTTCGGCCCTCATTAGCCAGGATAGCTTGACTCCAGTGGCATGGAGAGCACGGGACCTACGTCTGGGCATACCCATTCCACTCGGGGTGACAAATGAAAGGATGCTTGTTTCCTTTCCATGGAGGACCTGGCTTGGCAGTTCGGTCTGGACTGTTCCCATGCGGCACAGGGTCAAGACTGATTTGCATATGGCTGGGTCCAAACTGGGATGGCATAGTGGGCAAAAGAACGATGAAATTAACTCAGATCTCTTGACTGGGGAAGAATGTTTGAATCTTTTATCATTCCGTCCATTATTTGTTGCAGTTAGACTGTTCCCATGAGTCACAGGGTCAAGACTGATGTGTATATAGCTGGGTCTGAACTGAGGTGGCGAAGTGAGCTAAAGAATGATTATGAATTGAACCCAGATCTGTGACTGGGGGTGAGTGTCTGAAAAGTTTCAGCGCTCCGTCCATCATCTCTTTGTGTTAGCTTTTTTTGCCCTAAGTTGGCATGGTATGCCCAGATGTGGGCCCCTTGCTCACTTTGCCATTGGATTCAAGCTAGCATGGCTAATGAAGGGTGTTACCCAGAAACCGGTCCCAGGATGCTTGTGATGATGATGGATTCAACCCAGATCTGTGATTGGGGGTGAGTGTCTGAAAAGTTTCAGAGCTCCGTCCAT
Source organism: Lissotriton helveticus (assembly GCF_964261635.1). NCBI lineage: Eukaryota > Metazoa > Chordata > Amphibia > Caudata > Salamandridae > Lissotriton > Lissotriton helveticus. The sequence goes on from NC_136059.1 coordinate 1,164,132,181, forward strand.
CATCTCCTTGTTTTATCAAACACAACCCACAACAGCAGAGTCATGTGACCCAGGCTACTGGCGGAAAAGCACATTTTAGCAATTGCAAGTCTTTTAAAAGTGGCATTTTTACAGTTATAATTCAAAATCCAACTTTATTATTAAAGAGGATTTTAAATTACAATTCAAAAGAGTGAGAAATATTTTTCTACCTGTTCCTAATTCAAAGTTAATACTTAATAAATGTAATAAAGCAACTCTTTGTAAATCTATGGGAGAGTTAGGGCTCATAAAGAGTGAAAAACAACGTTAGGAATTTTTCACTACCAGGACCTGCATGCCTTACTTTTTTAAAGGCCATCAAACTGTGCCCTAAGAGCATTTAGGGTCCACCTTAGGACTGACTTATAAGTATTATAAAGGAAGGTTTAGGCCTGGCAAAAGGTTTAGTTTGCCAGGGCGAAATGGCAGTTTAAAACTGCACACACATGCTGTAGTGAGTGGCAGGTCTGAGACATGTTTTATAGGGCTAGTTTAGTGATTAGCACAATGAGTGCTGCAGGCGCACTAGTGGCATTTAATGTACCTATAGTACAAGTTACTATGAACTTATAAGTAAATTAAATGTGGCAATTAGGTGTACACCAATTTTATAATGTTTTAGGAAGAGAACACAAGCACTTTAGCTCTTGTTAGCATTGGTAAAGTTCATAGGGGATATTATCAAGAAGTGGCTATAATTATCGCTAAACGCCATTAGCGGTTACTTTTTTTTATCGCTGTCTACTGTGGGAAATTATAGCCGTGTTAGCGGCGTATTACCAACACTTCGCTAACAGGCGATAGTTTCTCTTACCGGCTGAAATGTCCAGCGATAAAATTAGTGTGGCGGCGATAAAAATCCTCAGACTAACCTAAAAAAAGTGGTGATAAGCCCATTAGTGTTAAAAAAATGCACGTTAGGCAGCCCAACATGAGTGATTTTTCCCGCTAACTTAAAAAATAGTCCACCACCCATAGAAAAGATGCCCAAAAAGATGCCCAAATGCAGATTGGAGCAGCCAGGGCCAAGTGAAGCACACATAAACAGTCCCCTCAAGCCACCAATATCCAGGATGACCAGAATGAGAGCCTGGATGCCCTGCTGGACCTGCATCTTGAGCCAGGCTGCCGCCTTGGACCTGCGTCTGGAGCATGGATGCCTCCCTCGACCTGCGCCTGGATGCCCCACTGGACCTGTGTCTTGAGCCTGGGTGCCTCCCTGGACCTGCGTCTGGAGCCTGGATGCCCAGCTGGACCTGCGTCTTCGAGTCTGGATGCCTCGCTGGACCTGCGTCTTGAGCCTGGATGCCTCCTAGGACCTGCGTCTGGAGCCTGAATGCCCCGCTGGACCTGCGTTTGGAGCCTCAATGCCTCGCTGGACCTGCGTCTTGAGCCTGGATGCCTCCCTGGGCCTGCTTCTGGAGCCTGGATGCCCCACTGGACCTGGGTCTGAAGCCTGGAGTGGGATGTGGAGGAGCTGTGGAGTTGATGAGCCGTGGCGGGAGATATTGATGCACGACGATTGCCAGTACCTGGTGGTGATGTCTGGCAGGTCGCATGGAGCCAAGTAGCTGACCTGTGTGAGAAGAACACCTTGCGACCCTTGGAGCAATTAATGGTAGAGGCGCTCCTGCGCACTAACGTAGTGAGGTCCGCATCACATACTACAATCCACCACTGCAACGGGGTGCACGGAGGGGATTACCAATGATGTGTGCCGTCTCCCTGCTTCACAGGCCGGAAGATGTTGGACTGGCCATACACTGTGGAGGCTGAGGCCCATGTTCTACAGTGAACTTGTGTGGCGTGAGCACTGCGCCTTTAAGGCTAAGGGGACCCTGCTGCATAAGCTGCATCAGGAGTTCCACCAGCGTACTAGGTGGCGACTGCTGTACCCAGCCGAGTGACATCACACCTGGCTGAGGCTCCTGCTGGCTGAGTCACAGATTTGGAGAGAGTGCAGTGGGTTGCGCCACAGTGTTAATGTCCAGGTAAGGAGAAGGTGGGACGTGTAGTGCAAGAGGGCCAGGGGGTGAGTCGCTCATGCCTGGCACACATAGATTACACCCCCCAGTCGCGGCTCTTTCGCTATGGCGGAAGAGCATTGCCCCCACCACCTCAAGCAGTGCAGATGAGGAACAATCGTCACATGATGATAACTCAATCAATGAATCAATCAGGGGAATTGTAAGCACGCTACTCACCCTTGACGGTATCAAGGCGCTGAGGGGGAGTACGCAGCACAGTTAGCCGAAGAGTCAGGTCTTGAGGGTCTTCCTGAAGGTGTTCAGGGAGGGGGCGCATCTGATATCTGCCGGCAGCTCGCTCCAGGTCTTGGATGGAATGTGGGAGAAGGATCTGCCACCTGCTCTGGTTCTGTGGATGCGCGGGGTTTCCGCCAGTGCGAGTTTGGATGATCGGATGTCTCTTTTGGGGACTTGGAAGTTGATTCTGTCATTGAGGTACTTGGGTCCATTGTTGTGTCGGCCTTTGTCGGCGTGAGTGAGGATTTTGAAGGTGACTCTTTTCTCCACAGGGAGCCAGTGGAGTATACGTAGGTGTTGGCTGATGTGTTTGTGCCAGGGGATGGCGAGGATGAGTCTGGCGGCGTTGTTTTGTAGTTTGCGGAGTAGGGACTTGTAAATGCTGGCATAGTATGTGTTTCATTAGTTCAGTCTGCAGGTGATGAGTACATGGGTGACTGTCTTTCTTGACTCCAGGGGGCTTCATTTGAAGGTCTTGTGGAGGATGCACTGGAGGTGACGGTGTAGACCTGTTGGTTCATGGTGAGGGATGAGTCGAGCACGATGCCGAGGTTTTTGGCGTGGTCCGAAGGGGTAGGTGGGCTTCCGAGGGCAGCAGACACCAGTTGCTGTCCCATGCTGAAGGGGTGGTTCCAAAGACGAGGACAACTGTCTTCTCGGCGTTGAGCAACTGGCAGCTGTTGGTCGTCCAGACTTCAACGTCATGCATTCCTTTCTGGAAGTTGAGACTGGCGGTGGCTGGGGTCTTTGGTGAGGGAGAGGATGAGCTGGGTGTCATCAGCTTAGGATACAATGTTGAGGCTGTGCTGTCAGACGATGGGGGCGAAGGGGGCCATGTAGATGTTGAAGAGGGTTGGGCTCAGAGATGACCCCAGTGGGACTCTGCAGGTGATTTACGTGGGATTGGAGAGGAAGGGTGGCAGTCTGATCCTTTGGCTTCTTCTGGGGAGGAATGATTAGATCCAGTCTAGGGCTGTTCCTTGTATGCCAGTATCGTGTAGTCTGGCGACTAGTGTGTGGTGGGGGACGGTGTTGAAGGCTGCTGAAAAGGTTGAGTATGATGAGGGCTGTGGAGTGGCCTTGATCCAGGAGGGCGCAAATGTCGTCTGTGGCAGCGAGTAGAGCGATCTCGGTGCTGTGATAGATGTGAGGAGGGCAGGGGTCAGTGGGGGTCCCCGAGTGGATGCCTTTCATGGTCGAGGCAGTGTATTTGGTTGTGACCGGCGTCCAGGTGGAGATGGTGGGCTGGCTGGTGTGTCGGGGGGCCAGCTGTGGTGTCTGGTGGATGGTCTGCGAAGATGTTGTAGAGTTTTTTGATCTTGAGGTGGAAGTAGGATCCACGCTTATTGCAGAGGTCTTGGGATGGGATGATGTCTGTGGCTTTGCTGCGTGGGTTGCTGAATTCATGAATGTCCTTGAAGAGTTGCTTGTAGTTGGTGGAGTTGTTGAGGCTTTGGTTGTGGTAGTCCGTAATGGAGTCCTTGTAGGTATTGTAGATTTTGGGTGTCTTGGTGTTTCTCCAGTTCTTCTCCAGGCATCTGCAGGTGGGTCTTGCTTCTTGGAGATCGGTGGTGAACCAGGCGGATTTCCTGGGGCGCTGTTTGTCAGACTTGCTTAGCGAGCGAGTTTGTATGCGCAGTTGGAGAGCCATGTGTGGAGTTCTCTGGCTGCAACGCTGGTGTCGGATGTGTTGGAGCCCGGGGTTGTGGGTAAGGTCTGGCGGCAGTGTAGGCAGGAGAACTGGACGTTGTGTTTGGCGAGGCCTGTGGTCAGTCTCTGAGTTTTCCGTGGTTGAGTGCGTGGATGGTGGCTTTGCTGTAGCAGTGGCTGGTTTGAGATTCAGGGTTCCTGGCGCTGGTCGTGGTCAGGTCACGAACGGAAGCAGACGGGCTTGGCTTAGGCGCAGCGGCGCATGTCTGCTGCGAAACCACACAGCATCCGCCATTTAGGTGGGGGGAGGAACAATCAGCTGGGAGGCGGCAATTGGCAAGGACAGGGGTGCAGGCCACAGGGGCAGCAGCGGCAGGAAGCAGGAAGTGCGGGCTCCGAGAAGCTAACACAACAGATCAGAAGTTAAAAACAAGGGATAACTAACTGATGTAATCATGCTATGTATCCTAAGGGGGGTGGGAGGCAGGGTAGGACGGCTCCAAACACAGGGCAGGGCATGGGCAGATTGGCATGCCCACTCAAGTGTGCAATGACTGTTTGGTCGGCCCACTCAGGCCGTCCAAAGGAGTCATGCACACTTCCCTGTTCGCAATGCAGGCTGCATTAGAGCCTGCATGGAGAACATGGCCACCCCGGCCTCTGGCTGCATGACTTGTCCCATTGCCGATTACCAATCCCACCACTGCATCGCAGCGTTATGATTGACTCAGGGGAGGGAGCCTGGCTGCCTACTTTCTTTTCCTGGAAGCAGATGTAGGAGAGGATGAGCTACAAAGACACGGATCACAGCTTCGAGGTAAGACTTCCCTCAATACATTTTTAACAACACACGCTCCCACACACATCCCCGCGTCTATGCACCATCCAGTGTTATTTCCAGCGTTTACCACCTCTCAGCTGTCCAGCACACCCCATACTTCTCAATGGTGGCTGATGTGCACCCATGAACAGCGGGCGTAAAAATCTTGTGCCAAAGGCACATACGTAGATGCTACGCATGCCATCACCTCGCATTCCATTCCAATGCATACTAATACTAGGCACATTGCAACAGTAGAGTGGGTGTTGCATAGCGGAGACATAAAGATCACTGTTCCCACTTCAGTGACTGCAACCCAAAACTAACCTTTGCACCACAAACCCAACCGTGAACCCTGGAATTCCTTTTTTGATCCCCCAATATATACAGACACAAATCACATTTGAGATAAAGGCACGCCCCATTTTTCATATTTTACCCCAGCAAACACCCCGTTTTTCATATTTTACCCCCCAAAACACCTAATTTTTCCTATTTTACCCCAACAAACACCCCATGTTTCATATTTTACCCCCAAAACACCACATTTTTCATATTTTACACCAAGAAAAGTGTACATTTTCAATTTTTACCCCAAAACCCTTACACTCCTGAGAAACTTTAAATTACCCCATTACTGACCTCACAAGGCGTTGTGATCAAACGCCATGTTAAGGCACCCACATTGTCGGAGTTGCGTTTTTAACGACATACTACCTGCATTGTAATGGTCTTCTCCCATGCCAAAGGCAACCCATAGGCTATGTTGTTTGTGTCCATCTGTCCCTGGACCTCGCTCAGCACCAAGGAGCATTCCTCTTGGACACTCCACCGCTACGACACCAGCGCCCTCCTCGCCATCAACACTGGACGCCACCTCGCCTGCCAGGACCAACCTCTGTTCCATGCTGGACATCGCCCTCACCATCACTGACGGCTGCAGTTTCACCCGCAAGGAGCACCCCGACCGTGAAGGAGGAGGCATTGCCGTCACCTACAGAGTTACACTCTGACAGGCAACGCACTCTAATGTGTCAAGGGTGACCATGGACCACGTCAACTTCCAGATCTGGACCAAGCCCAAGAAGATCCTCTGCAGCACCCTCATGCGGAGGCCCCCCAGGCCATGGCCCCCCATTCTCAAATACCATTGTAGACCTCATTGCACCCCAGGGTCTCCCATCCACCGATGATATCCAATGGTGAACTCAAGTTCCACCTGGACAGCCCCAGTGACCAGAGCACCAGCCCTTCCTGGGGGGGTGGGAGGCTCACCGACATCAGACGCAAGCAGCAAGTCACCTCAACAGGCCACATAGCAGGACACATGGTCGAGCACGTCACCTCCGCCAGCGGGTATTTCAACTAAGCCACAACACCGGACTCTCCTTGACCGACCATCATTGGTAACATCACGTCTTCACCTTGCCCACCGGACGCCACCGCCATCATTACACCCCCTCGCCGCTGCATCAAGGCCTGCAAAGAACATCTTGTCAACTCCCTCTGCATCAACACTCCACCAATGCTCCCAAATGATGACACTGCAGCGCGTAACCACCACCGATGGATCTCCAACAGCGCCAACATTCAGGCACCCCTCATGAACAGCACTGCGTCAGTACCTTCCGCCTACCTGATGGCAGGCATGAGGGTGAGGCAGTGCCACAGGGATAAGCAGGCCCCATGCATTGCTGGAGTTGTGTCATGGTTGTGACACGACTGCAGCAATGCGTGACTTTAGCACAGGCAGATACGTCAGTTTTCCCGACGTATCTTTCATTACTTTTGTCATGGAGTGCTGTCCAGTGTTTACAGCGCATCCATGCTGTCGCAAGAAGGGCATAGTGAGAAGTGTTGCAACACTGTCTTGTCGAAGCGCAGCAACACTTTTCATGACTATGGCATAGGAATGCACAGTATCTTATTTATTGTGTGCATTCCTGTACTGTAGTTTTGTCGCAGGGCAGCGCTGCAACTTTGCTTGCAGGACTGACCAGCACCAAAACCTGCAGAGATATGGGCCCAAGTTTTATCACCATTTTTAAGACCAGCCATTTTCTTGGCTCTTCAAAATTTCAAGAAGCCCCTTGATAATATCGAGTAGTGGTGTTTGTGTGCCGTTTTGCACGGGAATGCCTACTTTGCATGTCATTAGCGATAAATATCACTAACATGCTTTGAGATTTAAAAACAGGCCGCTATCGCCCAAAAACTTGCGCTAAGGCCCGTTAGCTGCAGCTTGCCAATAGGCGATAGGCCCTTGATATTATGCCCGATAGAGTCCTAAAAAAACAGGAAGGATGAAGGTGAAAGGTTGTGAGTGACTGCTTAGAGGACCACAGCCAACACATACCTATCACTGTTGTGCTTATCACTGTTTGTTTTACAAAATCAATTTAGAAGTATCTCCTCTCCTTGTTCTGGAACGCATTACCCACAGCACTCCGTAACGAGACAAACTACATTCAATTTCGCAAGTCCTAAAAAACATGGCTCTTTGACAGATAATCTGCCTCTCCTGTTTCATAAAAAGCCCTGGACTTACTCCTTGCTCCTGGAAACACTTTTTGGATAGCTGTTGCGCACTATAAATTTAATAATTAAACTAAACTAAACTAAACTCCAGTTCCCATTTTTCTCGTTTAATCTGTAGCTGTAGTTATGCTTCATGACCTGCCTTTAACCATTACAGCTGGCTCTGAAAACATTCGCTGTGACATCATAACTCAAATGTAACAACTTTACAGGAAAACCCTATCTCTTCATGATAAATTGATATACGAATATGAGTAACGTATCTGAAAATTACCTTTGAATTTTAATTGTGAATATTTGCTCTGTTGCTGTTTTTATGAAATTGTATTTATAGATGGTGTAAAGGGGGATAGGAACAACTTTCTCCTCAGTGTGATAAAATTGGTATATGATAATGTATGATGCAATTGTGAGTCTCATCTTCAGGTTTTTAAAATACTTACATTTTATCTTTTATATGTTTGTATTGCTGAATTTTATATCTTATTTAGGAATGCATGAATGTATTTTAACTCTGCTTGCTTTTATGATTATCAGATTTGAAATCGAATAAAGTTCTTCTTTTGATTTTTTGAACTTATTACAGTTGGATAGCTACATTATGTCATTATTACAGGTGACAAGAACGTCACAAAGTGTCTGTAGTAAGATAATTAAAGGTGGGGATTGCAGGCTCCGCAGTATTTTGCTATTATAACTCTGTAACACTCTATCAAACATTTTTTCAGGACTCTCTATTTCTTCTTGCTTACATTTTTTTTATGCCTCGTTTTTTTCTTGTTATTCAAACTTGGATACTGTGATGCACTGATGCAAATTTATACTTCAACTTTTCTTCTTTTCCCTTTCATTCCCATTCATCATATAACATTTTGCATATCAAATATTTGCTGTATATTGTATGACTAATCTTTGGAATAATACATTAAAAACAACGTGCCACTCTATGAGATTTTGCTGTTTCTAATTCCCTATACTGGAACGCATGTCTTAGATGACTTTTAATGCTAGGCATAGTATATTGTCAAGCTTTGCAATTAAGAGACTTTGGGGCATATGTACAAGCCCCTATCGCCATGGGAACCTTACTTTTTGTGACGTTCCTGCGACGATAGGAGCCTTCCCTTATGTTAAGCCAGTTAACGTGGCTTAAAGCTGCCTTGTACAGAAGGCACCCTTTCACGCTAACTTAGCGTGAAAGGGACATGCAGTGGGTGTTGTGGTGGGCGTTCCACCGCAATACCCATTGTATTTGATGCTGCACCCTATGCACAAGGATGGGGTACATAGGAGGCAGTGTCAAATTTAAGACCAGGAAAATCCTGGTCTTAAGTTGGCAAAACGAGAAGAAATGAATTATTTCTCCTCGTTTTTGCTTTTTCCATGTGTGCTATCTTGTGCAGCACACATGGAAAAAGCTTAATGCCATGGTTTGTTTATGCACAGGACAGTCAGCTAGATTCATCATAGTCCCGTTTTGCGAGTCCTTAATAGCGATTATTAAGGAATCGCTATTAAGGACTTGCAAAACGGGATTCATGTAGGAATGGCACAAAATATTGCGATTCCTACATCATCCTTATTTGCGATTAGCAAATTGCTAATCACAAATAAGGATGCGATTTCAAGGGTGCCAGGGGTGTCCAAAGGACACCCTGTAGCACCCCTGAAAAGCAAATGTACACAGGTGTTGCGCACACACATGCCCAAAGGACATGTGTGTGTGTAACATGCAACTGAGAAAAATGCACTAAAGTGCTTTTTTCTATTTTTTCGCTATTTACCACGAAGTCAGACTTCGTGGTAAATAGCGGCCAAAAATTGCGAAATCGCAATTTAAAAATGGTTAATGAATTGCATTTAAGGAATCTCAAATATAGATTCCTTAAATGCTAATCCTCGCAAATTTGCGAATTTGCTATTAGCGATTTTTGTATTTGGGATGATGAATCCCAAATGCAAAAATTGCGCTTGCAAAGGGCCAGATTCTCAGAATCTGGCCCTTTGCGAGCCATTTTCGGCTTGATGAATCTAGCTGAGTGTCCCTTACTCTATATGAACAAACCATTTTGCAACTTTCATATGTGCTGCACGAAGCAACACACATGAAAGTTACAAAATGGCATTCTAGGATTGTTTATGTGCCGGAAGGGACACCTTCCTACACATCACCAATCCTCCCCTGCACACAGACACCCTTGCCCTCTGGTGCAAGGGTGCCTGCGTTGGCGCCAGATTCATCGCAGGGGTAAACGCAAGGCTGCACCACATTCTTGTAAATATGGTGCAGCCTTTTGTTTCCGAAGTGGCTGAGCGTGTTGTTAAGACAAGGAGGCTGACAATACGCTCAGCCACTTCATTGTACATATCCCCCTAAGTCTTTAATTAGAGGGGATAAATGTAAGGCACACCTGATCTAAAGGCGTGAAAGTGCTGCATAATATCTATCGACCAATGTGGATATAGATCTCTTGAGTCTCTCAACATACATAAAGGACGCCTGAGCTGTTGCCATGAATTTTGAACTGTAGATGAATTTAAATAATTAAAGCAGAAGCGTTAAATAACCATATACATTTAGAGTTACACATAAACACATTTCCTGTTGGGTGGGACCTGTATTTCTATTCACTTAATTACAGAGATCAAAGCGTGAAAAGTAGAAAAATGTGTATCACCAAATCGAACAAAAAGTAGGAAAAGGGCAAACACATAAAACTGGGCCCTAATTTCCCTGCCCCGTAAAAAATAAGTGAGGTGTTGAAGATATCAAAAAAGTACATAATCGCAATTCCTTAGTGTAAAGTGAATTAAAATTGTTACTTGCAGCAAAAAAGTTTAATAGTTAGTAAGCATGTCACACACGTTTTGACATCTGTTATATTTTCATTTCTTTAGGAGTAAGTCATCATGTGTCCTTCCTGCGAAGGTTGAGGGCCAAACTATATTAAATGCCTGAATGTCGGTAATGTGCACGCTGGTATTAAAGTGCACAAATTAAGGGACTTATTTATGAGCCCTTGTGTTAATTTTGCGCCGTCGGGATGTCACTTTTTGTGATGCACCATCAGCGTAAAAAATGCGCCATGTTGAGTCATATTTACATAGTGACCAGCTAGGTAGATGCATCACTATGTGGACCCCTGCGCCACATTATACCTGCACCAGGTATAATATATGCAGGGTGGGCGTTCTGACGCAAGTAAGCCTCGCAGAAGTGATGAGGTGAAATCTCATAGATTTCACTGCATCACTTGTAGGACGCAAATGTGTCAATATCTTACGCCTGCCTCACAGCAGGCGTAAGGCTGACGCAGGCCCTTTCACATGGGGCTTGCCCCATGGGAAATGGCACATTGCTGGAGTTGCATCTCTTTTGTGACACACTCCAGCAAAGTTTCATTTTTGCACCTACAGATACATCAAAAATACTGACGCATCTGTAACTCCTTGTGACATGATGTATCATACTGTTAATATGGTGCAACCAGAATTTCGCAAGGAAGGCTCAGTTGAAAAGTAACGCATCGCTGTTTTCACACAGCAATGCGCCACTTTTCATAAATGAGGCCCTGAATATTTTGTAAAATACCACAGGCAGCTTTTTTGCTTCATTTCTTTATATCAGTGCTGATTTGCAAAACAAAAAATACATCCTTTAATGACAAAATACGAAAAACTATTTTGAATTTCTCCAAAAGAATTGACTTACACAAAAAGAAACAGAGCAAACTAGCATGACTCACATAAATATGTAGGTATTTTTCTCAGTTACTCATTGGTGCAAATTTACACCACTAGGTTAATTTAGAGAATCGTGCCCCAAAATGTCAACCTTGTTAGTGATACCCTCAACGAATACGCAACATATTTAGCTCAAGATTCTGAATACAAGACTTGAAGGATCATATTTATCTAGATTTTACATCACTGTTGGGCCACGCAAAGGGGTGCAAGGGTGATGCAAAACCTAACTGAGATTTTTCAAGTCACGCAAGGCCATCTTGCGTAGCTCTGCATGGCTTGATATATCTAGAGTAACACACGGAAGCGCAAATCACTGCCTCGTGTT